>NC_062972.1:23405107-24048849 GCF_023078275.1 Leguminivora glycinivorella
CTGTCAATGTCACTGTCAGAATGACTTTTAACGACACTTTATTAGTCGACGTTTGCACACATAACGGTAACAACATGTGGACGAATTTGTGGCTGTCATTGTCACTGTCAGAACGGTTTCTGACAGTGACATTGACAGAATTTGTACACACATGTGTAGGTCTGATTACCGAACTGCTCCTAAACCACTGTATCCGCAAATGACAATCTGAAATACGAAGGTTTCTCAAACTGTCTTGTGAAGTTGTGGACTGGTTGCTTTGAATCATTTAAATATGAGCGAATTAAATAATAATAAACGACGACGACCATTTAAGCACTCTTCGACATTTTATAGAAATGTGGGAAAGTTAAGAAAAGTGCAGAATGATAATACAAATAGATAAGCACTTTATAGTTACTTAATGTATTAAATATATAATTTTTAATTCTTATTGATAAAAATGAAGTGTAGTGTTGCTTTACACAATAAAAAGTAGGAATCAAATGAAATAGAGTATTTACTGTGATATTAATAGAATTTCTGTTGCGCAATGATAGTTTTTTCAGTACAGATGCTGCTTTTTTTAACGCAGTAGTGCGAGCAAATCAAGCAATGATTCTTTTCTTGTCTGGTCGAAACTCTTAGCTTAGATTTAGGTACTGAAAATCGTCGTACGATACACGTGCGAAAAGGACATTCACAACTCGTGTCGATTTAAAACACTCCCTTCGTTCGTGTATTAATTTATCGCTACTCGTATCGATTTTCCTCTTTTCCGCACTCGTATCTACAAGTATTTTGTTTGGGTTACAAAAAAAACACATTATTTAGGTACTCTACTACGTTTTATTTATGTCTCTTTAACATTACAAATTTGTAGACACTTATCTATACAAAAATCTTGACAAAAGAAGTACAGATCGCTGAAATTAATGTTGATAGTAATATTAATGACGACTACTTCAACAAGTGTCAATTGTGAAATGCCGCAAAATACTAGTTGCTCTATAGAAGACCATAATAATATGATCCCCGATCCTTTACAACCCAGCAGCTCGGTACGCACGTTACAATTTTTTTTAATCTTCTTTAGTGAGGGCAACTGAGTACGACGGCATATTTAATTGTTTATAAAGTTTGAGGATACCTGGAAAAAATTAATACAAGAAGCCATTTTGCTTTCGGTCACGCGTGTACGCTGCGACCATTTTGCGACCGTTTGTCGACCGTTTGGTGACCGTTTGGCGACTGTTTTTTACATGGAATATTACCGTCTTAATCCATATTTTAACAACTTTATTGGTTTTCTAGGCATTATTTTTATTATTTCAGTATAGTATATGCACCGGAGCACTAAAACTTCACCAATCAATATACATAACACGCAAACACCGAGTAGTCAATAATATTATTACTGGTTAAACGGAGGTAAATTGATGGCGCGTTGATAAATTTAGACTTATTTTATGAAATCACTCGAGCAATTTAATTGGCCATGGTAATTAGCCCACATTATATTACAAATGCAAACAATATTTATCTTTAACAAATTCTTACGCCATTACATTTTAATGTCAAATGAATTTATTTCTTTTTTACTTTGACGTCTCTGACAGTCGCCATTTGAAAAGAATGAAATGAACGAATGATTTTGGGAAAGTAGTCGCCAAACGGTAACAATGTGTGCACGCGTAGTGCACACTTCTGTCACTTCTGTGACCATTTGTGCCTGTTACCAATCGTCCCCATTTGGGTCGCCGCGACTAAACGTCGACCGTACTGCGACTAAGCATTGAGACCCGAAGACCTGTGTGTACACAAAATAGGAGGATTTGCGTAGGAACGGCGACCGATTATGGTTATATGGGGGAACCAAAGACCATGTCCACCGCCGGGCGCCGGAACTCTTCTGGCGCCCATGGAACCTGCGGGTGATGGATCGGGAGTCCCATCACCCGCCTCAACGAGGTTCCGAGCTGGAAGGCCCTCCCGTGTTCCGAGGGCCTTTAGCGCAGTAAGCTGCCTAAGCAGCTTTCGAGAAGGGCCCGCAAGGGCAACGCTGACGGGGTATCGGAGGCCTACAACCGAGTGCCCGAAACCCCGTCCAAACAGCGAGCGGCGGAACGCCCCAGGGGGTTTAGTCCGTGCGAGTCGGACATACCCACTGGCTTCTCCCGGGCCAGTGGGATCCATAATGGATTCCCCCTGGGTCATCAAAAAAAAGGGCAACTCGGTGTGTACGTACGTATAGAAAAAGCTAAATCACCGGTAAGTAGCTTACAATTTAATAATTTAGTGGAACTGTCTTGTCAAGCCAAGTTTGAAGTAGGTAGATAATTTTTATGTGAATGACATTCAAATTAAAGTACTGTATTACTGATTAATTGATTATCATTAACTTTACAATACATACTTTAAATTGTACTTAAATTTTAAATTAATATTTATGATCATAGTAAACCTAGATATAACGTGATTTTGAAGCCTATTAATTTATTAATTATGTAAGCAATAACATCCAAAATATAAGAAAAAAAAAACAGTTTACGTGTCAAATGTTTACGCTACCCCAAAATTCTACTATTACTTTTAGAAACCAATAGACAAACATAAAATAGCGCTCCAAAATTGTTTAGGTAACGAAGCTATTAATCAAACTGCTATGTTTTTAATTTTGTAAAAATCCGACACTTACGAGAAAACTTTCAAATACATCAAAAAAACGTTGCCAAGTTCGCAAAGTGTCGTCAGGTCTAATGAGATTGATCCAAATTCTCGAATTTCCTTAAAGTATTCATGTTCAGTCTCGGCGGGGGAAACTTTTTACGCGGATTCCTTATTTATTATACTCAATATTTGCAAAAAAGTTAAATAAAAGTCTTCCGTGTATCTGTTTGTTTTTTATTACAGGGCATCTGGAATAGGTTTTTTTCCGTACCTATTTCGTGAATATTTCAGGGAATCGAATTCTAATTTATTGCAGAACTAGGGACGCGCCGTGGCTTCGCACAAGGAATAATGCATAAAAATGGCTATGAGAAGTTTTCTTGTAAATATAGACATAGGTATAATACAATAGCGGACTTTTTATTTTCCATTGAAAGTGACACAATTATAGTACACGCTACACATTTTTAACCGCCGCTCAAATCTCAAGGAAGGAGGTTCTCAATTCGTTCTCAAGTATTTCATCAAGGACTTAAGTTACACGTAGTTACGCAATAACGTTCCAATCCACATGAAATTGTCATTAAGTTTTAGACCTTGTATGAAAAACAAAAGTCTTTCATTTCAATGACAATTTCAGATGGATTGGAACGTTATTGCGTAACTACGTCCATTAATGTGACATTTGATGAAGTGGAACTGCTGATGATGGATCAGAACGGAACTCCTCAGCGAAGCATAGCTCATGTTACAAGATTTGTTCTTTTTGTTATGTTTGTTAAGCATATCGAGTTTTCAAGTCAAATTTTGTCAAGCTCGACTTCTTAAAAACGGATTCATGAGGAATCCTGCCTGCTACACCGCGGTCCCGGGTTCGAATCCCGGTAAAGGCATTTATTTGTGTGATGAGCACAGATATTTGTTTCTGAGTCATGGATGTTTTCTAGTGGCAGCGTGATTGTTTCCAACTTATATGGTAGCAATAATTGTCACATTTCAACCTTCAAAGTTTTGACAAATCATTTACCTAAATCTGTCTCAGAATTTTATTCATTTGTAATACAGCACCGTTTAATCGTTTTTGTGTTTGTCGCGAACATGGAACATACGAGTACAAAGACAAACGCAGCGGGGGACTTTGGGTGTAGAAGGTGAAGTAATAGTAATTATGTTGCTTTATTATAACACATTAACATTATGTAAGAATTACTTGCTGTCGAATAGCGACAACTGAATAAGGCCTCTCACAAGATGTTTGTCCTTAATTAAACAGGTTTCTGCAAATACAATTTCTTACGACTAAACTAAGTGTTGAAGTATAGTAGTTCCGCAGGCGCGCAGTACTAGTAGTAAGTACCTAGTTAAATCAAACTTGAAATGTGATCTTCTAAAAGCTGTCTGCAATATAAACTCAACCAATAAAATGATAGAGATGGAGCTACAGAAAATTGCAAATGGATTTCTTTCCATTTGGATTAGTAAACGATGAATTTATTAGGATTTCGAGCGATCAGCATGCTTGCAGTGAGTTTTATGTAAATTTGATCTGTGATATACTGATTTAAACTTTCGCGCTTTTTACACATACCTACATAATATATACTGAACATTGCAAACGGGATAACTAATAAACTTAAAAAAATTTATTGAGACGAACGTTTTATTATCTTATCATAGAAACAATTTTTATGGTAGATTGAAAGACCGATTATCGTAAGTTTTGTGTATCGACAAGGTGATTATTCTTAGTGTACAAAACGCTCATTAAAGTAAATAATCAGGACCACGTACGGGTAGTAGTAAGAAAAAAATTGTAGGTAGGTACAGCTAGAAGATGTTGATGTCAATTTTAGAGAGTCTGCTCCAAGACCACGGGAGATATACTCGTACTGTTACAAAAATATGCGAATACATGCACCACACTAAAAATAACTAAGTTGTTATTGAAAATAAACATGAGGTTGTTATTTAATAATTTACTTTTAATTTGTTTTTCAGGTTGAACAGGTCCACATAATTGTAAACCTAGTTAAAAATATACAGAATAATATAGTACTAAGTACATATTATAAATACATTTAAATAAATAATACCTTACCTAAACTAGCTTTTACCCGCGGCTTCGCCCGCGTAATAAAAGTATTCATATTGAAACGTTTACAAAAAATAAGATTTTCATTTGGATCCGTAGGTTTCTTTGTAGGTACATCTGTCCGCGATTATTTCGATTAAGGTAAAGCGGGGCAATTCTCGACTGGAGGGCCATTGTAACTGATCTATTTGCTGTACGGTCCGGTTTTGGCTGACTGTACCTTACACCTATTGTTTTTCTTTAAATTCGTACCTAACGTATACGTGTAACGTATTCGTACAATTCTACAATCGTTGCAAGAATTTCTTTAAATTCTTGCAATGATTGTAGAATTGTTACACAGCGACCACAGCGTAGGTAGTAGGTACGAATATGTATGTATTTTACCTTTATAAATATTTATACTGGGGAAACTTAAATCTCGACGCTATGGTCGGTAGGGTAAAAAGTACATTTTGCTTATACAAACATAACGTAAACATATAAAAGGCAAGCAAACAACGATCTTCTTACAGCACATTGAATGTAATAGTTATTACGGATGCAGGATACTCGCCGATGCCTACTTACTAATACCTTCCCACTGAGCCACCTGCATTTTACACATTGCATTTTACACTGCCTAGATTGCCGACCGATTATTCCGACCCCAATCCCTATTCTTATCCCCGTCCCTATCTCTATCTTTGTCCTCGTCCCTATCTCTATCTTTGTCCCCGTCCCCGTTCCCGTCCCGTCTCTGTCCCCGTCCCCCCCCTATCCCTATCCCCGTCCCCGTCCCCTATTTTTATCCATATTTCTATCCCTATGGATAGCCCTATCCCTATTTCTATCCCTATCCCTATCCCTATCCCTATCCCTATCCCTATCCCGATCCCGATCCCGATCCCGATCCCGATCCCGATCCAGATCCCTATCCCTATCCCCACCCCTACCCCCACCCCCACCCCCACCCCTGCCCCTACCACTACCCCTACCCCTACCCCTACCCCTACCCCTACCCCTACCCCTATCCCTATCCCTATCCCTATCCCTATCCCTATCCCTATCCCTATCCATATCCCTATCCCTATCCCTATCCCTATCCCTATCCCTATCCCTATCCCTATCCCTATCCCGATCCCGATCCCGATCTCGATCCCGATCCCGATCCCGATCCAGATCCAGATCCCTATCCCTATCCCCACCCTTACCCCCACCCCCACCCCTACCACTACCCCTACCCCTATCCCTATCCCTATCCATAACCCTATCCATATCCCTATCCCTATCCATAACCCTATCCCAATCCCAATCCCAATATCAATCCCAATCCCAATCCCAATCCCAATCCCAATCCCAATCCCAATCCCAATCCCAATCCCAATCCCAATCCCAATCCCAATCCCAATCCCAATCCCAATCCCAATCCCAATCCCAATCCCAATCCCAATCCCAATCCCAATCCCAATCCCAATCCCAATCCCAATCCCAATCCCAATCCCAATCCCAATCCCAATCCCAATCCCAATCCCAATCCCAATCCCAATCCCAATCCCAATCCCAATCCCAATGCCAATCCCAACCCCAATCCCTATTCTTATCGTCCCTATCTCTATCTTTGTCCTCGTCCCTATCTCTATCTTTGTCCCCGTCCCCGTTCCCGTCCCGTCTCTGTCCCCGTCCCTCCCCTATCCCTATCCCCGTCCCCGTCCCCTATTTTTATCCATATTTCTATCCCTATTTCTATCCCTATCCCTATCCCTATCCCTATCCCTATCCCTATCCCTATCCCGATCCCGATCCCGATCCCGATCCAGATCCCTCCATCCCTATCCCCACCCCTACCCCCACCCCCACCCCCACCCCCACCCCTACCCCTACCACTACCCCTACCCCTACCCCTACCCCTACCACTACCCCTACCCCTACCCCTTCCCCTACCCCTACCCCTATCCCTATCCCTATCCCTATCCCTATCCCTATCCCTATCCCTATCCCTATCCATATCCCTATCCCTATAATCGATGGAATCAGGCGTTACTTTGCGGAAATCCATGTTAATCGTAAACTAGAACGTTCCTTTGCTAATCCGCGAATTGATAACGTGCAAGTCAATCAGTGTTAACCTATTGTACTTACTTGCGTATTTTTACATGCAATTAATTTTCCCACCCTCCCACCGCAAAAATAAAAATAAATACGCAAATAAATACAACAACCCACCACCAAAAATACAAAACTCGACACGTGTTTCGCCTCTCTACGAGGCATCCTCAGGAGCTGATGTTGACGGTCCGAAGTTCCGCAACTGACTGATCGTCTCCAGAATGGTCGGCCATATTTATACTTTGTCCACCCCCCCTACCAAGCAAGTTAGATGGAGAAATTCGTAATAACGGCGATGACGCAACATTCAACTGCTCATTAAGGATCAACCCCCTATTGTTGTACCTAATTATTTCCAACTGTTCCAAAACCCCTAAACGCAGCCCTTTCTCACATACATGTAATACATCAAAAGAATGATTATCTGATACAGTATGGCCACTCTCTATCAAATGCTTTGCAAAATTGGATCTTTCTGGATGGTTGTGCCTGTACGACGCCATATGCTCCTTGTACCTGGTAGTGAAATTTCGGCCAGTTTGGCCCACGTACACTTTGTTACAAACATCACAGGTCAACTTATAAACCCCAGATTGTTTCCCTTTCTCGATCCTGTCTTTTCCGTTGCAAAGCTTGGAGTGCAAAGTATTATTTGTCCTAAAGGCCACTGGAATGTCGTTTGACTTCAAAACCTTATAAATGGCCTCCGACACTTTGCCAACATAGGTAATGCTCGCTTGACACCTCTTAACCGGTTCAGAAGAACGTGCCGCATACAACATATTGTTAACCATAACCATTCGCTTCTTTCTGATGATGCCATCAATGATTGACTTATCATAGCCGTTCGAAACTGCCAAGTGGTAAATATTGTTCAATTCGGCTCGATAGTGTTCCTCAGAAAGAGGCACAGACAACATCCTATGCACATAACAGTGAAAAGCGGCTAACTTATGCTGCCAAGGGTGTGTAGAAGAAGCTGGTATAACCATGTCAGTATGTGTAGGCTTGCGGTAAATTTGGAATTGATGGCTATTATTTACTCTAGTAATGGTCAAATCTAGAAAATTCAGTGACTTGTCTTGCTCTAGTTCCTTCTTAAACTTGATCTTTGGATGTTTACTATTAAGCCCAGTAACAAATGAATCCAGCAGGTCCATACTCCCCGTCCAACAAATAATCAAATCATCTACGTATCTGAAGTAATACAATATATTATCATTCCCTGCAATGTGCTGGTTCTCAAAGTGGTCCATAAAGACATCCGCCATTAAAGGACTTAGCGGAGAACCCATGGCCAAACCATCACTTTGCAAATAATACTGTCCCCCAAATCTAAAATAATTATGTTTCATACAAAGAGCAGTTAGATCTATCAACTCATCTACCTCCCCTGGATGTAAACGTTGCTTTTCAAAAAGGTCCCTAAGAATATCCAAAGTCTCCCCATACGGCACATTCGTAAACAAACTATCTACATCCAACGAAAGCAAGACAGCATTATCCGGAACAATAATATCTTTGATCTTTTCTATTAACTGCAAACTATTCTTCAAACAAAACTTCGGCCGGAACTGGGACTTTTCTCTAATAATGTGATTCAACCTCTTAGCTAGATTATAAGTTGGCGCACCCAAATATGAGACCACTGGACGAACTGGAATGTTATCCTTATGAATCTTAGGCAGCCCATAAAGAATAGGAGCTCGTGGATTCATTGGCACAACCATGCTCTTCTGATGTTCAGTTTCAAAAACAAACATAGAGTTCTTAATTGCATGTCTCAGATCTTTCTGAAATCCTGGAGTTGGGTCTCTCTGCAAGCTTGAAAAGTCTTCACCTTGAATCAGATCCAGAACTTTCTGATTATAACTTCCTTTCTCCAGAATAACAATGCAATTGCCTTTGTCCGCTTTCGAAACTACCAAATCATTTTCTCGCACTTTCTGTTGAATAGTTCTCAAGGCCAAACCATCAGAACAAACTCCACCACCCTGTGCCGGAACAGTACTTTTAATAACATTAGCTGCCATGGTTTTGGTATCTAAATCACCACGGCCACGCACTATCGCTACCTCTGAATCCACAGCCAAATTCTCTAACGTCCCCTGAGTAATTTTTGGTTGGAAATTATATTTCAACCCTTTTTCTAAGAGCCCTATTTCATTTTCCGAAAACTCCACATTAGTTAAATTTTTCACACGAGGATGGAAGTTATGGTGAGGCGTTGGTTCCGTTTCCCTCCTCCTCAAAACCGAACTAGAACTCGACTCCGTTAACCTACGCAATTTGTTTAGCTGAGTAGTATACATCTCATGTGCAAGTTCAGAAGCAAAGCATCTCGCCTTTTGGTCTAGGATATCAAACTCGAGATTATGCAACTTAAATGAGAGTTCAGAATACAACACTTTAAGATGCAATTTCAAATTATCTCTAACCGAAAACCAATGGCGAGATTCTTCGTTCAACCAAATTCTCTGAGCCCTACTAACAGCCAACTTAGCAGCCCTTGAATTACTACTACAGCGCAAATGGATGTAATTAGGCACAACGTTCAAACGCTTGCACTGTTGATTAAACCACACATTCTGGACAGCGGCACGATGTTGTTTGGTTAGTTTGACATAAAGTCGTGCCTGTTCGGCCACGCTAGCCGTTTTCAAATAATCGATGGAATCAGGCGTTACTTTGCGGAAATCCATGTTAATCGTAAACTAGAACGTTCCTTTGCTAATCCGCGAATTGATAACGTGCAAGTCAATCAGTGTTAACCTATTGTACTTACTTGCGTATTTTTACATGCAATTAATTTTCCCACCCTCCCACCGCAAAAATAAAAATAAATACGCAAATAAATACAACAACCCACCACCAAAAATACAAAACTCGACACGTGTTTCGCCTCTCTACGAGGCATCCTCAGGAGCTGATGTTGACGGTCCGAAGTTCCGCAACTGACTGATCGTCTCCAGAATGGTCGGCCATATTTATACTTTGTCCACCCCCCCTACCAAGCAAGTTAGATGGAGAAATTCGTAATAACGGCGATGACGCAACATTCAACTGCTCATTAAGGATCAACCCCCTATTGTTGTACCTAATTATTTCCAACTGTTCCAAAACCCCTAAACGCAGCCCTTTCTCACATACATGTAATACATCAAAAGAATGATTATCTGATACAGTATGGCCACTCTCTATCAAATGCTTTGCAAAATTGGATCTTTCTGGATGGTTGTGCCTGTACGACGCCATATGCTCCTTGTACCTGGTAGTGAAATTTCGGCCAGTTTGGCCCACGTACACTTTGTTACAAACATCACAGGTCAACTTATAAACCCCAGATTGTTTCCCTTTCTCGATCCTGTCTTTTCCGTTGCAAAGCTTGGAGTGCAAAGTATTATTTGTCCTAAAGGCCACTGGAATGTCGTTTGACTTCAAAACCTTATAAATGGCCTCCGACACTTTGCCAACATAGGTAATGCTCGCTTGACACCTCTTAACCGGTTCAGAAGAACGTGCCGCATACAACATATTGTTAACCATAACCATTCGCTTCTTTCTGATGATGCCATCAATGATTGACTTATCATAGCCGTTCGAAACTGCCAAGTGGTAAATATTGTTCAATTCGGCTCGATAGTGTTCCTCAGAAAGAGGCACAGACAACATCCTATGCACATAACAGTGAAAAGCGGCTAACTTATGCTGCCAAGGGTGTGTAGAAGAAGCTGGTATAACCATGTCAGTATGTGTAGGCTTGCGGTAAATTTGGAATTGATGGCTATTATTTACTCTAGTAATGGTCAAATCTAGAAAATTCAGTGACTTGTCTTGCTCTAGTTCCTTCTTAAACTTGATCTTTGGATGTTTACTATTAAGCCCAGTAACAAATGAATCCAGCAGGTCCATACTCCCCGTCCAACAAATAATCAAATCATCTACGTATCTGAAGTAATACAATATATTATCATTCCCTGCAATGTGCTGGTTCTCAAAGTGGTCCATAAAGACATCCGCCATTAAAGGACTTAGCGGAGAACCCATGGCCAAACCATCACTTTGCAAATAATACTGTCCCCCAAATCTAAAATAATTATGTTTCATACAAAGAGCAGTTAGATCTATCAACTCATCTACCTCCCCTGGATGTAAACGTTGCTTTTCAAAAAGGTCCCTAAGAATATCCAAAGTCTCCCCATACGGCACATTCGTAAACAAACTATCTACATCCAACGAAAGCAAGACAGCATTATCCGGAACAATAATATCTTTGATCTTTTCTATTAACTGCAAACTATTCTTCAAACAAAACTTCGGCCGGAACTGGGACTTTTCTCTAATAATGTGATTCAACCTCTTAGCTAGATTATAAGTTGGCGCACCCAAATATGAGACCACTGGACGAACTGGAATGTTATCCTTATGAATCTTAGGCAGCCCATAAAGAATAGGAGCTCGTGGATTCATTGGCACAACCATGCTCTTCTGATGTTCAGTTTCAAAAACAAACATAGAGTTCTTAATTGCATGTCTCAGATCTTTCTGAAATCCTGGAGTTGGGTCTCTCTGCAAGCTTGAAAAGTCTTCACCTTGAATCAGATCCAGAACTTTCTGATTATAACTTCCTTTCTCCAGAATAACAATGCAATTGCCTTTGTCCGCTTTCGAAACTACCAAATCATTTTCTCGCACTTTCTGTTGAATAGTTCTCAAGGCCAAACCATCAGAACAAACTCCACCACCCTGTGCCGGAACAGTACTTTTAATAACATTAGCTGCCATGGTTTTGGTATCTAAATCACCACGGCCACGCACTATCGCTACCTCTGAATCCACAGCCAAATTCTCTAACGTCCCCTGAGTAATTTTTGGTTGGAAATTATATTTCAACCCTTTTTCTAAGAGCCCTATTTCATTTTCCGAAAACTCCACATTAGTTAAATTTTTCACACGAGGATGGAAGTTATGGTGAGGCGTTGGTTCCGTTTCCCTCCTCCTCAAAACCGAACTAGAACTCGACTCCGTTAACGTCGAACTCGACGTGGATGTTGTCTGTGCCTCTTTCTGAGGAACACTATCGAGCCGAATTGAACAATATTTACCACTTGGCAGTTTCGAACGGCTATGATAAGTCAATCATTGATGGCATCATCAGAAAGAAGCGAATGGTTATGGTTAACAATATGTTGTATGCGGCACGTTCTTCTGAACCGGTTAAGAGGTGTCAAGCGAGCATTACCTATGTTGGCAAAGTGTCGGAGGCCATTTATAAGGTTTTGAAGTCAAACGACATTCCAGTGGCCTTTAGGACAAATAATACTTTGCACTCCAAGCTTTGCAACGGAAAAGACAGGATCGAGAAAGGGAAACAATCTGGGGTTTATAAGTTGACCTGTGATGTTTGTAACAAAGTGTACGTGGGCCAAACTGGCCGAAATTTCACTACCAGGTACAAGGAGCATATGGCGTCGTACAGGCACAACCATCCAGAAAGATCCAATTTTGCAAAGCATTTGATAGAGAGTGGCCATACTGTATCAGATAATCATTCTTTTGATGTATTACATGTATGTGAGAAAGGGCTGCGTTTAGGGGTTTTGGAACAGTTGGAAATAATTAGGTACAACAATAGGGGGTTGATCCTTAATGAGCAGTTGAATGTTGCGTCATCGCCGTTATTACGAATTTCTCCATCTAACTTGCTTGGTAGGGGGGGTGGACAAAGTATAAATATGGCCGACCATTCTGGAGACGATCAGTCAGTTGCGGAACTTCGGACCGTCAACATCAGCTCCTGAGGATGCCTCGTAGAGAGGCGAAACACGTGTCGAGTTTTGTATTTTTGGTGGTGGGTTGTTGTATTTATTTGCGTATTTATTTTTATTTTTGCGGTGGGAGGGTGGGAAAATTAATTGCATGTAAAAATACGCAAGTAAGTACAATAGGTTAACACTGATTGACTTGCACGTTATCAATTCGCGGATTAGCAAAGGAACGTTCTAGTTTACCCTATCCCTATCCCGATCCCGATCTCGATCCCGATCCCGATCCCGATCCAGATCCAGATCCCTATCCCCACCCTTACCCCCACCCCCACCCCTACCACTACCCCTACCCCTATCCCTATCCCTATCCCTATCCATAACCCTATCCCAATCCCAATCCCAATCCCAATATCAATCCCAATCCCAATCCCAATCCCAATCCCAATCCCAATCCCAATCCCAATCCCAATCCCAATCCCAATCCCAATCCCAATCCCCCAATCCCAATCCCAATCCCAATCCCAATCCCAATCCCAATCCCAATCCCAATCCCAATCCCAATCCCAATCCCAATCCCAATCCCAATCCCAATCCCAATCCCAATCCCAATCCCAATCCCAATCCCAATCCCAATCCCAATCCCAATCCCAATCCCAATCCCAATCCCAATCCCAATCCCAATCCCTATCCCTATCCCGTCCCCGTCCCTATCCCCGTCCCCGTCCCCGTCCCCGTCCCCGTCCCCGTCCCCGTCCCCGTCCCCGTCCCCGTCCCCGTCCCCGTCCCCGTCCCCGTCCCCGTCCCCGTCCCCGTCCCCGTCCCCGTCCCCGTCCCCGTCCCCGTCCCTGTCCCTGTCCCTGGCCCTGTCCCTGTCCTTGCCCCTGTCAAATTATCATGCTAGGAAAAAAATCCTTTCTTAGTGCTCCTCTAAGGAACTTTCGTGTCAATTTGAAATCTCTTGAACCAGAAGTAAAGATAAAAACTAAAGCTATACTTATGGCTATTTTGGATATTTTAACCCCATTGCACAACAACAGGGTGGCTAGCCGAATGGCACAATCGCTCACGAAACGCTCACGAAACGAAGCGCTAGTAGATATCTATCTCTATCGCGCTTGCGTATTGGCGCGACAGAGCCAGCGGCGTATCGCTTTCCTTTGGCGTCGGAGTGTCGGAGAAATGCCATTCGGCTACGGGGCCAGGGCGCGTAGCCGAATGGCACAAACGCTCACGAAACGAAACGCTAGTAGATATCTATCCCTATCGCTCTTGCCTATTGGCGCGACAGAGCCGGACTACGTTTCGTTTTCGTCTGGCGTCGGAGAAATGCCATTCGGCTACGGGGCCTGGGGAGAAAATTTCTTTTCCACCTCATTAGATTTTAAAATCGTTGTATTTATGGTGATCAGCGACCCGATAAACCATAAAAACGATACCCATATTGTGTTTTTGACTTTACCCCCTTTGCACCCCTTTAGGGGTCAAATTTTCAAAAAACCTGAAACATGTATTTAGTCATAATATGTCTTTAGGAATCCTCCTGTGAAGTTTCGAATAAAATAGTCAAACTAATCTTGTTTCCCCATACAAACTTTGAACCCCCATTTCACCCTTTTAAGAGGAGAATTTTGAAAAATCCTTTCTTAGTGCTCCTCTACGCCATATAAGGAACCTATGTGCCAAATTTGAAATCTCTAGGACCAGCGGTTTCGGCTGTGTGTTGATATATCAATCAGTCAGTCAATATCTTCTTTTATATATTTAAATCCCATTGCACCACAACAGGGGAGAAGGTATTTCACTTCCGCCTCGTTAGATTTTAAAAACGTTGTATTTATCGTGATCAGCGACCCGATAAACCATAAAAACGATACCCATATAGATTTTTTGACTTTATCACCCCCTTTTCACCCTTTTAGGGGTTAAATTTTCAAAAAACCTGAAACACGTATTCAGTCATATGTCTGGAATCTTCCTGTGAAGTTTCGAATAAAATAGTCAAACTAATCTTGTTTCCCCATACAAACTTTGAACCCCCATTTGACCCCCTTACGGCTTAGCCACGACAATTGGTCTAAGGCGTTTTGCGGCAGCGGTAAGCGGTAAGTCACAAAAACAAAAACGCAGCGCGTTGAGGCATGCCACGACCTTGCCGCTGTTCGAAATCGCGCGCGGGTTTTTACGGGCCTACCCGCGGGAGCGGCGCGCGACTCAAACAACTGTAGCGCGCCGCGCGGGCGGTGCCACGACATTACAGCGGCGCGACCGGCCTAGGCGGCTAGATGGGGCTAGCGATTCCGCGCGAAACAAACGGCCTAGCCACGACAATGGTCTAAGGCGGCGAGCGGGGCGGCTGGGCTGCGCGGGAAACGCGCGCGGGCGCTAGCCATGCCACGTACTTTTAGAAGCGGCGGCAGGGCCTAGGAGCGGCCAGAACGTTTTCATATTTAAAAACATGTTTTTTACTGTCGAATATGACTCTAAAGTGCATAGAATGCTTTAATTAGTCAATTATGTCTTGTACAAGAGAATATGTGTGATGACTAAGTACATGGAATTTATTTTATGGCTAAAATATTTTGTTTTTATTATGAGCGTCTTGAACCCGAAACCTTTATTTAATGAAAATTGAATTGTACTTTCGCGTATGTAGTATGTAATAATGTTTTCAAATATATTTTGTATAGTATTTATTCGTATTTACTCTTAATTTTTTTCTAAGTGTTTATTTATATTAAGTATCATTTAGCTAGCCATAAAATAAATTCCATGTACTTAGTCATCACACGTATTCTCTTGTACAAGACGTAATTGACTAATTAAAGCATTCTATGCACTTTAGAGTCATATTCGACAGTAAAAAACATGTTTTTAAATATGAAAACGTTCTGGCCGCTCCTAGGCCCTGCCGCCGCTTCTAAAAAGTACGTGGCATGGCTAGCGCCCGCGCGCGTTTCCCGCGCAGCCCAGCCGCCCCGCTCGCCGCCTTAGACCATTGTCGTGGCTAGGCCGTTAAGGAATCTTCCTGTGAAGTTTCGAATAAAATAGTCAAACTAATCTTGTTTCCCCATACAAACTTTGAACCCCCATTTGACCCCCTTAGGAGGTGAATTTTGAAAAACCCTTTCTTAGTGCTCCTCTACACTATATAAGGAACCTACGTGCCAAATTTGAAATCTCTAGGACCAGCGGTTTCAGCTGTGCGTTGATATGTCAGTCAGTCAGTCAGTCAGTCAGTCAGTCAGTCAGTCAGTCAGTCAGTCAGTCAGTCAGTCAGTCAGTCAGTCAGTCAGCTTCTCCTTTTATATATTTAAGATGATAAAATATTGAGGTAACCATTTTGTTATACAGTGGAACGAAGATTTAGTTGAAATTCTTCTTAATAAGAATCTTGCGATGTTGGGCATGAATAAAAAAACTATTAAAGTAGTCTGGCATGGCGGCACCCGCCATAGCGGATGGTATAAAACGCAGATTCATCTCATAAAACTACAATAACTGTGTTTTATTGCGACCTCCCATATAAAAGTTTCCAAGATAGGTACATTCAGACAGAGCAGTTGTCAAGCAGACAGTTGGTTAGAAAGTTACTGCAAAACTTATATTAAAAATGGTATGTCGATAAGCAAACGTCGAAGAATTGAAATATAATTTTTAAGAAAAAAAAATCGCCGCTTTTGGAGTTCTAGTGAAGGGTACTTGCGAATGTTGTATTATACTTATGTAGAAATGTGTAGGTATTTTTTAAAACTGTTTTTAATGTAAATGTTTGATTATTTGATGGAAACATAAGTGAATATACGTATACCGTTAAGGTTTGAGGAGTTTCCTCAATTCCTCATCAATCTGAAATCCGATTATAAGAAATCAAGCTTGACAAAATTTGACTTGAAAACTCAATATGTAAGCATAACAAAGAGAACAAATAAATGTCACTGTTCTGAACTTAAATGCATGCTGTTCTTATAAAAATACGAAAGTCACTATAAGTGTGCCGTTCAGATTTGAGGAGTTCCGTTCTGATTATCATCAGAAGTTCCACTGCACCAAATGTCACTGTTCTGAACGTAAACGCAAGCTGTTCTTATAAAAATACCAAAGTCATTATAAGCTTGCCGTTCAGATTCAAGGAGTTCCGTTCTGCTGATGAAGATCATCAGCAGTTCAGTGGAACTGCTGATGATCTTCATCAGCAGAACAGCAGTGCAGTGTTTGGTGCAGTGGCACCAAATGTAACTGTTCCGTACGTAAATGCATGCTGTTCTTATAAAAATATCAAAGTCACTATAAGTGTGCCGTTCAGATTTGTGGAGTTCCGTTCTGATCTTCATCAGCAGTTCCACTGTACCAAATGTCACTGTTCTGGACGTAAGTGCATGCTGTCTTATAAAAATACCAAAGTCACTATAAGTATGCCGTTCAGATTTGAGGAGTTCCGTTCTGACCATCATCAGCAGTTCCACTGCACCAAATTTAATGTAACTATTCCGTACGCAAATGCATGCTGTTCTTATAAAAACACAAACTTCACCATATGTATGCCTTTCAGATTTGAGGAGTTCTCTCGATTTCTCCAGAATCCCATCATCAGAACCGGGTTCTGATGAAAATGGGACCAATCTGTATGCATATACATTCAATCAAAAATTTTTTTTTCAAATCGGTCCAGTAAAGAAGGAGATATCGTGGAACAAACATTAAAAAAAACAACCAGACGATTGAGTTAAGAACCACTACCTAACTTTCCTTGAGATTTGGGGCGGCGGTTAAAAACTCACACATATTCTTATTTTTACCCCCGACTCAAAAACGACGGGGTGTTATAAGTTTGACGTGTCTTTCAGTCTGTTTGTCTGTTTGTCTGTCTGTCTGTCTGTCTGTCTGTCTGTCTGTGTGTGTGTGTGTCTGTGTGTCTGTCTGTGGCATCGTAGCTCCCGAACGGATGAACCGATTTAGATTTAGTTTTTATTTGTTTGAAAGCTGAGTTAGTCGGGAGTGTTCTTAGCCATGTTTCATGAAAATCGGTCCACTATGTCGCGGTCGGAGGTTTTTTCAAAATTTTAATTTTGTGAATGGGTTATTATGAAACAAAAAAGTATATCGGAATCAAAGCTAAAAATGTATGTTCAGTACAGATGGCGTTTTTTTTACGCACTAGTGCGAGAAGTGGTTCATTATATGCCAGGTCGAAACTTCGGAGGCTCATCTGTACTGAAAATCGTCGTACGATACACGTGCGAAAAGGAAATTCGTAACTCGTGTCGATTTAAAACACTCCCTTCGGTCGTGTTTTAATTTATCGCCACTCGTTTTAAACTTCCTTTTTTTACGCACTTGTATCGTAATGTACTATTCTTTTGAAATAAAACTATGAAAACGGATTAAATATATCACGTATAATGAATTTACAATTCATCCCGACGTTTCGAATACTTTACAGCATTCGTGGTCAACAGGTATCGCGGTAACCGAAGACAATTTATTCCTTTGTTTATTATTAAAAGGGTTAGTTTATTTCATTAAAATAAACTAATATCAAGTTTTCCGTTAAGCCGACTTAATCAAAATAGATGTATGGCTTATAAATAAAATTTAAAAAAAGTTTTACGTTAGTTTGCCATTCAATATATGTGGCATGATTATATCAGGAAATTTTTTGTACTTTTACGTTTTAATAATTATAAAAAACTAAATATTCATTACCGTAGCGCGTCCATTCATTGTTTTTAATCATGAAAGATATCTGAATTAAGTATTTTATTCAAATGGATATACAATAAGTTGACGATTCGAAGGAAAGGCTCGAGTACTGTTATCTTTTTTATTGTAAAATCTGAGAACTGAGAACAGTCATTTCTCTGTCGCTTTACTTTACACGTTCACCATTATTTTTATTTAAAATTCAGCTAACTATGTAACGTATACTAGGCGAAACTGCACACGTTTGTAAAAGCCCTCGCAATTTTCACGTAGCTATAAATCTCAATCTTGCAGTCTAGACCCCACATGCGGCTAGCGACCGCGCCCGAATAACGCCACTATAGCGCTAACAACAAGTTATTTCAAGAGGTAATTCATTGCTTTAACATGCTGAAATTAAGTAAGTCAAGAGCAGGGTACTTATAGCCAACGTCACAATGGCTTACGCTTCGTAGCTAGCTCTCCCTATTGCTCTTCTGTAGCGGCACAGTATAATAAAGAGTACTATCGTACAGTATGGCCACTCCTGCTCCCCGCTGAAAGTGCCGCCCACCCCCTTAACTCAGTTACCGCCTGTCAAAAACGCGATCAGTCAGATTTAAACTCGATTTAGGGTTCTCAAAGGTCGGCTACGCATAAGTGGCTCCCCTGATGTTGCTTATGTCCATGGGCGGCGATGACTGCTTACCATCAGGCGGCTCGTCTGCTCGTTTGCTGCCTATTTCATTAAAAAGTCAACCTGTCATATCTCACTCATACAAGCATGGTACGCGTTCACCTACACGAGCTTAGAATGTGTGCTAGGAACGCACGTCTTTCATATATTTGATCGCCAGTGTCCGAGATGTGGTAGCGGCGCGATAGAGCTACACCGCGATTTAATTTGCGTTTAGCGTCAACGATTATCAACCTATCACTTCGGCTAGGCCGGCAGATCAGGGTGGCTAGCCGAATGGCACAATCGCTCACGAAACGCTCACGAAACGAAGCGCTAGTAGATATCTATCTCTATCGCGCTTGCGTATTGGCGCGACAGAGCCAGCGGCGTATCGCTTTCGTTTGGCGTCGGAGAAATGCCATTCGGCTACGGGGCCTGGCCCCGTGAGCGTTTCGTGAGCGATTGTGCCATTCGGCTAGCCACCCAGGTATGCAAACCGCAGGGAAGCTAGGAACGTAAACTTCATTAAATTTATAACAAGCGGTGCTTCAGGCACTGAAAAAGTTTTATGACACATTGGTAATTGATTTTACTTTTTAACTCTTTCCGTATTGGCGACAAGCTTTAGATTAATTTTGAGTTTAGAATACTTTGTTCTTGTGTGTAAAATATGTAAACATGTAGACGATTACTAAACCTTGTAGTCAATAAGTTTAATAGGTAAACCAATAAAATAAACTCAATACGAGTTATTGTTACAGTTTTATTTTTATTTTTTTAATTTATTTATTACAGAAAACACATAACACAAATCACGATTTAAATCTTCGCGAAACTACACAGCAGTTTGTTGGTGAAAAGAGACACTCTTTTTACATATTTTAAGTAACTGGGCCCGGCGGGTCGGCCCAGATACCGCTGGGGAGACAGCGTGATGGCGGATCTGTGTCAGCTACAAGCCGATAATTGGCAGGAAGCTGCGCAGGATCGGGATAAGTGGCGTGCTCTCGTTTTGGAGGCCAAGATCCTCTTTGGATCACAGTGCCATACTAGTTAGTTAAGTAACTTAGGTACCTAAATATATTTAGGTATTGTTAGTAACATTTTGATTTTAATTATGGTGTGTTAGTATGTGGCCTTAATGACTAAACTATTTTAAAGATGGTACACACAGACACGATTGCTACTGTTTGGTTTAATTCCTACATACCATAATATGGAAAGATGATTTCATCACATCTCAAACTAAAGCCTCTAATTAAACAGAGCAAGAAAACAATGGAATAAAATGTTTTTCGCATTTTTCAACATCAAAATCAGTCGAAGATGAGATTGATGACATCAGAAAGAGTAAAGTGTTATACACGGTGTTCGTGAGCATTGCGAGATATTTTAACGACGCATTTCTAAGGCCAAAACAAAGTTTTTTTTTTTTTTCAAATACAGTTGAGGAAATTTTGCCAAAAAAAATTAAATCTTTTTTAAAGTATTTTCACATAAAATGTTAATTATATTAATGAAACTGGTAGGTACTTAAAATGAGTTTTAACGTTTTTTTTTCTAAAAACCTCATTTCTGAAAGGTTTTACTTCTCACTTTTTGACATCTATCAATAATGATAATGAGACTATTTTCCATAATGGCATCAACGTCGTTAAAAAAGCCTTTCGTAAAGTAACAATAAGAACATATTCTTTTTTCAATTGGTAATAACTCTGAAACTAGGTGATATCCAGAAAAAGTATATATGACATTTTAGTCTTAAAATGATATCAGGATTATGCTGTTAAAATCTCTCGCAATGCCCACGAGCACCGTGTATAAATTGGGTATCTACCACGCCGTACCTACATCCACGCCCAACGGTGATTGATATGGAACCCGCCTCAAAGTTTTTCTACCCACTCAATATTCATTTTACCCAACAAAATTTCAGTTTCGATGGCACCTAAGTAATTAATTCTCTTTTGTTACTTTACGCAACACTATGTGTTTTGTTAGCGGTTTAAAATATAAGTACCTAAGACAAATTTTGACAGACATTTGGGATCATTTTCTATTTATAAGTAGGTTAGGTTTAGTTTTAAGTAGTTTTATTATGTTTTTATTTTTTCTTTATAATGTGATCAATAAATTAACATAACACTTTTAAATATAAAAAGTTGCTAAATAGTGAAAACAGACGCTATTAAAACTCTCGTGAAACTTGGCAACTCAAATAATTTAGTTAGTTTTATGTTAAAAAAATATTAGTACCTAAGCTTATGACTTATTATAAAAATATATTTAGACTAAATTAGGATACACGTTCAGCAATAAGTGTGATTAGTATGTTTTATTAGCCTAGTTTGATTTCCAACTGCTTGGAAAAATCGTGCTCTAATTACAGATGTTACAGTGGCGTACACACTATTTACAAAAGGAGTCATGGATGTCTGTGTATACATATAAGTATGTATTTATGTATCTATTTAAGTATGTGCCTAGGTGTAACTGTGTTCTAGGAACGCGCCTCTTTCATATATATTTGATCGCCAGTGTCCGAGGTGTGCCGGTATTTTGTTGGAACTTATGAGCACCACACAGTTGTTGTTATAATAATTATTAAATGTTTATTTATTCAACACCATCAAATTTCTTGCTTTTTTATCAAAGTACCAAGACTTAAACCATGTAACACGAGATCTCAGTAATGCGGGCTGTTAGTTCAGAAGAGCCGCAGGCAGCGCTCACTCAGCCCCCAGACTAATTTCATTAATCCTATCATTGATTGGATTTGCTAAGCGAGCTAGCTACGCTAGTTTTACTTTAAACTTTGCTCTCACTAAATATAAGCACCTACTTTGGTGCACTTAGTACATACATTATTGGTGTGTAACTTATTTTATAAATTTGATTATCAACTAAGTTACTGGCACCTGGCCAATCGTTATTTTTTTTCTCACTTTTAATAAACATGCAGTTTTGTTTATGGCATTAACACACATGAGAATCGAGCCATCCAGGGCCGGATTGAAAAATAAAATCATCTTTTAAGTATATAGGTACAAAATCATTTATAATTATTGCATGTATTTTGCTGTGCAATGGATCTCAGATTTGCGCCCCTGCATCTTAACTCCATCAAATCATAGTAAATATTTGGAAGGTTCGACGGAATTAAGGCTGACCGCAGTCATATAACCCATAATTTGAATATAACCCATTAAATGCATAGTATATGTCATATAAACATACTGTTATGTTTTTGAAAAAAGAAGAAGCAATCCTAGAAGATGTCATTGTAATTAACGTCGTGTCCGTTTCTTGAATAATGCAATCGTCTAGTAAACATTAGCATAACTTTGTCAAGTTCTTTCTAAAATAGTATAAATACTGTAGAAGTTCATCGCCATTCTTGATTTGATCTCCCGTAAAGCAGATGAGCTAGCTAGTAACATGAATCCAATTCATCTACGAGGCTTTCACCGCCTCCGCCTAGCTCCAACGGATTACGTCTTTACTAACGAATTAGACCCGCTTAGTGCTAAATCAACGAGTAAAACCAAATGCGGGCTTTCTGGTTAATTCAAAGACAATCCGCTTGGGAGTAACGTACCACATACCTATTGTACGGGTAATTGGCTTAGCTCAAACGTCTTTACAAATGTTTGTAATGGCGAACATCGCAAAAGGTAAAACCTACAGGGCTAGCACAAGCTTGGCGTTCTTGTGCAGAATTAGAAAAAAAAATACGTGTGATTTATGTCGCGGCGATGTACTACTGTAGCGCCAGCGCCAGTCAAGTATTAGCCCAAACGGCCTAGCCGAAATGACAATTGTTGACGCTAGACGCTGATCGAAACGAAGTGTGGCTCTGTCGCGCCAATACGGAAGAGCGATAGAGATAGCTAGCTACGATAACGATGTTATCGTAAGCGTATGTGCCCTGAAGTGCTCACTTGCTAAATGCCCAATATATGACACCCTTCTGTCAAATTTATTGACAACGACTTACTTAATATCGAGCACTGGTTAACTTATTGGTTTAAATATTTTCGATTCACGTTTTATGTCGTGATTACTTTTTATTGAAATTTTATTTATTATAAATTCCACTTTTAAAGCATTCATAGAAAGCGCAAATATTAATACCAAGTAGACAATAAAAATGAGTGGGTATTTTATGAAATATTTTTCTGGCTGCACGTCTACTTACAAACAACATAATAAAATTATTTGAATAAATTCTAAGAGGTTTTTATTTACCTACCAACAATATTAATACTTTGTAAGCTTTGTCTCTACCTTTTGCCTATTTCTTTACAATAATGTTTAGAAAATGCCAATAATGAAAATACAAAAATTAACGAGATTGTTTATTTCGGCGAAACATGGCTAATTAACTCATAAGCCGAAGCAAGAACCAATCAGCTTTGAAAAAATATTCATTAAATAATATGCTTAAGCGATGTTTCTATATATTTCTTATCGATGTCGAAAAAAATAATAGAACAAAAAGGTGGAGCATTTTTCTTCGACATAATCCCCTTTTAAGCCAAGACAAAGATTAGTTAGCTAATTTCTTAAAAGCATTCGCTTTTTCAGATTTAATGGAGTGGTGGATTATTTGTCTCTATCTTGGCATAATTTATCTGAGGGATTTAAGTATGGAATAGAAAATATCAGAAAAAAATTACCGATAAAACTGGGCTGTCAAAACAATTTAATATGAAATGAACCTGACTGAACTGAGTTATACTGGATGTTGAATATGTAATATTATTACAAGAGTTATTTACCTACATTAAGTGTAACGATAAACATAGTTTGTAAAATTAAACAAAACTGTTAGAGCTCTCTTAGTCAAGTCGCACTGATTCTAAAGTGAAGGTCCTGTGTCCGAACCCGGGCTCGTACCGTAAAGTTTATAGAACTTACATACAAAACATACTGGGGTTGGTAAATGTTAACGAATATCTAGCGAGAAGGGAATATGATTTCCTTTTGGCGAAGTTCCTAAAAACTTCTAGCACCCAATGTACCCATCTACCACGAAAAGAGGCAGAATACTGGGTCGTGGGGTAGGTACATACACATACATACAATATATGTATGGGCTAGGTAATATCAAAGACATAATATGTAACTCCGTATAGACAGATAAAGTCTAAGAAAAAAACATACCTCAAAGCCCTAGAGAAAAAAGTGCGGTGGCCTAGATAGGCGTTACACCTTTGGGGAACGCTCGGCTAGATGGCACTAATATTAATATTTGACATTTTAACACATATCAAGCTAACAATATGGGCCAAATTGTCAAAACTGAGGTTCAAAAGTTTTAAGCTTGTCGAAAGATGGCAGTCTATGCACTGTGTTTACACATTTTACTTTGACAGTAACTGTCTATAATACTCGATCCTCTTTGGTAATATAATATCAAGTAATATTAATCTAGCATTAATTACCTGTGACATAAAACTTAGAAATGGAAACTGATTACGTCGCTTATAACGAATGTAATGCAATGAAGTTTAATGAGCCTTCAATGGTTATTGTCAATGAGATAATAAATAAATAATACATATTATAGGACATTCTTACACAGATTGACAGCCCCACGGTATAAGCTCAAGAAGGCTTGTATTGTGGGTACTCGGACGATAATTATGTATAATACTTATTATGCAAATATAATTATATACATAGAAAACGTCCATGCCTCAGGAACAAAATTTGTTCCTGAGGCATGCATATTTGTGTGATGAGCACAGATATTTAATATCTGTGCTCATCACACAAATAAATGCCCTTACCGGGATTCCAACCCAGGACCGCGGCTCAGCAGGCAGGGTCACTACCGACTGAGCCAAACCGGTCGTCGAAGATGCGATACATACGCACACACCTTGAGATCCAGTAGACCATGTTAGATATTTTTGGTCTAGTTTTCAATTGCATATGAATGTAACTCATTAATTTTTAATTGAATACCTATTATTGTTGTCACCGCAACCTATGGACGCCTGCAACTCAAGGAGTGTCACACGCGCGTTGCCAACCCATTAGAAACTTGTACTTCCGTCACCGGTACAGCTTCCACTGCTTCCATCACCAGTTATGTAGATTGTATCATAAATTCATTACAAGTACGTGATATAATCGACTTCTACACTTTTATTTCATGAGTGAGTACTAACTGAAGACGAAGTTGTTACCCAAGAAACCTAATGAGGTTTTAATATAAAAATAATAGGGATAGGTTAGAAGTCATTGAAATGTGAAATGGATGGTCCATTCGGATCTGTTACCGACCCAAGTCCCACAAACTAAATCACTCGATAACTTGTAATCCAATTATACCCCATTAGCGACACGTTTCGACGCGTTTAAACGCATGAAGTTCCTGTAATTTATCGAATTATTCCAGCTGATCCCTTTAAACTGAACTATAATTGGATTGGGACGAAAATGCCACATGCTTGTGTTCGGCCAACAATATCCTGACTAATTTGAGATGAGTAAAACTATTAGTTGCAAAGTACGAGTTTGAGACACAGAGCAGTAGCAGGCGTCAAGCTGACTTTCTTGCAGAAGCTTACTATGTGCGCGTATTCTCGCAGAAGTTTACTAAGTGACCATAGTGCGCTCTCTTACTTCATCCTGCCTGAATCAAAGAGACTACTCTCGAACGTGGCGTTCTATGTGTATCCACTTGGTTCGCAATAATTATACGAGTATTTACCATTTGGTTCCACTTTTATTTTTTCACGTAAGTGTGACAAGTAGACAACACGTTAAGCGTGGTGATAAGCCCACAGTTCTTAAAACCGCTCCGAATACATTCAGCATGCAATACTGGCAGGATATTGCCTGCTTGTAACATAAAACTGAGGCCCAACATTTAGATATTATTTACGATCGTAGTATAACTTGACCTCAAGTTCTAGCTCAGAAACTAAACCAAAATGAGATAAGACCAAATTCTGTTATCAAAAGATATTCCATTATACCTACAATGTTCCGAGAAACTCTAAGACTCACACATCCTCCGGTAGTAAAATAATGGAATTACGTCCGCTTTTATGATTTTATTAATTATAATAGGTACTGCTTAGTATTCGAGAACCTAACTAGGTACCCTGTTGAAATGCTTACCAATGTTCTCGGAAATGTGGCGTCTGGCACGTGTGTACCGTCGCTCGTATAATAATTCATAAGATAGTTATCGCGGCCTAAAAGCACTTTAGCTGGATTGCCAGCCCCGTTCACCATCATGATGAATTTGCATGATGACGTCATAACCATTTTCGAATCTATGTAATTGCCGAACGCAACGATGTTAGGATAGCGCATATTAAAACAGACGTGATTTACTATTCTATTATTGGAATTGGTTTGGTAATATTGCATTATTCAATTCAATTAGTCGGTGGAATAATAATGAAAATGAAAGGAAGGAAAGAGAAATGTAATTGTGGGTTGGAATTTCGCTATTTTCATCAGTTTCATCACTTTAACAAAGGGTCTTATTTAATCACGTATATAGTTACGTTTCTACACAAAAAAATATGCAACCCCATTGAAATAAAAAAACATTGCAACTTAAATAAATGTTAACGGAAAATAATAGATAAATATAATATCTTTAGTGTTGCGTGTTGTCGGCAAACTCAGCAGAGTTAAAATAGCATCCCTAGTGCGTAAACAGTTCAATTGATAATCAAGACCAAGTGCGGGTAGTTCAACTCACGCGGCTATCAAAAGATGTAGATGTGACTTAGCCAGTTTTTTCCGAAACCACGGAGATAACGCCGTCCCCGAAACAGCATCGTTTCATGCCCACTTTTAGATGTCCTTATTTATGTTTCATTCATGTTTTTATTCGAATGTGCTGTACTTTACTAATTAAATAATCTTGTAACATAACGTTATATGTGTAATATTATTATAACCGCCAGTGTAGGGCCATTAATGGAAAATAAATCCTCTTAATAGATATTCCCACAACCTGTCGCTACAGTGAAATGAAAATCTCTTCAGAGTTACTAATTCCTCTGGCTGTATTTATAAGTAACTTAAAATGTCTAATGGTTTTAACCTTCTTACGTATTTCCCTTCAGTTAATAAAGGCAAATCTTATCGCCGGCCGCCCGAATCTTCGCTACGGATTAACGCAGCGTCTACGCGCCAAAGCGGGCCCTAAATCTGCCCATTTGTATTCTATGTTCCGAGTATCCCGGGGGTATTGAAGTTTCACAAGTTTCTAGAGGGCCAATTAATGAGCCGATTAAACTAAATTAGGTTTGAAGCGCGAACGGCCTGTTTGGACGGCTGAGCCGTATTAGTTGTGCTCTGTTGACATATTGTTGGGCTGAGGGTTTGCTCGATGCCGTAGTTTACCCGCTTGAGGACTGAAGAATGACTGTGATCGGCTTAATAGTTTACTGAGTTGGAAACCATACATACTGACAGTTAGGTTAGATTTTTCAGATGCTGGTATAACTTAATGTGACATTTACATAATAAAAAGTATTGATACACCTATTTTCCGACGTTACTCCGTTGACGGACGCAACGGCAAGCAATTGTTTGCAGAGTACAGTCGGCTTCTGTTATATTGGAGCTGACAAAGTGTTTACAAATACTTATCCGGACACGCGCTTAAGCACTTTGGTACTTAATAGATTCGTGTACCTACATATTTGGGAGAACCTTGCCCGATCATATATTTATGTCTCATGACGACAGTAGGTACAATACGTACTAACCCCAGTTCTATTTATATTCACCCTGCAACGAGTCTAGACGTCACACCTACACACCTATCATCCACAGGCCGCGAGGCTTGTAAAATCTCTCTCATTACACTTTAATCATTATTTTAGCAAAGTAAAATTTAAATTTTTCGGGCAAATTCCGATATGTGGGTGGATGGAAAATTTGGATGAAATAAACCTACAGATTAAACTCAGCCTGGAACAACTTATTCAAATAGTAAATAGGAATACATGTATTCAGATTCATGACATAATTACATACATACCTACTCAAAAATGAATGTTCAATTTCATAGTTTCATTGATTTCCCTAAACAGTAAAATTACAACTAAGTTTTCGATCAGACGCATAATTTAATATTTGTCAGTATATAAAGTCATATAAACCGGGACAGAATAATGATTTAAAGTGTATTTCATACATTAGCCGCTTTTGTCAGACAAATCAGAACAAACAGTAATGGCCCATGTAATGTGAACACTGGCTGAGATTAGCATGCCATTCGTTCATTTAAACGCACTTTATGTTCACATTTATGGCGGCTTTGTCTAAATCTTGTCGTAAATGCTCGTACACGATCATGTCATATTTAACTAAAAAGCCTTTGTTTGTTCACGACATTACCTGGAAAGGAAATGAATATAGTTGGGACACAAGGGATCCCCTGTTGCCTATAAGTAAATTCTAAAATAAAATTATGACTAGCTTACACGTTTACTGCATTAGGTGTGCCTATACACATAAATGTTAAAATACTGTATATGTCAAAAAAAAATGATTACAATGCGCATATGAACGTCAAATAAAGCTACGCCGGCTCTAACCCTACGCCTCAGCCTCGAGAAGATTTGCAAGAATGGGGGCAGAAAGTTCCCTTTAGTGCCTTTCCATTTATAAGAAAGCATTATATAAGAATATCGAAGATCTCTATTGCTTATATTACTCGTACTCGAAAAGCAGCGGCACAACATAAAATAACATTCATTTTCTAGTTCCTATTTTGGCTGCTGTACAAGATATTGTTACGTGAAGGAATGTGCCAAGTTGAAAGCTAAAGTTGGAACTGGGCCATAAAAACGAAATAATACGCAGGTTAGCGAAACTGCGCTTTTAGGAACATTTTTATGTTACATTACGTGTTTAGTTTATAACAACCAAATCGAAATTTTGATCAACCTGCAAGTGGTTGGAAAATTTAGGTAGCTACATCTAACAAAAGCTGCATCATTCGAGATCTAACCTCTTACCTAACCGTATCAAAAGGGGATACTCCGAAAACGGGATAAAATTGTATAGGTTAATTAAGTAAAATATTCATGTATGAGGAATCGCTCGTAGCTCGTAGTAAGTATGAATGCCAGTATCTACGCCAAGAAGCCATTCCTCGTAAATTAACTGGGCTTCAACTATAAAAACCATAGATAGAGGAAAGAGATCGGAGATGTCACATACTTGTAGATGGACGCCCCTAGTGCGCAATACCTGCGCATTATTTCCATTTCTGTGTGCATGCAAACGACCAGCGAGTCGTGTCACCACGCACGCATATATATATATATATATATATATATCCTAGCCCCGATGCAAAAGAGTTCGTCTAGTAATACAGAAATATTTTGTTTATTCTAATAACGTTTACACATGTAGGTATATCTCGTCACAGTAATGAGAATTATAAAAGTACTATAATATAGTTTAATTTGCTTGTAAAATAAAATGGCATGACGTGACTTATATTGTACAAAAAATACTTCAGAAAAATGTTGTCTTAATCACGTTCTCCTCTCCTATAGCAGTTCTGCATACATAGGCTTGAAGATTTGTTTTTAGTTTGTTAGCAGACCTTAGTTACTTCCTTTGGGCCCCCTTACATCTGGCATGTATTGTAATACCCATCCATAAAAGATAAAATAAAAATCGTCATTTTTTTCCTTTCAGTATCAATTATATTTCTTGTATTTAGATTTAGATATTGTACAATACTGCCATAAAAAAATAACTAGATTAGTATTAGCGTTAAACATTAATGATTTTTGAACTAAGACATTATTTTTGTACAAGTAGGAGAACATCAAAAAATGGTCTGACTAGACGAAAACAATTATGCATCGGGGCTAGTAAATATATATGCTCAATGAGCTAATGACTGCGACACGTCTGCCAGCGGATTGTCCGCTCTCTATTATTATACTCTTAAAAGCCTATCTTACCTGCAGATTAACATAAGGAGCATCCGCCATAACCGTGGGTACGATGAAGCCACCCTCGCCCGTTGACATATCGATGTCTTGACTGTAGATGTCAGTCTTGTCATCGTACAACTTGACTCGAACACGCACCCTTTTCTCCGTGCTCATTGCTTCTACCTGCAACAATTATTTAACATTTAATTCATTAAATTATTCTGAGCTTACTGTGCCCAAGGCTGGGTAAAGGCCTCTCTCCTATTTTTTTTCATTCGTCTCTGTCTAATGATATGTCTGGCCAATCACTCAAAAATGAATCCAGGTTATCCCGCCATCGATCGCTAGCAGCGAGGCATAGACCTCAGACGGCAAAAGGTCAATGTAGATGTTCCCCGGCCGAGGAAAACGGTGAGCCGCCTCGATCGGAGCACGTCTACAAGTCAAAGGCTTTTGCAGTGCGAAGACATTGCGTAGTAGCGACGCTGCTGCTGCATATGAAACCCCCAATCACATTATATAAGCATAAACGGTCAGCAACAATGTATATATTGTAATTTTTTTTGGTTATGTTTTATGTTTTATGTTCGAGGTGAAGAATATTTTACTTAGATAGTTGTAAGCACGAGGGCGTTGCCTAAACCGCTGCCTGTTCTATTATGAATCCGTCTATCACCTTAAAGTACTAAACGGCCAGCAATAAGGTGTGTATTGTGATTGTAACTCTTTTTAGTATGTCTTGAGGTTGAAGGGTTTCTTTACATTTCCCAGCATCAATGAGTGACGATCGGTCTGGCTCAGTCGGTAGTGACCCTGCTTGCTAAGCCGCGGTCCTGGGTTCGAATCCCGGTAAGGGCATTTATTTGTGTGATGAGCACAGATATTTGTTCCTGAGTCATGGATGTTTTCCATGTAGGTATATCGTCGCTTAGCACCAATAGTTAATTACAAGCTTTGCTTAGTTTGGGGCTAAATTGATCTGTGTAAGGTGTCCCCAATATTTATTTATTTATTTATCGCTCTATCCTTTGGAATAATTAGGTACCTAATAACTAAATTAAAAATCCCGAAATGGCAGGTTTCTACTCCCGAACTAAGGCAAACTGCCATCTTGTGCAATTTAAGCACTTGTGAAACTGTGTCGGCAAGTCAAATCTTAATTAAGTCATTAGGTTAAGTCAACCCGGCTGGCTCTCGCCCAAGACCAGTGCGACAGATTTCGATATAAATGGTCTGAGATACTGAATAAGCAATTTCCACTCTCATACGTTATTATACACCCTGTTTTTATTGAATTCCGTTAACTTTAAAGGAAGATTCTTTAGTTCAAATACAATCAATTTTTCTAAGAAACTATCCTCTTAACTCTTACGGTTCTCGAATTATTAAAAAAAATAATAATTACTGAACACGTGAGTGGCATCCCTTACCACTTCCTAATGTTAATTGTTTTGACAAGTGCCGTCAAACACTTGACAATGACTTAAGGTCCTGTCACACTAATTAATCCATTTATTATGTATGGAAACTAAATTTTTTTTTTCGAATTTAACAAAAAGCGATATACAGGATGGTTCCTGATGATGAACCTAACTGCGTGTCGAGTTTAACCGAAAACAAAACACAGTGTATAATTGAGAAATTAAATAAATGATAATTAATATTCACATAAAATTTTGCAAAACTGTTGCCTCTAAATCGCGTACGGACAAAAAGAAAACATTTTTATTTTGTTATTTGATCGTGTAAGTATATAAACATAAGGATCATTCTTTATAATATAATCTAACTGTAACGCGAAGCGTTGGTAGGCTAGCGTTACGACTTTCGATCCAGAGGTCGCGGGTTCGAACCCCGGCTCGTACCAATGAGTTTTCAGAACTGTGCGAAATGTCATTGCCAGTCGCTTTTCGGTGAAGGAAAACATCGCGAGGAAACCGGACTAATTCCAGTAAGGCCTAGTTACCCGTCGGGTTGAAAAGTCAGATGGCAGTCGCTTTTGTAAAACTAGCGCCTACGCCAAATCTTGGGATTAGTTGTCAGTGAGGCCCAGGCTCCCATGATCCGTGGCAAAATGCCGGGATAACGCAAGAAGGATGAAACTAACTATCTAAATATCACAGTAGATCAGAAATGGTCGCAGTGATACATAAGGCGCTCTGAAGCCTTACAAAGCCCCTAACCAAGAAAAAAAAAAAACTATAACGTGCCTTACTGAAAAGATAGTATTGTCCATAGTTGCCTCGATAAAGCGATTTGACCTAAAATGAAGGGAACTAACTTTTTAAAATGCAATTAACTACCTATTATAATTAAATAAATAATATATTATGATTTCATCAGTACACGATTGAATATCAAAACGAAAACGATAAGGCACTCCATACGCGATGTTTGTAGGCAAACTTTTTGCATAATACTTTTTATCTTTTATTCATTTCTTCACAATTAAATATCATGAGTGTAGAGATTTATAATGCCGTATCTTCTACTAAAACTACAAAGATAATTAACTTATCTTAAAGGCGAGATTTATTTTACTTTGACAATTTGATTAAAGTTCACGTCTGGGTGCACGTGATTGGCTAAAATAAATACTCGTATTTCTCCGCTCCTGTATTTATAACTGATATTTTAGAATGTCTAGAGAATATGAACTTAAAACTGAAAATATATTAGTCATACCTATAGTTCAATAAAATGACTTCTTTTTGAATTAACACGTCAATATGAAATAATAAATTATATTTTTTTTTTGTTAGCCTATAATGGTGTCCCACTGCTGGGCAAAGGCCTCTCCCCTTGACCTCCATGACTCCCGGTTTGGTGCCTCTTCCGGCCAGTTAGTGAGAAAAGTGTCTAGGTCGTCCCTCCATCTCCTTCTGGGCCTGCCGCATCCGCGCTCTAATTGTGGCATCCAATTGGTAGCTACACTAGCCCACCTGTCAGTATGCATGCGGCAGACGTGACCAGCCCAGTCCCATTTGAGCCTGGCAGTCCTCTCGCCGACATCGGCAATGCGGGTTTTTGAACGCAGCGTGGTGTTCCGGATACGATCGGTCCTCTTCACACCTAGAATACTGCGCTCAATAGCCCTTTGGCAAACCTTCAATTTGGACTTTTGACTCTCTGTAAGTGACCACGTTTGTGCACCGTAAGTCAGGACGGGCAGGATACACGTGTCGACGAGTTTTCGCTTCAGTGATAATGGAAGGCTACCCTTCATTAGCTCTTTCATAGACCAGTAGCTCTTCCAGGCATTTTCGACACGGCGCGGCGCTCAATTTCTTTGTCTTGCCTGTTGCTGAAAGAGACTAACTGGCCTAAGTAGATGTACTCGTCAACGTAGTGTATAGTAAAGTAGTATAAATTATATATGTGAAAATAATTTCTCGAAAACTAAGGGATAATAGTAATACTAAGAAAAGTCACCCAACAGCAAGTACGTCACAGAAAATTTAAATTATTTTAGTAACAGTGCATATTACCTTTTTTACCCATGTTACAATGAAAAGGGTTGCAATACGTCCATAAAGTCTATACATTTTCGTGTTTGAATCAAACTCAAAATTATCATTCACAGACTCTCTTGTCGCAGTAACACAAATTCAAAATGGAAGAACGATATAATGCGGCATAGAGAAAATCACGTCGATATAAAAGCTCTTCGTTAGACCTTAGTAATTTATTACACTGTGCGGCTGCCAAGACGTGGAAAAGAATGATGTGGAAGGAGCCAGGGGAATATAGATTCACAGAAATTAAATTGTTTTAGTACGTGATATTCCTGTGAAGAGGGAATTTAAAAAAGAATGACAAAATTTAATTAAATTGAGAAACATTTTCCTTTACCTTGACTTGCCACAATATTTAATATTCAACTGTAAGATACTCCCGAAAGACATACTAAAATGACAGCAGACCAACAACGAATGATGGTTATTATTTGAAAGATTGACTATTCATTATTATATTATATCGTGTACACAAAAGTGAGGTTTAACTAGTCACTATTTTTCGGATAAGTAATAGATATTTCATGGGTAGCCATCATAAAACAAACATTTCTGAACCATTTCTATTGCCAAATAAGAAGTATAATGAAACATTTAATTTAAGGACCATTGTACATACCATACCAAAACTCGTATAGCCATCCTTTTCAGTTTATATGTAGATAAACGTTTTTCCAGGCCTAACAATGCATTAACACTTTCGAAACCGGGCTCTACGCGGCGCTACGACATTTTCGCTACATACGGGGAAACCCATGTAATCGGCTACGCTTCTACGAGCGGTGTGCCCGACAGTCGGGTTCTTGGTAGCGAAAGTGTTAACTTTTAATGTTCCAAGAAATAAAGTGTGAAAAACGTATCATCACTAACATCTACGGGAGTTCCAAGCTCGGATAAAGAGGTACCCTCAAAAGTTGGGTACGAACGGAGCCGAGGCTAACGAGTCGACATTTGTTATCATTCGTTCTATACGTCAACACTGCGTGCGTAGCCGAATGCACAAACACACGAAACGTAACGCTCGTAGATATCTATCTCTATCGCTCTTGCGTATTGGCGCAACAGAGCCAGACTACCTTTCGCGGCGTTTCGTTTTCGTTTTGCGTCGTAGAAATGCCATTCGGCTACGGGGCCTGGGGTTGTAGATTATGACGTATACGTTTTCGTCAAAGTAGGAATATCTAACGCCGTGTCTTGCGTGGGTGACGGTCGCGCGACCGTCGCCGTCGCGTCTCATCGCATCGTCTACTTCCATATCGATAAGGTTTGATTTCGTATGCGTCGCATCGCCGTCGCGCGACCATCGCGCGACCGTCGCCCACGCAAGCCACGGCGTAAGGTTCGGTTGCGCCAAATTGTCTGTAACCGAATTTAGCGTTTGTTAAATTATTTGTATGAGAATTTCCATAGACATACGCTAAATATTAGTTTTACATCGAATATGTACATATGAATCGGATATAGCACTGTCAAAAGTGCCGCGTGACGCGTCACGTCATTTTCGTCAGTCATATAGATCACGCCGTTCTTTAATACATTTCTTAAGAAAATAAAAGGAAGTCGTTTTATTGTACATGTACTCGTAATGATACTAAACTACTAATGATATCCTGCGTTTGTGGGTGGAACTCCCAAGAATAGACACGTGTGATATTTTCCTCACATATTTCGTACAGTGAAGAAACCCGAGTGGTTGTCTTAATTTTCCGTTCTTACTCATATTTTTTTTATGGATTCTGTACTCCGTTTGTATACGTTGGATTGATTGTTTGTTTTGACAAAGTTACCAATATTTTTCACAACGATGCTATTTTGCTATAATGGATAGGTATGAGCATTATTTAATAGATACGAGTATGTGGAGTATAATAACTAATATCCAGTTAAGACTTAGGGCTAAATTGTCAAAACTGAATTTCAAAAGTTTTAATCCCGTGTTTAACAGCTTTTAAGCTTATAAGTCTAGAAATTACACCCGCCTTTTTTATTATACCTACACATATACGATAAATTTGAGCTCACTTACAGCTTGCGTTGAAACCGCGTGTATCTCTTATCACAGTGCACTAATTTCACGTGCAGCTATCTGCACAAATAAAATTGTGATTTATTATACAAGGGGGCAAAGTTGTATACATTTTAACGCCGAGTGTGGAATTGAAAAACGAACAAGCGAAAGGATTCTATAGTTGAACCATGAGCGAAGCGAGTGGCTCGAGAATAGAATCCAAAACTTGCGAGTTTTTTAACACACGAGAAGTAAAATACATTTGCACCCGAGTGTAACACAAAACTTGCCCATCACTATAGCGAGGAAACTACAACGCAAAAAATGCGTTTATCACTGCTTCCAGTAGTTCCACAGGTGGTAAATCATCTTTATTACTAGATTCACCTACTTTTAGAGTTTTGAATGATTCACGGTTATTTTCATTAGACTTATATTGACCGGGATATAGACCGTGATTACAACATGCAACATGCATGTGTTGCATGATGCATGCAACTGCGTCGAAATATCGGGAGCTCGACAAAAATCAAAAAGGTAATCACGGTCTATATCCCGGTCAATATAAGTCACCTACTTTTATCAATTTTAAAGCAGTTAATTTGACTTTATTCAAGGTCAAATTACTTTACCCACTAAATGCGTTTTTACCCGCTGGTATTAAAGGACAAAACACGTGTTTCCGAGCTAGTAAGGGGAAAAAGTATTTATTCTTCCAATGTAACCGTCTCAATACACCGCTTGTTGTTATTGCCGGGATTAATTCATCAGCACCGAACATTTGTAATTCAAATGAGGGCGAAGGGTCGCGGCGTTCGCCGAGAATGCTTTCCGCTTATCTTTTGATTGCAATTTTAACTAAAAAACACCCTTAGGGCTTGCATTCCGCTTCCAATTTTATTTGATTACATATAAATTTGAGTGTTTTTTGCTCTTATTTACACATTCGGCAAAGTTTTAGCATAAAGGATCGTTAACTTAGTAATACGTACTCATACTCATACTCATTATATACTATGTGTTACGTATAATAAGGGCAGGGGAATATTGATGGAATTCAAAACATGATTAATTTATTTTGCTTATATGCGGGATTCGAGTTCAAAGCTACACGAGCGTAGCTATATGACTTCAGCTACACGTGTCGCTGCCATTGTCAATTTCCACAGTAAAATCATGAACATTTAATACTGGACTGCCACAGCCCATACAAAAAGTGTACCCCTGAAATGTATGGGTATTTTCGGTTTAAAACTAGATGGCGCTGTTTCGCAGCCTGAAAGTGGCAAAAATAATATTTTCCAAAAATATTTTTACGTGTTTTATTTTTTATAAGAACAAATGACTTTTTTATTATAAAATCATGATATCACGTTACACATTTTGAACAAAATAAATTCGTATGCATCATCAGTGAAGTTATGATACTAGGTACCTACTTAATAGGTGGCGCTAAAAAATCGAGATACGATTCTTAGTATAAAGTATGTAAATCCTATACACCGTGTTTCACTTAACACTAAAAACCTGAAAACCGTTTGTTCAGAATCGAGAGTAGAATCGATTGAGCTATATCTTGTTGGGGGTAATATTTTTTGTTTTAATTTGTATTATTAGTTATTGTTTACGTGCCCATTCTACAAATTCGTAATACAACATTGTGCATATCATATTGCTAGAGGTTGTATACCTTTTTCAGTATTTAGGGGTATTAATACTGGCTGGTTACTTGGACGATTATTTTTTCCGCTACGAGTTTGACGTTGTGCGTCACTTTAATTTTAAAGTTTATCATAAGTCATAACAAATTTATTGGAGCTAGAAAATGACAATGGAAGCCAATGAACTCTTACCTAATTACAACCTTGTCATTTTGAATGTTAGGTTTAAATTTGCTTACTGCGTCACCTGTCCAATTTGAAGTTTACTGTGACACAGTTTAACGTGCTTTACAGTGACTATTGGTATTGGTAATTGGTGGTATTGGTACATAGCTGTCTATTGGTAAACCTTATGTCGTTGCAGTAACGTACACAATTAATCAGTTTTAAGGTTTACGATGGTAGCTAGCAATTATTTTATTGAGTGTAGAGTTAAAAGTCGAGTAGAGCTGCACAGAAAATTAAATATTCAATTTAAAAAAATAATAATCATCAAATTAAAAAATGAATATTGTAGATACGTTTAAAAAAATAAAAATCAGTTGGGGTGTCTGAGGTTTTGAGTGATACCGGAAACACGGTGTATAAATAATCCTTGGTAAAATAAATGACATGACCGAGTACCGACAATACGTAAAATCACTATTTTAAAGTTTTTGTGTCAACGTCAAATTCAAACTTGTATCTATTCATGAACATTCTGACGTATTTAACCCTTGTACGACGCTATTAAAAACGCTGCCTAATTTTTTTTGGCCGCAATTTAACACCGCGCTCATAAAGATACACTATTTAATATGCTCGTGACGTCGACATTGAGTCTCGCCTACGCGTACCGCCAACCTAAGCGTGTTATTAACACGGGAGGTTTTTAGACAACATCATTAGTATCATCACAAACAAAGCGTTATCGACGTTAATTAAAATCGAGATAAAGTGATATATTACTGGTGCTAACAAGTATTAACGAACGAACACATGGAATTTTGCGCTTGTCAAATATAGTACATAATATATTAAATGGGTATATATATTTTATAGGACATTTTTACACAGATTGACTCAGTATCGTGGTAAGCTCAAGGCGACTTACGATGTGGGTACCTTGACAACGTTATATAGTGTAGCACTAGCTTTTGCCCGCGGCTTCGCTCGCGTTAAATTCAAAAATTGCGGAAAGCTCCATACAAACGTTCACCCACCATTTAAGGGAAGTGGGGGGTTAAAAGGAGACAAAAAGTAGCATATGACACTCTCCATCCCTTTAACTATCTGCACTTAAATCACGTCAATTCGTCGCTCCGTCTTGCCTCGAAAGACGGACAAACAGACACACACACTTTCCCATTTATAATATTAGTATGGATACACATACGTATATACATAGAAAACATCACAGAGTCGGAAAAAAATATCTATGCACATCACATAAGCGGAAAAACGTTTCCTTCGTATTTTTCCGGAAACGTTCGTATTTGTCATGCTAGTTCAGTCAATGTCAGTACATCTTGTACTGAGACTGACTGAAATAACATGACACGTTCATACGTTTCCATAACAATACGAAGGCAAATCTTTTTGCACTACATCTGTATGTGGAAGTTGCAGTGTTTTGCAATGTGTTATTAAATATACGCTATTGGTGAGTTTCCAGAGAACAGTCAGAGAAAAATTGATTCTTTAAAGTCTAATTGGTCATCTTGGGATAGCTAAACAAATTATAACACATCAACCAATGGCGACATGGTTTCTTATGTGTAACTGATTATAGTCTCACCAAAAAGAATAGAAATTAAAAAGTGGCAACATCATAGTGTCGTCCCATGTTCTTACACATATTGATTTGAAAGGGACGACTAGTGTCATACGTAATATGTAATATGTAATGTTTCCACTTTTTAATTGTTACTCTTGTTGGTACTGTTAAACGAATATTTTCTAAAATCGAAGTTTGACAGCAATTCAAGGATGAATCTTGTTTTTTCTTTTAATAATACGCATCTGTATCAATTTCGGCTATTTAATATTGTCTGTTGTGCACGCAAAGAGACATCAACTTTTGCCAATAACTCCGTAGCAAAGGTGTCAAACGGAGCAGAGTTTCTCAATACTATATTTTTTTCTAATGTAGGCAACTCCCGGTATATATCTACCGTGCGTCCTCTGCAGTCTTATCCCCGGATCAAGACAATCGATACAAGTCCTGGCAGTAAAGCGAGTGGGTGTCGGTGCACTTAACATTATTTTCTCGTCGCTTTTACTTTACGTACCAAAGATTTACGAGGTAACTAAGCAGTGAGCGAGGGCAAAGTGTACTACAGAGATTTTTTGCTAAACTTACTCTTACAGTAAAGTGTGAGGTAAAAATGTTCCAGTTTACATAATTTCGTGTATAGATTCCAAATGCCTTAGGTATATGTACATTATAACATCGTTTGGTATAAAGATAATTTATCTCGGACATATAACTAAATAAAAGTGTGTATTGTTGGTGACAAACAATGGTAAGAGGAGACAAATAATCTTAATAGGCATTTTAGTAGGTATAGGTATATTTGCAAGCGCTTATAGATTTCTGTACCTGCTACTGGAGTACTGCTACTAAAGGTGTAGATAGATAGATAGATAGAATACTCTTTATTGGCACACCTCAGCAAAATATACAGAAAAAATATACAGTGGAGACAAAACAAATGATTATAAATAGAGGCAGACAACAGGCGGTCTTATCGCTAAAGAGCGATCTCTACCAGACAACCTTTGGGAAAATAAAAAAAACAAATCAAAAAGAGTAGGTGCTTCGAAATAAAAAATCATAATTATTCTAATTTCCAATACACAAATTGAATAAACATACCTACACATATAAGAGAATATAAATAGACTTACATAAACATACTTAAATTAAATAGTAATATACTACAAGCCAGATATATAGTAACAAACCAAAAATATACCTACAGCAATCATACCAACCACGGAGTAAAAATAGCAATACGATCACTAAGGGAGAGATATATAATATTCTTTAAGCATTTTTTTTTTAAACAGAGAGAGATTGAGCCCGTCTAATGCCCGGATGTATTGTTTTTAAATTAAATATCACGGCTACAAAAAACTTACCCTCCCAACAAACGGCAGGCCAGGCTTGTACCGCCTCCGCATGCTGTCCGCGAACCGCAGCTCGACATAGTGTTGCTCAGCGGCCGGCGCAGCTGGCGCCGTGCTACCCGCGCCCGCGCCGACAGTCAGCTCCACACGAGCTTCAGTTCCACCGCAGCGGGCCTCGATGCGCCAGGTGCCAGCACGCGCACCGTTAGCCAGGGCCGCGCTGAGCTTGCGAACACCTGCAAACAAATCTGAGTTTCAATATTTTATTATACAGTTAAATTGCATATCTTCGCCTGGTAATGCTTAACTTCGCCTGAGTCTTTACCACCTAGTAAGTATACCTAGTAGTGTAAGTACCGTTTAAACTACGAATAAAAGTAATCACATATATTATGTTTTAATTTCGTAACTTTTTCTGAACTTACACTAGAACCTGGGCGGTAATTTCAGTTTTTATAAAGCCAGGCGGAGTTAGGTATTCTTATTAGGTGAAGAGATGAGGTTTAGCGGTACTTGTTACTGGTACGTGTCTTCGTGATCGAGTTATTCACGAAGACAGGCCTATTGTATTGCCATCTCAAAATTACACGATCTAGCTATATACAAATATTAGTGTCAATTGTTTACAAGCACTACTTGTATGTCAAAAAACTACCTTGAAATGCTAAAAATAAATATTCTTCAGTAAAATTCAATAAAAGTTGAAATACTCCAAAGGCAAGACGATTGATGTAAAAACGAACGAAAGTTGAACAAACATTGAGTGGCCAACTAGCGCAGTCGAATAAAAGCTCTACTAGTATAAAAGTGGGTCAACACTCAGCACTTTAGTTCATAGTCAACAATAACACAAGTAGTTATCAAGCTAGTCCAAGGGCCACTCGACTACGACTGAACCTCGCCTTACAATATTACTATAGTTTTGTTAAGGTGACGTATCGTTCAACAATAAAATTCAAAAATACGAGCTTTCCGAAAACCGAGCATATCCTGATACTCTAGCGCGTATTTAATTTACATGTTTGATATTCTAATCCGTGTATAAGCCGTATGTGGCTAAATGGGTTTTACCCGGTAATAAAACAAAAATAAGAGAATTAATAGTAGAATTAAAATTACTACGTAGTTTCAAAGTGTCTTCTTAGAGAAATCTCACATGAGAAATTTAGAGGCTTGTAAGTAATTCAAGTGCCCCGTAGGTGTACAAGTACTTCGTCTTAAACATACTCAAAATATACGATCCCCTGTTATCTCTCAAGCCTGACCTTTTCTCGGATTTCCCTTTACTATTCAATTTCTTTTATTCTCTATTGTCGCAAAGCCATAAATAAAGTTATTGGCATGATACGTATGTGTTGAAATTATTTTTAAATAATGTCTATTTTTGATGGATATTGATGGGTATTGATGGGTGATAAGCCGGTCCGAGTCAATGTACATTTTGTTTGGGTGCTGATCTACTCAGCACTGCTGAGTACATGTAAATACATCTTGTTCTCTATATCGTACTCCCATTACTTTTGAAAGGTTTATAAACAATTAATTACACATCGCCGCAGGCTTGAATGGCGATATTGCAATATTATTTCCGTAATTTTCCAGAGTACCTTCGTAATAAACGGCGTTACTATTATCTATTGTGTATCTTAAGACTTCCGGCTACAGCCTCGTCTTCGCTTAAGAAAGGAAACAAAACAAGGAAACTTAATTATTCTTTTTTATTATCAGACACAATTCCACTTATATTTAATGAAGTCTTTCACTGAAGTGTATTTTACCTTCCATACATACAAAGGAGCTTTTTGTTATCATTAGGATTAGAATCGAGGACTAGGCAGGCACTCATTGTGTTTGTACCTACAATCTAGGATTATTCTGTTCTGTTGATGTGAAAATCAAATCATATGTAAAGCGTGAGATATAACCATTGATTATCTTAACCCTAGTTTTATTTTAAAAGTGTGCCGTATAACACTTTCCTTCGCCTAGCATATGTAGGTACCTAACTTCGCCCAGATTTGTATAGGCTAAAATTACCGCTTAGTATAAGGCACGGTACACCCTGGGGCCCATTTCTCGAACGATATTAGACTACTAGTAATAACTTTCGAGAAATAGGCCCCTAGGACTAAAAATTCAGCAATAATTTTAGTTTTTACAAAGTCAGGCGAAGTTAGGTACTTATATTAGGCGAAGATACGGGGTTTTACTGTATTATATTAATCTCTAAAAGTGTCAACTACAACATTACTTCTCCCTACTCAATCCCAAAGGCCCTCAACATTATGACGCCAAACACGTAAGCAAGAAGTTCCGTAGCGCTATCATCACGCTCACGCTGGACGTCGCGTTAGGTTTGATTAATTACTACTGTGAGCCCTCTCAAAAGTCACGGACGATAAATAATAGACGGGTGGAACTTTGACAGTGGTTATGCGTCTTTTGGTCACGTAACAGAGCTGTGGCAGTAGTAGAAACATAAAAAAAAATTTGAATATTATACGCAAATAATAATGTTTTCACATTTTTATAGCATCACCAATGAAAAGTTATGACGCGAGTTTTGTTCTTGTGGTTTGAGCTATTGAAACTCTGATCTGGTTTTGATCGACAATGTTGGCACTTTGGTATAATAACCTATCCATCAAATGGATCGTGATCGTGCGTCTGGTACTTTTTTTCCTATTATTTATATCTGTGGTATTATAATTCATTAATAACTTAATTGAATACACCACTAACGGCTGAAAGCAGCATATACATATACTAACAGCTGAAAATATTCAATAGATAAATGCTATAGATGAATATGAAAATAATGATTAATGCCTAGATGCCATGCCTAGAAATTACCAGTTTTCCGGCCATGTCGGCCTGCCAGTTAATGACAAAAGGTATCAGTGGCAAACGAATGATAGGCTGATAATTTCGACTAACTAAAATATCATTTGCAGTTTTTATCTCGCCAACTGTTACTTTAAAAGCTCATTAAACTACAGAACAAAATAAAAATGTGAATTTCACATTTTCTCCGAAGTCAGTGTACGGAAAGTTTTCTTTATTTGTAGCTTGTTAGATCATTTCAGTGCAGTTTGTTTACTTATGAACTCTGAAATACCCTGTATCAATAGTATGGCAAGAGTTCCTCAAATTGAAGCTTTTCTGGCCGGAAATGTTATCCTCACAAGCCGTTAATCCTGGATAGAAATGGAATTGATTCGCATCAAAAACAAATTTGCTGAAAATAATTCTTCACTTCAATTTTAAATCGAAGAAAAGTCTTCTAAGATAATTCTCGCGCAGCATTACGGGATCTTCACTGACTTATTGTCACAACACACTCTGTATAATGTATACAGGATGTAACATTAATGCCGGTGATCCATTTAAGAGCATAACCGGTATCGAATAGCGGTTACGAATACCACTTCCTTTTTTATAATAAACACCATGAAAATTAAAGGTACTATAGAAGGTAATGTATAAGCCGTAGGATTTATCTTCGGCAATTATGTTACATAGTGTATAATCCCATATTTTCGAGATTACATCTCTAAAACCGAAGAGCATTTATATATTAAAAAAAATACTTCTTTATGGTTTTACAGTGTTAATCCATACTTAAATTTTAAAGACTCTTATTTACTTGGCAACAGATTTTGCGAGTAACAAGTCAATCGCGTGTCAGGGCGAAATCCAATCTATCATAATTTGACAGGGGCAGGCTCCGAGGTGACAGGGAAAGGCTTTTATGCAAGACTGCCGTCTAGTTGAATGAGAAATGCCAGAGCATTGATAAGCACAAAAATACATTTTACTTCTAAATGGGAATCAATTCCTTTTTTCAAGTATTGAAAGTTGTTATTATGATACAAATTATATCGGCCCTAATAACTACCTACTATTGTAAAAAACGAAGGGGTACCTAATTCAATAAAAATAAATATTTGTATAATGAGTGAACCCCAAAATTGTGTATCCATATTCATTTTTTGTATTTCTAAATCAAAATATTTTTTTTACAAGAACTCTCAGTAGTTCTTGAAAAAAAAAGTACCTAGCTTTACGTGAACTCTTATTTACTCAAAAATGTAAGAATTTCAAACAAGCTACGGTGTTTTATAAATAATAACATTAGAGCTTGTTTAAATTTTAGTTCATCATTTTTCTAACTCTGATTGTCTTGGTTAATTCGTTATAGTTATTTTTTTTTACTTTCCCAAATCAAGACCGCATTTAATTATACTGCATTTTCCTTTTACCTGCAACTGATGCAAAAAAGGCAAGGTGATATGATTTAACTTTCGTTGCAGTTTTAACGTAAAACAAACTCAATTTGTGAATCGAAATGACTTCAATCGCGTTCAAAATCGGTAGCAAAATAACAAAAGTTGGAGAACAATTAGAAAGAATTGTTCGGGTTCAGAATCGAACCTGCATAAGTCGATCCCCTATCGAATGAACTATCTTGGCTTATTCTACGCTAAATGGAGTCTGTAGATTCTGGTAAAAATGGTCTACGGTGCAATTTATTATGCACTTTGATCAGTTAGACGGTCAAACTTATTAAGGAATTAATGTTAATATCACAATATGATACAGTTTATTTATTTAAATGTTTTTAAGAGCAATACGTGACGTACGTTTATAATAATAGTTATGTGTGACCTTTTATTCATTTATTTATTTATTTAAACTTTATTGCACAGTAAAAAAATGTACAAAAGGCGAACTTAATACCAAAGGCATTCTCTACCAGCTAACTTTTTTTTTGGCTTTTAGTTCATTGTCACATTTGGTTCTGCAAGTTCATAATACATTTGCTAGTAGATCGAGATTAGTTGTAAATGGATGAACTTTAATAAATACTGATCAATGTTTAAAATTGCCAAATATGAAGGATAAGCATACTCCTTCGTATTTGAATTTATATTATTTATTCATACTGTTTGGTACAAATGCGGTAGCAATATTACATACAGTCCGCGACTCTTCTGTTACCGAACAAATTCAATACCTACTCCATAAAAAACAATACCTACTCCCCAATGTCAAGATTTTTAAGACGCTACGATACCCCTCATTTCTCCATACAAACGCTCTCGCCTGTTTCCTCTCTGGTTTTTGAAGCTAGATCAATGGTTTTTTCAACACAGACTTTTATTATCAATATCTGTGTCGGACCGTTTTGCTTTTTTTGATATTTTTGTTTTAAAAGGAATTAGAGCCTCTCAAAGTTGGCCAAAACGGCTTAATTGAATTTGCCAGAAAGAAAGGCGTGGTATTCAAAACTGAGATCAATTATCCAAAAAAACGAAACGGTCCGACACAGATAATTTCCTTGTCATTCTGATTTCCAAATTTCGTAACGATTGGTTAAGTTTTGGAGGAGGAAACAGTCGAGAGCGAAACCTCGATTTTTGTGGTTTTTACGCGGGATTTCGCGCCTGAGCTGCAGTTGTCCCTATCGCACCAAATTTAGGGGCGGGGCTAAGTTTTTATATACGTACACTGAAATAAAGTGATGGGAATTACTCGACAGCTAATGTCGATAATCTAGTGATGTGAAAAGTTATCGATATACTACATCGAAATATCGACATACCGTGTTTAACGAACTTTTTAGTTAGAAATACGTACTATTATATGTTCATATTTAAAATTGGTGGTCCAAAAAAGACCAGTCTGCTCCGAGACCACGGGGACAATGCCGTCCTTGAAACGTCGGAGGTTAGTGTTTAAAACATAGTAAATACGCGATTAAGTCCCGTTTGCAATTTTAAATATGTGTAAAAATCGTGAAAGTTTGAATCTGTATTATATATTCTGTTTAAATACTAAGTCCATATTTTATAAGTATAGGTACGTAACAATTGCATACAGGTATAGGCTTAGATTAATAACACACTTGTAATATTTCTATGGGTATAGGTTTATTTTATACATGCATAACTTTTCTCGTCATTGGTTTACTAGTAACAATTATAAAGTTATGCTGTATTTTACGATAGATTCCACGAATATTAGGCAACTATTTGGTATTCGGTCTTTTCAGCCATTTTGCCGAATATTTGGTATTCGGTCATCATTGTTTATTTATTACTATTCTGCCGAACACCAATAAGGTAAGTAGTTATATTAGTCATATTATATGTACTTATTTACACACAATAAAAACAGACATAATATTAATAATATAAGTCATGTTTTAAAATATTTAAAAAACGAGGGGCCTTATTTAGTAATACATAGTTTGTTCAGGTTGGTACCAGTACCTGCCCTTAATAAGGCCCAGTGCTTATATTTCTTCTAAGTTTTATCGATCATGCCGTTTTGTATATTTTCTTCGCAGACATAGAATCAAAAAATGCCCTAAATAGTTACTTCTCTAAATAAGGCCCATCGCTCGCTTCTTAAGTTTTATAACTTTGTGTAAACATTGTGTTCATGAATTCAATCATCAATTTTTGCGATAATAAGTATTTATACTACGGTCTGTCGTCTAAAACACATTTATTCAGGACTATGCATTTAGGATATAGTACTCTAAATTAGAGGGGTTCAAGTCTTAACAAGCAGTGCGTCAAGGTCAATGTGGTCAAGATAGGCAGACTTTATTTCATATTAAGTTTAAAGGGACAAAATTAGGTACTTAATTAAAGTAGTGTGGGGTAGCCTGCTGTCCTACAGGGCAATAAATATTATAATGTATTGTGTTTATGTGTATCGTGTATCATAAGTACTGGGCGTTTGCGGGGTCGCCTTCCACTCTGAGGCCACCACTCAAATACTGGCGCTGTTGATAGCTCATCTTTGAAGATTATATCCGATCCATCTCTATTTCCGCAGCGCTACTTCTTGGGTATCGAAGGTTGTGAACATGTGGCACATGGGCGGCATGGGCCTTATTTCATACCTGCATCAAATAAGACCCATAGTTTTTCTGTTTAATAATACTTACTTTTTACTTTTTTACTTACTGCACGAAATTTTTGAACCATTTACACTTATCAAGTTATAAAATGTACATAACATTTCGTAACTTAATAGCAGGGCCTTGTTGGCATTGACATTACATATGCCCTTAGTAGGTAGATGAAATGAGTATTACCAACGTTTTAATTCTGCGATAACAAAAATGCTGATATGTAGTTATAAATAAGTTTTAAATAATAAAAATATCAAAAGGATTATTGAGTTATGTCACCATACGATAAAATATTAATTTTAATTAAATTAGTATTGACGGGATACACAATTTTATATTTATATTAATAATACAGTAAAGTGAATCAAAATTGGATCTTGTAATACAATAAGAAACTCTCAGTAGATCCATTGGATCTATTGGTAAAAAAAATTCTCATTGGATCCGTCGATCCAAAATTGGATCTAACGAATAAAAAAATTCTCATTAGATCCAAATTGGATCTACGGGTTGGATCTATAGAGAATGAAGGCAAAAATGCAATCTTTGCCGAAAAGTATAAATAAGATCTAAATAATAAAAGTATATAAAGTATATATACGTTTAAATAGCCTAGGTTTAAATTTAGCTGGCAAATTAGTTAAGCATTTTTATGGTTGGTATGTATGTTGGTAACCACGAAAAAATGCACATTTTATTACATTATGATTATGGTAAGTAATTAAATAATTAAATAAATATTGGGGACACCTTACACAGATCAACTTAGCCCCAAACTAAGCAAAGCTTGTACTATGGGTGCTAGGCGACGATATAGCGCAGGACACCATCGCGAGCGCAGACTTCTGGCGGAAAGGTGTGTTTTTCGGCGATTCCGGGGCAACTTGCCGAATCCTACACCGGGGCAAACGACGCAACGGAGCCACGCTGTTACGTCATCGCCCAAATCAATTGTTTAGTTTTAAACTTTATTGTTTGTTTTTTTTTCATGTTCTTACTTACTGTTTTTTTTTATCTTTTTTGTTATCTAAGTTTCGTGACACATTGGTTTTACTGTAATGTCATGTAAACATGTTTTTACTAATAAATAAATAAATAATACATACTTAAATAGATAACATACATACATACAATCACGCCTGTATCCCATAAAGGGGTAGGCAGAACACATGAAACAATACTAAAGCTTCAGTGCCACTCTTGGCAAATAAGGGGTTGAAAGAAAACGAAACTGTGACATTGCAGTGACGGGTTGCCAGCCTCTCGCCTACGCCACAATTTAACCCATAGCCCATAGATAAATACAAAACCATACTTAAATAGATAAATACATACTTATATACATAGAAAACATCCATGACTCAGGAACAAATATCTGTGCTCATCACACAAATAAATACCCTTACCGGGATTCGACGAACGACGACGGGAACCGAAGACAACATTAAAATTAGGTAGTTAATTAAAGTACTTTGAAGTAACCTGCTGTCCTTCGGGATAAATATTATAATATATATAGGTATCCATATATTTTTATTCTTTTCCTTCCGGCGACCGTCCTTTGTCACCCATGTTTCACAACTAAAGAGTAAGACGAAATTGACGAGTGAAGATGCTCTGACTGAAACAATTACTTTTCATATTATTAATGTTTATCATTACACACGGAGCACAATCTCATCGGTAAATATTGTCAATTTTACTTTATTTCGACGAGCGTTTATCATAGCGCTCTTGAATAATACGATTTTGTAAAGAAAATATCTCCTAGATACATACTATCAATTGTGTCGCTTAGTTTCAAACTTGGGTACTTAAATCCATTCTGCTTTAAGATTGAATATATAAAAAATATATATTAACCTTGTAGCAGAATGGATTTATCCAGGTTTGAAGTTAAGCGACACAATTACGCTTAATTCGGTATGTAAGAAATACCTTATTTTTTGTTAAGTTACTGATGGGCCTTATTTCATACATGCAGCAATTTGGGAAAAGTGCACCTACTTAATGCACAATTGCACATGGACCCAGTTTTTTGACCCATTTACACTTATCTAATTATAAAATGTACATCACATTTCGAGACTTTTAACCGGGCCTTATTTGTATGTAGATTACAGATGCCCTTAGTTGGTAGATGAAATGAGTGTTATATACGTTTTAATTCTATGGTAACAGAAATGCTGATATGTAAGTATAAATAAGTTCTAAATAATAAAAATATCAAAAGTATCTATACGTTTAAGTACCGATACCTAGGTTTAAATTTAGCTGGCAAATTAGTTAAGCATTTTTATGGTTGGTCTTGTTCTGTGCTAAGCCTTGTATTTCTAATGCTAGGTAGGTATATGTATACACAACCCTAGAAAATTAGAAATATAAGATGCATACGTAGCTTTCCATCTGAAAAAGGTCCTTATGCTTCATATGCAATAAGATTTTGTTTGGCAAATTTTTTGTTAGAATTCTGCTAAAAAGTTCTAAGTAATTACCTTGGAACATAATCCGGTGTCTGGTAAGTATAATAGGTACCAAATTGTTACCTAGTTAAATTTTCCTACCCTGTCACTTCTGTCAAACATGTGCAAAAAAAAAAAATAAGATTCACATACATTTTTGGTAGGTAGATACTGTCAACCAATTATGTAGAATCCTAGGCCACTCTAGAACCCTGTCGTATTGACACCGTCCTTTATTTGCTACAGAAGTCAGTTTTACTTTTACTGTGAAAGAGTCTAGAGTGGCCTATGACCTAGGATTCAGATTGGTTGATTGTACGTACCTACTCCTATAATATGGCTTCTCTTTGAAATCGAAAAGGTTTTAGCTTTTTACATACCGAATAACTTTACTTCGCTAACAATGTGACTATCTTAAAAGAAATCATCTTTTAAGATAATCACATTATGTATAAGATAAGGAATTGTTTCTACCATTCCTTAAAACATTTAAAAAATTTCCTTAAAAAATTTGCATTTTAGTCAAATCAGTACACTTAGTATCTTCACGGAGTCTATGCAAAACATTATGCATTTTTTTTTTATTTATTTATTCTATATTAAAAATCTTACATTTGTTCATACACCAGAGTGCCATGAAACCCTATCAGGTTTGTGTTGACACTCGATTCGTGGATACATTTTACATTTAATTTATTGTGATACATAGGATAAATTAAAATTACAAAGCAATAACTTACACTACAAAATTAGCGGGTAAAAATGAAATAGCACCCACTCAAGTAGATACACAACCGACCGTGCATTGCATTCCTTATCTCACTACATCGTGCGCGTCCAGAAGGACTTAAGCGGCTAAGGTTTTCCGTAAGCGTATCGCGTTAGTTAAGTAGACGTTAATTAGAATAGATCGGACGAGTTTGCGTAGGCACTGAGTGGGGCGAGTGGCGGATACAGGATGATTTTCTTAGCTACCAGCCAATAATTGATCCAAGAACAATTAGTTAATATATATGCATTAGCTATTAAGCTTAATTAGTTGTAGGTGTTTAATTATTTCTTATTTAATATCTTTCTAAATGTGTATATATTATATATAATTAATAATTTTAACATATTATGTTAGAAATTATGTTGAGATGCAATCAAAAAAGTATTTTTTAAGTAAGTTTTTTTTATTTTTCTCGTTTATAGTTTCTTTTAGGTTTAAGGGTATCTCATTAAATAGTCTTGGTGCAATATACGCTATTGTTCTTTCGCCATATTTGTTGATACTGTTAATAATTCTTACTTTCTTTTGAGAAATCTTTCTTAGGTTTATTTTTAGTTCGAGAGGTTTCATGATTTCTTTGTTATGAATGTTTTCCAATAAAATTAGGTATTGTAATTTAGAATGAATGGGCATCACCTTACAGAATTTGAACAGTTTGCTATAGTCGTCTCTAAATTGTTTTTTTATGTTTTTGGGAACTATAAGCTTTAGTAGTCTAAGTTGAAGGTTGTATATTTTGTCTAAGTAACTTTTAAACGTTCTACCATAGCTTGTAAGCCCATATGTTATGATTGATTCAGCTAGTGAATTGTACATGTTGATTAATATTTTGTAAGGTATTTTATATCTGATAATCGAGAACTTTGAAAGTATTGCTCGCAATTTATCGCACACAACATCAATGTGTGGACCCCAATTAAAGCGTTCATCTATGATGATCCCGAGGTATGCGGCTTGATTAGTCTGTTGTATTGTTGGACATGAGCATCTAGATAAGTTGTTGTCGGTTGTTACATGAAGACAGTTATGATTGTGAGCTATAAGCTTAATATTGGTTGGTTCTAATCTACGGCGTGAGCATATGTGTATTAACTGGGTTTTTTGTGCATTCAGTACTAGTCCTGCATCATGTGACCATTTGCTTATAGCGGTAAAGTCAGCTTGTAGTTTCTTAAGAGCTACATTTACATTTTTGTCTGATATGACCAGGCAAGTGTCATCTGCATATTGGTAGATGGAGCAGTATTTGATTACATTACCTGCATCATTCACGTACGACAGATAATGTAACGGACCGAGTACTGATCCCTGAGCTGTGCCGATAGTCACATCCACGTCTTCGCTCAGAGAGTTACCTATTTTGACTTTGTAACTTCTGTCGTTGAGATAACTTTTACACCAATTTAGTAAAGGACCTCTTATGCCAGTGTTGCCTAATTTTTCGATTAATAAGTCGTGTTTTAAGGTATCGAATGCCTTACTATAATCTATCAAAACTAGGAGCACATGTTCTTTATTGTTTAAGTGGTTATTTATTTCTTCTGTAAATTCTGATAAGAGCATAGTCGTACTTTTTTTGGGCCTGAATCCGAATTGTCTATCCGTGAGTATGTTGTGCGTGTCATAGAATTTTAATATTAATTTAGATATGTATTTTTCAAAGATTTTGTCTATTATTGGTAGTATTGTTATAGGCCTATAGTTTTCATAAATATCAGTTTTACCTTTTTTATAGATTGGTCTAACGATACCCGTTTTTAATTCTTTTGGATAAATTCCCGTGCTTATGCTACTATTGATTAAGTTTGCTATTGCATTAGAAATGTCCTCACTAGCCAGTTTTATGTCTAAAGGGCGTCGGGAATCACAGCCGGGGCCTTTATGCGGATCTATATGCCTTATTATTTTTTTAATATCAAGATTAGTACATTTTTTATAATATATTGACTTATCAGAGAGTCGTGTAAAGCTGACCTTATCTAAAATTGTTTTGTTACACTGTGGTACTGTGGTACAAATTGAATTATGGAAGGATGTTGCAAAGTTGTCGGCAATGTTTTTTTGAGATAAATGGTTAGAACCAAATGCTTTATCTATTATATTTTCAATTGTATTTTTATTTCTACCCGTAAGCTCATTTAGTATTAGCCATAAATTTCTAGGATTACTTCTACATTCGTTAATTTTGTCGTTTATAGATTTGTTTTTTGAATAGTTAATCTTTTTATGTATTTTATTTCTTTCTTTATTATACACTGATCGTAAAATTCTATTAGTGGGATCTTTTTTACATTCTTCATACAGCCTTTCTACATCAATACATTTGTCTCTAATTTTTTTTGTTACCCATTTTTCTTTGTTTCGTTTTGATTTAGTTGTTATTTTAATCTTTTCGGTGCATTTGTCATATATTGTTAATAGGTTACTTTTTATAAAATTATATATTTGTAAAGGACAGTTCATTTCATTAGTTCGATGCCAAGGCACGTGCTTAATTTCATCTAAAACAAGTTTTGTGTTTATTTTTGATATTATTTTTGAATCATCCTGTAGTCGCGTCAAGCCTGCGAACGTTACACAAATCATTCGATGATCCGCCAGAACAGTGCCGAGCGCCCCGGAGTAAAGGTCCTCTCTGTGATTTTTTACGAATGCGTGGTCAATACAAGATTGAGTAATTTTACCGTTATATTCTTCTATCCTTGTGAAATCTGAAATAGCACATAGAAGGCCTCTCTCCGATAACATGCTTAGGTACATGTCCTTTATGCTGGAGTCCGTTTTTATATTTATATTCAGGTCGCCCATAAGCATGAAATTTGGTTGAGAATGATATCGTTTAAGTATACATGCTAAATCTTGTGTTAGGAATAAGTGTTTGCTTTTTGAAGGTGGTTTATACAGTGCACACAAAGTTAAATTGAAGTTGTTTTGTGTATAAATGGTTCCGATTAAGTTTTCGCAATATAATGTGTTAAATGTGTTTGGCTTGAATTTATGTTTATTTTGTACGTACATTATAATCCCCCCTCCGCGTTGATTTTTTCGTAACTTTGTGTGCATTGCGAACCCCCGTAAATGAAACAGTGAGCTGATTTCCTCTGAGATATTTGCCTCGGTGACGATAATTACATCTATTTTAGACCGACAGTCATTTATACAGCATTCTAATTTAGCAAAATTTTTTATCATGGATCTTATGTTAATATGAATACATGTGAAGTTTTGATATGCCTTGGGTACATGAGAAAAATAGTTACATAGGTTCGTGCAATTAAATAGTTCGACAATATTCGTGTTAAGAGTAGCCATTATCTGTAGGTATTGTAGGTAGGTAAGTATAAGTGATAGGATAGATAGTGGTAGGCTAAACGATTTATAATAAATAATTACTTGTTTACGACAGTTGCTTTAAGTCTTCTTCAAATCTTATGACGTGAATTTTACTTTTATCGTCTTTGCGTACCATTATCTTACCTTCTCGAGTTGCCCAGATAAATTTGTATTTACTATTTAGGGCGGCTTTAGCTTGATACAGGAGAGTTTTATTGTAGGTCGTTAGGGAATGTCTTACAGTTAGTTTATTGTTTTCGTTTCCGGATCCTGTAGATTCCTCTAGGACGTCCGCTGCTGAGGGGCGTGTACTACGGGCAGCATGGACCCACTTGGTCGGATCGGCGGTCTTTTTCAATTTAATTAATAGGATATTGTCGGCTTTTCCGAATTTGGTTTGTCTTTTTGTGTACTTTATTGAAGTTTCATCTAGATTAAGTTTCTTGGCGAGATTTGAGCTAATTTTCTCAGTGTCTTCATTTTGTTCAAATGGAATTCCTACCACCTCGATACAGTTCATTAACAGTTTCTGTTCAAGTTCGCTACATCTTTGTTCAGCGGCCATCACTCTTGTTTGTAGATTTTTGTTGCTATTCTGCAGGTATTCATTTTTCTTTTCGAGAGTTTTCATAAAAATTCTCAGAACACCCATGAACTGGTTTCCGTAACTATTCTTAGAATTTGGTATAACAAACAAAGCTGCGAACCGTTTTCACCGACGGGTGTTCGCCAAAGTTTGTTGAAACATGACACAAAACTATTTACTTTAAATAGTTACTTTGGACTTCCCCAGCTCATTTAAGGAGGCAAAGTTAATTAAGTTCTTGATAAGAATGGTTCGAAAGTTGTTTGCCGACTGTCTTCTAACTTTACAGTTCGTAATTGAGAAAATTTTAGTCTCACTTCCCTTACCGCAATCATTGGACTATTCGGTGGAAATAATATACCTAGTTACGAATAAGTACCTCCTTGTTTTACTTACAGGTGGATTCAATTTATTTCACTCTCTAGGGCGAAATAATTAATAAAGTAAAATTTCTGTAACGTAAATATTCGAAAACGTGACGTACGTAAACGTTTCAGTAAGACTCGTTTTGTATAAACTTTACACTGGGGGTTCAAACCTTTTCGACGTTATAGTATTTTTCAGTACAGATGGTGTTTTTTTTACGCACTAGTGCGAGAAGTGGTTCATTATATGCCAGGTCGAAACTTCGAAGGCTCATCTGTACTGAAAAACGTCGTACGATACACGTGCGAAAAGGAAATTCGTAACTCGTGTCGATTTAAAACACTCCCTTCGGTCGTGTTTTAATTTATCGCCACTCGTTTCGAACTTTCTTTTTTACGCACTTGTATCGTAATGTACTATTATGCAACAGGCGTTTAAAGAAGGTAAAAAGACGAGTGGCGTGGTTACGCCGTGGCTTGCGTGGGCGACGGTCGCACGATGGTCGCGCGACGGCGATGCGACGCATACGAAATCAAACCTTATCGGTATGGAAGTATGAGAAGCGACGGCGACGGTCGCGCGACCGTCGCCCACGCAAGACACGGCGTTAACAATTTGAGGCGAAGTCGAAAATTGTTAATAAAGACGCCACGAGTATTTTTTGACTCAGTTAAACACGTTGCATACAATAATTTTTCTACGACCCATAAGAAACCAATGTTACAGATTTTGGGTATTAAAAGTATATGATGACTATGTATTTTCGATTAAAAATGTGTGTAATACCCCCGGCGCCCCGCGCCCCGCTATATCCATTAAAGGCTTCCTAACAATGCTTTAAGAGCTATATCGTATGCGTGGGTGCGCGGGGCGTCGGGCCCCGGCTGGAAACTTTTATGTAGGGTTTTAAAGATCTATGCACGACACTGTAAATGACGAATAACGCTACGGGAGTAGAAAAATCTTTTTTTTGTAAAAAGTAAGTATTCTATAAGTTTCTGAAAAGTTAGCAGTTTAATATTAAAGAGAAATTCAAAATAACTTATCGTCAACAATAAATTATTCTTTTATTTATTATTCAAATAATGATCGCATAGTAGACCGGCCTTCTCAACATGCCGTTTGGAAATCGAATCTGTCAAAGTCGGAAGGTCTCTAAGCTGTCGAGCGTAAAACAAGAAAACGCTTTTAGTGTGACAAAGATCACCCTAGTTGTTGTTTATGTAACGGGACCGCACTTATATTTTAAAATAAAATACATATAAAATAGCACACAAAATATTTTAAAAATATATAATAACAATAAGAAACATACTGAAATTTTATCACACTACACACATATCAATGTCAAATCACGTACACAAATTATTACTGTTTTTTTTTTGGCTTGGTAACACAATTGGTGACATAGAGAAAAAATCCCGTTTTGTATTTCGCTTAATAGATAAATAGTAAGGACTTGTAATAGCTGACTACTAAATACTTTAAGGCTATGTTCATATCGATGTATTTGTGTCCTTCCATGGCCATCACTTCAAACTGTTCATATGCCTAAGCAGCGCCTATTACGCGTGAAGCTACAAACACTGACCTTCATCCATAGACAGCTGGGCCCAAATTGCCACTTTGGTGCCGGCCGGGTCTCGCAGTGCCACGTAGGCCAGTTCTCCCTGGACCAAGCGTAGGTCGTGGTCGAGGGCCAGGATCCAGAACGTTACTGTAAACAAAACACTATTTTAAAATGTGCAACTAGCGGATGTAGCAGACTAGTTGGATAAACTTTACCGCATCGGTGCGTCCCTATCGCACTTACAAAGAGTGTGAAAAGGACGTCCTAACGTTATATCTATACGTAAAATTATTTACACATAACATCACAAAAAGTTAGGTAGGTACACATATTTGCCACGAAAATGGTCCTGACTCACTATGGTGTTATCCTGGGGGGCCAACGCTGATCTTCCGTCAGGGCCATACCGAATGATACCACGGAAAAACACACTTTACATAAACAGTTAAAGATTGCTCCACATGTCAACCCTTAAATGCATATGGTACCCTTTGTTTTAGTTCTGAAAAGTCCAATGTGCAGAAAATAAACAGCGCATTTGAGACTGAGTTGTTGCGTCAAAGTCTATAATTGACATTGACTTATATGCCATTTCAGGTTGTAGCCATTTGGCTACTACAGTATGCATTAAAGGGCTAATATGTCAGTGTCTCACGGAAGCTCAGTAGGATATACACCGTGTTTTTTTTTTGTTTCCGTTAAATTCTACACGTAGCTAGGTTCATTATCAGGAACCACCCTGTATATCACTTTTAGTTAATTCGCAAAAAAAAATCATAATTTTCATATATAATAAATAAATTTATTAGTGTGAGAGACCCTAACATTCAAGTTAGTGTCAAGTGATTGACGGCACATGTCAAAACAAATAACATTAGGAATTGGTAAAGGCTGTCACATACCTGTTCAGTAATTATCTTTATTTTTTATTAATTCGATAACCGTAAGAGTTAAGACGCTGGTTTCTTAGAGAAATTAATTGTATTTTATCTAAAGAACCTTCCCTTAAAGTTAACAGAATTCAATAAAAACAGGGTGTATTTCTGCAATATTTGCGAAAAATCATTGATATTATTAAGGTGGATTGTAGACTCTGTTTTACGTGTGAGAGTTTTAATTTCAAAATATCGGGTGTTATTCCGAGCCCAGCCAATAAATTAATGAGTGAATAACACTACCAGATGGCAGAGCAGGGTACATAAATAACTGTATAATTATTTCACCATTCTAATGAACACAAGTTAAATTATAATCTATTGAAAATATTTCAACTACAGAGGGCGCTACGAGTCCTTGTATAGATTACTCATATGAGAGATAATTTCGACCTCGACAGCTGTGACCAGGGTGGCTAGCCGAATGGCACAATCGCTCACGAAACGCTCACGAAACGAAGCGCTAGTAGATATCTATCTCTATCGCGCTTGCGTATTGGCGCGACAGAGCCAGCGGCGTATCGCTTTCGTTTGGCGTCGGAGAAATGCCATTCGGCTACGGGGCCTGGGTGGCCGAGCGGATAAAGAGGCATTTCCCGCGATTGGAGGTCACTTTTTCTTTCATATGTGTAATTTATTTCGGTTTTATTTCACCATTATTTAAAGTAAAGATGAGTTACTTAGCTTAGCAAACCAAAATTACAAAACTTTAGAAAATACGTGTGTTCATAACTACCTACTAAATTAAAAGCACTTAAATCTTTGAGAATACGCCTCTACAACTCTTAGGGAACTGTTAATACACATATTAAAACTAGCTTTTTCCTGCGGCTTTCGCTCGCGTTAGAAAGAGACAAAAAGTAAACTATGTCAACTCTCCATCCCTTCAACTATCTCCACTTAAAAAATCACGTCAATTCGTCGCTCCGTTTTGCCGTGAAAGACGGACAAACAAACAGACACACAACATTTATAAATTTTATAATATTAGCATGGATGAGTTAATTGTGTGAAATGGCGTGAAAAGTTTGGTATATCGTTTATTAATAGTATTTTTATCTGTAAGTTCCTGTTTTTGTGGCTTTGTTTTATTTTATTATTGAACTGACTTGAAAGTTTATTTTTAAAATATCATCATCATCCTCCTTGTGTTATCCCGGCATTCGCCTCGGCTCATGAGAGCCTGGAGTCCGCTTAGAAAACTAATTCCAAGATTTGGCGTAGACACTAGTTTACGAAAGCGACTGCCATCTGACCTTCTATTTATTTTTAAAATATATTTTAATTAATTTTGTTTTTGCGTATACTTTAAGTATTCAGTTATTTTCTAAAAAGCTTTGCCTCATATTAATTTAAGGATTCCCATAAACAACTGAGCTGCGCGGGACATAAAAGACATCGTAAACCCGACATAAAGCAAAACAAAAATTAGAACGTAAACCAGCTCGAGATTGTTACACGGCGTAATTAATTGTTTAAAAATTTACTTCACGTAAATAATTATATTTTCCTTTTTTTATCCTCTCTTACGATGACGATAAAATTAAATAAATAAATATTATAAATATATTATAGGACATTCTTACACAGATTGATTGAGGCCCACGGTAAGCTCAAGAAGGCTTGTGTTGTGGGTACTCAGACAACGATATATTTAATATATAAATACTTATATACATAGAAAACATCCATGACTCAGGAACAAATATCTGTGCTCATCACACAAATAAATGCCCTTACCGGGATTCGAACCCGGGACCGCGGCGCAGCAGGCAGGGTCACTACCGACTGCGCCAGACCGGTCGTCAAAAGTGAAAATGGAATTGAATAAAGTATTAAAGTACCAGTAAAAATTAAAACAATAATTATTACTGGTACTTTAATACTTTATTCAATTCCATTTTCAACTCCTTTTGCTTGTACAAGTTACAATTTACAAGTGGTTGTCAATGTCTAATATGACAAGTTGGAAAGAAACTTTTGCTTGTAACTTGTAACTTTCAGTTTTGAGAAATGGGCCCCATCAGGTTCCGTAGCCGAATGGCATTTCGTGAGCGTTTGTGTCATTCGGCTACTACGCACCCAGTGGCCCGTTTCTCGAAAGGTACAAGCCTTGTATTAAGTACAAGTGTGTTTCCATGACAACCCATACGATTTGACAGTTCGCGCACTTGTAATACAAGGCTTGTACCTTTCGAGAAACGGGCCCCAGGTATTTATATATGTGCTCCTTTTAGTTGTAAATTGTTGAGCAATACAGTTTTTGTCAGTATTATTTATGTCAAATATGACAAATATCGATACTGATAAATCTACTACTGACGGTGTAATGTCAACAAGTATTATTGTAGGTACAAATAACCTACGTTTCCATTTACAATTTACCTATAATTACAAAACACAATACCAAATTTGAATCTCTCGTACAACCATTCATTACTAAACGGTACAAAGCAGTTTCCATAATGTACGGGGTATAATTAATTATACAAAGTTCCCGTAGGTACCCAAGTTGGACAATAAACAGAAAGTTGCCAAGGTCCAAGTTTCGTAACGATTATGGGAATTTCGGCGGTGTAACGTTTTTGCATGCAAGCTAACGAGGTATTCAGTAAGACGAACGGGTGCGAATTTGCCTAGTTTCGACTCAAATTGGTTTGCACGAAATGCATGGAAAGTAAACCGGATTTCGTGCTTACTCAGTAAATCTAATTGGGCAGTAAATTGTAATGGCAGCCTTTATGATAAAATATACTCAAGAACTGACTTACATACATACATTATATAATCACCCCTGTATCCCATAAAGGGGTAGTCAGAGCACATGAACTACTAAGTTTCAGTGCTACTCTTCGCAAAAAGGGGTTGAAAGAAAATCTAAATTGTGTTATTGCAGCGACAGGTTGCCAGCCTGTCGACTACGCCACAATTTAACCCATATCCCACAGTCGACTTCTACAATACCCACGGGAAGAAAGGGGGTGGTGAAATTCTTAACCCTTAGTCAAAAATATAGAAGGCATCCGTATCCGTCTTTCACCCAGCATCGACTAGATTGTATTGATTGTTTCAAGAAAAAAATCTTCAGTTTGTTTTCCTCTTATATGAAAATCCCAAATATCTAAGATAACTAGAAAAAATAGCATATAATATTTAACAGCTACACAATCTTGTCGAAAATATTATGGTGCTGTAAGGACAGTTTGACGGATCACAGATCTGATGCCGTAGCCGAATGGCATTTCTGCGACGCGAAACGAAAACGAAACGCCGCGAAAGGTCGCGCCAATTCGCAAGACCGATAGAGATAAATATCTCCGAGCGTCTCGTTCCGTGAGCATTTTGTGAGCATTTGTGCCACTCGGCTACGTACCCAGGCCCCGTAGCTGAATGGCATTTCTACGACGTCAGACGCCGGTCGAAACGCCGCTATCTCTATCGCTCTTTCGTATTGGCGCGACAGAGTCAGCCGCCTTTCGATTAGAATCTGGCAGACTACACATCGGACCCTTCGTCTTTTCATAAATGTTAAAGGAACTAATAAATACTTACTTGTCTCCCCAGGCCTGTAGTGGTGGCGAGCAGGCCGCACGATGACGTCCCTGACGGGGCCAAGCAGCCGGATGACACTGTGGCTCTTCGCAGTACACTCGTCATTACCCACACACCCCACAGTGGTGTGTAGTGTGCAGTGGGTTGCTGGGGATAGCGGTATCTTCAGCGGGATGATGCCGTAACCTGGAACAATTTGTCGCACTGATTTAAACTTTACTACTCGGGAAGACCGGCCGGCCGTTACTATTCGATCAGGTGACAAAGCTCGTGATGGGTTATTAGCCGCCTTTACACAGTCGCTCTATCGCACGTTTCCGGAGCGTACAGGATAGCGCGCGGTTAAGGGGCTGACAACACCCAATCGCGCAAAATTGATGTTACTTGCGCAATTTTTTAAAGACAAACTGTTAGTTTTAGTAAGGCAAGTAAATTATATGTTATAATTCATTTTCATTTTATGTTATAATTCATTTCAACGAACATAGCCGTACTAGATACACGATTTAATGAAATCGGCTCGATAGAAAAAAAATTCCAAAGATTGGTCTCGAATTTGTCATTCAACGGTTCTATGGCGTTTGTCTTTAATTAAAATTACAATAACAAAAATATACATATCTAAAACACTAACGAAACATATTGCACAAATAATGCAACTTTCTATTTTATTTTAATATTTTTCCGCAATTGCGCGTCGAAGTTTTTGAGAACGGAAAGAGCGTGCGTATAAAGGCTAATCGTGCGCGATAGACGCGTTATTATTGTTATTAATAGTATCTATTTATAAAGAACAAGTAATTCAACCACTAATTCTTTACTCCACGAGCGTATGCCCGCCATCTTGCGCGCGCGAATGAACGTACGTGTAAAGACAACCTCAACCACGCGATTGCGCGCCCGCACTGGCAGTGTTGCCAACTCGGATTTTGAAAAAATGCTAGACTGTTGCCCGGAATATGCCAGAAATATGCTAAACTTTTTCGCAGGATGCTAAAAAAAATGCTAAACTGTTACCCAAAAAGATATTAAAAATAATGTGGTTTGTGCGACTGTCCAATAGCTAAGAAAGGACCGTACCTCACCGCGACCTTGGAATTTTTTCACGTAAGTGAGAACGACCAATAAATAACTCTTTCTTGCTCTCACTTAGGTGAAAAATTCCAAGGTCATGGTGGGGTAAGATTGTATGTTACCTCTTCTAGGAGTCTGTTGTCAGAGCAGATGGTCAACCCGAACATTGAGATCGAATTTTTAGTACTACATTTGTGTCAAACAATCATACGGCCATGAGGTGAGCCATATTTAGAAGCAATCAACCCTGTGCTACGGACGCCTGCTACTCCATAGATGTTGCATGCGCATTGACGTCCTAGAGTCCGGCCAGGACAAGTTTGCAAAAAATTTAATAGCCCCGCCTCTGCAAGGGTTAAGTTAACGTCATAATTTCATAAAAGTTTGACGTTTAATATAACATCTGCACTGACGAGGCTGTGAAAATCGTTGCAAACCTATCATGGGTTACCTTGGGTTGAGACAATTGCAATCTAGTCGGAGTAGCAGGTAGGGGAATCAAAAAATAATATAATACTTACAAGTCCCCTAGTGGTGGACACATACACTTTTCAGGAAATAAAATAATAGTACATTACGATACAAGTGCGTAAAAAAGGAAGTTCGAAACGAGTGGCTATAAATTAAAACACGACCGAAGGGAGTGTTTTAAATCGACACGAGTTACGAACTTCCTTTTCGCACGTGTGTCGTACGACGTTTTTCAGTACAGATGAGCCTCCGAAGTTTTGACCTGGCATACAATGAACCACTTCTCGCACTAGTTCGTAAAGAAAACTCCATCTGTACTGAAATAGTACATTTCGATACAAGTGCGAAAAGAGGAAGTTCGAAACGAGTGGCGATAGATTAAAACACGACCGAAGGGAGTGTTTTAAATCGACACGAGTTACGAATTTCCTTTTCGCACGTGTATCGAACGACGTTTTTCAGTAGGTACAGATGAACCTCCGAAATTTCGACCTGGCATATAATGAACCACTTCTCGAACTAATACGTAAAAAAACGACCATCTGTACTGAAATAGTACATTACGATACAAGTGCGTAAAAAAGGAAGTTCGAAACGAGTGGCGATAAATTAAAACACGACCGAAGGGAGTGTTTTAAATCGACACGAGTTACGAATTTCCTTTTGCACGTGTATCGTACGACGTTTTTCAGTACAGATGAGCCTCCGAAGTTTCGACCTGGCATATAATGAACCACTTCTCGAACTAGTGCGTAAAAAAACGACCATCTGTACTGAAAAAACTGTTTTGAGCAATACCTATCACATTATTTGTGAACAAATAATGTATATAAAGATTAAAATATATGTGAGCTATTAAGAAACAGGCAACATTAACATAAAAAATAGAAGAAGACTCTTGGGTAAAGCCGGCAACAGACAATCTTAAAATTCATAATCTGAAAAAATCATAATCTTATGAAATCAGATCGAGTACACGGATTTCCATACAATTTTGCAACTGTCTACACACAGTCTTATTTTTTAAGATTATGATTTTTTCAGATTGATCCGACAGATTGCGAATAATCTGAATTTAAAGAATGTGTCTGGCAATGTGTTGATCTGATTTTTGTAAAATTATATTTTTTTCAGATTATGAATGACTGTCTGTTGCCGGCCTAAGTATCGAAAAATAGCACATGGCTACCGGACAGGCTAATCACAAACCTTCAAAACCCTAGCATTGTTATATTGACGTGATTTTGTAAGTGAAGATAGTTCTCCACTTAAAAAATCACGTCAAGTCGTCGGTCTATTTTTGGTTTTGTATTTTTTTTAGTTTAACTGCTAAGTTCGTACAAAATTTTGGCTGCGACCAAAATATGCTAAAAAATATGCCAGATGCTAGATGGAAAATTTTAATGCTAAATCGCTTGCCATTATGCCAGATCTGGCATCTTTTATGCCAGGTTGGCAACACTGCGCACTGGCAGACGCAATTGCGCGTTCTTTCCCTTCCCCTCCCGCTAGCTTTAAACGCGCATTCTTTCACACGCGATTGCTGTATCACGCGCGATAGACGGTCTGTGTAAAGGCGGCTAATAGCGTTGAGGCGGATTTGTAGCAGCTGCAGGCCGCTAATTGGATGGAAGAAGCTGCCTTTTGGATCTCGAAACGTAAATAATCAAAAACCCTAAATATTTATCGAAATTTATTATTATTTAGGATCGGTCTGGTCTAATTGGTAGTGGCGATAGTCCTGTCACTTGAGCACAGGTTTTACAAAATATGTCTGTAGGTATGTTCATTGTATGAAAACATCACAGAGAACCTCCTATAGAGTGGCAGTCTTGTATATTTGGTTCGCGATACGAGTCACCAGTGTTTGGGGTGCGAGGAGCGGGCCGGGAATGTGTTAAGCGCGCTGTGATTGGCCGTTTCAAGGACGGCGGGCAGTCGCGCCAGATGAAAAGGGACAGAAGTATGACTGTCCCTCTACTGTCGCGTAAGTAGCCAGTGTAAGTTGACCTGTGCCGGCTCTGAATAAATTATAGATATGACTTATTTGTGGAATGTAATGCCGTCTGTTTTTAAATTTGAGCTTCTTGTTACCTTTCCACACCATTTCACACTACAGGTGGACATCTTTAAGGCATCAAAATACCCTTTTCCAATTTTTTTGTGCGAAAAACACGCGCTGCTTTCGGGTCTGTTACTTGGTCGATACTGATCGGGCACGGCGAGCGCCCGCGCTTATATCAGTGCAAATACTAGGAAGGCTGGCGACCGCGAGTCGTCTTGTAATAGATGTCTATAGGGGTTGGTCTGTGGAAAACACGAATATAAACGGAACCTGTCTTCTTCAATTTGGGTACTAATAGGGCTTACGCAATTTGGGTAAGTTAGGTAAATTTTGTCCCTAAATATTTGTTTATGTACGTACACATTTTACATTCAAGGGTATGATTTATGATTTAACTATTATCTCTGACTCCTTTAAACATTTAGTTTAACATTTTTACCTACCAGACAACACTATAAGTCAGAAATATGTCAAAAGTGTTATCCAACAAATATTTTTCACAAAAACTATGAGTAACAAATCCAAGACATATCCAAGTGACGCGTTAAGAGGGTTCAAAGGCCTTTCTCTAGTGTGGAATGTACGTAGTAGGTAATCAATCAAACTTTTCTGGATATTTCACAACATATTTCCTTGAAATAGTCATTCTATTGTAAGTTAAGATCGCCATATATGTATTACTAGCTTTTTCCCGCGGCTTCGCTCGCGTTAGAAAGAGAAGAAAGTAGCCCATGTCACTCTCCATCCCTTCACCTACCTCCACTTAAAAAATCACACAAACAGACACACACACTTTCCCATTTATAATATTAGTATGGATTAGTATAGATGTACAGTGTACACTTACCAGCAAAGAAACAGCTGTTTCGCTTCTTCATCGAAAATATAATTATAAATACCTAAATATTATAGGTCATTCTTGCATAGATTGATTAAGCCCCACGAAGCAAGCTCAAGATGAACCAATTAAGCCCCATTTAGATTGGTACGAGTTTCTCGCCTTCGAACGTACGATTATCGAAGTACGAGAAAAATATCGTATCATGTAAACTATGCGTACGATATCGCACGGGAGGAGGCGATAATCTCACCTCGCCTTTTTGATGGTTTGTATGTCTCCGTGTAAACAAAACACGTATGCGAGAATCGTATACGAGTTTATGCGCTACTCAGTCGAAATTAATTCTCTTTACCTAGAAACAGAAATCATGGTATTTTTATATTTATAGCTAACTCTCAGTAACTGCTAAAACCCAAAATAAATTAGGGTTATCATTATCAATATTATAGAGTTAATTTACTGGCATTTTACCCCATATGGGGTATAATGCTATCATTTAAAATAAATCTTATCTATATTCTATGCTCAATTATGTCCTCAACGTCCTAATCACAAGTATAGCAACCAAGATTTTATTAGCTATCTAGGTAACGCTACGATCGAATTCATTATTTTTCCTACTATATAATTATTATTTAGACCGTCATAAATAATTTATACTGTTTTTAATATTATTGGGTACCTACTATTCAACTTAAATTCAAATAAATCCAAAGTAAACTATATTCAATATTATAAAAAATCATAAAATATATGTGTTTATTATTAATTCATTAGCAACTAAGCACACAAGTTGACAGGCGAAACTCGCATGAAAATCGGTTCGCTCCGATTCGTGCGATAATCGCACGTTCGAGAAGAAATGTCATACGAGAACCGGTTTAGACGAGTCGAGAAATGTTATGGAAATATCTCCCGAAAATTCAACTCTCCGTCTAAACTATTTCGCCTGGCGATAACCGCCTGGCGAGTATCGCATACGATTTTTATTTCTCGCACGAATGTAAACGTTTTCGTACGATAATCGCCAGGCGATTATCGCATACGATAATGTCATCTAAATGGGGCTTAAGGCATCTAAGACAAACCTTTCTACAAAGTTTAAAGAATAAGGTTATTTTCTATACAATGTTTGTGTATAGCTCACAGATAAACTATTATTTGGACTATAAAACGAAATATTTTCATTTCCGCATTAAAAATAATTCATTTATTAAAAAAATCAACTGTAGTAGCTCTTTCAGTGAAAACTTGCTTCACAAAATAAAACATCATTTAATTTTTAAACAATTTAATTTATTACATCAACTACTTAAATGTTAATCTTTAATATAATAGCAGTAATCTTTAATATTAGTATGGATTACATTTACGACCTGTAATTTGTGTTTTAATGATTCATTTATTTACGTTTCATTTCCTTACAAAGATGGCATCCTGTTTCACAAAGCCTTTCCAAGATGACTACTGGAATATTAGAAGACGTCTTCGCTTCTTATTTTTCAACTTATTCATGACTTTTTGCTAACTTTCATGGGATGTCTTCGTTTCTCCATTTATTTATGCCATCCACGGCATCTCATTATATTAATTTGTATTCATGTATTTTATCAAAAAACTGTGCCTTTTTATAATATAAAGAAGAAGCATTAAGCATTCAGGTGGTCGGCTGTCTCGAGGCTGACTCAGCTATTTAATATATCATTATACCTATTATTGAATATAACTTACCTACTATGAGAGTCATGAGTCTCAGGACCAATTCGTTAAAACGCCTATTTCATCAACATGTCAAAATTTTCAAAATGAAATGTCATCGGCAATGCGTAACTGATTACTTTTTAAGCCCATCCACTAAGTTACTACTTTGTGATGAATTTCTAGATTTTCTACTTTTTTGTTTCGGCCATATTGACATCTCATAAACTGTAGGACCACTTAACATTAATCTTTGTTTGACTGAAGGTAGCAAAAATTGCCAGATTTCACAGTTAAATCGTGTAATGTATTTATGTTGTTATTAAATTATAATTGACCGCTTTGATGATAATTATTTCAGTGGTAAAGACCGAGATCTTATTTTGTTACAGTTTGCCCTTCATGTAAAATTTATAATACCAATCTAATGATCCTATCCTATTTATCTTTAATGTGACCATCCACCTTTCTCACAATTTTACTATTAGACTGACTTTACAATCTGCTGTCTATATATAGTAAATACTGGAAATGTTTGTACCAGGTGCAAGTAAATATTTAAAAAATATAATTCTCCTTTGACTTTAAAAAGCAAAGTCAAACAACTCATATTCCTTTTCACAATAATAAGTCTTACCTCTAATGGCGTCTAGTTCGCTTAAGTGCTACGAGATCGAGCAGACATTTTTAACATCTTTTCCATTTGGAGATGCACCAAGTGGTTTTATTATCGAATAGCCGCAGTAGCTGCTTAAATGAAATGTTCTCCATATTTGAGTTACTTCGATGTTCTAGTTTTCGTTTTAACTTTGAGGAAAAGTTTAGGTACGATTGATGCTGTTACGTATGAAAATCTAGTCGTACAATTGATTTGAAAATGGGTAAAATTTTAAATAGGTTTATATTTTAATATTATGTTCAGTTACCGCAACAGTTACTCATCAAATAAAACTATGGAAACGGATTATATGGCGTTTAATGAATTGACCACCCGTTAACCACGAATGCTGTAAAGTGTTCGAAACGTCGGATGAATTGTAAATTCATTATACGCGATATAATCCGTTTCCATAGTTTTATTTCATGAGGTTTATATTTTTATAATGATTATAAACTATGTCCAAAGGACAACAGAGAACACACATACATATACATACATATAATCACGCCTGTATCCCATAAAGGGGTAGGCAGAGCACACGAACTGCTAAGTTTCGGTGCCACTCTTGGCAAAAAGGGGTTGAAAGAAATCCAAATTGTGACATTGCAGTGACAGGTTGCCAGCCTCTCGCCTACGCCACAATTTAACCAAATTTAACAGAGAACAACAAGGAAAAAAGAATACTTTCAATTTGTAGAGGTTAACAATGTTCATAACTATTCCAATTTCAAGTCGATAGCATAAGTAGTTCTTGAGATATTTAGAAATGTGACTGACAGACAGACGGACAGAGCGTCGCCATAAGGGTTCCTTTTGTACCTTTTTGGTACGGAACCCTAATAACCCCCGTGCTACGAAACGCTGCGATGTAACGCTACGAGCGTTAGCGTAGCACGAAAAATAGACCAATGATAAATAATTAGACATTAAATTTGTTTTTATTAATTCCTATTTTGTTACCAAGATTTTGTTGATGAATTGAGATTTTATTAAGTTTTATTTCGTCATTAAGGTTCTCTAGTATCTATATTTTCTTAATTATAACAATTATCCTGTATATATCTTACGAAAGTCGAATTATATTACTAAATGTTGGTAACAAAATAGGATCAATTAAAATTTGCTGACGTGGCATTGTACAAAGTTGACGGGAATTGCTGAGACAATGAATAATTCATATTATTTTAATGATATTATGAATTTATATAATGTCACTGTCATAATTCATACAAGAAATAGTAATATAGACACGAATCTGTAACTTAACTTCTTAAAATGAAATGTCTAGTAGATTTCATTTCTAGAAGTTAAGACTATAGTTAAAATTACTACATCTTTCCCTAGCTATACAAGGTGTACAAGGTTCGTTCTCAAAAAAGTGGCACCGTCAGGGTAAAGTGAATGGAAAAAAATGAAAATGGTTTTTTGTACCTTTTTGGGTTTAAATATGTTTTTGAGTGCATCAATGATACGGAATTTGCGGGAGGGAACGAAATAGTCGTAAAAACGTAGAAGTTATGGCGAGTTGAAATTTTAGACATACAGGAGAAAGTGAATAGACAGGGTAGCAGGGAAAACGTGGCAGGATAAAGAGAGTTTGAATAAAAAAACAAGTTTACCACTAATAATTCAACGTATATCGACTATTATGATTTTGTTAGGATAAAATTTTTTTCTTTAAGTAGAAACAAAAGCAAAAAAAAGTATTTTTTTTAAACAATATCCATTATTTTTTATTCAAATCAGTTGAAGTACAGTAAGTGATATCTGATTATTGTTTTCTGTCACGATGCCTGCTCGTACCAAATGTTTCTTTTTGACCCAGTGTTTGACTGGTAGAGAATGCCTTAAGGGATTATGTACACCATATTGTACTTTTTTATGTGCAATAAAGAATAAATAAATAAGTACCTATAATCACAGTCTTGTAAAACAACAAAGCACATATCATGATTCACAATGTGAGTTGTACTTGTGCGTGTAATGCCTGAAATGGCTTCCCCAGTGGAAGAGTTGGTTCGTCTCCTTGATGTCTCCTTGGTAACAGATGTCAAGATAATGAGGTCAGTATTTAAAATGAGGGCCACTATAGGGCCGGACGGGACGGCGTGCCTTGGCTCTTTAAACATCTTGGAAGTAGATTACGTGGCCACATTGACGACTGCCTCCGACAGAGTATAAATTCTCGTTGTAAGGTGGGCAGACTGTGCCTTTCGAAAAAAGGGTAGTCCAGCTGACTGTCCCTTAGGATACCGTCCCATTGCCCTCCTAGATGAAACTGGCACGATGTTGAGCGCATCATCGTATGTCTCATCTACTGCTGTGCACGCATTTTGGAAGACACGTGCCCAAACATCAGAGATCGGGTTCTGGGAGGAGCGATAGACGCAATTGATGCGCTGCATAAATACAGCGGTCTGGTAGCAGAGAAAAGGTAGGGAGCCATCGCAGTATCTCTTGACATTGCCAATTACTTCGGCTCTCTTCCTTATGTGGTAATAAAATAGGCGCATTGCTTCCACGATGCACCTTTATATTTGAAGATCATCATTCACCATAGGGCATTACCTCGCAGATAGAGAAGTGCTCAATGAATCAGGAGGAAGATGCCTAGAAAGACGAATGGAGTGTGGTGTTCCTACCGGCTGCGCCATGTAAACGTATAGGGACAGGTCCATGAGGCTACGTGCTCAAATCAAGACTGACTTCTTTATTCTTCTTCTTACTTACATATTCATAATAATCATAACCTACCCACAGTTTTCCACAGGGGTCGGTACTGGGTGCCTGCTCTGGAGCATTGGCTTTGACTTGGCTATAAGAGTAGACCAACTTCTCCGCATGATCACCATTTGTTATGCCGATGACACAATAGTAGCCGTGAGGGGAAGAAGGTACCAGGATAATAAGGAGAGCCACAGTGGCAACTGAGCTCACAGTTGGGCGCATTAATTTGTTTGGGCTTGCGGTGTTACTTGCCACGACCGATGACGTGGTTTTCGAGGGAAAGGTTGGCTTCTGTCCGATGAAAGTGATTGCTGCCGACCTAGCCAAAATGATAATCGTTGACGATCGAAATGCAATCTGGTTCTGTCGTGCCTATATGCAAGAGCGATAGGGATGTTGCCTGTTGACGGTGAGGCGGTCCCTCTTACGCCCCAAATTAAGTACTTGGGCTTAAATTCAAACCAAAATTAGTACTCCGAGGAACATTTTATCAAATTGGTTCCTAGCCTCGTCGGAACTGCTTCGGCGCTGAGTAGACTATTGCCCAATATCGAAGGACCCAATGCCCCATATCGGCGCTTATATGCGAACGTCATCCGCAGCGTGTATACAAAATTTCAGCTCAGTCGGTTGAACATTTCTGCTTCAAATTGGGTTGCAAGATTTGACCTCAACATACATACAAACATACATACATACATACATTGCAAGTTAGTAAAAACCATGTCAAAATAGCTTTTTTTACTTGTGTTTCTTTATCCTGTACAATAACAGTTGGGAAACATTGGGAAAATCATGTTTGTCCAAACGGACGAAAAATGTTTCTGTTTTATTTTATCTAATTGCAACGCCATATTGGATAGACCCTTTAACGAATCCCCTATATTTTTTATTACACCTTGTACATTCATATATAAGTAGGTACCATAGTACTGGGGCCCTTTTCTCGAAAGGTACAAGCCTTGTATAGGTTGTCATGGAAACGCACTTGTAATACAAGGCTTGTACCTTTCGAGAAACGGGACACAGGTCGTAAAACCAACCATTTCGGTCCAAACCCCACGAACCCTAAACGTAATTAAAATCAAACTAAATCCTTACTAAATTAAACGCAGCGTCGCAGCGACAAAAGTATTACCGCGGAAGCCAGTCATTAGGACATAAATTACCTGAATCTTGGAGAAAACAGCTAAGAAAGGTTGGTCCAGGTATTTACTTTATTTCATTTCAAGTCGGTCAAGCTATTTCTGTCACTAGAAAAAAGTAGCAAATTAAAAAATGTAGTCTCGATTTAATCGTGATATTGTGAAATTGTAATGTAATTAGTTAAAAATGCATAACCCTCGTATTAAAAAAAAAGAAAAAATACATACATACTTGTTAAAATACATAATGTACCAGCAAAAATTATTGTAAAAGGAAGTCGGGAAATGCTAAAAGTATGAATTTGAAGATTAATGTGGTATTACTGTAGGTATTTAATATATGGGGTTAGATCACAGACTAGTACTACATAGACACCGCATTATGCAGCGTTTACAAAGAGCGCGTAGTCACCAGACAATATGTCCATTTATAGAATTCACCATGATTTGATGGTTACACTTTCGAAGCGCATCGTTCACTACGGCGGAAAAGTAAATAGCAAATAGGGTCGGAGCCATAACACAGCCCTGCTTAACGCCACTAGTGACTGGGAATTGTTCTGTGTATGTGCCTTCGTGAAATTGGCGCACCAAGTTGACAAATTTCACAGGACACCCACATTTCTCTAGGACGATCCACAGGGCTGACCAAGTCATAAAGTTGAATGTCAGAAATTAGAGGTCAGATTTTTGCAAGTCATCATTATTGTTAGTCATAAACATTGTTTGGCATAATAATCAAATTGCATTTTGTATTATGGACATAATGTTGAAAGCAATAGACATGTTTGTCATAATTGTCGTAAAGTATATTTTCGCAAGTAATAATGATTACTGTCCACATTAACTTTAATCATAACATTCAATGGGATCTATATTATTTTTCATTAAGTTTGAAGTCATAATGTTTGTTCGTGTTCACTATCGTTTTTCGTTGGGCTCACTGATTTTACTGCCATTTCGTCTTTTACATGTTATGTGTTTAATTTTTTCATGTTGCTTTTAAGAATATTAGGCCCGGCCAGCGATTCGACGGAGCCCCGCTACGCGGGGCTCCTATTTCTGCTCTGAATGACACAAGGTACCTAACTAACGAACCTACCCGAGAAATGAAAATTTTCTCTTTGAGCTCACTGATTTTCCCGCAATTTCGTCTTTTACATGTTATGTGTTTTATTTTTTCATGTTGTTTTTAAAAGTATTAGGCCCCGCTAGCGATTCGATGGAGCCTCGCTATGCGGGGCTCCTATTTTTGCTCTGAATGACACAAGGTAACTAGCGAACCTAGCTGAGAAATGAGGATTAAAATACTCAATGAGCTTACTGATTTTCCCGCCATTTCTTCCTTTGCATGCTGATTTTTGTAGTATTCGGCTTCGTCAACGAGTAGAAGGAGGGCAGGGGTCCTATTTCCGTTCTAATGGACGCGAGGTAAATGCGGACTACCAATAAAGTCATAAGGTATAATGTATCGATTGTTCACATTTTCGTTAGTCATAATTTGGTTTTTCTCAAAAACGCGTAACTTTTCAGGATTGCCATAAAACAAACCTAACCTAACCTATCTATAGGTGACCCTAATGAAACCGTTTCAGAAGTATAATGATAACCTGGCTAACAAAGGGATCCGTTTTAAATGTTATATTCATCACTCGGTGTTGCTCTAGGCTTCTCTTGCATCTGCTTAACAACAAAGATGGCATCCACCGTACCCCTATTTGGCCGAAACCCACATCTCGGCTTCACAAGTCACGTTCGAGCCCATGCACGTCAGAACTTATGAAATACCTGAATTGTCCAGGTGTCGCCGTCGACGGATACGTCTGGGAGGACATCATCATCATCATATATCAATTTACTAGTAAAATACTACGATTTGATCAGCCTAATTGAGTAGCACCTAACACCATTACATAGTATGGCTATAGCAGCCCAGGCAGGCAAGTATGGTTGCGCGATAAATGATATAATATCAGGCCGTCCCTTTCGCACTATTTGTAAGTGCGACTGGGTCGCGCGACCATGCTATCGGTGCAGGTTGAATCCTAAAACTCACTCTTTATAATTAAGTCAACATTATAGTATTTATTGGGTATTGACAATGCGTAATCCGTAGGTGCCAAGTCTGGAGAGTACGGTGGATGAGGTATCACTTTCCAACCTAGCTCCAATAGCTTTAGCCGAGTCACTTTTGCAATGTGTGGGCGAGCATTGTCGTGTAAGAAAAAAACTTTAGCATGCTGTGGACGATTCTGACAGATTTTTTGGTTTAAATTTTCAAGCTGATTACAGTATACTGATGCGGTAACAGTCATTCCACTTGGTAGGAGTTCCCAGTGAATAATACCATGAATATCCCACCAAACGGACAGCATAACTTTTTCGGGTGAGGCTCTGTTTTTGGTGCCTCTATTCCTTTTTCGTTTGGAGCTAGCCACTGACGTTTGCGTGTGTGATTTATATATAAGACCCATTTTTCATCTCCAGTGATAAAATGGTCCAACCAGTTGAATGTGCGGCGAAAAGACAGAAGTTGTATGCAGATATCGGCACGGCGGTTTAGTTGATGTCTATCAAGTTCGTGCGGTATCCAAACACTATAATATACGAGTGCTGGCTATAAACTTTGACGCAACCAGATTATAAGCGGTTGCGTTCGTATACTAAATTTCTACTAGTGACATAGAGTCGGCTTAAATGCTCCGTCTAGTAGTTGAGGTGGTCTGCGGGTAAGATGAACCAATTCCACCCGCTCTCTCAAATCACCGGAGCTTGAATGATACCTATTCCTGCTCCGCGGAACGGGGCCAATTATTATCTTCCTGTTTGCTCCCCCACTCAGGACTGTGGAATTACTATTCGAAATTGTATTAGAGATTATTTGCTAACTAACTAAATGCTGAGACACTGTCAGATATATTTGTAACATACAAGTATTAGTATCGGGGATCTATTCGTTAACAGTTTACTATCTATTATTAGTTTACAACCTGCGACAAATGGATAAGATAGATTTTAACGTTGTTCTTCAAATAAATGCCATTAAATTGTACGGTGTCACATGTTTTTTTTTTCAGATAACAAGGTCGAAGATATGTTATCCTTTTGGTTATTGTTTTACCGGTTTTTACCTTTTTATGGTTCTGTCTATCACCGGTCCATTTCCGTAATAAATTTTGACCAAAAAGACTCGTTATTGTATACCTCTCTCTTTACGAGTAGTATATGGTCACGCTGCTATTTTGTAGTTGAAGACAATAGTTCCGATGGGCAAAAAACAATCCTTGCATCAAAAGGGTCTTACGTAATGAGCCTATCTTTGTTAGTGACCCCAGTTTGCAGAAACACTACAGCTTGATGCCAGATGTGACTTTTTTTATTATGCCTATGCGTTAGGATCCGTAAAGTTATCATAAGATACTTTCTGTATTTCCATGTCTGCTATTATTTTTTATATGGGGTAATAGTTTTATGGTGCACAATACATTTACGTTGCCTTAACTGGGAAGTTCCAGAGAGGAACTCTTTTGTTCGGGCCAAATCCAAATCTGTCTTTCATGTTATGTAATAATTTACCTTTACTATGTGATTATTAGTCTCATTTGCCTAATAAAATATAACCGTGCCAAGATCCAACACTAGTTCGGGCGTTACTCTATCGGCTAGATATTATATAGTTAAATAGAACTGAGAAAATAAAAGGCTATTTACTATACAAAAATTGATAAAACTAGAAATGTATTGAGTTTGAAGTAAGCTAGGTATGTGATCTGCCTTATTTGCCTAATACGATGACAGTGCTAAGAACCTGCATCGGCTAGATACGTAGCATATACCAATTAATGCCTAATAGTTTTTTTGTAATCTTGTCCTAAAATGATGATGATGAGGTATATAATTGAAATAAATTATGAATTTAATCAGCCTCGTTACCTAATTCAACTTATCCGTGCTAAAAGCCAACGCTGTCTCTCAGGTTGTTTTATGTAGGCTGTAGATTAAAGCTGGCTAAATTAAAGTCTCACTACTAGAACTAATGATTTGAATTGTCGTACTAAGAACCAACTCTGGCTAGATATAAAAATGAAGCGAACAGGAAAAGCGTCGTTACAGGATCACGCGTCACGCGTAATACATCCTAATCAATCGCTTAAATACTAGGTATACCTATATAGAGTTATTAGGCATGGGCCCTGGGACACTGGTTTTAGTGCACCTAGGATGTTGATGCCTGTAACACAGATGGAACGAGCTCACCAATTTGGCCATTGTAGAGGCGGAGCTGACCGCAGCCACTGCGCATCGGCGTTGGATCGCAGGCGCCGCGGCGCCGCCGCGCTAGCGCAGGATGATGATGGAGACGAAAACCACACGCACTTGATTTAATTCGTTACTAGTAACATATTGCACTATTACGGGTATTCTTTATCACTATCCCGAGAAAATACAAACACTAATTATTACAAAACGTTAAGGAACTTGGACCGTCGGTCGGTCAGTTTGCCTGCGGCGTTATCGCGGGCTCTCTTTTGTTCTGGCGGCCGGGATTTTACAGCCTTTAAGGGACAAGGATGCGTCCGTCCTCGACGGCGTGTCGAACGGAACTCCATGCCTCAACCTATTTCCGTTTACGAAAAAAATAAAAAAAAAAGAAATTTTGTTTTTTATTTTTTTCTTTAAAACCACGTATCCGATTGACTTGTTCTTTGGATATTTTATAGATATATTAGGGATACATCAATTTAAAAAAAAATAACTTCCTGACTTTTTGTTAAGTACATTTTTTTTTTAATTTATGTTTTAAATGTTTTCTTTTTACCACCTACGAGTTAGCGACACCTACTATATTTTCATATAATAATCGCCATTTTATACTCTATTACATATATTTTTATCAAAAATATTAGTTTGGATCAACAATGTCAAAATAAGTTATTTATATATTACTAGTATTACCCTTTAGTACGTTGCTCCTGGAAAGTGATGTATGAAAATTTTGGCATAATTAATGGAAGATTTTTTTTAAATTGGGATATGTAGATTATAGGCCGAAGTTATTTTTCATCAACCCTCCCCACCCCTCCCCTCTCTGCGTCGACCCTCTACCCCCCCTTAAAGAGCCGAAAATGCGATTTTTCTCGATTTTTGACAAAACCGATGAAGATACAGAAAAAGCGTGTAGGAACGAAGTAATCCTTAATGAATTTACTACAAATCTCTCATAAATACTTTAGTGCTAGCACTTATAGTTTTCGCGCAATCCGTCACGAAAGTTGCTCCTTTCTGCAATTTTCTTTAATGAATGATAAGTTTTCTCCTTAAATGCTTACGAAATCATCGGTTTGATAGTACTAAAATATTATAAACTCAGAATGAATTTCAGGGGAAAAAAATCACTACCATGGGCGGGGCTTGAACTCACGGCCTCTAGATTGATAGATATGATAGATAAATGACGCTAGGGGTAGCATTGATTCATATAGTAGAAAGCTGAAAGATTCGCTAGAAACTAGGGATGAGCTTTTGGTGGCTCAGTTGGTAGAGCCCTCGAGTTTCTATCCGGAAGCCGTGAGTTCAAGTCCCATCCATGGTAGTGATTTATCCCCTTAATTTTATTATAGTCATGAGTTTACAATATTTTAGTCGTATCAAACAAATTTCGTAAGCATTTTGGGAGAACACTTGAATATTCTTTAAAGAAAAATGCAGAAAGGAGCAACTTTCGTGACGGATTGCGCGAAAACTATAAGTGCTAGCACTAAAGTGTTTATGAGAGATTTGTAGTAAATTCATTAAGGATTACTTCGTTCCTACACGCTTCTTCTGTATCTTCATCGGTTTTGTCAGAAATCGAGAAAAATCGCATTTTTGGCTCTTTAAGGGGGGGGGGGGGGGGTAGAAGGGTGACGCAGAGGGGGGAGGGGTGGGGAGGGTTGATGAAAAATAACTTCGGCCTATAATCTACATATCCCAATTTAAAAAAAATCTTTCATTAATTATGCCAAAATTTTCATACATCACTTTCCAGGAGCAACATACTAAAGGGTAATACTAGTAATATATAAATAACTTATTTTAACACGTTCCCTGTGTAACCGACAACCAGCAATTGACTCCTCACGTGCATTTTTATTTTTTTGTAAATTAACTCGGAACTGTATTATATTGTTATATTTATACACAAATACATCTTTTATGACGACCGTTTTCCCTATTTTCCCATTTTTCCGAGTGACCCACATGTGATGCACACACGTATAGGCTTCTAAACTAGTGCCCACAATGTGATGCATGCACGTACTATCTCATTGCTGAGTGCATCACTCCTATATTTATATACATATTTTTAAGTAATTTGACGTTCTTTTTGTTTCTATATATGTGGCCTACGTTTGTTTAAGCCATTTTTTTGAAGGAAGAAAGTTTCACAAAAGTTTGATTGGTATATGAATATGCCTAGTCAATTGTCAGAAATGTTTGGTAAGACGGATGATAATCATGAAATACTCTTCAAAACTAAATGCGATTAGTAAATTTTTTCCATATACCTACTTATGAATAAATATAGATAATTTTAGAGGGAGTGATAGAAAAGATCATGGACGAATGGGAGCAAATTGATGGTTCTAACATTTCTGGTGATAGGGCCTGTATCGTCCTTGGACTATTGATGACATAAAATACTTTATTAATCGTGATTATCTTGAAGATTCCAGAATGGAACAATTGGAGATTACGTGGCTTTGCAAAAACTTACTAAGACATAGCCTGAACCAGGTTTGCCGCCTCTAGTTCAAAATGCAAAATGTGTACTGCCAGTACCAAATTTGACGTCTGACAACCGACAATCTGGAGCTTTATATAGTTGAATCCTTGCATCACAGTTTACGAATTTATTTGATTAGTCTTTGGTTTTCAATATAACGTGACATTTATGCAAATAATTAATTGTTTGGTTATTTAAAATAAAAAGATATTTTTTTATAAACAGCCATCACCTGGCAACATTATGAAAATGTCCTCCGGACGCACGTGTTTTCTGTCAAAGTTTTCGTACCCAATATGTGCACGCAAATAAAAAACATCTAGCTCACACGTGCAATTTTTGGCGATGCCTTATGTTCACGAGGGGTCGTGCATCACCCATGATGCATGCACGTATCATGTACACCCTAAAATGCTACACATATGATACATGCACAGGGAACGTGTTAACATTGTTGATCCAAACTAATATTTTTGATAAAAATATATGTAATAGAGTATAAAATGGCGATTATTATATGAAAATATAGTAGGTGTCGCTAACTCGTATGTGGTACCTAAAAAAAAAATATTTAAAACATAAATTAAAAAAAAAATGTACTTAACAAAAAGTCAGGAAGTTAATTTTTTTTAATTGATGTATCCCTAATATATCTATAAAATATCCAAAGAACAAGTCAATCGGATACGCGGTTTTAAAGAAAAAAATAAAAAACAAAATTTCTTTTTTTTTAATTTTTTTCGTAAACGAAAACAGTTTGAGGCATAATATCCAGTAGTAGTACATGTAGTAACAATACGAATAATCCTGCATATCAATATTTCATATTTAGCCAGGGGCGATTTTACCATGGCAGTCCGGCCAGGCCCTTTAAATTGTTAATAAGTAGTAGGTACCTGTACCTATTCTAAGTAGATTGTATGTTTCAGTATTTTTCTTGTTATATTTGTGTTGTATTTGTAATTGTTTGTTATTGCAGCATTCAAATAAAGTTTTTTTTTCCATCTTACGTACATATCTGTCTACCTTAAAGAATAATATTTTATGAAAAACATTATACTAACTAAACACGGTCACTAATCTGCACAGCGTGATTACTTTCTTTTTTCTCTGATGTATTTTTTATATACCTGAACAAAATAAAAGTAACTTGATTTTCTATTTTTAGATAAGAAAAAGAATGCTGAACTGCCACCCAGAAGAACGTTTCTAACTAGTTCTGTGAGTTGACCAAACTTTTTGTTTTTCTACAGATTTCGTAGGAGTTCGTAGCAGCAAAAATTGCTGAGAGGAGAGGTGACTGATAGTATACTTTGATTACTAGAGGTCTGCCCAAATGTTAATAAATTAAACTGGTATATCATTTTGATCAGCTCATTTGCTTAACTATACAAGTGTCTGTTCAAAACAAATAGGTTACGTGAAAATATGCGTATTGTATAGATGACGCCACAAAAAATGCCTTGTTTCCATCGATAATTTGTAGATTGGCGTTAAGTGTCAGTTTCGAGCCATAAATCTATGTCAAAAGTGACACTTAACGCAATCTACAAGTATAACCGAAAGCTACGAGACATTTTTTTTGTGGCGACATCTATGTGTGGTGTAGTGTATGCGCCACAGAATTAGATTTAGATAGAAGAAACGAGTTCATTTATTTGTATGGCGGCCGAGCGTGTCAGATTTTGTACTGAAGTTGTTACTTGCCTGTGATTTTAAATATGTCTCAGGCCCTTGAGTGTTGATAAGTTTTATGTTGTTGCAATTAAATATCATGTAACGAGGCATTTTTAATGTTTTTGTTGACTTCAACTTACAAAAATTGACGCCCGAAAGCTGCAAGCTGCGATTAAAGACGGACAACTCAGTGGATTTCACTGAGTTCATTTGACACGCTAAGTAGATACGTTTGCTTGATCTATGGTTTATATGACATCTGTGGTATGCGCGTTCTTAGGCGGTCGCATTTTAATGTATGCGATGGTATGATCTTCTTATATTTAATCTATGGTGTTCCTAGGACACCGCGTGTTCTGCGGGTTCACCTGAGCCAATGGAAGCTGCCAGTTAATTCTGATGTTTTTAAAATTTAAAGGAAGGTTGGATAAAAAGTTTATCACGAAAATAGATAAGACTTTGGATATTAGTCTAGGCTGATTCATTAAAAAAATAGTTACCTACAAATATTTAATTTTTCCCCTCACTAGCTCGGAAACACGTGTTTTGTCCTTTAATACCAGCGGGTAAAAACGCATTTTATCCACTAGTGGGTAAAGTAATTTGACCTTGAATAAAGTCAAATTAACTGCTTTAAAATTGATAAAAGTAGGTGAATCTAGTAATAAAGATGATTTACCACCTGTGGAACTACCGGAAGCAGTGATAAACGCATTTTTTGCGTTGTAGTTTCCTCGCTATAGTGAGGGGAAAAGTTTTGTGTTACACTCGGGTGCAAATGTATTTTACTTCTCATGTGTTAAAAAACTCGCAAGTTCAGGATTCTATTCTCGAACCACTCGCTTAGCTCGTGGTTCAACTATAGAATCCTTTCACTTGCTCGTTTTTCAATTCCACACTCGGCGTTAAAATACAACTTTGCCCCCTTGTATAACAAATAACTATTACTCTGTATAAGAATATTGACATAGTGGTCAATTACTCGTAGAGTACCTACTCGTACTTAAATTGCTAATAGAGGTGCCCAAAAATTCAAAGCTATCAAAAATAATTTTGAATACCACAACAGCTACTTAGTTTCGGTAATAGTGCATTCCGTGAGAATCTGCATGTTCCCGGGTTCATCCACGATATGCACGCGAGACAAAGGCGCTGCTAGTTAACTCCGCGCTGCATTGGTAATTCGATTAGACTACGCGCTCCATTGCGCTTAGTCTTTGGCTTATCTTTTAGGAATATTATAACCTATTTAGAATAACTACTATAAAAACACATCGAGTATTATTTTTTATTGGTTAATTTCAACCAAAAAATACTTTTCATCCTTCTTGCGTTATCCCGGCATTTTGCCACGGCTCATGGGAGCCTGGGTCCGCTTTGACAACTAATCCCAAGATTTGGCGTCGGCACTAGTTTTTACGAAAGCGACTGCCACCTGACTTTATTGGAATTAGTCCGGTTTCCTCACGATGTTATCCTTCACCGAAAAACGACCAAAAATACTTTTACCACAGTAAAAAAGACTATCAAGTTACTCATCAACCTATAAGTATATTTTAATATCAAACGGAATACAATTATTCATTGATGAGTTGATGAGTTACTGCCAGATTTTTTGCTTTTTGAACTGTCGTCTCATCCATAACTTATACGAGTAAGAATTGCGAGAATCAAGCAGTTACGTCTCACATTAACATTATAGAATGGCATTATAGTCTTAAAAATAATAATAGTAAAAATTTTAGCTTTTGCGGTTTTTAAATCATAATTAAAAATCTAGAATTAGTGCCAACAGCAAGTGCTACGATTAAGTTAACTTATCAACTGTGAAAAATAAAATAATAATTCCACATTGCCTGGCAGAGAAAAATATCCCTCGCTTACTTTATGATAATTGCAAGTGCATTTTGAAATGAAATACGTTTTAGCAGCTTCTATTATGATGATAACCAGATAATATTAGACCGAATATTACCAGTTCGCTAAGCGAGATTAACCCGTCAACTACTTGCAAAAGGTAACAGTGGCTGATAAACCTAGACGCCCACATTTCCGTACCTATCGTACGCGGACATTTTCAGAATTTGGGACCCTCCAATTAGCGTAAGTTGTTAACAAAATTAACTCGCTGTCAGTTTTATGACGACAATTAAACATGAAATCTGTCTAAAAATTTACTTTTTTCACATTTAGTAGTATGTAGATTATCGGTTAAAGTTTATGTAATTAACACAAAAACAATATTTTTATAGAAATTTCATGCTTAATTATCGTCACAAAACTGACAGTGACTTAATTTTTGTTAACAACTGACGCTAATTGGGGGGTCCCAAAATTTTAAAATGCTCAACAGTGGGTGATAATGCTAGGCATTCATATTTTTGTACCTATCGTACGCAACGGACGTAGCACATCGCATTTCGCAACAACTGATATTGCGCTCCAATAAGCATAAACTAGAGAAGCTGATCATTGTGGGCCAAAGAATGGCAAACGTGCTCAGGGTAGGGCGCCCATGTGATGGTCAGGGCAGCTGGTGCCGTAGCCGAATGGCATTTACTGGGACGCGAAACGAAAACGAAACGCCGCGAAAGGTAGTCTGGCTCTGTCGCGCCACACCTCGGACACTGGCGATCAAATATGAAAGAGGCGCTACTATGCTTGTATGAGTGAAATATGACAGGTCGACCGTTCGCGTTTTTGACAGGCGGTAACTGTGAGGTAACCGAGAGGGGTGGGCGGCACTTTCAGTGGGAAGCGGGAGTCACCATACTGTACGATAGTACTCTTTATTATACTGTGGTCGCGCCAATACACAAGAGTGATAGAGATAGATGGGCCATTTTTTTCAAAGTTGTCCACCCCACTTTTTTGTCCCAAGGTTTTTTTCCAGATGGAATTTTTGTATGTGTTTTCCACTCAGAATCGCGAGTTGTCTCTTTCAAACCTAGTAGGAGAAAAAATTTATATCCTCAGGTCTACTGGTTTTTTAAGCCAACGCAATCCATTCCGTTACCACTTTTTCATAAATTTGGTACATTTTGTATGGCGGTAACGGAATGGAAATTTCATTTTGCAATAAAAATACCATAGGTTCGAAAACGAACTATCAGGATCGAAAGAGCTCTCGATTCTGAGTATGAATCGCGTAAAAAATACCCATGTTACAAAAAAAGTGGGGTGGATAACTTTGAAAGAAATGGCCCAGATATCTACGAGCATTTCGTTTCGTGAGTGAGCGTTTGTGCCATTCGGCTACGTGTCCTGGTGGCGGCATGCAGCGCGCAATACACATGGTGCATGACCGAACGCTGTGGATACGCTGCATATGGTTGCCATCCTCAGCAATATGAAGGAATAAATAAGGAGTGAGTTGTAACTTGTAAATACAAGTAAATGCGGGTTATTTGTATAGGCATAGTTAAGTGACATCTGGCGACAATCACGCGTCAAATAGCGTGAATTATCAGTACCACTACTCGATACTAGGTGGCAGCAATGTGTCGTCGGCCAAAAATGTAATACTAGGACAGTTTACAACTTATATTACAAGCAGAAGGAATTGAAAAAAGAATACTTACATATAAATACTTTTGTATAATTAGCTAAAAATTGCAATGCTCACCATTAGACTCTTTGTTTGTCGCGACATCTATTGACAAGTAGCAGTACTGATAATTTACGCTAGTTGACGCGTGATTGTCGCTAGATGTCACTTAACTATGCCTATATAAATAACTCGCATTCACTGATGTATGGAGTTACAACTCTTCCATTACTTATTCCTCTATGTCAGCAATGAGGGACCGAGGAAGAAGAGAAGAAGATATTGCGGTAGGTACGTGCGGCGCGGTCTACCAGCCAGGTTAAAATGTGTATGAAATTACTTAGCCCTTTTGCGGATATAATGCAACATTCTTATAGGTACGTGTTGGAGGAATCAAGAGCGCTTTCACCAGTGTTGAACTAACTAACTATTTTGGCTCAGTGATCCAAAGTGAATCTTGGCCTCCGAAACGAGAGATCGCCACCTGTCCCGATCCTGCGCAGCCTCTTGCCAGTCACTGACTTGAAGCCGATGCAGATCTGCCACCACACTGTCCTCCCAGCGATACCTGGGTCGACCCGCCGGACGGCCACCAGCCGGTCGACCCAAGAACGGTTCTTGGGTCGTTCTTGGTGTGTTGAAAATATCATTATTTTACTTTTTCTTGACGTTTCGGCCAGGGTGCACTGGCCGTGGTCCGAGCGAAGCGAGAGCTTAAAGTGTTATATAACAATAGGCTTGTGTAGTACATGTACTAATAATACAAAAGAGACGATTCCCTGCACTGTACTAGACCGAACGACTCCCAAATGATTCTGCTCTCTAGTACATTTAGTACACTCACACACGCGCAATTGTATGGGAGCGAAGAGCTGAGAATGAACCCGAGCGATTATTAATTAATTTAATGACAGCAAAGCGATCCGTGTGATCCGACCGCAACCGAATTAGAACCGACTGACTCGGACCGAGAGCGCGCGAAAACGGCCGATCAGCTCTCGGGCTAGTACGAGCGAGCGTTACTGTACGCCATATGTACAATTTGTGTCTCGCTCTCTCAGTGTACTACTGTACTAAATGTCCTAAAAGAACGAACTAGTACACTTCGGAGATCGTACTAGTTGGGAGCGATCTTTTCAGTGAACGAGCAGGCACAACTTTATCGTCTGATAGCCAGAAAGCCTCTTTAGATTTAATAAAGTAGTTAATTTACTAATTATTGAAAACTTACTGTAACTTCTTATAACGCTTAAAAGTTCTCCGATCATCCTTTTCCACGAACTTTCTCGTCAATTTGTCTCAGCTACTCTCACGTAAATCTGTTTTGCCCTCGAAATAATTAGAAAAGTATCCGAATCTCCGTTTCAGGTGAATTCAATATAAACTTTCGCGGAAGGCATCACATTGCTTACCTAATGACTATTTGAAGGCTATTAGATTAAGCATAAGACTTTAAACACATAAAATGCAAATCAGAGCCCCAAAAGAAAAACATTAATTAATTAGTTAATATTATATAAGTACATAACTTACAAAATTTTTGAGATTACTTTAACAAAACTCCTAAAATTATGTCATGTAAAATTGTGTCCAGAAATTGACCCTATTTTTATTGCTATAGGTACTAAAACCATTAAAATGCTTAGGCTCAATAGTAGGTATGCACGTTATCTTGCAGGATAATACCTAATTTAACAGGTCGACCGTTGCGTATGTATCTACCGGCATAATTACTTGTGTGGCGTCGAAATAGGGTTCATTATTGGAAACAGATGTACTGTCTGTAGGTAGTGTATATCTAATAGGTGGATTGTTATTTAGATATTAGAATATTAGATAAGATGGAGCGCATCGCCAACAAACTGTTTTACAGTTTGGCGAAACTTTAATGATATGCTTGTGTACATTGTCTTTTTTGTTAAATTAAAAAAAAAGACATTCAAAAACCCCGTTCATGTAACACCGATAACAAGTAATTTAGCTCAAATGATATAATCAAGTTATAGAAAAAGTATTGTGTTACTATTGTGTACTTAATTTTATGATTTTTAAATATAATATAACGGAAATAAAACACTTTTACTTATGTTGAAAAATGTAAAATGAAAGCCATTTATAACTCAGGTCGCATAATATTTCCATAATGAAAACCTAGCAGGCAAGTATGGTCGCGCGATAAGTGATAAAACATCTGGCCGTCCCTATCGCACTATTTGTAAGTGCGATAAGGACGGCCAGATGTTTTGTCATTTATCGCGCGACTCTACTTGCCTTGCTAGTCTTAATTATAAAATTAACCGCTATGGGCATAAAAATTAAAAAAATCACATAAAAAGTAAGTTCATTATACCTATAATAATAAGGTACGAAATTCACATTGAAAAATAAAGCTATAAAGACAAAATCGTAAAAACTAAAACCATACGTATAAAGGCATTATATTGATGAAAGCACGAGTATGTTAATGTCAAACCTCTCTTAAAATGAGTTCAAAATAATACGTGTTGGGTATTTCAGTTAAATTCGTTAAAAATATGTTTAAATATAATATAAGTACTCTTAAATCATAACGAGGAATTTAAAATCCATAATGACTATCCAACCTCAATTATAACATGAACGGCTCCGAGCTTTCAACAACTGGCATAAGAAAACCATTACGCGTTTCAAGACCGTACTTCAATCGAGAAAAAAAAAACTACAGAGTGAACGAGCGGACCGCTTGCCAGCACCAAAGGGATGGTTAAGGAGTTTTTATTGCGCAAAAAGGAAGGCTCGTAAAACGCAACTCGATAGCCGAGAGTATTGTTCTTCTCTAAGTGCGAATTCGGAAATGATTTTAAATGACTGTTCGAACTCAAAAATAATAATCACATGTTTGATTTCTATGCAAGTATTTATAATATAATAATAATAAATCATTTATTTCGAGCAAGTTACACTCATAATATGTTAGTAAAAAAACAACTTAATTCTAAGATATGTGTTAGTGCTTAAGCCTAAGAATACTTATAACCATAACTATGTACATTTTCTTTTTTCTGAGTACGGCACATGTAGCCGACTGCAGCGTAGCAAAAAGGGGGAGTCCAACCTATCCCCTATCACCTTCATGACGATGTTGGGGCTGACGCGCACCCGGCGCACCAGGAATGGCTGCTCTCTTGCGGATGGTGGCATAGTAACGATCGACCCTGGCTTCAGCGAACAACTTTATACAGAAATTACTTTGTGTTAAGTATTACTTTATGGCCGGTAAATCCAACTTTAATCTCGATGATATTGGGTATCATTGGATATTAAGCTTCTATACCGTTATTTGAAGCCTATTTAATACTTGAGAGAGCGATACTGTTTGATACCTAATTATTTTGAACTATCAAAGTAAAAAAATGTTCTCTCTTTTGTAATATTAAAAGACAAGTATGTTTAGATTAGCTCTTTGAGTCTCAAATACACTGTTATTTGAAATATTTACTCCCACACAAATTTTATTTATTAAAAGGTATTTGACATACCGTAGATTGGCAAGGTAAACAAATGAGTAAGAATTAAAAATCAACGAAGGTACTTATTTTATAATAATGTAACACTGCTGCTAGCTTCATTTAAGGCAGTAAGTACCCAACTCATAAATCATTATTTGAAATCTCACTTGCCTTTCAGTGAAAATACTTTACATAAATTTAATGAATTTCTCATCTTGAAACTGTATTTGTCTCCCTGAGTGTTCATGAATTTTCTATCAACATTTCCTAGTCACTGCAGTTGCCTGCTATCTTTCTTTTACTCTAAAAAAAGTTTTCATCGTATAAATAACTGAAACTCTTCAAACAACATTAACAAAGCGTGAGTTGAAAGTTATAATAATATTCTTTATTGCAACCATGGTATTCATACAGTTTATATAAATAATATTACAGTCTCTCATGGACCCTGATGAGGGTATAGCAAGTTATAGTCAATTTTTCACATGATATAGTTGCGATTTATTACTGTTTTTTCTGATTATCTGTACTATAGGAACATTTTTTTTTATTTTTAAGAAATGTAGGCATTTTATACCTACCTACTTCATTTTCTCTTACTTATATAATTGTATGTTCTTCCCGTCACGTTCCGTAGCTCGTTAGAAACCCTTTTGACACTTTAATGAAATGTAGTGCGAAAAGCCTTTCCTTCATAATTTTACGGAAACATACGAACGTGTCATGCTATTTCAGTCAGTCTCAGTACAAAACATATTGATGCTGTCTGAAATAGCATGACAAATACGAACGTTTCCGAAAAAAATACTAAGGAAAAGCTTTTCGCACTACATCTGAAATATTAAATCATCTGTAACGGTTACCAATCGCATACCTACTCCAATTGCTAGTGTCACAGGCATGTCGAGCAGTCTACATGAGCCTTAACTCCCATAAAAGCCTCATGAATTTATCAAATAATATAAATATGAACATTAAATAAATGTCATAATTATACAAAGAAAAAGTGACCAAGGCCTACAAGTGTTCCGAGCTGGAATCGAACCTTGCTTTCGTGATCCGATGGCCGAGTGGTTTTACAGGCATCCGTCCGTTTAACGGAGTACGCTGGTTTGATTCCAGCTCGGAACATTTGGAAGCCTTGGTCACTTTTTCTTTGTCTTGTTGGACTTTTTGTCTTTGTATATGACATTTATTTAATGTTTATAGTATAATAGTAGTGTTACTACTTAAAAATTACAAATTAAAATATTTTCAAATGAAAATAATTTGATTTGATCTAAGAATATAAATAAACTTCCACATTTTAGACTTTGATCCACATGACAACTCACCTGCCAAAGAGCACACCCATGGAATCCATTCATAGACTGGGTATGCGTTTTGCATCTAGTAAGTGCTATAAAACATTCCTGAATAAGAGTAATGTGTTGACATTAGAAAACCGCCATTTCTTTAAATGAAAAATATTACTCACTAGTCTTTGATGCTTGCCAAGTCTACGAATGCCAGGCAAATCTGTCTGTACGCCGGAAAATTGGAACCTTTTGCAGGAAATTTTATTTACCATGTTCGATTTACAAGTTCGATGCAAGTGCAGCAAAGAAATGTATTTACTAACTTTATGTGTAGGTATATTTGCGACCAGAAGCTAGCTCATCATTGGTTCTAATACCTATTCCACTTAAGTTTCAGCTTTTTCCTTCTTTCATGAATAGAATACAATTTCACTTTTTTTTAATTAAATGGCTTCAGTCCATTATTGGGACTATTTCGCCAGTGTCAATGTGATATGAGCTAATATGAATTAGTGATTTTGGTACGGGAATTATGACAGTGTATGGTGAGTTAACACTTGTAAATTGATAGTTAGATTTACAAGAGCACGTGGACTACCGGCCGTAGACGACAAAAAAGCCTCTTTAAAAAAACGCGTTTCGAGATTAATTTTTCATCAGCTTCTCACCACAACATTAGTTTACTGCATAATAAGCTATCGATATTACACTTTAAACAACATTAATGAGCAAAAGAAACTTAAGCAGTAAGATCTCCTTACCCCTTTAGGCCCATTTGCACCAACCACTTAACCCAGGGTTAATGGGCTGTCATCAGTCAAATTCCATATAAAATGCTTGGTTGGTTAACCCTCGGTTTAACTCTCCATTGGTTGGTGCAAGTGGCCCTTAGAGAATACAGGCGTGAGTTTATGAGTCATCGGGTTACGAATGCGATTTGAATATGTTCAGCAATCTATAAGGGCTACTTGCACGAACGAAAATGGTGGGTTAACCCACCATTTTATATGGAATTTGACAGATGATAGCCCACAAACCCTGAGTTAAGTAGTTAATGCAAGTGGGCCTAAGTGACAAACATTACGATTATGATTAAACAAATTAGTAAGTATACTAGAATATACCGGCTAGTTTCAAAGAACTAACAAGCATTTTTCTACTCCTTGTGTCCTCGAACATGTTAATATAAATAATAACGTGAATTTTATCACCAACAGTATTTTATCCCAACTAACCTCACTAGAAGAATACCTTTAAAAAGAAAAAGAAATTCTAAATTGGCTACTTAGTATTCTTATTTCGGTGGCGAGCGACGTGTAATTTCCATAAGCACAAAGCAGCGATATTATTATACGAGTCGCAACAGTATAATATTTTGTTCGCGAGAAGTCCTTTGCATAGGAGATTTGGATACTTCCTTTGTGTTGACTAAGAAAATGTGTTGCCAGAGTTTGTTTTGAAGTATTGGATTTAACAATTGGTGTAAGCTTAAAATGTTTCATCTCTTATTTATTCTTGTTTTTTTTTGCGTTAACCTAAAAATTCAAATTTTATTGCTCAGACTATTGAAAAGCAAGGCTCGTATATAATAGTGACCCGGTTTGCGAATCCGATGGCCCTGATTAAAATTCCGGTAAAGACATTTGTTTGTTCGAAGAACATAAGTATTTTTTTCTGTCCTGGTTGTTTTTTATGTACCTACATCTACATACATTATTATTTACATTTATTTATTTATTATTATTATTAAGAACGTACAGTCACCCAATAGGTCCTAGGCCACTCTAGAACCATGTCGCATTGACACCGTGCTTTATTTTCTATAGAAGTAAGTCTGATTTTTACTGTGAAAGGGTTCTACAGTTGCCTAGAATTCAGATTGTTCGACTGTACAAGTGCAAAGTACATATCGAAAAATCGTCTTTTAAATACGATATTTACACGAATAAAAAATAATAAAACTATTAGTACCTATGCATTAAAACTTGCAACACTACCCGTCTTTTACACAGCCATCCCACCAGAGGCCGGCAAGATGTAATTTTTCCGTCCCATCAGCGCGCAGCTGACGCCGGTTCGTTACCCGCTGCAGCAAATCCGATTTCTTTGAGACGGAATTAGCAATCGCTTTGACTCGTTAACACCTGATGCTGAATATTGAAATGGCGTGGAAATGCTGGAGCAGATATTTGGATAAGACGGTACCTATATAATTAAGGCACGAAGATGCTTTCTGAAGGCAAAATTGATATGAAAAGTTGATTTAATTGTTTTGAGACAAATTAAATGCAATATTTACTTATTTTATCTCACATATTACACGACTCTTAAGATTTATGTTAAACTAGCTTTTGCTCGCGGCTTCGCTCGCGTTAGAAAGAGACAAAAAGTAGCCTATGTCACTCTCCATCTCTTCAACTATCTCCACTTAAAAAATCACGTCAGTTTGTCGCTCCGTTTTGCCGTGAAAGATGGACAAACAAACAGACACACACATTTTCCCGTTTATAATATTAGTATGGATATAGTTAGGTACAGTCAAGTTCATAAATATGTGTACATTTTTTCACCTTATCACTACGAGTTAAGGTGAAGAAATGTACAGATATTTATGAACTCGACTGTACTTACTAAAATTGCATGACCTATAGAAAAAAAATAACAGGGACATAAAAATATGATAATATTCAAATTTCCCCTTTAACACGTTAGGTAGGTACACTAACAGAACAGTTTGAAAATACACTCAGTTCAGTCTTACTTGTCCAGTCATGTAAACAAACACCTGCTGGAAAACATTATCTCAATTTTCTCTGGAATTACACATTAACCACCTTTTAAAATTTTATTATATACTTAAATAAACTCACAAAGTATTGAAATCAATCAAAAAACCACTGAATAATATCATTTCTAGAACGATTTTCATCAATGATTGTAATTACGAACGGACGACATAAAAAACTCCTGACATTACGAAGTCTAGATTGTCTATGAGACGCAAAGTTGGGATGACAACTTATCGTTATGAACGATCGATATTAACGTTAGAGTTTGTATAGCTTGGAAAAAATGCGTTGATATTACTACAATAATTTATCTGATTTTTAACCGAAGGTTTCGTATAGGAGGTGCAAGCATGTTTGCCATTAGAGTTGGTCAAAGACGCCTAGTCTTACAAAGATGACATATAGAAGAGAAATTTCGACGGCTTCCGCTGTGGCGAGGTGGCCTAGGGGTTCATGACATTAGCCCGAATTGCTAAAGACGCCGGTTCGAATCCGGCCTTCACCACTGGTGGTGCTCGCCATTTTTTCTTTAATATATGACATCTTATTACGATTTTTAATTTATATATAGTAGTGTGACTACTTAAAAAACACAAATCAAAATATTTGTTAATAGTTATTTGTTATACAAGGGGGCAAAGTTGTATTTTAACGCCGAGTGTGGAATTGAAAAACGAGCAAGTGAAAGGATTCTATAGTTGAAGGTTCGAGAATAGAATCCTGAACTTGCGAGTTTTTTAACACACGAGAAGTAAAATACTTTTGCACCCGAGTGTAACACAAAACTTTTCCCCTCACTATAGCGAGGAAACTACAATGCAAATAATGCGTTTATCACTGCTTCCACTAGTTCCACAGGTGGTAAATCATCTTTATAACTAGATTCATCTACTTTTATCAACTTAAAAGCAGTTAATTTGACTTTATTCAAGGTCAAATTACTTTACCCACTAGTGGATAAAATGCGTTTTTACCCGCTGGTATTAAAGGACAAAACACGTGTTTCCGAGCTAGTGAGGGGAAAAAATAATTTGATTTGTTCCCATAGTTGCGTATACGATTATTGATTTAAATTACAAAACAACGTTCAATAAACCATCCGACATTTTCTCATTTCCAAATATAAACATCAATTAACGAGATACAACGTTAATTAGTCTACGTTGCCAAAATAAACATGCCTTTAGCAAATACTCGTACAGATCCCGTTTAACGATATCGGAACAGCTAAGCTGTCTGGGCGAGGTTTCAATCGCTTACCAAACTCATGGCAAATGAGACCAACTTATACAGAGAACAGAGTACTATAGTCATAAAACACGACACGCAATTGATGTAGGTTTATATTGAGCTACTTTTACTGTGGGATCATCCTCAAAAATCCAAAAAATTATCTCCCATAGAAAATGTTTTTTTTTACACTTCTCATTATTACACAAAACATTTGAATATAATAATCCTTCCTACGTAGGTATCCATTTTGAATCATTGAGACTAAGTACCATCAACATATTACATAGGAACATTACAATCTGCGTCATCTTACGATCGGCCATCAACCTACACACCTCGCTCTCTAGCGATAAGACCACCTGTTGCAGGAATATCTCTGTAATGATTTTTTCAGTACAGATAGTGTTATTTTACGCACTAGTGCGAGAAGTGGTTCATGGTTCATTATATGTCAGGTCGAAACTTCGGATGGCCATCTATACTGAAAAACGTCGTACGATACACGTGCGAAAAGGAAATTCGTAACTCGCGTCGATTTAAAACACTCCCTTCGGTCGTGTTTTAATTCGTCGCCACTCGTTTCGGACTTCCTTTTTTTCTCACTTGTATCGTAATGTACTATTATTTTAATATGTGTGTTATACTATTTACATTTCTGATGTTGTGCAAAAAAGTGAATTTGTATTGTATTGTATTGTAACATGTTCAAAAAAATGAACAAGTTCCTAGATAAACTAGGTGATGATCAGATGCTAATATCGTTACCGATGTGTTCTGAATACTTCATTCACGGTCTGGTTGACTAGTCACCGGAGATCCTGATTCATTAAAGGCTCGAGAAAGGTCTGAAGTGCTTTGAGGTAAATATCTCGCTTATGAAGAGAAGCGTCCGGTTGGTAATCACTGATCGTGATCAGTTTGAGATTTAATGATTTTAATGGAAAGTTTGTGTTAACGCGTTTTATCATGCAGTGAAAATAGAAAGGTGCTTTAGTTAATAAACAGCTTAAACTGTGGTTAAGCTAGCTCTGCTGTACCGCCATAGGTTATGGGCATTTTCAGAACTAGGGACTCAAAATGAGCGTAAGTCGTTAACAAAAATTAACTAGCTGTCAGTTTTGAGACGACAATTAAGCATAAAATCTGTCTAAAAATAACTATATTCACGTTCTGAATGTAGATTATCGCTTAAAATTTATGTAATCAATACAAAAACAATATTTTTATTGAAATTTCATGCTTAATTATCGTCACAAAACTGACAGCGAGTTAATTTTTGTTAACGACTTACGCTAATTTTGGGTTCAATTTCTGAAAACACAGGCTTAGAATCGTTTTTTTGGCTTTGGAACTGCGTGGTTTAAATATTTCGGGATTCTCGTGAACACCGTGTATAAACCTACCAACACAAGAAATAGATACCTATATGTAAGACATTGGTCAATTTCTAATAAAATGTACACGTTCTCACTTAGTTCGAGAGTAAACTCGTTGCAGATGAATTATATATGAATGCGACTGGTTATCGGAGATCCTGATTCATTAAGGGCCCGAGAAAAATCGGGTGCCGTAGCCGAATGGCATTTCTGCGACGCGAAACGAAAACGAAACGCCGCGAAAGGTATTCTGGCTCTGTCGCGCCAATACGCAAGAGCGATAGAGATAGATATCTACTAGCGTTCCGTTTCGTGAGCGATTGTGCCATTCGGCTACGCACACTGAATAGTCCGTTGCTTCTGGAAAGTTATGTATGAAAATGTTGGCATAATTAATGGAAGATTTTTTTTATTGGGATATGTACATTACAGGCCGAAGTTATTTTTCATCAACCCTCCCCATCCCTCCCCCCTCTGCGTCACCCCTCTTCCCCCCCTTAAATAGCCGAAAATGCGGTTTTTCGCGATTTCTGACAAAACCGTTGTAAATACAGAAAAATCGTGTAGGAAAAAAGTAATCCTTGATAAATTTACTACAAATCGTTCATTGACACTTTGGTTCTAGCACTTATAGGTTTCGCGTGATCCATCACGAAAGTTGGTCCTTTACTGCAATTTTCTTTAGTGAATGTTAAGTTTTCTCCCAAATTGCTTACGAAATCTGTTTGATATTACTAAAATATTATAAACTGAAAATGAATTTCAGGGGGAAAAATCACTACCATGGGTGGGATTTGAACTCACGGCTACTGGATTGATACTCCAGGGCTCTACCAACAGCTACCAAAAGCTCATCCCCAGTCATAGATACACTATATAGATCAATGGTACTCCTAGCGACTACTAACGTGAAAATATTACGTCTTAAATAGTTACTGGAATTCCAAGACATATTGGAAATTCCACCCATGGTAGTGATTTTTCATGAGTTACAATATTTTAGTTATATCAAACAAATTTCGACGATTTCGTATGCATTTTGGGCGAAAACTTAACATTCACTAAAGAAGATTGCAGCAAAGGACCAACTTTCGTGACGGATCACGCGTAAACTATAAGTGCTAGAACCAAAGTGTTAATGAATGATTTGTAGTAAATTTATTAAGGATTACTTCGTTCCTACGCGCTTTTTCTGTATCTTCAACAGTTTTGTCAGAAATCGAGAAAAATCGCATTTTCGGCACTTTAAGGGAGGGTAGAGGGGTGACGCAGAGGAGGGAGGAGTGGGGAGGGTTGATGAAAAATAACTTCGGTCTATAACGTACATATTTCAATTTAAAAAAACCTTCCATTAATTATGCCGTAATTTTAGCTAATTTCCCCCTGCTATTAATTAAATTGTCAAAGTTTTCACTGAAAAGTGCTAACATTGGCTCCCAAGGGTCTGGAACACCATTGTTTTGTTATGAGAATCTTATAAACATAATGCATAAAAAGAAATTGGAGATGACATTTATTATACAAGTTTCAAAACCTGAGAAGGAGCATAAATAAACAGTGAATATAAGGATAAACCACTTAAAATGGAATTTAATTTGAAGTTAGTGGGAGCTAAATAACAGGATATACTGCATTGCAGAAGTTCGTACAAATGCTGTCTTGGCGCGACGAGGATAAATGTTTAGAGATTGTTCTAGAAAACTTATCAAAAGTTCATCTCTCGCCAGTTCCCGCGTTTAACTGAGAAAAAACGTTTAAAAATAGGATGTTAATCTAGATGACTAAGTAGCCAAGAAAAATAAACCTTTCTGTTTTAGAGAATCTACGGGACGGCTCAATACTTCATCAAAAATAATTAGTTTTTACTAAAAAAAAATAACAAAACTCTGGCCATGTGCTAGAAAAAATAGCGTCCTGGGAAGTTTATATACCTAATTCGGGGGTATAAAGCTTCACCAGATGGACTAACAAACCCCAGTAATCCTTTGTAAATGTAACCTTTGCCTGTAGCGGTATTAAAATAGCTACAGTAGACTTTTCTGTTTGATTTCTACCAGTGGCGGCTGGTGAAAATTTCTGCTAGGCAACACTGAGCAAAATGAAACCTACCTTTACATTAGGTTACTTTACTAGTAATTAATTTTAGGCAAGCCTGTGGGAATCGGCTTGTATGGATCAGCCGCTGCTGATTTCTACTGACTAAATAAAAAATATATTTCATGATACATAATTAAGAATAAAATTCGATGACATCATTGTAAATAATTATCCAGAGAGAGTTAATTTGGTAGTTGGCAATCAATGGCCACTCCGTCTGCATTTATTTATTTAAATTCCTGTTATAATGATCTCATTAACTCAATATTTGGAATGATGTTCATCGGCATCGCATTACGCCGATATTTAACAATCATGTTTCATTTCATATTATTTTATTAAGTTTACAAATGTACAATAATTATTGTCTTCGATTACCGCGATATTCATTATAAAATAACACAAAGAGAATCTGATTCGACCGGATTATTTTGGAGGTTGATTTTTTTACCTACAGGTAGTTTTGTACATTATATTCTTTCTTGATTCATTCGTTGACCCCGAAAGCTGTACAAAGTGCCAAAATCTCGGGATTATAAATATGTGTCGCTTAAATCTGGTAAATCCATTCTAATACAAGGTTGATTATTTTCAAATAATTTAAAACAACACAAAACAACAAAACCAACCTTAAAGCACAGTTGATTTACCAGAGTTTGAAGTTAAGCGACACATAATAATTATATTCATATATATACATACATACATATAATCACGCCTGTATCCCATAAAGGGGTAGGCAGAGCACATGAACTACTAAGTTTCAGTGCCACTCTTGGCAAAAAGGGGTTGAAAGAAATCCAAATTGTGACATAATTATATTCATCATCGGTTTATTCTGTTTCCTAAGTTTTGTTTCAAGTATACTTGTATCGTACACAAACGTTTCAATCCTTTACACTTAGCAAACAAAAATGTACAAGTAAGAACAAACAATCTAAGCCTTCTCCACTTTACAAAGTTTTAGTAGGTTTTGTTGTAGGTACTACTTCAACATTTGAATACTGTAATGGTAAAACTGGACGTATTTATGCAGAATGGGACCAACCCACACAACTATAGTTTTGAGATAAAGCACTTTTTGTTCATAAGTTGCATACAAAAAATATTAATGGCTTTTCTTTTAAAGTTGGATTGTCAAGTGCTAGAGTATGGCATTGTTTATATTGTTTTACTTAAACAAGCCTTGAAAATGGAGTTTTAAGTATAGTTTTCTCTTAAAAAGGCAATGGTTCCTTTTAGCAAAATTAGTTAAGTGAGGGTTGGTCCCTTATTGATTTATAGGTAATCCAAAAGGTTATACAAATATAATGCACAATAAGGGCAGATTTACGTTATTTGTAAACAAAAACAATCTCTAAACTTATATAATATCGCTTTCGTAAACTATATTCTTAGAATTCTTTGGGGCCGGAGTCAACGGAGAGTACGGAGGTCCACTTTTTTCAGTTTAGGCGATTACGTCGCTTTCGTAAACTAAGTATATTCTTAGAATTATTTGGAGCCGGAGTCAATGGAGAGTACGGAGGAGGCTCTACACTTTTGTCAAATCCAGTTTCGGTGAGTAACTTAGAAGTATTTGAAGCAGGAGTCAACACAGAGTATGAAGGGAGCTGTACACATTCTTTAAATTGGACAGGAGTTAATAGGCTCACAGCACCATTAGTTGTTTCAGTTTTCAAGGTTTTTTTATGCAACTGAGAAGCCACATTTTCAGAATTAACGTTTTTTCGCAAACCCAGGCCATCTAGAAGAAAAATAAGCCTTACATTAAACCTAACACATTAATTCCACCGTAACCCCATCCCAAGCTCATCATCATCTTCTTAGCGTTTTTCCCAGCATTTGCATACTTACATATACATGCTTACATAGAATAGAGATAGCTTTTTATTCATTTAAGGACGTTAATAAATAAATGTTAATATTATTACGAAACGTTAGTCCTACAAATAATGTTGCAGAGAGGAATGGTTATTATAATCATTATTAGCGTAAACGTAAATGAAAACATTTAATTCTTCAGTCGGAAGGGTTTTGCTGCAGTGAAATAAAATTAAAAACACTGGCATGCAAATTATAAGCCACAGAAAAAATTATAATACGTACCTGCAGATATCTGAATCGGTTGTCGAGAAAATCTGAAATGAAGTATATCGGAAATGCTCAAAATGTTCTTAATACACTTACAGATCGCACAAAATTAATTGGAAGTTACTTGAAAATAAGTTTTAACAAAAATACTTAACTCCTGTTCAATCTAAAGAATGTATAGAGCTCCCTTCATACTCTGTGTTGACTCCTGCTTCAAATGCTTCTAAGTTACTCACCGAAACTGGATTTGACTTCCGTACTCTCCGTTGACTCCGGCTCCAAATAATTCTAAGAAAATAGTTTACGAAAGCGATATAATATAAGTTTAGAGATTGTTTATGTTTACGAATAAAGTAAATTTGCCATTATTGTGCATTATTTTTGTATACCCTTTTAGATTACCTATAAATCAATAAGGGACCAACCTTCACTTAACCAATTTTGCTAAAAGGAATTATTGCCTTTTTAAGAGAAAACTATACTTAAAACTCCATTTACAAGGCTTGTTTAAGTAAAACAATATAAACAATGCCATACTTGACAATCTAACTTAAAAAAATAAGCCGTTAATATTTTTTGTATATAACTTATGAACAAAAAGTACTTTATCTCAAAACTATAGTTGTGTAGATTGGTTCCCTTCCAAATAAATACGTCCATTTATTTTTGACATGAAGCACAGTGTTGCTAGTTGTAAATGTTTGCAACAGTTCTTTACGCTTTACGCCGATTTGTTCAGACACTTATGTTTTTTTTATCATTTCATACTCTATTCATAACAAATCATAATAAAAAAATATATATTATACGAGTGTGATAAATAATAAGTATACAAAGTTTATAAACAAAAAAGATTCAAGGCACATAGTTCCCTTAACTATCAAAATATAATTCATTTAATAAAGAACCATGTAATGTGGATCTTTATGAACACATAAACTGAGCTAATTTTAATTATGCAAACAAGAACCAATGAACTTAGTTAATTACTTAATATTAAAAAATAAAAATTAATAAGGAACCATGCGACTTGGATCTTTTCGACGGTGCAGATTTTATTTTTTAAAAAGGAACCAACCCGCTTGGTCTCTTATGAAATAAATAAAACAATATTATATAGATGAACCATGTGCTTTGGATCTTTTTGAAATAAATACAAAGAATATTGAGTAAGGTACTAAACAGCTTGGATCTTTTTAAATATAATGTAACAGTGAAAATGTGTGTTGGTAACTTTGTTAACGAAATGATTTTATACGTAAAAATGATTCTATGGCTTTGATCTTTGTGTAGGGGGTGTAAGATGCATTTTTAACATCTTCTGCATACATAACTCAATTTTGACAGATGTGTGGGTTGGTCCCCTTCTGCATAAATACGTCCAACTTTAGCTTGGCAGGCGGGACGAGGCGAATCGTCTTTATGGTATGGAGAGCACTAAATTGATATTTATTCAGAATCCTTTTCTACACTTAAAAGTTTTGCCTTTGTAAGTTTTTATAGCGTGCCATACGCAGTCACCTCCATATAGAATATATTTTTGTGTTAAAATAGCTTATGATGGTTTTAACATTCATAACTTAGAGAATAGTAACATACTCTCCCATTTACTCCCAGCAAGCGTAAATGGCGGCAATGCACTTAGACATTGGATTAGAATCGGACCTAACTACGCTCAATTGTTCATTGGCCTGCTATACCTATTACAAAAAAAATAGTGCAACAGTAGCACTAAGCTGATTCTTCTTTATAGTCTGTCTGTCAGCATTTCTATTGTATATTTGTCACGTTCTAACAAGTGAAAGTGAAGAATGACATGTCAACCTTTAAAAACGTGACCGTACTATACTGTTGAAGTTATAAATTATTTGCTATGGATCCAATAAGAACTAGTAAAAGATCTTTTTCAGTACAGATCTGATGGTGTTTTTTCTACCACGCGAGATGTGGTTCATTATATTATTATGTCAGGTTGAAACTTCGGAGGGCTAAAAAACGTCGTACGATACACGTGCGAAAAGGAAATTCGTAACTCGTGTCGATTTAAAGCACTCCTTTTGGTCGTGTACTCTTATAAGTTTAGTACATTACTATACAAGTGCGTAAAAAAGGAAGTTCGAAACAAGTGGCGATAAATTAAAACACGACCGCGACACGAGTTACGAATTTCCTTTTTGCACGTGTATCGTACGACGTTTTTCAGTACGATAAATTAAAACACGACCGCGACACGATACAAGTTACGAATTTTAAAACACGACCGAAGGGAGTTTTTAAATCGACACGTTACGTATTTTCGTGTATCGACGACGTTTTTCAGTACAGATGACCCTCCGAAGTTTCGACCTGCCATATAATGAACCACTTCTCGCACTAGTGCGTAAAAAAACACCATCTGTACTGAAAAATATATTTAGCAATAGGTCATTATGAGTTGCAGCCTCGATTGAAACACAAATATAATTTGTGAAATAGTTTTCTATTGTAATTTCTCTAAAACGTTGATATTCGTCATGGTACGTACTTCAGACAACGCAACGTCCGTACTTTTTGAACTGAGAATGGCTGAAAATACGTTAGAAAAAAAAAACATACACTACAACTGTAAAACTTTGTCTCTAAAACAGAACATGATCTGAACTGCCAATGGACAGGTCTGCGATTAGTTTCTGCTATTTGTTTCCTCTTTGCATTCGGTCCGCATACGCCGGCACATTGTCTACATCCGTGGCACAATTTACTGCTTTAACAAGTGCAGATTAACCCAAGCCATACTGCCAAATGAATAGTAGGCATGTGCGTATGGAGAACAGTCGGCTTTAATTATTGTGTTTGTCTCTTATTGCTATTTTTAGGAGAATATTATTTCAAATTCGGTTCACAATCACAAACCTGGTTGGATTGTGATTTACACAAACAATTTATTTCAACTTGTTTATGGATTCGGACAGCATTAGTTTTATCCTTTGGGTTTACTATGAAAATTATAATGTAAATACATAGGTAAGTAGAGTATTTTTTAATAAGTAAAGTACAACCGGATAAATTTAATAACTTATTTCTATCAAAATTGAGCCTACATATCCGATAAACCATTCCCAAAAATTATAAAAACGGTTTTTAGGAACACAATTTCGTAAATGTTTGTGCTTACTGTAAATTGAATCAATTGTATATTTAAAGTTGTTTGCACAATATAAAAGGTTTCCAGTAAATATTATAGATATTTTCCATGTGATAACAGAAATATCGATAATCAATCCATTAAGAACTTGGCACATCGTCAACGAAAATATAAAGATACTCTACGCCAAAACTTCAGCTAGACTAAAACGCATGTTATCTCCACTTACTACTATTATTTCATCCTCAATTCCCATACTAGCGATACCTAAGGTCATAATACTGGATAGCCTGTGATTAAGCAATTGGAACGCTTGTCAACAATAATCAAGGCCCTTTGGTCGGTCTGCCAATAATCGCTATGTGTGGCGTTTGCGGAGAAACTTTCTGCTTAGCTAAAATATACTGCATTATAACTTTAAAAGCAAAACGATTAACTACGCACCGCTTTAATACAGTAATCATAAAGATCTCATGGACAGTACTTAGTAATATAAGCCAAAAAATCGGATACATTAGTGTCTAAAGTGGCGCTTCTTTAAGCAAGAATTAAACGTTTTATAAAGTTGACTTCAATGTCTTGACGTTTTATACTTTAAACTGACGTGCGTGCGAGTCAGTGGATCCCTTGAGTACCTTGAGTACAAAGACATATACATATAACTCCGTATAGACAGATAAAGTCTAAGAAAAAAACGTACCTCAGTACCATACAAAAAAAGGTGCGGTGGCCTAGATGGCATTACACCTTTGGGGTACGCTCAGCTAATATTGTATTAATATTTGACATTTTAACACATTATCAAGCTAAGAATATGGGCCACATTGTCAAAACTGAGGTTCAAAAGTTTTAAGCCTGTGTCAAGAGATGGCAGTGCACTGTGATAACACATTTTATTTCGACAGTACTCTCTATAATACTTGGTCCTCTTTGCTTTAGTATAAAAAACACTTACCATTTATCATTTGGCTGGCAGTCGTTTGACCTCATTGTCGTCGTCCTGAGTCTCCAGCCTGACAGTGACGTTGAGAGGGTCAGGCTGGTCCCCGGCGCGGTCGTGCAGGGTAACCAAGATCGCTGTTGTCTTGCCCGGCACCGCCACCTCTGGCGCAACCACCGAGACACCACTACAAGATACTCAAAGGCTCCCTTAGAGTGAAAAACACTTACCATTTATCATTTGGCTGGCCGAAGTCAGTTGTTTGACCACATTGTCGTCGTCCTGAGTCTCCAGCCTGACAGTGACGTTGAGAGGGTCAGGCTGGTCCCCGGCGCGGCCGTGCAGGGTAACCAAGATCGCTGTTGTCTTGCCCGGCACCGCCACCTCTGGCGCGACCACCGAGAAACCACTAAAAAAGAAAAAAAAAAACTCATCAGCCACCAACAATGTTTTTGGATTTTTTTAAATTTCATTTATTTTGAAAGAGAGGTTTCAATTATAGACTATTATTTACTGTTTGCCACCGATGTAGTATAAAAAATGATATTCACTTATTTCTTTAGCAGGGGTTCCCTCTATGTGGCATAACGTTTTATAGGAGGTAGGGCATAGCGAATGATATTCCGCTTTGTGTGGTAGGGCACAGCACAGCGGATATTGTCTCGCTCGAATCTAGAGCAGAGCCCAACTGGGGTAGTACCTCCGCCTTACAGAAGACCGCAGCCAAATAGCACTAGACCCTACTCATGAAAATGAAAATGAAATGAAAATGAAATATTTATTTTTCAAGTAGGCATATTACAATGCGCATATGAACGTCAAATAAAGCTACGCCGGCTCTAACCCTACGCCTCAGCCTCGAGAAGATTTCAGTCCCCCCTCAGTTGGGAGGGGGGTATCCACTATGGGACCGGCAAGAAACTCGGCGGGCAACTTCTTTTCAAAACATTACATCTTATAATTAACATGCATTAAATAACAACATACAATTTAACATGCAAAAGTATTCATCAAAGAATATGAACAGACTAGGTACTCTATGGAAATCAATTTCAATAAATTATATTATTGCTTAATAATACGTCGTTCTTCTTCAGAGAAAACATATCAAATTGTCATAGAAGAAAAAGATAATATGAATCTCAATATCATTAAATATGTAATTTACCTACACAACATAAAATATAAAATATTTGATGTGCTTTCTTATCTGAACTGTGTCCTCTATACATAATACAATTATTTTAATTGCTATTCGTTTTTTGTAGTTTCTGGTTCGGGCCATGCATGTTTGTCTGTCAAATAGTCCTCGACTCTGTAATAAGCCTTTAACATCAATGATTTTTTTAAGTAGTTCTTAAGAGCTGGGAGGGTAATCTCAAAGCAGTGTCAGGTAACTTATTATAAAAATGAATGCATTGCCCAACAAATGACTTCTGTACTTTACGGACACGAAACTTCTTTATGGCAAGCTTATTTTTGTTTCTAGTGTTATAATTATGGATATCAGAATTCTTAGTGAAACAGTCTAAATTCTTAACAACATAAATTATACTATCATAAATGTATTGGGAAGCTACAGTTAAGATATTAATTTCTTTGAAGAGTTCTCTTACTGATTCACGTGTTCCTAAGTTGTAAATAGAACGAATGGCTTTCTTTTGTAATACAAAGATAGTCTGTATGTCAGCTGCTTTGCCCCAAACCAGAATACCGTATGACATTACACTGTGAAAATAACTATGATACACTAGGCGAGCTGTCTCAACATTAGTCAGTTGCCTGATTCTCCTAACGGCGTATGCGGCTGAACTTAATTTGCTTGCTAGTTTCTTTATATGAGGACTCCATTGTAGATTTTTGTCCAATGTTAAACCAAGAAACAGTGTTGTATCTACCATCTCTAAGCATTCATCATTCAAAAGTATTTTTGTATCGATTGGTTTAACATTCGGCAGAGAAAATCGAATACATTTGGTTTTCTTAGAATTAAGAAGTAAATTGTTGACAGTAAACCACTGCAGTACATCAGCTAACGTGCTATTAATTACATTGTAATCCGTAGATTTTCGGTCAACATTAAAAAGCAGTGATGTATCATCAGCAAAAAGTACTATTTCACAAAAGTTTTTCACTATACATGGCAAATCATTTATATAAACCAAAAACAGGAATGGACCTAAAATTGAGCCTTGTGGCACTCCTAATTGGACTACAGTCCCGCTAGAGCGAGTTTTGTTAACAACTACTGTTTGTGTTCTATTGGAACTAACTTGTTCCGTTTATTGTCCTTTGAGTCGTCGGCAACCCGAACCCTCCTTAGAACTTGTACACTCCTTTTTACTGTGTACTTAACACAGCAAAAGGGAATGTACAAGTTTCTAATGGGGTGGCAACGCGCATGTGACACTGTTTGAGTTGCAGGCGTCCATAGGTTACGGTGACCGCTTTACATCAGGCGGGCCGTATACTTGTTTGCCACCGACGTAGTATAAAAAAAAAAAAAAACTTTATTTGTCCGAAACGCTTTTGTCATAACAGATTTGGCATAATCGATTTTTTCCGAATGTTAATGTAGCATAAACATTGTTTGGTATAATTCACGATATTTCGAATATTATTTTGCCCGAAAATATATTGGCCTACTATTATTGAGGCCGAGTGTCATTAGGAAGAAATTGGATGAGCATAAATATTTTTGGCATATTTTTCGTTAAGCAGAAATGCGTTTTTAGGGAAAAATGGTTACACTAGGTTAGAATTGCGAAATCTACAGATACTCACTGCTCCAAAAAAGTGAGTAAGGTTAGGTTAGAGCTGCGACTATTACAGAAAAGCACCGCTAGGGAAAAGTGGGTTAGGTTAGGTTAGAACTGCGACCACAACAAACACGCACCGCTAAGGAAAAATGGGTTAGGTTTGGTTAGAACTGCGACCTCAACAGAAAAGCACTGCTAGGGAAAAATGGGTTAGGTTAGGTTAGAACTGCGATCACAACAGAAAAGCACCACTAGGGAAAAGTGGGTTAGGTTAGGTTAGAACTGCGACCACAACAGAAAATTACCGCTAGGAAAAAGTGGGTTAGGTTAGGTTACAACTGCGACCACAACAAAAACGCACTGCTAGGTAAAAGTGAAACCTACCCACCAAAATAAATTCGGCAAAACATTAAATCGGAACACTAAGCTTATGCACATAAAATTTATGCGTAAAAATGATTCGGAGCACCAAATTTATGTACAAAGAATATTCGGACAAATCACAATCTGCCTAAACAGATTATGCTAAACTTGACTATGCCATAGCAGTTTATGCACAAAGCCAATTATGACTAAATCGATTATGCACAATAGAATTATTCATAAAAAAATTATGCCACAACAGGGTGAACCCTTTAGCAGCTCTCTCTACAGCCTATATTTATAATGATTCACTCTTAACCATTGAGATTGGGGTTTTTCGGTGCGTTACCTTAAGCTACGTCAAAACAACCGCAGCGACGTACCACATTCGTACTTCATATTCGTATCAGTGGTCGAAGGTTATACATATTATGTCTCTTATTTGGACCACTGCCTCCTTTAACGAAAGCAAATACTTCTTGTTTGGGTGACAAACTCAATTTATAATTAGATATAGTAGGTTTAGAGAAACAGATTGCAATAGAACTCAGAGCGACGTAGAGCTTTCTATTACATTTCAGTGTGCGTAGCCGAATGCACAAACGCTCACGAAACGCTCACGATAATATCTCTATCGTTCTTGCTTATTGGCACGACAGAGCCAGACTACTTTTCTGCGGCGTTTCGATTTTGTTCCGCGTCGGAGAAATGCCATTCGGCTACGGGGCCAGGAAACGTAGCTTTGGTTTTATTGCACGTTAATTTCATTACTCGTTCACCAAAATTCGATGGTGTCAAATTGCCAAATCTCCGTATGCTAATTTTTTTAAATACATTTTTTCCAAAATACTTACATACATAACGTATAACGACGCATTAACTATTGACTTGGTTACATAACAAGTCCCAAATTATCTAATAATTTTAGGTAATTTTTAATATTGTGTGTGCTAAGGTGTAACGATTTTGTCTTACTCGACTCTTTGCCTGCGGCTATTAGAACGGAGAAAAACAAAAATAGATTTAAGCGGGCTTTGTTCAAACACTACCTAGACAAAATTTAGATGCCTCATTTATTTGTGAACTACCTAACCATCTTTGGCAATATACTTTATGTAGATCTGTATTCATTAACATGACAACTAATATTATGTACCTTTACTCACCCAGATCTCACAGTCAAACTGTGTAAACAGTTTTGGGGGACATTGTATTTACATTTAAGTTTTTATGTAAAATGTTTTATTAAATAAATAATAAAACATGAACAATAAACCTACAAATGTCAGAAAAAAGAAATCACTATTCGATTAAACTTACAACCGTGCTAAATTGTCAAGCTACATTTATGTACAAACATGGAAAACCAAATACCAAAATAAAACGTAAAAAGATCAGACTAAAACTTGGTGAGCACGCCGCGCAAATACGTCCTGGCGTTTTTGGGCTTCTATGTTTACAGACGAGCAAATATATAGCTCGGAACCAGTCGCGCTCCTTCCTGTTTGAACGTGCGAAACAGCGCTTGTATTTCCTGATACTGTTTTGTTAGTTATAAACTGTGGAATGAAGCGAGATCTTCATTAGAATTCCCATTTGAAACTATCGCTTTGTTTGGTTTGCAAGTGTCTCCGCTTGCCGCTTTGCTCCTGAAAGAGCTCAAGAGCCATTTGTTAAGTGTGCTTTGTGGGAGTGCTTGTGTTTAGTTTGAGGCGGGGCTTATGATCATAATGAGTCAGCGGGAGCTAATAATGCGGGAAAATCTTTGCGGTTCTACTTCAAATCTGGTCTTATGCCGTATAATAGTATTAATAGTTCAAATGGTGGCAGAGGTTTAACATAACTTAGATCTTATTTCTGTTATTGCTAGGTTTTCTCGTCCATTCATGTTAAAAGATACTGGGATGAAAATAAGTACTTAAATTAAATAAAGAGAATTAGTAGGTACTTATTAATACTATAAGCTCATTCCGGTAAGTATTTACTTACCACGTGAATGCATGAAGACGTCGTCATCATCATCCTCCTTGCGTTATCCCGGCATGCCACGGCTCATGGGAGCCTGGGGTCCGCTCTGACAACTAATTCCAAGATTTGGCGTAGGCACTAGTTTTACGAAAGCGACTGCCATCTGAAATTCTAACCCGAAGGGTAACTAGGCCTTATTGGAATTAGTCCGGTTTCCTCACGATGTTTTCCTTCACCGAAAAGCGACTGGCAAATATCAAAGGACCACTATTAGGCCACCAGCGCTTTTGAATGTATGAAGACATCAATGTATAAATCGTTAAAGTATTTTCCCCTCACTAGCTCGGAAACACGTGTTTTGTCCTTTAATACCAGCGGGTAAAAACGCATTTTATCCACTAGAAAGTAAAGTAATTTGACCTTGAATATAGTCAAATTAACTGCTTTAAAATTGATAAAAATAGGTGAATCTAATAGTAATGAAGATGATTTACCACCTGTGGAACTACTGGAAGCAGTGCTAAACGCATTTTTTGCGTTGTAGTTTCCTTGCTATAGTGAGGGGAAAAGTTTTGGGTTACACATGGGTGCAAATGTATTTTACTTCTCGTGTATTGAAAAACTCGCTAAGTTCAGGGGCCTTACCATGATCTCTTAACGCGATTCAGTTTAGGACCTAAACTGAACTGCGTCGCAATTTCCTACCACGACATTGTTATTGCGATCAAATTTCGACCGAGCGAGCGATAAGCGTCCCAGCCGTCTCATTCACTCATCTCAAGTGTATTTCGTACCATGACATGCCACTTGAGCCTAAACTGAATCGCAGGAATGTCAAATTTAGCGATTCATAAAAAGTTACTCACTTACCGCATTATTCTGAATCGCTTTGTTGTAACACTAGCGATACTAAATAGTTTTGTGTTTTTTATAAGGAGTAGGAGATGGAAAATATAACTAAAGCTAGTTTCATCACCTGGTTAATTTATTATTTTGGTTTTTCGATCCTTACCGATTCGATAATAAAATATAAAGTTTTATTATTCCAACTAACTACACGTTTTTACATTTTTAGAGTGCCTTATGATCTCGCAGTTTTCGCAAAAACGCAAATCAAAAAGAGCGAGAAAAGTCTGATCCTTTTTTAGTCGATATGCAAGGAGTCATGTTAATACTTGCGACAAACTATGCCTAGAACTAGGATGGCTAAGGAATCAACTAGGTCTAGCATAACTTAGCGATATACATTAAATTCAGACACGAGTGAGCTACCTATAAATACTAATGACTTACGAATTTGTTAAAATATCATCCAAACACTGCGAGTTCTATAGCCGAGCACAGCACTTCAAATACGTAAATAAAAACTTTATTATTAATTACCTACTAGTCAAGGGCGCGATGTTCTAAACATAAGCTTTAACGAACTGTCATTAGTGTCATTATATATATTTTTATCATTTATTTATAGTTTTGTTCAAAAAGACACGATGTTTTACACAAAATCATTGTAATTATTGTGAATTTTACATTTAAATATTTTAAATGTTTCTTTTTCCAGTTTTAAGAATAAAATAAAATTAAAAATTTGTAATCGTTCCTGGTTTTCGAATGATCAAACGTCACAAGGGGAAAACGAAATAGATTTATACGATTCCTATAGCGTCATCCTTTTCTTGTCAAAACGATTCAGTTGCGGACCAGAGACAATATCGGTCTTTCATTCACTTGTTGGATTCTATTCTCGAACCACTCGCTTCGCTCGTGGTTCAACTATAGAGTCCTTTCACTAACTCGTTTTTCAATTCGACACTCGGCGTTAAAATACAACTTTGCCCCCTTGTATAACAAATAACTATTATTATTAATGTAAATAAACAAATTCTGAGTCGTAACATACGTAATATAAACTAGAACAAACCTATTTTTTATTTTAAGCAAAATACCAAGACAAATGGCCCCATAATGTCTCTATTTGATGAGGGTTGCGAGTTGATATGTCGAACACATATCCAGCCAACAATTCTTCCTCTGACTAAAGCTTTATACAGGGTGGAACAGGACGAAGTATTGCCTCACTGATGGGGACTGTTCAATAGTAGTAACTAGAACTTATTTATTTTTGTCAAAGTACATGTGTCCAGTCGGCGTATCGTGCTTCTAATTTTTATCACTTATCCACATGGATATGACATCTGTCACTCTCACACTGACATACTTGCCAAAGCACGACGGATACTTTATCCATAGTAAAAGTTATAAAATTGGAAGCATAATACGCAGGCAGCTCGTAGAATACAAACCAGTATTTTACTGGTAATTCAAATGTGATTAATGCCAGATTCAAATGAGCTTTTCTAAATAAAAAAAAAGTATGTGTAAATGTTGAAATGTTCTTCCGATGTTTTAAAGATTGTTCGTTGTATAATTTCAATTTATACAAGTATCATTAATTTACTCGTATTTTATGTTGTAGAAAAATCAGCATCTGTAGCGGATCAAACAATGCTTGTCTACTTACCAAAAGTGTCTACTTACCATTCTGTAACCGCTAAGTAAATACATAAAATTAAAAAATATAGACTTGACCCCCTGTATATTAGCCGAAATGTATATGAAATTGGATACAAACTTGTGTTGTGAGGACGTTGTTTTCTTTTATTGCTAACTTTGCATTGGACAGTTGACAAATTATACTATCCTTATCTTGTGCCTACTACATTGTTTTAAATAAGTTATTATGCCTACTCAGATTAGCTAAAACCGTTTCATGTTATGATTCTAGCCTTGAATTATGAATTTAAAACATAGTAATAATACGTTTCATTCTTACTTGTAATAATTTTATTTTACATAACTAAAAAGTAATTTCAAATGTGGAATGAGTTTGTACTTTGCTCTCGTAGTTTTCGAGTATAGGTATTGTACTAGAAAGGAGATAAACTGATGTACCGATTAGTGTTATGTTAAGTGTATCTTCCATTAGCAGTTGTAAGTAGACAAATGTTTAACGAATGTCGTCTGGCCATCAAGTTAGCGGTGTGCCTTTAGGCGTATAGCATTTTCAATTCCGGATCTTTATTGGGCTTCACGGTTCTAACAAATAAGACAGGGTGCACCACAATTAAATACCTACCTATTCACCTATAGAAATAAATACCTTACCATTTTTATAATAATATTAAAATATTAATAACAGCTAACGCTAACGCCTTTAGTAATAGCATGACAGCATTCGATCTAGATATCGATACTACATTTGATCCATACTAATATTATAAATGGGAAAGTGTATGTCTGTTTGTCCGTTTTTCACGGCAAAACGGAGCGATGTATTGACGTGATTTTTTTAAATGGAGATAGGTGAAGGGATGGGGAGTGACATAGGCTACTTTTTGTCTCTTTTTAACCCGCCACTTCCCTAGAATGGGGGGTGGAAGTATGTATGGAGCATTCATTTAATGCAAGCGAAGCCGCGGGCAAAAGCTAGTAGACAATATTTTTTTACAAAATTTAAAAACCACACTACGAAATTGTTAAAAACCTATTAAGTATAATGATGTTAAAATATATCTAACAGTGGATGCAAAATTTCAAAATCCACTTCAAAGTTTTTACCATTACGAAATGGATGCATCATACTGATCATCCATCCGAAATGTAAAGGTTCGTTAGTCAAATATGCTTCTCTAACAAGACTAGAACACAAAAAAGATAAAAGTATACTTTTATTCTCCATTCTGCATGTTAAATTCATACTTACCCCAAAAGGTATTCTGAAATAGAGTTAAAAGCTCCCAAAATAATATGAAAGCGCTCAGCTCCATAATGAGGCTGTCCACATCCATTCCCCGGGATGCGAGTGACGTTATTGTACGTTTCAACAAATTCTGGCGACAAAAGCTCACGAGTGGACTCTCGCGGCCGCTGATCGATAAACTCTTGAGATGTGATTGCATCTGCGGCTTTAATTTATAGCTGAGGCCGATGGAAGGTGGTAAACAGAATTTAATTTCGCTGTTGACTTGGTGTCAACTGTAAATATTGAAAAAATGGATTACTTAGACATTTCAAAAGTTACAAGAAGGATAACTATTATTGTTCATAGACATAAATAAACAGTATTTTAGAACCTATATTTTAACTAGGTTTTCAGTTATCTAACTACTTGCATATGATATGTTTTATTGCCTTGTCCATTCATCATTATATTATTTGATTATGCATAAGGTACAGCGGGGCAAATCACGACTGGGGGGCAATTGTAACTAATCCATTTTTTCCATTATTACACTATGATGTTGAGTTCTACATGTATCCACTGAACACGCCTACTGGTGGACACTCTATTAATAATGCAAACATTGTAAAACATGGAAAAAATGGACCAGTTACATTTGGCTCCCAGTCGAGATTTACCACTCTGTACTTACCTACTTATTACATATTCATGGTTTTTGAATATTTTTTTCTATAATGTTTAACGTTACGAGACTTTATTATAACATAAAAACATCACATTACGAATTCTACAGCCACCCTTAAGGCATTTGCGTTCTGCTCAATCTCCATATATTTAATTTTTAAGGTGCTCCCTCATATTTTCAGCGGTCGAGTGGCAGTAAAGTGGCGTGGGCGCGTGACTCCATTGTCCCGACAGCGGCCGGGCGAGCCAAGCAACAAATAAATAGAAAATGGTAATGGCCGATACGTGAGAACCGAATCCGGGATTGGCTTCTGTCAGCCGGGGTTAACACGCATCAGGAGCGAAAAAGATAAAATGGAAAGCCCCCCTTTCAATTTGGGAATTTTAGTTAAATAGTTATACTCGTGTTATTAACTAGATTTATCGAAAAAAAAATTGTCCAATAAGAACAACTCAGAGACTCCGCTCTCGACCGTTTCCTCCTCCAAAACTTAATTAATCGTAACGAAATTTGAGAATCTGAATAACAATGAAATTGGCTAATTGTTATCAATTTTGAATACCACACCTTTTTTGCGCCATAATCAATATGGCCGTTTTTGGAAAATTTTGACGGGCTCTAGCGTCTTTAAAAATAAGAATAATCGTATTAAAATGAATCAAAACGATTTGACACACATAAAAATAATAGCAATCTGTGTTGAAAAAATCATTGCTCTATCTTCAAAAACCATCGAGGAAATAGTCGAGAGCGTTTGTATGGAGAATTGACCCTTCCTGTTGCGTCTTAATGCAGTATCGCTGGCTGTTTATGCGTCGGTCTAAAACGTGCCGCTAATGGGGCACGCACGGACACGGGTTGGGAAAAGGTTTGATTAATATAAAATAAAATAAAACTATGGAAACAGATTAAATCGCGTATAATGAATTTAAAATACATCCCGACGTTTCGAACTCTTTACAGCGTTCGTGGTCAACGGGTGACTGAGGAAAAATTAAAATGTGCAAAAGCTACCCACTTACAAGAAACACAGAACACAACACACACAGACACACAACACAGACACGTCATGTCATGTTTTAACAGAGTAATGGTAAATTTTTTTGAATATTGTATAACTGGCTTTATTAATAGTGTGTGAACCTGCCTTAGAAATCTATATTATTTGTGGTCATGGTTCGTTAATATTTCTTGTAAGTGGGTAGCTTTTGCACATTTTAATTTTTCCTCAGTCACCCGTTGACCACGAACGCTGTAAAGAGTTCGAAACGTCGGGATGTATTTTAAATTCATTATACGCGATTTAATCCGTTTCCATAGTTTTATTTCATGAGTAACTATCGCGGTAACCGAAGACAATATAATATAAAATACTTTTTAAGTTTTCTGGCGCTGGAAATAGAAAAACCGAAAAACGGGAAAAACTACTTAAAGTGATAAAGGACTGTAAACCTCGATTTCCTGTAATATGCTACGTGTAATTGATAGTTTCTCATACAAATATTATACGTATTGTCCCGGATCTGTAAGTTCACATTTTTGACACATTTGTTTTGAAGTATGTTGCGATGTGGCTAAGACGTATCGTTTGCCAAATCTAACGATTAATTTCGAATTGGTTGAATCGATCAGGCCCTATGTACAAGGAGGCGCTTAAACAAATATACGATTTCTATCAACTTACTGAAATGTCATTTGAATCGAAATGACAGACTCTGCCACAGCACTAGTTTAAAAATAAAAATGAATGATAAATGACATAATAAGTAAATCCTGCGTGATAAATTAATATCGTAAAATAATCACTAACGAAGATCCGCAAAAATGTAACATGTGTTAGATTATGGTTAAAGTAAGCGAAATATTTATTGTTTTTAAGTACTTGGTTTTTTTTAATATTATTACAGGATTTTATTTAAAATTTCATTAGGTTGCGCGAGTTTACGTTTTGTGGACGCTGTCATGTGTCAAAAAGAGGTTCTTACAGCTCTGCGACAATAGTTACCAAAAATCTTCACCGGAAATAAACTTTGCATTCTTATCTAGTAGGTCTATAGTTTTTTTTTCCATAGACCATAATTTAGCTAATAGCCCAGTTAATTTTATTTTAGACTAGCTTTTGCCGGCGGCTTCGCACGCGTTAAATTCGAAAATTGCGGAACGCTCCATACGAACTTCTACTTCTATTTTATGGATGTGAAGGTTAGAAAGAAACAAAAAGTAGCCTTTGTCACTCTCCATCCCTTCAACTACCTCCACGTAAAAAAATACGTCAATTCGTCACTCCGCGTGAAAGACGAACAAAAGACAAACACACTTTCCCATTTATAATATTAGTATAGATTACATCAAATCTCAAATAGTCTTTTTTACACGCTGGCGGGTGATTTTTCTCTGCTTTTCTTTTCATTAAAGTGTCATAAAGGCCTTTGGCTTTGGCTACGCGCACGCCTCCCGGCTAGAACCTGGTGCACTATTGTTTAATAAAGTAAGTATTTGTGCACGGAGAACGAAAAAAAATAAAAAACAATACAAAACAATGTAACACGCAACAGAAACTATCGCGAAGCATTGTTTGGGGAACATCTGGTTTGTTTCCAGGGTAACTAGCCAACGTTTCGTAAGCTTATCGTAGAAGCTAGGTTTCCCTATCGCTGTACTGTAGTGGCGCGACAGACTTTAAATTAACGCTTGTCTCTTCGGCTAGGCCAGCTGGTTTGTTTCTAGACTTTTTGTGGATCAAATGACACTCCGATGTCGACAATTTAGTCGGAATTCATTAAACTGAGCGTCCGTTAGGGCGGAACATTTATGTAGACTGAATCGTAATAATATTAGTATTATGAGGTCTTGTGTCAAAAAAAATAACAGATTATTAAAAAATAAGTAACATTATTGCACCTACTTTCATTTACTTATCAGGTATCAGCTCCAATTTTTCTGTGAGATACTTTAACTTCAACACACGCGTACATACCTACATAATATTTTTGTTGTGTGCAATCAGAAACAGTAAAATATTTTGTCACTATTTTACTTTACTAATTATAAATTATTTAATTAAAGATTACTGAAGGTTTTTTTATTTATAAAACTTCAATAGTTACTATGTTGTTTTAAAGAAATGTCATTGATGTTGTGGCATTGAAATTTACCTGCTGATATAAATAAGTCAAAACTATTAAAATATAAATTAGTATTCAATAGGAAAATCCGTATTACTTCATAATAATTTTCTCCAGGTGCACACGTTCTTAATTAAGGAAAACAAGACTCAAATATCTACTGTAAATATGTACATTTCTATCTTAAAACGAAAAGCAAAAAGGAAAAACGCCAGCCAAGCAAACCCAACCTAACCAACCGTTAACGTTCCATTTTACGCGGACACTTTTTTGTTAAAATCATTAGGGCTGAGCCTTGCTCAGCCGCTTCCATAGATTTCCTCCACAGTATGACTGAAGACGTGCCCGCGGCTCATTACGCCGTATTGAATTATTCATGTGCTGCCAGCCCTGGCAACCCGCCTTTTCCTAGAGATAAGTATAGCAGGTCAACTTTACAAAAAAACGTTTAACAGAATCCGTAATTTTCCCGGAAAAGCTTTTCAAAAACTACTGCTTTACTTCTTTTTTAAACTCGAACAAAGACAAAGCCGTAGTTTTTTTGTTAAATTAATTAAACTACTAATATTAGTACGCTTTCTGGCTTTGTTCTTGACTAAGTACTTCCAAGTTTCGGTGTCATTTTAGCAGCTGACTGGAATGTATTGACTTGGCGGAAGTTCGAACAATCCATTAAATCACACCACGAACTGGCGTACTGAAGTTTTCTCCCGCCAACCCCCCACCACCCACTTTTGAAGCAAGCCCAGTGACCTGAAGGTGTTAGATCAAGAGGTTGTATACGTGATTCTAAATGTATCACTTTTAAAATAGATTTCATTGCAACCGTATTTATTGGTACCAAGCTACACACATGAGATAAAATTGAAACAAAAAAATCCGTGAAATTTTTGAAAATATACAATTTCATTGTCATTGACTGGGGTGTATGGTACATAGTATGTAGGTATGTATGAAGTATTGCCGCGGGGTTTGTAAAATCAAATATCACTGTCTGGGTAAAAATTCATTAGGTAACCTTTGAATTTATTGCAGCATTAGATAGATAGATAGATAGCGTTTATTGGTAAAAAATAGTATTTTACACGTCAATAATTAATTTCTAGTATTGACGTGGAGAATTGCTTTTTAAATTCATATCTAATCTATGTTGATATTTTCTTATTACATCAAAAAACTACATAATCTTAAACGATATGGATAAAATTATTATACCAGAGGTCAATCTCTAGTCGAGAGATGGCAGTAGATATTGTTAGAAGTGAAGTATTTTTGGTCGATTTTTAACTCTCGACGCAAAACGATGGCGTGTTATAAATTTGACGCGCCTGTCTCTCTGTTTGTCTGTCTGTCTGTCTGTGTGTGTGTCTGTCTGTGATAGACCGATGTTCATGTTTGATGGAAATCGGTCCACTATGCCGGAGGTTTTAACAAAATTCTAATTATAAATGGCATCGACACTGACTAGATATGACTCCTATGCCATAACTCATTTAACTCTCGACTTTATTCATTTTACCATTACTTCACATTAAACTAGACACTTTTATGTTCATTTTCCGGCAGCCAGTTAATTAGATTGCATACTTAATTTCCAAGGTAATATCGTTATTGCCTCCTTCGGCTTGTAACGTGGAATTGTTAGAGAGATTTCACATTATCCGATACGATATCGGATGTAGGGAGTCGAAGATGACGCCTTTAATAAACATTGTGCTTTTTATTTCCATTAAATTCTTTAGGTCGTTAGGTTCATCAACAGAAGCTAATTGGTATATCGATGTTAGTTAAATTAAAAAAAAGACTCTCCTTTATTATACCTACATTCAGCGAACGGTCTCATAGCGAAGAGTCTCGACCAACATCTTAAGAGACTCTCGCTAGGTGGCTGGATCAAGGGCCAGATGCAGAATGCGGTGATCTTGGACACAGCGTGGATAGTCCGACGGTTCCTTTCTCTGCAGCCCTAACCACCGGCAGCTTGGGCCCTGCCCCGCTGCTGGAGGCACCCTAGGTTAGGTTTTTTATAATGTGTTTATATGTTTTTTATATTGTTTTGTATGTGTTTTTGTATTTTACTTTTATATTCATATTATAAACAGCCTAACTTAAGAGGAAAGATGAACATGATGAAGGGAACATAAAAGTTAAGGTAAAGTATCTGACAGTATTATGTCAAAATAACATTAGGAAGTAAAATTTTATTTAGTAAAATTTTGATTATTTTTTTTAAGTCATAAATTTTTTTTAGTAACTCAATAACAGTAAGAATTACGCTAATTTTTCTGTGAAATTAAGGAAAACACTTAAGGAATCTTCCTTTTCATCGAAATTCAAAAATAACACACTGCATAGAATATTGGTACAACTTCCGATATCGAGTTGAATAGTGTGAAAAAGCTCGTACTCAAAGTTTATTTATCGTATATTAGGTATTTTAGCGGTTACATAATGGTCGTTACTTCTGAAGCTTTTTTTGATCCACTACCTTTGATGCTGACTGTACTGATATACTTATACAATGCCAATTGATATATCATTATATTAGGTAACAATATCTGCAGCTAAAATAATACCTCTGTGTAGGAAAGGTCGATTTGAAATGGGTTTTGGTGTATCTATTGTTCCAACCAAATTGCTTGGTAACGGGATGTGGAGATAATTATTCCTCTTTGATATTAATTCAGTGTTATCTATTAATGAGAGAATTGGTATAATCGAATAATGCAGGACAGTGGCTTATCTAGAAAACACGCATGTTTAAGTCTGTCCGGAAAGTCAAGAGTCGTGAAATGTATGGGGTCCAATATATTCCACGACTCTTGACTTTCCTAATAGACTCTAGTTAGTTTTCGGCGTATCAAAGTAAGGACCACGAACGTAGCTTCAAAATGTGCCTACTAAATATAAGTGTCAATTTTTTTTAAGTTGAAATAATATTGTTGAGTCATGTAGTAATAAAATTCTAAATAAATACAGAAAATTCTGTCAAAATTGTAATGAATCACATCTTCTTCTACCACTTGAAGCTACTTTCACATCACCAATTTTATTTAAGTCTTCTCGAAATTTAAAATATTTACAAGCGACTGATATGGTTCAAAGAAAAGTTTTCACACCGTTGAGATCAGTCTTCTTTCGTTTTTAATGAAGTCTAAAGACCACTGTTATGTATCTTTGTAAGTACTTCAATATACATACATACAATCACGCCTGTATCCCATGAAGGGGTAGGCAGAGCGCATGAAACTACTCAAGTTTCAGTGCCACTCTTGGCAAATAAGGGGTTGACAGAAAACGAAATTGTGACATTGCAGTGACAGGTTGCCAGCCTCTCGCCTACGCCACAATTTAACCCATATTCCACAGTCGCCTTCTACGACACCCACGGGAAGACAGGGGGTGGTAAAATTCTTAACCCGTCACCAAACTTCAATATAATTTTGTACATATAAATACAATAAATAATCTACTCATTAATTTGTCTGAAAGTTTCGTAATGTATCACTTGATCCCCTTTGCATCACGCAAGTCGCAAAGTGTTCACCGCGAACAATTTGTGTGGAAAGTGCTATGAAAAAACTTTTACGGCCCAAAGTTTGGCCATCATTAACCCAGTCAAAGTCACTGCTAACCCTTGCAGCAAAAACATGAAGGGACGCCTGTCGCGGGTTCTGTTGCGGTTCTCGAAATGTGTAGGAAAGCTGAGTCGTCAAAATATTGATGTTGTATCTTAACATAAAACAAGGTTGGTGGATAAAAGTACAAGTTTCAATTTATAATAAATAAATAAAATAAAATAAAAAGCCTTTTATTTCTTGAATTTTTTACAAGTTTTCTTATCTGCTAATTTGTATTAATGTAAGTTACTATTAAATTATTCAAGAACCCCGTTTTCACAGGTGAAGGCCTCCTCCAAAGCCTTCCATGTATCTCTATCCTTGGCCACTTGTATCCAATTTGGCCCGGCAGTTTTGGTGATGTCGTGTTGCCATCTCGTAGTGGGTCTCCCGCTACCTCTTTTTCCTTGGGGGCCCTTCCATGACGTTAGCCTTAGTGTCCAGCGTCTATCTTGGATACGAGCTATATGGTTTCAATTTATATGACAATAAAATACATGATAAAATCTAAGTGTGTATGTACATCACGTTTAAAATATGTCCATAGGACTGCATGAATATGTATCACATTTTTTAATACGAGTATTACAAGATTAGGTATTATACCTCTACATGGAACTTATATGTGAGTGTGCACGGTAAAACGTCCCACTTTGTCGATTGCTATAAAGCCGCTTTGTCAGTTTATTCATAATCAAAGACATTATATAACTCCTTATAAACAGATAAAGTCTAAGAAAAAAACGTACCTCAGTACCATACAGAAAAAGGTACGGTGGCCTAGATGGCAGTATACCTACGTCTCGTCTCTGTCGCCTAGGGTACGCTCAGCTAGATGGCGCTAATATTAATATTTGACATTTTAAAACATATCAAGCTTAGAATATGGGCCAATTTGTCAAAACTGAGGTTCAAAAGTTTTAAGCCTGTGTCGAGAGTTGGCAGTCTACTACTGTGATTACACATTTTACTTTGACAGTAACTCTCTATAATACTCGATCCTCTTTGTTCATAATTAATAAAAATACAAGTTAATGGTAACCGACAAAATGGGACGTTTTTCTAAACACATAAGTATAATGTTTAATTTCAAGGTTTACTTAATAAGAAAAATATTGCATTCAATTAGATAAGCTAATTTTTGTATAATTCTTAAAGCACGTACCAATTAATCATACGCTATTTTCTAGCAATTTTTTTAAATACAATTTACTATACTTATATGTATTTTCTCTCCTCATTCAATAACCTGGGCCTCAGTATGTCATATAGTCTGTATGCCAGCAGTTTGCGCCCAACAAAAGGTAACATTCGTGACACAAATTGATCGTGATACGGTACCCTAAAACTTTGCCAAATCCCGCTCGGTCTTAAGTTCCTTTGTAAGCAAACTCACGAACTTGTTTCAATTAAATAGATGACTTTCGAAAATAAATCGAGTTTTCTAAGCTCCGCTGAAGTGATGTCGAGTAGTAAATTTTATTACCAAGGGGAAATGATTAATTGATTTTTGGCGCCGAGGGGTAACGTGGAGTAGATGACAAACAACGTTTTTATATGAGTTTAAATTCTACAGTGTGTAGTTAAATACAAATAAACATGGCTAACTCAAAGGGTGACTTTACGGCTGATAAAATAAATTCGTGTATAAAACATATTTTTAGCAGCAGGCCTCCGTGGTTCAGTTGGTGAGAGCGATGGCTCCGGCAAAGCCTAGCTCGCAGGTTCGAGTCCTGCTGGAGATGTAAATGATTCCATTTTTTCTTCAATTAAAAAAAAATATAATCGCACGCAGACGTTTCTGTGTGATAAAACAAAATCGTGTATAAAACGTTTAAAATTATTCAGTCTGATTTTCAAGTATAATCCTGCTTCATAAGACGTTTATTTCATCCAACATTTATAATAAAATGTTAAAGCAGTTCCTTATTTTTGTCAAAGTACGAGTAAACACAACTGCAGTTACATAATAAAATGTTTCTAACTGGACACCATAAACCACAGCGCACGAGTTACAAAGCGGATGTTTCTCGCTGTGACTTTGTTCTTACATATTTCGGATATACTAAATACCATAGAGGAATAAGTAAGGGAGAGTTGTAACTCTATACATCAGTAAACGCGAGATATTTGTATAGGCAAGTTATAGTGACATCTAGCGACAAGCACGCGTCAATCACGCGTCAAAAGGCGTGAATTATCAGTACCACTACTCGATACTAGGTGTCAATAGGTCTCGACTGGCAAAAATTTTATATTAGAACAGTTTACAACTTTTAACTTGCAGTGCAATGTTGTCGATTTGTTGTTTTGGTTATAATATGTATAATGAATAGAATACCCACATAATTATATGATTGTTGTATTGTGTAACATCTACCGCGGAATGGAATAGGTATCGAGACAAACCTTATTGGTTTAACGATACTGCATGATTTTTGTTTGCAGGTAATTAACTTAATAAAAAAAGAAATGAATTTCAAATTCTCTTCAAAACAAATTCTACGAAAAATCGTGGAGAAATGTCGAGTTATGTTAATGAACATCATTAGAGGTAATTTTAATCTGCCACAGAAAGCTATTCTCCCGCTCTCTTACGAAAAGATACCTACATGAGAAAATCCATACTCCAAAGTTTGAGTTTTTGTTACGGCCTGAGTCAGCGTTTCCCTTAACTTGTCACTAATGACTGCGAGACAAGAACTCAATGACACCGCCCTCGTTATAATAAGTCTGTTTGACGTTTTCGCTTCGTAAGGATAATAATTATAAGCACACTTTATTCTACCCAGAATAAACCCTCGCAAGTTTCTTATGGTGAAAAAAAAGTGCTGGTAGAAAAAAAGGACAAGCGTTAGCGTGCGACTTTCAATCCGGAGGTCGCGGGTTCGTGCGCCGACTAATCCCAATAAGGCCTAGTTTACCCTTTGGGTGGGAAGGTTGGATGGCAGTCGTTTTCGTAAAATTAGTGCGTAAGCCAAATCTTGGGATTGGTTGTCAAAAGCACAAAGATTTCAGGCCCCGTAGCCGAATGGCATTTTTGCATTTATACGACGCGAAACAAAAACGAAACGCATACGCCAATACGCAAGAGCGATAGAGATAGATATTTACGAGCGTTTCATTTCGTGAGCGTTTTTGCCATTCGGCTACGTGGCCTGAGCAACGGCAAATTTAATGCCCGAACAACGCAAGGAGGATGAAATTCTTGCAAGTACTTCTTGTTGTACTTGTAAAAGCGCATCTCGGACACTGGCGATCAAGTATACAATGTATTCCTAGGTCTAGTTTACCCTTTGGGTTGGAACTTCAGATGGCAGTCGCTTTCGTAAAAACTAGTGCCTACGCCAAATCTTGGGATTAGTTGTTAAAGCGGACCCCAGGCTCCCATGAGCCGTGGCAAAATGTCGGGATAACGCAAGGAGGATGATGATGCGGAACTGTGAGGTAACCGAGAGGGGGTGGGCGGCACTTTCAGCGGGGAGCGGGAGTGGCCATACTGTATGAAAAACGATACGATAGTACTCTTTATTATAATATATTTACTGTGGTAAAAGAGATATAATTATTGTGGAATTTTGTTTAGGATTACTGACCTGAATTTTTTTTGCCTAAGTAGCAACAGAATCGGTATCTTTTTACAAAATAAAGTACCTTATTGAACTTTCTTTCTAGCTGTAACTTATTATTCATTTATTTTTCCCCTCACTAGCTCGGAAACACGTGTTTTGTCCTTTAATACCAGCGGGTAAAAACGCATTTTATCCACTATTGGGTAAAGATTTTGACCTTGAATAAAGTCAAATTAACTGCTTTAAAATTGATAAAAGTAGGTTAATCTAGTAATAAAGATGTTTAGTTTAGTTTTACCACCTGTGGAACTACTGGAAGCAGTGATAAATGCATTTTTTGCGTTGTAGTTTCCTCGCTATAGTGAGGGGAAAAGTTTTGTGTTTTATTTTACTTCTCGTGTGTTAAAAAAGTCGCAAGTTCAGGATTCTATTTTCGAACTATAGAATCCTTTCACTTGCTCGTTTTTCAATTCGACACTCGGCGTTAAAATACAACTTTGCCCCTTTGTATAACAAATAACTATTACCTCGAGCCAAGCGAGGTATTTCGTTCACTAGCTCCGCCGAGACGGCTTAATACGGGTACGTATCACAATGTCTAAAGTTAAAAAACCTAACGTCAAATGACCTACGTTCAAAATACCTAAAATCAAAATACATAATGGTGTTTCGACCGAAATTCAAAATACCTAAAGTTTAAAAAGGTGCATATTATAATGTCTAAAATAAAAAAAACTAACGTTAAATGACCTACGTACAAAATACCTAAAATTAAAAAAACTAACGTTAAATGACCTACGTTCAAAATACCTAAAATCGAAATACCTAATGATTAAATACGAAAATCAAAAATGTCTAATAAATGGGGCTTAAATAAGTAACCAGTTTATCCTTGAATCGTCGACAGACAATTAATCGAATATTAATTCAAAGATAACGTTTAAAATAATTTCATTTCATCGACAGTAAAGTTCATATCGTAGAATGATCGATACAAGTCAAATTAAACCGTGGACTTTTACTTCGTAGATAACTTATTCCGAGTATACTTTATATCGTGGTATTTTGTTTTGTATTTTTTCATTTCATTTTGTTTTACATTATATAAAATTTATTACGCGTAATATTATTTCAATTGTGTAATTCTGTATACCTAAGTATTTCAAATGTTAATTTTTCTAAAATTTTACAATTTGTAATTTTTTTGTTTTTATGTTTGGTCACAACTAACGTAATCTTCTTCTAACCTATTTTAAAGGTCGTGCGTTGATGTGTAATTGTGTAGGGTCGCAGTTCTAATCTAACCTAAACCTACTCTGTAAGCCGTTCTTTTCTGTGTGATCGCAGTTCTAACCTAACCTAAACCTACTCTGTAAACTGTTTGTTTTGTGTGTGGTCACAGTACTAACCTAACCTAAACCTAATCTGTAAACTGTTTTTGCGCGTGGTCACAGTTCTAACCTAACCTAAACCTACTTTAAAAGCAGTTCGTTGTTGTGTAAGGGCGGAGTTCTAACCTAATCTAAACTTACTCTAATATAGGATTTAAACCAATCGGGCTCCCTCTATTTGGCATACCTTTAATTGTCCGAAACGATTTTCGCATAACAAACTTCGCATAATCGATTTTCGACGAATGTTAATTTGGCAGAAAACTTATTAATTTGACATAATGTAAAATAATACTAATCTTACTTTGTACGAAAATGAGTTCGCATAATACTTTTTACGCCGATCGTTTTTTATGAATAACATTGATTTGCAAAATTGTATTTGGAATATTTCTTAAAATCAGAATAACCACCCATAGTAAATGCAGTCAGGAGAGTCGGTTAGGTTAGGTTAGAACTGCGATCTCAAGAAATACAATATTTTGTTAAGAATGCACGAATGTCGGTTAGGTTAGGTTAGGTTAGAACTGCAACATCAATATAGTAGTATTAGCTATGATAAAAATTCTGCGTGATAAATTTCGACTAAAGCATGTTATGCGTAACTATACTATGCTTAAAATTAACACTTCAATATTCTTTTACGCTCGCGGAACCTACCCTACTACTTCGGTATTTTGACCGGTTAATCATTTTAGGTATTTTGACCATAGGGTATTTCAAATGTTGGTGTATAAAATTTAGGTTACATAGTTTTTGGTATTTCAAACATTAGATATTTAGTCCAATAGGTATTTTAAATTTCGGTAATTCGTGCGTAGGTGAAACTTGCTTAGGTATTTAAAATCATTAGGTATTTTGATTTTAGATATTTTGAACGTAGGTCATTTAACGTTAGGTTTTTTAATTTTAGACATTGTGATACGTACCCCTTAATACATTAAGGCTCCAAAGAAGTGAATACTATACCTCCGTAGTTATTGCCGTGATATGGATACAATACATACAAATACTCTTTATTGCACACCTTATTAAAATACAACAATAAAAACAAGGAAGCAACACGAACAAAGGTAAACAACAGGCGGTCTTATCGCTAAAGAGCGATTTCTTCCAGACAACCTTAAGGTAGTTATAGTTTAGGTGTATGCGATAAACGAGATGCTTTTACGCACATTTTAAATCAGTTTTCTAATAATACGTTCTTTTTTAATAAAATTGTCAGCAAACGAGGCACGTCAGCGAGACGCCCATGGACATAACTAACATCAGCACGGGACGCATGGTCGCGCGATAAAATGGTTGTCTATTGTTTGCCCGACAGTCATTTAACATAATATTCATTTGCCCGAATCTAACTTGCCTGAATTTCATTTGCCCGAATGATTTGTTTACCATAAAAATCATATGACATACTCGTTGTTTATCCGAATATTACCTTCCATAATCATACAATGCCATACTATTTGTTAGCCATATTATTAAGTGCAATAATATGGTTTCATAGAATATTCAAACGCCATAAGCAATTATTGCCATATTAATTGTTGCCCATATTATTACCTAACCTAACCTACTTTCTGATAGCAGTTTCATTTTCCAGGGGTTACAGTTCTAACCTAACCTAACCTACTTTTCCAGCAGTTTCATTTTCCAGGGGGTCACAGTTCTAACCTAACCTAACCTACTTTCTGATAGCAGTTTCATTTTCCAGGGGGTCGCAGTTCTAACCTAACCTAACCTACTGTCTGATAGTATTTTCATTTTCCGGGGGGTCACAGTTCTAACCTAACCTAACCTACTTTTCAAGCAGTTTCCTTTTCCAGAGGTTCACAGTTCTAACCTAACCTAACCTACTTTCTGATAGCAGTTTCATTTTCCAGGGGGTCACAGTTCTAACCTAACCTAACCTACTTTCTGATAGCAGTTTCATTCTCTAGTCCTTATAGTACCTATTATAGTAGTCAGATTCAGATTCAGATTCAGATTGTTTATTTAGTTTTCGATTCTGCCAAAGCACATTATGGAAATTGACTTTTCTGGACGCTAATTTGTATGACAAATGATGGTATGGAATGTGGTAATTACGGATTTCGATGATTCTGACAAATGACATTATGGAAACTGACTTTATGGGAAACAAAGTTTCTGGCACTAGATTAATATAGTAAACAATGATTATGGCATAAGATGTTATGAGAAACAATATTATGATTGTTGAATAGGATGGCAAATAAAATTATGGCAAATGAAATTCTGGCAAATGGGGGTATCCCCGATAAATATCAGGTCGTCTATATCGCACAAATAGTGCGATAGGGACGGCCTGCTATTTTATCGTCTATCGCGCGACCATGCTTCCCGTGCAGGAGAGCCATATACTGTTGCTGACCTCAGAGAACCCTAAAATGTATTTGGTCTACATCAGAAGATTAATAGTACAAGTGTTATTTTTATTTCAAAAACTTTACTATATAATTCAATGCTTACCGCAAAAAAACATGTCATAAACTTGTATGAAAGATTCCTACGGGCGATGCAACTCAACAAGAATCAACGCCCCAGTTATGGACTATCGAGCGTCTCATAATGACGTAGTAAACACTAATAGGCGCAGTATTTACCGCTCGGCGCTTGACACGTTTTCACTTTCGCCCGCGGCATGCCCCAGAATTGGAATAAAACCCGCCTTTCGCACACATGAGTGGAGCCCGGCTTTCATTTTTGCACTACGCTTTTGCTTTGAGAAGGTCAATCGTCGAGTTTTCGTTTTTTGTGTAAATTTTTCGTGGAAGTGGTAAGCTTGTGTGTTTTGTGTACATTTGGTGGCGAGAGGAAATTGGTTTTTTAAATCCAAACAAAAATATCACATAAATAATGTATTCAGCAAATATGCCACAGGGTACTTGTACACGTCAGCATTACCCAGAAATATTGAGAATAGAAAATATTAATTGTAAGTAAAATATAAAAAGGCACTATTTTTGTGTTCAATTAAGTCTCAACTAAAGAAAATATAAGTACTTGACCAAATTATTCTTAAGAGCTCATTATTATTATATTAAGTAAGTAAGTAGGTAGCTTTAGTTAAGTAGTTAGTATTAGCAAGTAAGCTAAAAAAATGTAAAATTTGTATGACTTATTTAAATCTAGATATATGAAACTATATTTTTGACTAAGATCTGTAACCACTATATCTATCTCAAATAAAGAATTATGAATTATGAGATGTATAGGGTCTCCAAAAGTCAAAATCCCAAATTTTCACTAAAAGTATAATAAATATAAGAAACAAACGGGAACCGAAAAAAGTGCACGAGTAAGTATCAGACCAGAATTTCGTTTTTCGAGCTACATAACGCCATCAATGTGATAGGTGTTCAAACATAAACTTTACATGCTACTTGGAATAGCGTAAAATCTGATTACGTCACCCTTGAAAAGGACAACAATTATCAACAAGATATTATTATCCAAAATAATAAGCCAAATATATGTTATAACTTACGTGGTACACTTGCCAGCGCTGGCGACCGCCAGCTGCAGCGCGAACAGCAGCGCTGCGGCGGCCATCTTGCGGAGCGCCGTGACGTCAGCGCATTTCAGCACGCCTGAAACAAACATAAACCGTTTATTGTGCATTTACTGGCATGTAATTAAATGGCGCATTTACACATTCAGCGGTTATCTTATAGTATAGCTATGCCTCTACCAGGTTTTCGTAGCGAGGAGTGACTGTAGGTCGTAGTACGTAGTGCGTAGTGCTACGATATATCGTAACGGTCAGGTTATGAGCTATAAATAATAGAAAACTAACGTTTTTATGCCACTGCATTTCAAAAACCAACCCTTGTTGAGAAAGAGGCGACCCATATAACCATATACACTGGTCAAAAAGAGAAATAAAAAAACAAAGTGTGATGTAAAGCTGCATTTTTGGTATGTTATTTGGGGTCCTTGGGGGAATGTAGGACTATATTTTGCAAGCAAAAAAATGGTGTGCTAACTTCGTAATTTAAAAAAAAAGTAAAAAAATCAGACTTTTTTTTGGTTTTTGCCGTTTTATTAAAAAACTATGCATTTTTGGTCAAAAGTTGCTGTGTAATGTTGAAACCGCAATAAATTCCAAACAGTTTGACATCTTTTTTATCAATATCCGTCAAATATTTTTTGAGATATGAAGCGTCAAAAAAAAAGCATTTTTCCCCTTTCTATGAAAATATTCGTTTTGCTAATATTTTGAGACAGATATCAGCAAAACAACTCAGGCTATTACATAAATTGTAAAATAAAAATGTAGAAAATTTCACTAGCTTTCATTTAAGACCAATAGAGTGCGAGTTTTAAAAAAAAATAGGATTATATCATAAGTCTAGTATAACTGGATCAGAAATAATCGGTGGATGGTAATGGCCAAATGGGATAATTTACATATATTTACAGGAGGCGTAGCAGAGAACGAATTATTATTATTTGGGGGCTGTTCAAATATTACTCAGACACATATTTGCGAATATCAAATCAAAAATTTATTTAGTAAGTTAAGTTTACGGTCAAAGACCTCATCATCGCTTGGCGGAAAAAAATATTTACAAGTAGAAAACCCTCATTAATTGAATTAGATTGTTCCGAAATTGTTCTTGTACGGACTGGTTTTTAAAGCATATCACTGAGGGTCAATAACATCGATGCAATCTCACGAGCGTTGTCGTGGACGTGCCCGAATCATAGTATTCTCTGTTTAACGAAATATCAGTACATAGTATGTGTTGTATTGCACGCGCAGGTCTCTCACCGCCACGCAGGCACAGTATAATAAAGAGTACTATCGTACAGTATGGCCACTCACGCTCCCCGCTGAAAGTGCTGCCCACCCCCTCTCGGTTACCTCACAGTTACCGCTTGTCAAAAACGCGAACAGTCGACCTGTCATATCTCACTCATAAAAGCATAGTACACGTTCACCTACACGAGCTTAGACTGTGTGCTAGGAACGCGCTTCTTTCATATATTTGATCGCCAGTGTCCGAGGTGTGACGCAGGTGTAGTCGGACCATAACTCGACAGTATACATCACGCTTGTACAAAAACTGAGGAACAGCTGTCTTTTTACGCTGTCACTACATTTGGCGAATCTTCTAGCCAACATGTTTGCCCTTAACTATAAAGGCGGGGTCGCTACTCTTGAGAAAGGTTCTCGAAATTGAACCGAAACATGTCGAACGCTATATCGACTTAATACGTGAGTAACCCGCTTAAAATATTTTTAAATATGTTTGCCCTTACTGCGGTGGCTCGCCTCTGTCTTTCTATGTCCTCCTGGTCTTTTAAACTGGACAACAAGATGTGGCCAAGATATTTGACTTCGTGTACTCTCCGCGATTGAACTCCATTAAGCAAAAGAGGTGGTACATGTGTGGGCATATGTGCTGCCTCCATGAGCGTAAATTCAGACTTGTCCGGATTGTATCTCATGTTATGGCGGCTGGCGTATCTCTCGCATTCTGCAAGTAACTTACGCATAGCTCCCACAGATGGTGCTAGTAGGACCATATCGTCTGCATATGCGATGTGATTTATCCCATATCCCATTGATGGAGCAGCTCCATGCATTGCTCCATCAATGGGCATATTTTATGCCCATTGATGGAGCAGCCAACCTCGGTACTGGTCAAAGCCTGCGACAGCCCATCCATGTGCACGCTGAAGAGAGCCGGAGACATACTGCCTCCTTGTCTCACGCCACAGTTTAGCCCGCTGGCTGTGGACAGAGTTGACTTCCATCTTACTACGTTCTTCTGCTGGGAATACCACTTCTCCAGTATCTTAATAATTGGCGTGGGCGCTTTCCCTTCCCGTAGTTTATTCCACAGCAATTGGTGGTCAAATACAACTCAAGTGGACTTTCTATCACTACAGGAGTTGTGCCACCAAGATGCAGAACCATGACCCTTAAAAAAGGAAAAAGTAAAATGTAACTGATTCTGTTTTATTTTTCTAATTTACTAAACTTCAAAATTTTACTGTATTTTATTTCTTCATTAGTAATAGTCAAATCGATGCAAAGTTAGCTTAGACAATTTTTTCAGATAAACGGATATCAAAGAAAGTAAGATCGAATAGATAGCACTTTCAACCTAAAACTTTTAGCGTAAACTATTTTACCTTAACCAATCTACCAGACTCTTGGCTTCTCTATTTATAGATTTTTTTTGTTTACCAAAATAACTATTCGTCTTACTGCACTAAAACTAAAGTAAAATAAATTTTATACAATGTTATATTGCAATATATATCATATCATGAAGTACTTTGCAGATATTTGTCTAAAAATATTGGCAAAACGCTACATTTTATAAATACGTCAAAAATTAACCTTTTTTGACGCTTCATATCTCAAAAACTATTTGACGGACATTGATAAAAAATATGTCAAACTGTTTGAAATTTAATGCGCTTTCAACATTACAAAGCAACTTTTGACCAAAAACGCATAGTTTTTTAATAAAAAAATAAAAACCAAAAAAAGTCCGATTTTTTTTATTTTTTTTTTTAATTACGAAGTTAGCACACTTTTTTTTTGCTTGCAAAATATAGTCTTACATTCCCCCAAGGACTCCAAATAACATACCAAAAATCCAGCTTTACATCACACTTTGTTTTTTTAGCCGATTTTCATGTAAGATTTGACCGGTGTAATAATCGGTCGCCGTTCCTACGCAAATCCTTCTATTTTGTGTACACACAGGTCTTCGGGTCTCAATGCTTAGTCGCAGTACGGTCGACGTTTAGTCGCGGCGACCCAAATGGGGACGATTGGTAACAGGCACAAATGGTCACAGAAGTGACAGAAGTGTGCACTACGCGTGCACACATTGTTACCGTTTGGCGACTACTTTCCCAAAATCATTCGTTTATTTCATTCTTTTCAAATGGCGACTGTCAGAGACGTCAAAGTAAAAAAGAAATAAAATCATTTGACATTAAAATGTAATGGCGTAAGAATTTGTTAAAGATAAATATTGTTTGCATTTGTAATATAATGTGGGCTAATTACCATGGCCAATTAAATTGCTCGAGTGATTTCATAAAATAAGTCTAAATTTATCAACGCGCCATCAATTTACCTCAGTTTAACCAGTAATAATATTATTGACTACTCGGTGTTTGCGTGTTATGTATATTGATTGGTGAAGTTTTAGTGCTCCGGTGCATATACTATACTGAAATAATAAAAATAATGCCTAGAAAACCAATAAAGTTGTTAAAATATGGATTAAGACGGTAATATTCCATGTAAAAAACAGTCGCCAAACGGTCACCAAACGGTCGACAAACGGTCGCAAAATGGTCGCAGCGTACACTCGTGACCGAAAGCAGTGAATATTTATTATATTTTCAAAATGGCTTCTTGTATTATTTTTTTCCAGGTATCCTCAAACTTTATAAACAATTAAATATGCCGTCGTACTCAGTTGCTCTCACTAAAGAAGATTAAAAAAAAATTGTAACGTGCGTACCGAGCTGCTGGGTTGTAAAGGATCGGGGATCATATTATTATGGTCTTCTATAGAGCAACTAGTATTTTGCGGCATTTCACAATTGACACTTGTTGAAGTCGTCTTCATTAATATTACTATCAACATTAATTTCAGCGATCTGTACTTCTTTTGTCAAGATTTTTGTATAGATAAGTGTCTACAAATTTGTAATGTTAAAGAGACATAAATAAAACGTAGTAGAGTAAATAATGTGTTTTTTTTTGTAACCCAAACAAAATACTTGTAGATACGAGTGCGGAAAAGAGGAAAATCGATACGAGTAGCGATAAATTAATACACGATCGAAGGGAGTGTTTTAAATCGACACGAGTTGTGAATGTCCTTTTCGCACGTGTATTGTACGACGATTTTCAGTACCTAAATCTAAGCTAAGAGTTTCGACCAGACATTGAATGAATCATTGCTTGATTTGCTCGCACTACCGCGTTAAAAAAAGCAGCATCTGTACTGAAAAAAACTATCATTGCGCAACAGAAATTCTATTAATATCACAGTAAATACTCTATTTCATTTGATTCCTACTTTTATTGTGTAAAGCAACACTACACTTCATTTTTATCAATAAGAATTAAAAATTATATATTTAATACATTAAGTAACTATAAAGTGCTTATCTATTTGTATTATCATTCTGCACTTTTCTTAACTTTCCCACATTTCTATAAAATGTCGAAGAGTGCTTAAATGGTCGTCGTCGTTTATTATTATTTTATTCGCTCATATTTAAATGATTCAAAGCAACCAGTCCACAACTTCACAAGACAGTTTGAGAAACCTTCGTATTTCAGATTGTCATTTGCGGATACAGTGGTTTAGGAGCAGTTCGGTAATCAGACCTACACATGTGTGTACAAATTCTGTCAATGTCACTGTCAGAAACCGTTCTGACAGTGACAATGACAGCCACAAATTCGTCCACATGTTGTTACCGTTATGTGTGCAAACGTCGACTAATAAAGTGTCGTTAAAAGTCATTCTGACAGTGACATTGACAGCCACAAATTCGTACACATTTTGTTACCGTAACGAGTGCACACGACGACTACATTTTGTTATTGTATCAATACGGTCGCATTGTTTGCACGACGTTACCACGCGTTATGTCACATTTGACAGTTAGTTACTGATTTGAAGATTTTGCGACTGAAATGGTTGTATGGGGATGGCGACGGCAAGTGATGAACGACGTAAAAAAAAAACGAATTATAATGAATATCATCATTATGATAAAAAGTCTACTGCTAACTTAGAGGAAGACACATATCGGTTTATAGTTCTTTATCTATGTTTGACTAGTTTTGTCGTGTCTTAAATTTTCAGTTCTAAGTGTAAATATTTTTGTGATACTGCTGGCTGATATTCAATAATGTAACACTTTAAGTTCTCGCGCTTTGTACACATATTTAAAATCACACATAGGTCGAACGCGATTAATTAACATTATTTCGAGATTTTAGATGATTATCAGATACGAATTAATTTCACAATGCGTATAAAGTGGATTAATTCTCTGTAATTAGATTTATATATGAATTCTCTGTATTGTATATTGGCATACGATTAAATAAATATACATTACCGCGGTCCTGGGTTCGAATCCCGGTAAGGGAATTTATTTGTGTGATGAACACAGATAATTGTTCCTGAGTCATGGATTTTTTTTTAAGTTTACGGTCCTCGCTTTCAGTACGGGCGGCCGATAACTCTTTTTACTTTATTTGATATATTTGCTGTTTATAACGTTTTTACTGTCTTAATAGTATTTAGATAAATATTAGGTATTTATATGTATATGTGTGAGTTCTTTCTGTTTTATGTATTGTTAAATTTTTTCAGTGAGTTTACTATTTTACAGGTAAACTTTTGAAACGATGTTGTAGTTGACTCTTTTCCTATTATTTCGGATATGTCGTACGGGTTAACTTTTTCTAGATCGCAGATATGGATGTTTTCTATGTACATAACTATGTATTTATCTATTTAAGTATGTATATCGTCGCTTAGCACCCATAGTACAAGGTTTGCTTAGTTTGGGGCTAAGTTGATCTTTGTAAGGTGTCCCCACTATTTATTTCTATTTATTTATTATTATTCCGGACGTCAGTCTTCCGCGACCACGGCCAGTGCAACCTGGCCGACACGCTGGAAAAAAGGTAAAATAATGTTAATTAATCGCGTTCGACCTGTGTGTGACTTTAAATATTCAATATGAAAATGTATATTACATACTAATATAATAAATGCGAAAGTGTGTGTGTCTGTTTGTTTGTCCGTCTTTCACGGCAAAACGGAGCGACGAATTGACGTGATTTTTTAAGTGGAGATAGTTGAAGGGGTGGAGAGTGACATAGGCTACTTTTTGTCTCTTTCTTCACCCCGACTTCCCTAAAATGAGGGGTGGATTTTGTATAGACCATTCCGCGATTTTCTAATTTAACACGAGCGAAGCCGCGGGCAACAGCTAGTTCAATATAACAACACGTCTTAACTTCCAAGTACACGTTATTTTGTTACGTTGATATAAATACTTTACCGCCCAAAACCCTCAAACACCCTGTCTGTGTGCTCACGACGCCGACGGACCTGTCCAATTAATTTGAAATACACTGTTATTGCGTCCCTATATATAATAACAGGTTGTATTTATAGCGTATAAGCCCATTTTAGAAGTTTGTAAGCCTGATGGTTAAGGGCGAATATTACGGCGAAACCCATACGTGAGGGGTTTCCTGCAACTTTAACCAGTTAAATAGAAAACTTAATAAAGTAGAAACTTAAGTAACTTAAAATAAATTTTAATGAAATAAATAAATGAAAGAATGTGCTACCTAAATATATACATCAAAACATAATTTTACAATTGTTTTGAATTACTTCGTGTTTTTAAAGTATTTATGATTTCAGGAAAAATGCACACAAAATCGTATCAGATTTAATACAAGAAGCTGCCACTTCAAAGACAAAAATAATTTATAAAACAATAAGTACAACAGGAAAACATTTAATTTCCCTCTTCAAAGAATGCTTCTATATACTCGTAAAATGTGGTTAAGAATTCATTGTAGGATGTTATATATATCATGTGGGATGTCAAAAGTGACGTTTCTTAAAATAACTCATTAAAAAAGATTATCCGATCCGTATCGTATCTATGTGTAATATTTGACATACAAAATTCGAATAGGGCACCGTCGGCTACAAACATATCAGATGGCATCAACTCCATACGTCAGCTGCATTTTGTATCAGATAGTAAAACGTTAAAGGTCGTAAAACCGTTATCCCGCAGCTACAATTCGCGGACCTTATTATTATTTCGCTACGAGACGTAATACGTGACGGGTATAATAACAACTCATAGACTTATAGCACTGGGCCCACCAAAAGCTAGTAAGCTTTCGGTGATAGGAACGTACAATAGTTATTTGTAAAATAAATAAACAAAAAAACAATTATTACTACATATATATATAAAAAAAAGGTAGGATACCTAAAGGAACCCGTTCTGGGCCATGCCGGGTCCAAAGGTCCCCATCACGCTAGCAGCGTTACCCCGCTGTATGGCGATGGAGACCTGTTGGACAAGCCATGACTCAGAACGGGGATCTTTTGTTTTCTCCCTATTTGTTACACAAGAGTGCAAAGTTGTACTTTAATGCCGTGTGAAATTCAAAAACGAGCAAGCGAAAGGATTCTATAGTTAAACCACGAGCGAAGCGAGTGGTTCGAAAATAGAATCCTGAGCTTGCGAGTTTTTCAACACACGAGAAGTAATAGTTATTTGTTATATAAGGGGGCAAAGTTGTATTTTAACGCCGAGTGTGGAATTGAAAAACGAGCAAGTGAAAGGATTCTATAGTTGAACCACGAGCGAAGCGAGTGGTTCGAGAATAGAATCCTGAACTTGCGAGTTTTTTAACACACGAGAAGTAAAATACATTTGCACCCGAGTGTAACACAAAACTTTTCCCTTCACTATAGCGAGGAAACCACAACGCAAAAAATGCGTTTATTACTGCTTCCAGTAGTTCCACAGGTGGTAAATCATCTTTATTACTAGATTCACATACTTTTATCACTTTTAAAGCAGTTAATTTGACTTTATTCAAGGTCAAATTACTTTACTCACTAGTGGATAAAATGCGTTTTTACCCGCTGGTATTAAAGGACAAAACACGTGTTTCTGAGCTAGTGAGGGGAAAAATACATTTGCACTCGTGTTTAACACAAAACTTTTCCCCTCATTATAGCGAGGAAATTACAACAAAAAACGCGTTTATTGGCTTCCAGTGCTTCCACAGGTGGTAAAACATCTTCATCACTAGAACAACCCACTTTTATCATTTTTAAAGCAGAACATTTGCCTCTATTCAAGGTCAAATTACTTTATCCACCAGTGGATAAAATGCAGTTTTACCCGCTGGTATTAAAGGATAAAACACGTGTTTCCAAGCTAGTGAGGGGAAAAATATGCTCCCGTGTAAAGAAAAGAAACGTGATGATAGCGCGAGCGACTTAAGGTTCGTCGCCGAGCGATGATCTATAAATCGCTTGTTCTCTCTTTTTAACCCCCGACGTAAAAACGACGGGGTGTTATAACTTTGACCTGTCTGTCTGTCTGTGTGTGTGTCTGACGTGTCTGTCTGTCTGTGGCATCGTAGCTCCCGAACGGCTGAACCGATTTAGATTTAGTTTTTTTTGTCTGACAGCCAAGTTAGGGCCCATTTAGATGTTACGAGAAGTCGCATAAGAGTTTTGTATGTTTTTTTCTTCTCTTTTTGTTGTTCTGTGTTGCATTTGTAATTGTGTGTTATTGCAGCATTCAAATAAAGCTTTTATCTATCTATCTATCTATCTTTTATTACATTACGGTAATTGATGCCTGTGCAAAAATATGTAACCTCAACAGCCCGCAATGTAACTAAAATCGCATGCGAGTTCGCACGCCGTCTAAATCAGGCCTTAGTCGGGAGTGTTCTTAGCCATGTTTCATGAAAATCGGTCCACTATGTCGCGGTCGGGGGTTTTTTACAAAATTTTAATTTTGTGCTTGAGTTGTAACGGTTATCTTATTGGAAATAAAACAACTGTTTAAACAGTTTAATTATTTTAAACGGTTATCTTATTGAAAATAAAACAACTGTTAAAACAGTTAAGTTATTTATTGTAAACAGTTATCTTATTGGAAATAAAACAACTGTTTAAACAGTTAAATTATTTATTTTTGAGGCTAGTGTTAAATCAGTTAATGGTTACTGGCAATAAACAGTTAAAAAAAAAACAGTTAAACTTACTGTCTGCTCTTAACTGTTTTAAAACAGTTACTATAACTGGACAACACATTTGGCTTAATTTTTAGGGTTCCGTAGTCAACTAGGAACCCTTATAGTTTCGCCATGTCTGTCTGTCCGTCCGTCCGTCCGCGGATAATCTCAGTAACCTTAAGCACTAGAAAGCTGAAATTTGATACCAATATGTATATCAATCACGCCAACAAAGTGCAAAAATAAAAAATGGAAAAAAATGTTTTATTAGGGTGTAAAGTGGGGGCTGTTTTTTTTTCATTCCAACCCCAACGTGTGATATATTGTTGGATAGGTATTTAAAAATAAATAAGGGTTTACTAAGATCGTTTTTTGATAATATCAATATTTTAGGAAATAATCGCTCCTAAAGGAAAAAAAAAATGCGTCCCCCCCACCCCTCTAACTTTTGAACCATATGTTTAAAAAATATGAAAAAAATCACAAAAGTAGAACTTTATAAAGACTTTCTAGGAAAATTATTTTGAACTTGATAGGTTCAGTAGTTTTTGAGAAAAATACGAAAAACTACGGAACCCTACACTGAGCGTGGCCCGACACGCTCTTGGCCGGTTTTACTGTTCAAAGCAGTTAGGTTCACCGGAATTTCGGTTGTTTTAATTGCTATTTTTGTTTATTTCTATCGCTGATAGCTCATCGCTTACTCGCTTTCGGTGGGGGGCCAGTGTCATAAGCTGGAGAACAATTTGTAAGAGATCTTGCGAGGCCTTGTAACATTAAACAGGGAAAGTTGGAGAGCTACGGGATGTGGAGTTATTTTCTCGTCTTTACGTATTTATGTTACGAGTATTTAGGTACGTTAAACTCTATTAAAACTATCAAAATTTATTCAAAAACCTTTATCATTTTTTGATGTTTTAAAATACTTTAGGTACTCAATAGCGGATAAATGGCATGGTAAAAGACATTTACTGTATAGAAAAATCAGCGCCTCAAAACATTTTTACAAGATTTTATTCAACTTGCCTTGTTAGTATGTTAGTTTCAGTCAAAACGTAGAAGCTAAATTTGACCCACTTTCCGGTTTCCGATTAAGCTGAAATTTTGCACACATATGTGAATCACATAACAATGCAATATTATGGTCTGATGATGGAGCAGAAAGGTGGTCATAGGAACTTTGTTATGAAGCGTCGTATCCCTCTTTCCTCTTACTCGATATAAGAGGTTTTTAGAAACGTCTCGGAGAACACTAGATGACTGTTGAAAGAAAGGTACAGTCGGCCAACAGTAGATACAGTTTGCAAAAATATTTTTTTTACAAAAAAATAAACTTATATTTATTACAACCGGTCTGGCCTAGCGCGTAGTGACCCTGCCTGCTAAGCCGCGGTCCCGGGTCGAATCCCGGTAAGGGCATCTATTTGTGTGATGAACACAGATATTTGTTCCTGAGTCACGGATGTTTTTTATGTATATCAGTATGTATTTATAGATATTATGTAAGTATATCGTAGCCTAGTACCCATACTACAAGCTTTGCTTAGTTTGGCGCTAGGTTGAACTGTCTAAGGTGTCCCCCAATATTTATTTATTTACAAGAACTATTCAAAATTACACCATTTTCCGTAACGTTGACACTATTGAGTAAGGTACAGGGGGGCCAATATCGACTGGGGAGCAATTGTAACTGATCCATTGTTTCCATTATTACACTATGATGTTGAGTTCTACATGTATCCACTAAACACGCCTACCATATATAACCGGTGGACACTCTATTTAATAATGCAAACATTGTACAACATGGAAAAAATGGATTAGTTACATTGCCCCCCAGTCGGGATTTGCCCCGCTGTACCTTAACGTATTCTAAATTGTCAAAAAGTCATGGTAGATGCTCACTTATTCATTAAAGTAAAATAACTCACAGGCATTGTAAAATGCTTTAGGCACAAGAATTTTTCATAGTAATTTCCCTTAACTAGGCCATAATTAAAGAAAATATAAATACAATTTTATTGAAGCGTACGAAATGTTATTGTTTCGGAATATTACATATTTATTTTGATTGAGTTTTAATTATTGACAGCATTAAATAGCAATTTTCGTTCAAAATTAAACTACTTGCGTAAAATATTTATAGGTATGTTGAAAATTTAAACGTATTTAAAGGTATTGTCGATAAGTAAGCCTTGTTTCTCTGAAATCTACCTATTGAACCTACCTCCTCTCCACATAGCTACTAATTGTCTATTGAGACTATCTTGTAATCCTGCACAAAGGGCTTGAATCTATTCATCTGAGCTTTGATACTTCAGACCAACGCAATTACTAGTATAACAATGGGCACTACAGGACTATTGTACCGTAACATTGTTAGGACTTTAAGAGTAGCTTCGGTCTCCTGTTTACTTATAGATATCACTCCCGTTTTATCATGATTTACCTTACCTACTAATCAACTCGTAATTAAAACATTGCCCACTTGCTACCAACCGAACTAACTCTAAGTTATAATCTTCTTGGACTAAGAGTCCAGAACCGCCAGATCTTCCTCATTTTTTCAAGGATGATACTGGTTGCGTAGCGCAAATGGTTAGGAAATGATGATTATCAATTCCTAACAGCATTGGATGGCCGTTGCTTCGTTTTAAAGACTGCGCAAAAAGGGACATGATTGCCTTTCATATTGACCTCCGACTCTGGGAGACGGTTGCAAAACAACGAACGAAGTGGCGCAAATGCATTGTGGAGGGTCGCAAAATTTGAAATGAGTCATGGTTTGCTGCACTCGCTGGTAAGAGACAGAAGCGACGCCAAGGTATTTTAGCGTCGATTTCCGCAAACATCTCTTGTCAGTCCTGCGGTAGACTATGTCGGTCTCGCATCGGTCTAATGAGTCATCAGAAAAGGTGCTCCTCGAATATTGCACTATAAATCGTCTGCATGATGATGATTTCTAACACATATATAAAAATCAGCCTTGAGAATGAAAGAAAAATTAGAGTTTTTTTTTTAATCCTTTAGTAAAAAAATGGCCGACGGGCCGAAGAAGGTAATATGCAGACATTATAAACGTCGATACGAACTCTACATTATCTCAAAGTTTCATCCTTGAGAATATGAGGAAGGTCTGGCGGCTCTGGGCTCTTAGTCCATCTGATCCGTAAAAAGTACAACATATACGCTTTAGTAAATATTTCAACCTTTTTCGTCAACATGTAATCCCACAAATATTAGGTCCTAGAACCGTATTTTTCTTCCCACAAACCTAAATTTCCATCAAACATTTGAACACCGAATTTCCCGTTTACAAGGCACCCTCCACTCAAGGGCCCTTACATAAACCTTAGCACACAAAGGTGCTAAACAGTTAGGGCTGGCTCTCGGCGCCACATGGGCCTGAATTAGGGTCCTCACCCAGCTGCAGGAGACAGGTAAAACATAAATTTCTGGCAACCCTTTTGGAACACAAATTACAAAAGTGGTGGCTAAGGATTAACAAAGTTAGTGGACCGGGCTGATGGAGTTTGAAATATGTTTTTAATTTAGTTAAGGCACTCTCACTTTTGTAATATGATGTAATATGCTTACATAATATAATGTAATAGAATATTTATTACAAACATTCACGTCATATTTTCAAAATCTCGACTGGGGGCAAATGTAACTGGTCTATTTTTTCCATTTTTTACAATGTTTGCATTATTAAATAGAGTGTCCACCGGTTATGGTAGGTAGTAGGCGTGTTCAGAGGATACATGTAGAACTCAACATCATAATGTAAAAATGGAAAATACGGATCAGTTACAATTGCCCCCCAGTCGAGATTTACCCCGCTGTACTTTATTAGTTTGGTAGTGTAATTTTCCCTTGTTCATATTTTATGAAAGTAAATATCAATATATTAAACTGCGGTTGATAATGTTAGCTTGCAAGATAATTTTAAAGTTTTATTTTAAGCTAGATAAGGTGAGCAACCTGAGCAATTTATTTTTCAGAAAATAATGTTCCGCGTTACTAATCTGGGTCCTAATAAAAATAATACATAAATAATTTTCATTTGCTAGAAGCGGCACTGAAACATGAGCACTTTCATGGTGCTCTGTTTGCACGTTTTGGTAATGCAGACATAAGTGTATATATGTCATTTTGTAACATTTCAGAAATTATAACACTTGACGCAGCAACAAGAAATCCGGAGTGGTAAAAAGTAGGGCACCTATGCTGGAATCCCCTAACTAAACCCCTGGCGCTGTACTCTCGAAGTTTTACACTTATACAGGGGGATATGAAAAGCTTTTCTGACGACAACCTGTACGATATAGCTTTTGAAAGTTTCCAGTGCTCTCGTATTCGGATCATCGAGACACGAAACGATTCGAACTTTAATTTTTATAACCGACAAATTCAGGAACATGCTTACATTAATCATAAAAAGAAGAAATTAATTTACCTGTGACGATGCAGAATTTAAGAGAACATCAATTGTTATTTTGTTTCATCTATTGTCTGTGCCTTAGGAAACTAGCATACATCCGAGTTCCAGATTTGGCGCTAAATTGATACAGACTGAGTGAACTGCGAGTATTACCGTATTAAAATGTAATTTAGCACTTAACACTTTCGAAACCGGGCTCTACGCGGCGCTACGACATTTTCGATACATACGGGGAAGCCCATGTAATCGGCTACGCTTCTACGAGCGGTGTGCCCGACAGTCGGGTTCTTGGTAGCGAAAGTGTTAATATTTAATGTAAATTGATATTATTAAAATCTAAAAAAGTCACCCCGTCGGTACATTAAAAACACCCACTTTCCACCCAGCACACTTCTGAAACGAAGCACCACTTTAAACTGTCTAGTAGGACGGAACACACTAATTTTCACACCCTTTTGAAGGATGAAATACCTGCAAAGCATCCTCCGGGTTATGGCGGATAAGAGCCGGAAAGCCCAAGAGACCACCCATATAACCATAATCGGTCGCCGTTCCTACGCAAATCCTCCTATTTTGTGTACACACAGGTCTTCGGGTCTCAATGCTTAGTCGCAGTACGGTCGACGTTTAGTCGCGGCGACCCAAATGGGGACGATTGGTAACAGGCACAAATGGTCACAAAAGTGACAGAAGTGTGCACTACGCGTGCACACATTGTTACCGTTTGGCGACTACTTTCCCAAAATCATTCGTTCATTTCATTCTTTTCAAATGGCGACTGTCAGAGACGTCAAAGTAAAAAAGAAATAAAATCATTTGACATTAAAATGTAATGGCGTAAGAATTTGTTAAAGATAAATATTGTTTGCATTTGTAATATAATGTGGGCTAATTACCATGGCCAATTAAATTGCTCGAGTGATTTCATAAAATAAGTCTAAATTTATCAACGCGCCATCAATTTACCTCAGTTTAACCAGTAATAATATTATTGACTACTCGGTGTTTGCGTGTTATGTATATTGATTGGTGAAGTTTTAGTGCTCCGGTGCATATACTATACTGAAATAATAAAAATAATGCCTAGAAAACCAATAAAGTTGTTAAAATATGGATTAATACGGTAATATTCCATGTAAAAAACAGTCGCCAAACGGTCACCAAACGGTCGACAAACGGTCGCAAAATGGTCGCAGCGTACACGCGTGACCTAAAGCAGTGAATATTTATTGGATTTTCAAAATGGCTAATGTATTCATTTTTTCCAGGTATCCTCAAACTTTATAAACAATTAAATATGCCGTCGTACTCAGTTGTCCTCACTAAAGAAGATTAAAAAAAATTGTAACGTGCGTACCGAGCTGCTGGGTTGTAAAGGATCGGGGATCATATTATTATGGTCTTCTATAGAGCAACTAGTATTTTGCGGCATTTCACAATTGACACTTGTTGAAGTAGTCTTCATTAATATTACTATCAACATTCATTTCAGCGATCTGTACTTCTTTTGTCAAGATTTTTGTATAGCATTTATCTATACATCTACAAATTTGTAATGTTAAAGAGACATAAATAAAACGTAGTAGAGTAAATAATGTGTTTTTTTTTGTAACCCAAACAAAATACTTGTAGATACGAGTGCGGAAAAGAGGAAAATCGATACGAGTAGCGATAAATTAATACACGATCGAAGGGAGTGTTTTAAATCGACACGAGTTGTGAATGTCCTTTTCGCACGTGTATCGTACGACGATTTTCAGTACCTAAATCTAAGCTAAGAGTTTCGACCAGACAAGAAATGAATCATTGCTCGATTTGCTCGCACTACTGCGTTAAAAAAAGCAGCATCTGTACTGAAAAAACTATCATTGCGCAACAGAAATTCTATTAATATCACAGTAAATAGGTACTCTATTTCATTTGATTCCTACTTTTATTGTGTAAAGCAACACTACACTTCATTTTTATCAATAAGAATTAAAAATTATATATTTAATACATTAAGTAACTATAAAGTGCTTATCTATTTGTATTATCATTCTGCACTTTTCTTAACTTTCCCACATTTCTATAAAATGTCGAAGAGTGCTTAAATGGTCGTCGTCGTTTATTATTATTTAATTCGCTCATATTTAAATGATTCAAAGCAACCAGTCCACAACTTCACAAGACAGTTTGAGAAACCTTCGTATTTCAGATTGTCATTTGCGGATACAGTGGTTTAGGAGCAGTTCGGTAATCAGACCTACACATGTGTGTACAAATTCTGTCAATGTCACTGTCAGAAACCGTTCTGACAGTGACAATGACAGCCACATATTCGTCCACATGTTGTTACCGTTATGTGTGCAAACGTCGACTAATAAAGTGTCGTTAAAAGTCATTCTGACAGTGACATTGACAGCCACAAATTCGTACACATTTTGTTACCGTAACGAGTGCACACGACGACTACATTTTGTTATTGTATCAATACGGTCGCATTGTTTGCACGACGTTACCACGCGTTATGTCACATTTGACAGTTAGTTACTGATTTGAAGATTTTGCGACTGAAATGGTTGTATGGGCAGTAATTAAAACATTGCGAAACTTTTCGTTGAGAATAATTTGAGTAATATTTACAAGTAGCTTGTGGTCGTTAGGAGTTGGGATGGTGAATGAAAATGATTAAAAGTTTGCAAAAGGCGAATTTTGTTCGATCGCCTCTTGTAGGGCGTCAGCGTTTTAGTACTCTCGTCTTCTATTTTTTACAAGGCAACATAAATTAAATAAATAAATAAATATTGGGGGACACCTTATACACAAATCAACCTAGCCCCAAACTAAGCAAAGCTTGTACTATGGGTGCTAAGAGACGATATACTTACTTATATAGATAAATACATGATTATATATATAGAAAATATCCAAGACATCCATGACTCAGGAATAAATATCTGCGCTCATCACACAAATAAATGCCCTTACAGGGGGTTCAAACCGCGGCTTAGCAGGCAGCGCTACGCGCTATAGGCTAGACCGGTCGTCAAAAACTAAATTAGTAACTATTTTATCATATTCATGAAGATGACTACAGTGATCTTAGGTAGTAACTAGGTAAGGTCAATACGGTTAAGTGTGCCATAAGGAGACACACTTAACCGTATTGACCTTACATTTTTTAACAACAATTTATTTCATTTATCTAGTAGCAATCGAATGGCCATACTGTAAAATAATTAATAAAATAAACTGTTTACAAAATAAGTCAATTTATATTCAATTATAAAATTAATGAAGAACCGTTTGAAACCTGTGTATGACAGTGAACGTATTGTAATGGAAAACGATCCGCATTGAACAGGTATTACTGGCTGCGCAATCATTGTAAATGGCGTTTTATCTCGCTATAAATCCAAGTCGTCCGTCAAATACAAAATACTGAGGAAATTCTTGTTGTTAAATTTATGTTTTGTAGCCAATTTTGGGATGGAACGGCAAGATATTGTAGCAAGTTTGAGCTTTAACAATTGCTATTAAATTCTTTTGTAATTGCGAAAGGAAAGGAATTGTTTAATTAGTTCTGTATCCAGTATACCTTAATGCATTAATATAAGAAATTATTTTTAGAGCATAGGAAAAAGTTATGGTAGTATTGGTTTTTTACCATAAGTGTTCATTTGTAAGTGTTTAGTATACTTAAGTTTTAATTGTTGTTTTAATGTGTTATTGAATGAAAAAATAGTATTATGGACTTAAATTGAATGGGTCGTCTTGGCGGGGGCACTACCGTGCCAGTGTCACCAGGGTACGTAGCTGACTGGCACAAACGCTCACGAAACGAAACGCTCGTAGATATCTATCTCTATCGCTCGTGCGTATTGGCGTGACAGAGCCAGACTACCTTTCACGGCGTTTCGTTTCCGTTTCGCGTCGCAGAAATGCCATTCGGCTACGACACTAGATCTCCATCAGCGTACACAAGTACACCAGCGCTCAGCGTGCGTTGCCGAATGCACAAACGCTCACGATAATATCTGTTTCGTAGCTATCTATCTCTATCGTTCTTGCCTATGGGCGCAACAGAGCTAGACAGCATTTCTGTCGGCGTCTGGCTTCGAAGATTGTCATTCAGCTACGCCGGCAGATGTTGATGTACCTAATTATGGGAACATCCTTTCACAAATTAGAATTCACGTAAGCTTTAGAAAGCGTATGTTGTGAGACTTGTGAGTACCCAAACAAAGATATAAACTGTAATATACACACAAACGCTGAAATGCACAGAAAACATCTATGACTCAAATTAAACTGCATAACTCGCGAACATCTTGTTTGATCTCAGCAGATGTTGACTTCCGTGACAAATCTGCCGCAAATAAAAATATCACTAGGAGTCACGAAGCTGCCGTAAAAGGTTTTTCTACTAAAATTTTCTACTAAGTCAGTCGGACGGTTTGACGGTTCGCCAGATACCCGTACAATTTACGACCTGATAAAACATCACCACGTATAGTTGAGCCATGCCGGTATGCTGCGTTGCCTGCATCGGATGGAATTTCCTATCGCGCTGAAGAGACGGGACGGCTCCCGATAAAATGGTCATGATGTGAAACTTGTCTACCAAATGGATTACCCCGATTAGGTATGAGCGACCTATGACCCGCATAGGTTGACGCATGATTAAATCCAGGCATGGGGTTTTTTGACAAAAGATTCGGGAACGCTTACGGACAAACGTAGGTACATTGTGTTTACCGATGTTCCGGGTGGGATATTGGATTTGCCTTTGAATGGGCGTCGGTTGCATATTTTAGTTACAGATTTGCTGACAGCCAAATGTTGATGTTCAATATTTAATCAAAACCTTTCATGCGTGTTGGCATATTTTGTACATTGGTTGTTATTACGAATATACTATCCACTATCCATATATTTGATATTCCAGGAAACAGTTAAGTATAAGTACTGTTTCATAATAAGCATTAAACATACATTTCGAATATTAACAGGCGTATGTCACATGCATTATCTTACTAATGTATCGTAATTAGAAATGAAATAAAGGCTATAGTCGGAATTTCATACCTACATTTGCGACCTGTAGAGAATGGATTTTTTTTTGTAAGCACCCCTAATGGCGTCTATTATTTTGCCCAAGTTTCAGCTTCTTATGTTTGACATTTTCTGACTTATGTCACATAAACGGTTTTCAGAAATTAATGATTTTCTCATAAACTACCCACACATTTTTTTTTTTACAAAAAAGACAATGTACACAAGCATATCATTAAAGTTTCGCCAAACTGTAAAACAGTTTGTTGGCGATGCGCTCCATCTTATCTAATATTCTAATATCTAAATAACAATCCACCTATTAGATATACACTACCTACAGACAGTACATCTGTTTCCAATAATGAACCCTATTTCGACGCCACACAAGTAATTATGCCGGAAAAATTATTAGTCCATATTCTATTAACTAAGACCCATTCTTACAGAAAATACTAATATCACTTGTTTGAAAAAAAGGCAATAAAAGGAATCGAAAAGTTCAAACTTTTTTTATGTGTTACGAGCTAGCGACACCTACATTTTTTGTTCATAACGTGGTTGATATTCTTGTCTACTACTTGCGTAAGTTTCAACTTATTGTATTCAATTGGTACTTCATACCCAAAAACTACAATGACTATATAGGCATACTGTACATTCTAACTGTGATTATGCGTTGTGTTTATCATGTTGACGTCAAAATTGGACGAGAACCAACTCACAGCGTAACAAGCAATCCAGAGCGTTCCATTACAGGAACGAGCTCATACATCACAGCAGACTTCACTCCTTTTCCGTGTTATCAAAAGTTCAATTCCATTGTAAAATGGATGAAAGATTTTTATTGCATACCCCGCCATTAATTTAGCATACCCTAAATTATGTATGGATTATACGCCATTAATTTAGTAATGAGATATTTCTGCACATTAGTAGTATATTTATATTTAATCAGTTATAAAATGAAACAAAGACAGATGTTTTATGATCCGTTTTATTATAGTGATTATCTGATTATAACAAAGTCGCTAAAATCGATGTGTATGAGACTATACTAGAAATAAACTATAATTTCACTTTTTGTAATAGAAAATAATTCACTTTTAGAATGGCTAACCAAAAAAGAAACAATCGAGAGAGGAGGTCCTTGAAAAGAAGAAACTTGCTGAGCGGGAACGAAAAAGGAGAATTATGAGTGATCCCGAGAAAGCAGCAGATTTGCGAAGAAAAGAAAGGGATCGGTATCATCGTTAAAAAGCCCAAGGTAAGATTTTACCTCTAAGCAGCATGCAGCCTCGTGAAAGACGAAGAAAAAGGAATAGACAGAATTTCAGAGCATATTATAAAAGAAAAAAAAGGAAGGCTTTGTAATGACCACAAGTATTAGCACCAGCTAGTGGGATTCCCACTTCGCCCCGCCTGGTCCTTCTACGCCACAAAATCCTTGTCTCAGTCGCTCTCGTTCTCCGAGTCCTGAGCTTGACACAAACATCTCACGTCGGCTACACTCCCAAGCTGTCCATCGCAATGTGTCCAATAACCCATAGTTTCTGTGTTGTCAAATTCTTTATAGGTAGTCCATAATTTTATTTTTGCAGTTCAAACATTTTCGTTGCAAGTTACAGTAATGACCTCACAACACAAACTTTTCATAATGTGAATAGTAGGTACTGCTTTTATTGATGATATTTTTCATTTTATAACGTAGTATAAAAAAAAATTCGAAGGTATCAAAGAACTAAAGCATCAGTCATCACAAATGTATACACTGCGAGAAAGAAGAAGACTTTGACTAAAGAAAAAGAGACTCAAAAAAACAAAAAAGATATCTGAATGCGTCAATAAAAAAATAACACCAAAGTTATTTAAAATCAGGCTATCCTCCAGTCAGTTAGGTACGAAACCCTTTTGGGTTGTAAAAGCAGAACTGACTAATCTTTACACCTGTCTATGTCAAATACATGCGAACATGGAGTTGTTAGAATCCGCATTAAAAATAAAAATTATCATCAATAAAAGCAGTACCTACTAGTCACATTACGAAAAGTTTGTGTTGTGAGGTCATTACTGTAACATGCAACGAAAATGTTTGAACTGCAAAAATAAAATTATGGACTATGAAGAATTTGACAACACAGAAACTATGGGTTATTGGACACATTGCGATGGACAGCTTGGGAGTGTAGCCGACGTGAGATGTTTGTGTCAAGCTCAGGACTCGGAGAACGAGAGCGACTGAGACAAGGATTTTGTGGCGTAGAAGGACCAGGCAGGGGCGAAGTGGGAATCCCACTTGCTGGTGCTAATACTTGTGCTCATTACGAAGCCTTCCTATTTTTTCTTTTATAATATGCTCTGAAATTCTGTCTATTCCTTTTTCTTCGTCTTTCACGAGGCTGCATGCTGCTTAGAGGTAAAATCTTACCTTGGGCTTTTTAACGATGATACTGATCCCTTTCTTTTCTTCTCAAATCTGCTGGTTTCTCGGGATCACTCATAATTCTCCTTTTTCGTTTCCGCTCAGCAAGTTTCTTCTTTTCAAGGACCTCCTCTCTAGATTGTTTCTTTTTTTGGTTAGCCATTCTAAAAATGAATTATTTTCTATTACAAAAAGTGAAATTATAGTTTATTTTAAAGTTTTTCGTTGTTACTGGTATTTAATCAACTTAGTCAATTATTATTGTAAACTAAAAGTATAAATATATGACAGCAAATAAATAAAATACTTCGTTTTAGCTGAGGATACTCGTAAGTATCAATTTTGGTGGCATTAAGCAATTTTGGTGGCTTTCCAATTACCACCAAAACCACCAAAATTGATGCACCAAAATTAGAACCATTGCATAATAAAATTTTTAAAAATAAACTATTTCATTCACGTCACTTTCAAGTTTATTACTTTTTAAATAAACCATTAGGAGGGAAAAAAAAATGGGAGCCGCGAGACATGGCCCGCGTCAAGTGTGGCCATTTGAGTTCTGTCTACCGACATTTTTTGCAAGGATGTCAGGATGTGCCCAGTTACAGAAAGGCATTTTGGTACGGCGCAAGTATCAAAAACATATCTTTGTCTAAAGGAAATATGTATTCATGAATAACACATTTATTTCAGGAAAAGTTTATTTATATTACGGCAGAATATATCAAAGTATAACACAATTAACGTTCTGACATATTTTGAGCAACAACATTGTTGGTAGAAATATTGCACTGTAACATCTATCGCATAACCACAGTAAAATAAAGAGTAGATACTATGGCATAACTAACGTTAGAGCAGTCTTAATCTAAACATTTATTTCCTCAATACATGAATCTTGAAACTATTGTCCTATAGCTGATACAACTACAACGATCATTAAATTCCTTCTACTTAACTGTATGAAATCGGCAGCTGAAATGTTCACTGATAAGCCGATAAGGTTTACGCAAGTCAATCATAAACCAATTTAACGACACACTTAAGCCCCATTTAGATGGTATGAGTTTCTCGCCTCGAACGTACGATTATCGAAGTACGAGAAAAAATATCGCATCATGTAAACTATGCGTACGATATCGCACGGGAGGAGGCGATAATCGCCTCGCCTTTGATGTTTGTATGTCTCCGTGTAAACAAAACACGTATGCGAGAATCGTATACGAGTTTATGCGCTACTCAGTCGAAATGAATTCTCTTTTCCTAGAAACAGAAATCATGTAAATCATGGTATTTTTATATTTATAGCTAACTCTCAAAAATAGTAACTGCTAAACATTATAGAGTTAATGTTTTGTAATAATAAAATATGTTATTATAGATAGGATGGGCCAAAAAATAGAGGTAAATTAGGGTTATCATCATCAACATTATAGAGTTAATGTTTTAAGATATTAGTGAAAATCAATAATAAGACTTGTTAAAATAATTATTAACAGTAAAAATTGAACATCAATTATATTATTATATCTCAGGTACAAAATAATCAAACGCTGTCGCTTCTTTAAAAAAAAAAATATCTATGTAGTATATATGAAATCCTTCTATCAGTAAAACAATATCGGTAGTTTAAAAAAATATTAAAATAATTGCCGGTTGGAGTCCAATACTCCTAATAATAAATCGGAGTCCTATACTCCTAACAGTAATAATTTGGGCTACGCGCCTCTGCGTACCCTATACTTAATACATGGGAATCGTTCCCGAGGGTATGGTCACCCTATGACATAAACACGGCATATCAGGCCTATCCTTTAGGGATATTGTTGTTGTGTTGTGTTGTATTGGTGTGGTTATGTAAAAATGTGCGCCTCAATAATATGGAGTGTGATGATAATTCGGTCGAGCAAAACACTTGCGAGGAGTGCCATATGTATAATTTAAGGTACGTACGCACCAAACCGATTGAATTAAATGTTATTTTAGGAGATATACCCGTAGTTATGGAATTAGATTGTGGATCAGGAGCGACTGTGATGTCATACAAATTGTACAAGCGATTGTTTTCCAAATACAAATTGGAAGAGTGTAATATTACAATGTGTTTATACGATGACCATAAAATCTCTCCTCTGGGTGGGTTTACTATAGATATTAAATATAACGGCCAAGTTAAGCCCATTAGTATATTTGTATTTAAAAATGACGGCCCGCCCCTTCTTGGGCGAGACTTTATGGCAGCGTTTAATTTAGAATTACGTACAAAGATAAATAAAATCAGTCACTGTGACGACGATGACGTAAACAGGTTATTGGAACAATACTCTGATTTGTGGCGTGATGAGCTTGGATCTTTTAATAAATTTAAGGTGTCATTGAAATTGAAAGATAATGCATTTCCTAAATTTTTTAAACCCCGTTCAGTACCCTTTGCATTAAAAGATAAAGTAGAAGAAGAATTAAACCGCTTGGTAAAATTAGGTATTTTAGTACCAGTTAACCATTCACTGTACGCAACCCCTATAGTCCCGGTTTTAAAAGAAAACGGCAAAGTAAGGATAGCTGGCGATTATTCAGTCACATTAAATAAGGATTTAATAATCGACAAATACCCATTACCTCGAATTGAAGAGGTATTTGCCAAAATTGGAGGGGGGGAATGTTACAGTAAGATTGATTTGAAAAATGCGTATAATCAATTTTTGTTATGTGATTCGTCTCAAGAACTTACAACAATAAATACCTCTAAGGGTCTCTTTAAATACACTCGATTAGTCTATGGTTTAGCGCCAGCGCCAGCTATTTTCCAAAAATCAATGGAAACACTTCTTTCTGGAATCGAAGGTGTAAGTTGTTGGCTTGACGATATATGCATAACAGGTCCTAACAAAACAATTCATCTCAGTAGGTTACGCGAAGTGTTAACTAGGCTGAGCGACGCGGGTCTTAGGTTACAACAAGAAAAATGTGAATTTTTAAAACCGAGTGTCACATATTTAGGATACGTAATAAATAAGGAGGGACTGCATACGAGTCCTGATAAGGTTAGGGCTATACTCGACGCGCCAGAACCAAAAAATGTTACAGAGCTCCAGAGTTTTATAGGTGTAGTGAACTACTACAGGGTTTTTATTCCTAACGCTTCCAGCATCATGAGCCCATTACACGAGTTGTTGCGAGCGGGCGCGGCGTGGCAGTGGGGCGAGCGCCAGCGCGGCGCCGTGCAGCAGGTGAAGCGGGAGCTGGCCTCCGAGCGCACGCTGGCGCACTTCGAGCCCTCGGCGCAGCTGACGCTGGCGTGCGACGCCGGCCCCGCGGGGCTCGGAGCCGTGCTCTCCCTGAAGGATCAGGTGGGCAACGAGCGACCTTTGGCCTTTGCGTCGAGGTCACTGACTGCAAGTGAACGTAACTACAGTCAGATACAAAAAGAAGCTACGAGCCTGATATTTGGTGTGAAAAAGTTCCATCAATATCTTTATGGCCGTAGCGAGCCTTTTATACTTAAGACGGATCACCGACCATTGGTTTCCATTTTTAACAATAATACAGGTATTTCTGTGACCACGGCGCTTCGTCTTCAAAGGTATGCAATTATATTATCAGCATATAATTATATTGTGCAGTATACGACGGGTAAAAGTAATGTAGTAGCCGACTATTTCTCACGAGCTCCGTTAGCGGAGACGGTAACCGCTGCGGATAAGGAATTTGATAAATTTAGTTCTTTAAAGTTCTTAGATTCGGTTTTACCGGCGGTCACCGCGAGTGATATCGAGCAGGCTACAGAAATTGACCCTGTCTTAAAGACGGTGCTTAATTATGTTAAAAAAGGTTGGCCACGCAAGGTAAGTTGTAAATTAATAAGTCCTTATTTCCAATGTAAAACAGACCTGCAGTTTGAAAATGGGACCTTACTGCGCGGGCATAGGGTTGTTATTCCTAGTACCTTACGGCAAAAAATGTTATCGCAATTGCATAGCTCACATTTAGGCATAATAAAAATGAAATCCAATGCGCGCGCTCGGATGTGGTGGCCGGGCATCGATGCCGACATCGAGCAGTGGGCCGCCTCGTGCGCCACGTGCGGCGCGCTGCGCCCGGCGCCGCCGCGCGAGCAGCCGGCGCCCTGGCCGCGGCCGCCCGGCCCCTACCATCGTATTCACATCGACTACATGGCAATAGGGCAAAGAGTATACCTGGTAGTGGTGGACGCGTACAGTAAATGGCTGGAATGTATCTATATGAATAACGGTACAGCAACGCAAGAATTAATTTCCAAACTCAAACGTTTATTTGCCACCTTTGGGCTGCCACATGCATTGGTTTCGGATAATGACGCTAAAATAAATTGCAAGGAATTTATTACGTTTTGTTCCAGTAATAATATTCAATATATTACGTCACCTGTCTATCATCCAAACAGTAACGGGTTAGCGGAAATGGGGGTTAAAAATTCCAAGAATATGCTAAAATGTATTTTAAGAGAAAATTTGAAATTAGATATAGTACACGAAAAATTATTGGGCTATTTATTTGAGTATAGGAACAGCGTTCACTGCACCACGGGCGAAACACCGGCCAAGCTAATGTTCGGGAGGAATTTAAGAACGAGACTTGATTTAATTTCGCCACCTGTAAAACCAAATCGTTCTGAGCCTCCGCCGCATCGGAGATGTTTTGAAATTGGTGACGTTGTTTTAGCTCGGTGGTACAGTGCCAGGAAGGAAACATGGGAACATGGTATTATTAAAAGTAAAATAGGAAATAAAATGTATAACGTTTATATGTTCGATTTTGATTCTTATTGTGTAAGACATACGGATCAATTAGTTAAGTATAAAGGAAATGTTAGATTTAATATACCGTCCCGGGGACCAACATTTCCATCTCCACCGTTTACAACTGACGAGTGCCAGGTAGCCTCACTACCTACTCCTAGTGGTTCAGAGTCCAATGGTTCCGAAGGAGAGAGGAATGTAGTCTTGGGGGGGGATGAGGTGTGGTCGGAATGCGACGGCGACGTCGGCGAGCAAGGGGCCGGGGCCCGAGCGCCGGCGGACGCAGCCGCGGACGGTGCGCAGGCGCAGGCGCCGGAGCCGCAGCCGGCGGCGCCTGCGGCCGTGCAGTCGCCGGCGGCCGCGCAACCCGTGCCACGGCACCAGTTGCGCCCGAGACAACCAGTAGATTATAAGATAAGGTGATTGTTAGTAACATTAAGGTTAATTTAATTATTTTAATTGTTGACAGGGTTCAAGACTAGTGTGGGAGGGATGTTGTGTATACATGTACCTACATCGTATGTACCTATCTATAGCTATAGATGCATAACCAACGCGCTCGCTGTGTGCCTTGTCAAACCACTCTTATTTAGTATTAAATCAGCAACAGCCACATTCGGTCGTTTTACTTATATACCTACCCGCATACATATCAGATATCCTGTACCTAGGCACATCTACATTAAGACTACAAGGAGTCTCCTACATCTTTCACGGAGGAATACGGTTGTTCGCACCATGATCAAGTATGAAGGACTTGTGCTCTAGCTGTATGAGGTCACTTAACTTGATGTGCCTCCACGTTCGCAGAAACTGTTTAAGACTTTGTCTCCAAATTGTTGATTTTATCTAACAAAAAGGACTAGTTACGCAACGCTAACCTATCTAACTCGTATATCGGTACCACTAATTAATTCACTATATATGCCTGGTAAAATAAGTCTTTAGAAAAAAAAGATTTAAATAAATTCTACATTCACTACAAATCAGGTGATCAGTCTAAAACGTAGTTAAGTAGTACTAGTTACTAATTAATAGCAATTAAATAATTTTATTGAATGAAGTTGTTAATTATTTAATTGTCGATATCAAATTTCATTCACTGATTATTCGAATAATGTGGATTCGCGGCGAAGTCACGCGACCTAGTTAAATTTTTGCTGACGCGCGGAACGTGTACTAACGTCGTCGCGTGCGCAATTGCGTAAACTGTTTTCGTGGACTAGATTCGACACTTATAATTTGTAATTTAGAATATAATATTTATACATTATTTAACCATGTACGGTTCAAAGAGAAGTTATGTTGTTAAACCATAATAAGGGAATTATGATTTAAGTTTTATTTATGGTAATCGGAGCGAGTGACATTTAACTTTTTTTGTATTTATAAGATTTAGATATTAGCGACAACCTTAAAAATTTGTAAAAATTAAGAAGAATACAAAACGCGAGAATTTAAAGTGTTAAAATTTTAACGAAAAATATTAGGAAATTACGACTTAACACAATATATGAATTAGAAAGGATAATAAAATACTATTTAGGGCCTGTTCGTTGATGAAGATGGGCGTGTTCCTTAGAACTCCGTTGCTTCCAGCTGGCTCCATCCTCGTCATCTTCCACGTGGTGCTTGCTGATGCTGCACGTGATCGATGTTCTGCTACGGGTGATGATGCGGGCCGGGCTAACCCTGGACTCCCTCGAACATGGGCCGGGATAACCCTGGACACCTCTTGTTTTGCGAGCCGGGAAACCCTGGACAACGCTCTTCTTTCTTCGTAGTCTTGTATGTATCTTCTTTAGTTTTCCGAAAGATGGTTTTGAACACCGGACGTTTTCTGTCTTCTTAAAGATGGTTTCTTCAGTGCCGATCTTCATAAATCATCTGTCGAATAATTAAATCTTCATTATTGACGTTCTCCAGTTCCCCGGGTCCACAGTGTGCCTGAACTGTGAACCCGGTCTGACTGCGTATCTGAAGGTTCTTCACTGGTTCAGTGAGGCAAGGGTCGCCATGTAATAATAAAATATGTTATTATAGATAGGATGGGCAGCGTCACGGGATGAGGTGTAGTCAATGATAGACACGAGTAGTAGGTAGTAACGAATCCCAATCAATTCCCTTTATTGTGTAAAGGTATGCCTATATATACATGTTTGGGTTGTCGCTTACCAAGCAATATGCGTTATGTCGCAGTAAACCATTGTGTTACTGCTAAACACGTAAAGTGGCTAATATGCCATTACAGTTTACTGGCATTTTACCCCATATGGAGTATAATGATATCATTTAAAATAAATCTTATGTATATTCTATGCTCAATTATATCCTAAACCTAATCGCAAGTATCGCAACTAAGATTTTATTAGCTAGGTAACGCTATGGTCGAATTTTTTAAATATTATTTTGGGTACTATTCAACTTAAATTCAAAAAAATCCAAAGTAAATTATATCCAATATTATAAAAAAACATATAATATATGCGTTTATAATTAATTAATGAGCAACTAAGCACGCAAGTTGACAGGCAAAACTCGCATGAAAATCGGTTCGCCCCGATTCGTGCGATAATCGCACGTTCGAGAAGAAATGTCATACGAGAACCGGTTTAGACGAGTCGAGAAATGTTATGGAATTATCTCCCGAAAATTCAACTCTTCGTCTAAACTATTTCGCCTGGCGATAATCGCCTGGCGAGTATCGCATACGATACTCGTATGCGAATTTTTATTTCTCGCACGAATGTAAACGTTTTCGTACGATAATCGCCAGGCGATAATCGCATACGATAATGTCATACGAGTTTCTCGACCAAAACGGGCGAGAAACTCGTACCATCTAAATGGGGCTTTAATGACTTTAACTCGAACTATATAATACGTTAGCTCTAGATAGGATATGGGATTAACGTGTCAGTGTCAAAAGTGATATTTTTGGACATCATTTTTGCCATTAGACTTAAATTGACCGGGATATAGACCGTGATTACCTTTTTGATCCCGGTCAATATAAGTCTAATGAAAATAACCGTGAATCATTCAAAACTCTTATCATTTTTGCCACTGATAACTGACATCCTTATTGTACAAATGTAGTGCATGATAGATTTCCATCGTATTTTTTCAAAAACGTTTAGTCAATGTCAGTACTTCGTCTACAGCAGATTTATTAATAATATTATTGGCAGCAAACGAGCAAAGCAGATGAGATGATGGGAAGCAGTCTTTGCCGGCCATGGACATTAAGCAACACGGCGGAAATGAAATGGCATAATCCACTCGTACGTTAAAATACAAAGGAAAAACATTTCGCACTACATTTGTATAAAGAGCCAATATTTTTCGTATTTTAAAGTTCTAATCGAGCCATAGATTTCCTATAAGTACATTTGTATCAAATCCGCTCAAACCTTCACTGATAAACTGATAAGTTTTACGCGTGTGAATCTTAAACCGATTTAACGACACGTTTAATGAGACCATGTCGCCACTCCGCCGCCCATCAATTGCACCGCTGACGAGAGTTATACGCACATAAACCCAAGAGCTTTATGCGGTACCCGGCGATATTATTGTTATGAGTACTGCTAACTTTTGTCGACGTCTGATTTAATGGTAGCAATGTGTGTAACAGGCGGTGTTCCTGAAGTTTCATTAGAGGTGAACCGAAGCAGTGTTTGGCCTAATTTTGGATTAAATTACTTTGTTTATGTAGCTCTCGTACGCTGTTACCATTACCACAGACTTTAATTACTACTTAATAGTAGTACCTATGTTACTTCCTATCATATATTTATGATATATGTAAGTCAGTGGTTATGATATGCTAGCTACCAAAATTACGAAAATTTGATTAAGGGCCACTTGCACCAACGAAAATGGAGGGTTAACCCGAGGGTTAACCCACCATTTTATATGGAATTTGACATATGACAGCCCACTAACCATGAGTTAAGTGGATGCTGCAAGAGGGCCTAAGTATATTTACTCGAACTAATCTGTATGGTTTTAATTTTTTTAAACCTTTGTCTGGTGAGTAAGTAGGTGATACATTTATTTCACGACAGAACATACAAAATACAGAAGTATTACAGGTTTAATTTATATTTGCACAATTTGTAAAAGTATACGTAATACATTATTTATGTACTACTATTTAAATATGATACCTACTAAATATCTGTTAAGAGTTTACAGTATCATTTAACCAATAATCAATATCATCACGAATGAAAATTAATCAGTAACTCCTTTGAAGACATAATTATTAAGAACATTACGTTATAGGTATGTAACGTAAATACAGGGATTTCATCATCATTTTGCAGATTCCTCTTTATGTTATTTACCTAAACTGATATAATGTTTACATGAATATTGGAAACATCAGTAGGACTCTAAGTTGTAGGTCTCGCGTGACTTTACAATAATATTATGTAATATGATGGAATGCAATGAGGTAAGGCGCTTTTTCTACGATACTTAAGACGGATGGATACAATCCAAAAATCGTGATCAAAATTGTTGATGGTTTTTGAAATAAATACATTACCTATAGGACATATTCTTAGACAGATGGACTAAGCCCCACGGTAAGCTCAAGAAGGATTGTTTTGTGGGATGTGGGTACAACGATATTTATATAATATACAAAACTTACATATATACAAAACATCAATAACGCAGGAAGAAATACCAAAAATCTAAATCTAAAATGCAGTAATATATAAATAATACATTACCTATGTATGATGACGATAAAAAAATTAGATACTAAGGTACTTCTCATTGTAAGCAGGTTAGTAAAAAAAATAAGGCTAACCTAGCCACATGCAGTTGTGAAATATTTCTGCACCTAGCCCGGTGTATGATCATTTGTTTAGAAACATATTACACCCAGTCTACACAAGTATTGGGAAAACTATTTCACTTAAACAGTGTCTTCTACTGTTAGTACTTACTCGATATTGGAGTGCACTTGTTTGCCAACTAGTCGGCCGGCCTAGCCAAAGTGACAATCGTTGACGCTTCGTGGCGATCGGAACGCAGTCTGGCTCTGTCGCGCCGCTACAGAAGAGCTTTAGGGAGAGCAAGAGCTACGACACTGTACGGTACGTAAGGGATAGTGACGTTGGCTAGGCACCCTGCCACCCCGCTGCTATTGGATTTGGCAATCCACGTCGGCGTGTTTGCTTACAGAATTGAATTTTTCTCGCTTGGAATTCTACGTAATATTTGGCTACTGCTTAAATAATATTTCTTTAGAAAATCTTCCTTTGTTGACATTTGTCAGAATTTACATCTAATTTATGTATGGGTATTGGGTAAAGAGATCAAAATAAATTGAATTTAAAGGTGTACTCTTTTTCTTTTATTCTTGTTCTTGGGTAGATATTTAAATCCCTATAAGTAGAATACATAAAAGAGAAACCATTCACACACGTCTTAACTGTCAAATCTTTTATGAATATTTATTTCAAATTCTGCACTAAAATCCGATTTTTCCACCATACGAGTATGATATAGTTATTTGTTATACAAGGGAGCAAAGTTGTATTTTAACCGAGTGTGGAATTGCAACACGAACTAGCGAATGGATTCTATTAGGGTTGAACTACAAGCGAGCGAATGGATTCTATGGTTGAACCACAAGCGAAGCGAGTGGTTCGAAAATAAAATCATGAGCGAAGCGACTAGTTCAAAAATAGAATCATGAGCGTAGAGAGTGTTTCAATACACACGAGTTAAAATAACTTTGCATCCCGTGTGTAACACATAACTTTTCACCTCACTAAAGCGAGGAAACACGCAATAAAAATAATTGGAACATAATTGCACAGAAATAAGTCAATTTGCGTTTATTACAATTTCCACGAAGCACCGACCCACACCACAAAAGTTTCAAATTAAGAATCAAGAAGAAAAATCTATTTGGGTGCGTTCCGTTTCACGCGTTTTGAGATTGCAATGTTACTTATGGTGCGTTCTGAATAAATACAATGGAAGAGTCAAAAATACAATTTCTTGTACGATTTCAAGTGTCTTATGGTAAAATCATGTTATAAAATGGTTGGAATTTTATGTTTTTAGCCGGATACAATTCGATATGGGACATAATTGTCCTGTCTGGGAGATGCCTTTACAAGAAATTATATTTAAAAAAGTAACTAATGACACGTTCGGATTTCAAATATTCTTTGCACTCTTGTGGATAAAATGCGAGTTTGCTATCTGTTTTTAAAGAATAAAAAAGTCCTTTCCGAGATAGTGAGGTGAAAACTATATTATTAGCCTTAAAACGACTAAATATGTATCCCCTTATCATAAACGTACTCTAAAGTTAAAATCAAGCCGATAAAGTTCGTTTGTCCTATTCTACGTCGGAAAGGGACAAACGAACTTTATCGGCCTGATAACTTTAGAGTACCTTTATGAATAAAGGGGTTAAGAGGTAAATGTAAACTGAAAAAGTGGATAACGACTACACTGTGTATTGAGAGTTATGTACATCGCGCACACTAATTTGCGACACACAAGAAGACATCAGTATCTACGATAGGTTGATGTTAAAGCTACACGCCGAGCAATACCCTACCCAGGAAATTAATTATACAGCGTGGCCCGTTATTCTTTCGCTACTTTATGCCACAATGTAGGCAGCGCGACACAGCGAGCTAATATCACTTATCGGAGGGATGTTTACAACCAGACAACCACTCACCTGTACTGAAACGTGGGGATGTGCGGGGTGGGAAGTTATCGATACATTTTATGTGAAAATGTTTCAGCTTGTTACAAAGAAAATTATTTTGAAACCGTGCGGAAGCTATGCATGTAGACTTATATAATTTAGACTATCAGATAAAATAATGAGTCCTTCTAACAAAAAAACTGAGAGACATATAATAACATAAATGTAATATTATTCACGAGCAAAAAATGAACTCTGAATAATAAAGCATTACATGAAATAACGTAAACAACCTATGAAAATAAAAAAATATACATTATTATGTTTGTTAGATACCTACATACAACTACCTATGTACTCGTAGTAAGTACTACCAAAGCTAAGCAATGGCCATCGTCAAAATGATCGACATGTAATACCATACCATGGAGTACATACCTATGTCACGCTTCACTAGAGCACATGAAACTAAGCGAGCGCATCTCTAACATGAATGACTGCTCTGCGCAAATATCAGCCTGCCTAACCTCATTCTCCAATTCACCGCTGACTACGATATATCGTCAAAATTATTGATACCACGATTTATGTATTCTCGTCACTAGCACACGTGGAACAAAGCGAGTGCGCTAACATGAATTAGTTCCCCGTGGAAAAAAAGTACAGTCAGCGATAAAATAAATCAACTATTTCAACCTAACCGGTTTCTAAAAAACTTTAGACCTAAGTTTGACAGACAATACCCGAATTATAATCGAGCTGAAACTTCGCATAAATATGTATGTTGGATGTCTATGAAATATTATGAGGACTTGGAGCTGATCAACATCACAAGTACACGCTTGATGCTTCGCTGCGTGCGACATCTCTTTCCAATTCACCGCTTATTACCTAGGTAACATCGTCAACATCATCGACATCACGAGTATATTGCTCATCACTTGCACACGTGGAACAAAGCAAGTGCGCCCCTAACACGATCAACAGCGCAAGTACGCGCTTGCTGCTCCGCTGCCCGACCAATCTTTCCGATTCACTCCTTATTATCAAGCATCGTCAAATTATCGACAATACGAGTATATTTCTCATCGCTAGCACACGTGGAACAAAGCAAGTGCTTCTCTAATATGATCGCTAGCGCAAGTACGCGCTTGCTGCTTCGCTGCGTGAGACCTCTCTTTACGATTCACTCCATATTATCGACCATCGTCAAAACTATCGATAATATAGGTCATCGCTAACACACGTGGAACAAAGTGCGTCCTAGTGCGTCCCTAACACGATCAACGGCGCAAGTTCACGCTTGATGCTCCGCTGCGTGATTCCCCTCTTTCCGATTCACCACCGATTATCGAAGAACGTAAAAATCATCGATATCAGGAGATTCTCGAGTATATTGTGCCTCGTTAGCACACGTGGAACAAAGCGAGTGCGTCTCTAACACGATCAACAGCGCAAGTACGCGCTTGCTGCTCCTCTGCGCACGACCTGTCTTCCCGATTATCGAACATCGTAAAAATCATCGATATCAAGATATTCATGAGTATATTGTGCCTCACTAACACACGTGGAACAAAGCGAGTGCGTCCCTAACAGGATCAACGGCGCAAGTACGCGCTTGCTGCTCCGCTGCGCGCGACCTCTCTTTCCGATTCACCGCTGATTACCGGGGCTCCCTATATTATTATATGAATTGTTTACAATATATGTTGGAGTATTTGCCATTATGTAATATTATAAATGATGCCGTTTATTGGCACATTTCAATTTCAAGTAAGAACAGGTTAAAAATATCAGAAAAAAAATAGTAGTTAATATGAATTTTGGATCTGAACAGTTAACACTTGCTAATTTTGTAACTATCTTTAGTTTATTATATCGCTCGCTCGCGTTATAAAGAGACATAACCTCCACTTAAAAAATCACGTGAATCGTCACTCCGTTTCGCCGTGAAAGACGGACAAACAAACAGACACACACACTTTCCCATTTATAATATTAGTATGGATATGGATAAACTCGTTTCGAACTTCCTCTTTTCCGCACTTGTATTGTAGTGTAGGTACTACTACATCATTATCTAAGTTGACTTTCAAATAACGACCTCGTTTACTTATCCACACCTATAAACAATAAAGTCCACATCAAGAGAATTGTAAAAAATTAACAACCCTACTTCCTGTCACAGAAAAAAGTCATTTTCGTCCCCCTATTTTATTTCAGCGCAATTCCGGTATTACGCGGCAATCCATTAAGAGAATAGCCTCCCTTATCAACTCATAAATTTCGCTCCTATCTCGTACTATCTGTTTCACGTCAAACGGATAACGCATTGATACGATTCGGATAGAATTTTAGCTGTAAGCTTATAGTGTTGTTGGTAAACGGTGATATACTTAATGGATTTTTACTTTTTAGAAGATGCTTGACAGATAGTGTTTTTGAGACTGTCATTTACGAAGCTGTACGAATAAATAACATAGCAACTTCAAGAGATGAAGTTTTTAAACGACCGCCAATATTTTTTCAGCAAAAGTCAACTCCATGGCTATTTTTTTTGTTTTCAATCTCTTTCCCTCAATTTTTCTACAACTCAAACATAATTCTAGGTCATAGGTCTGCAGTCTCTGAACATGTCATGGATAAAGTCAATCATGCTATAAAGTTTGACAAGCCTCTGGTTCTCGCTAAGGAGAAGCGATATATACCCAGAATGTTGCGAGAGGCCATTGAGATCAAGAAATATCCAAACTTTAATAGAGAGGATGGCTTTACTTTACCACCGGCTTGGGATCCAGTAGTACATCTGATAATGGAACAAGCACGACGAAGGCTGTGAGGCATTTGTGTTGTATGGTGTTGGACATTTGCAGTTTGTTTCTTTGTCAATTTTGTGTAGATTAATTGGTTAATTTTTTTTTTTTTAACAGAGTAATGGTAAATTTTTTTGAATATTGTATAACTAGCTTTATTAATAGTGTGTGAACCTACCTTAGAAATCTAGATTATTTGTGGTCATGGTTCGTTAATATTTCTTGTAAGTGGGTAGCTTTTGCACATTTTAATTTTTCCTCAGTCACCCGTTGACCACGAACGCTGTAAAGAGTTCGAAACGTCGGGATGTATTTTAAATTCATTATACGCGATTTAATCCGTTTCCATAGTTTTATTTCATGAGTAACTATCGCGGTAACCGAAGACAATATTCAAACATAATTATTATACATTATAATATAATATTACCTAGGTCAGGCCCCGTAGCCGAATGGCATTTCTGCGACGCGAAAGGCCACCGAAACCGATAGAGAGCTACGAAAGAGATATTATCGTGGGCGTTTCGTGAGCGCTTGTGCCATTCGGCTACGCACCCTGATATGTTACCATGACATACAACCCCTTTCCCGTAATGTTCCCAATGTTTCCCTACTAACGAGGTTAGTGAAGCATTCATCATTAAATATAGCCCCTTTGCCCCAGTGTATTCATGAAAGCAAATAAATTGACATACAAATTAGTATGCGCCAGTGAAATTATTATGCGAAAAGGTTGCTATAAGATCACATTTTAATTAATTACGGATTAATGTACTTTAATCCCTTCTAAAAGGGCACAGTGCACTCTTTCTAGCGACACATTTTTTGTTGTTCATATTTTCTGAGAGATCATTTTCAATTAACTTTCCATAGAGGCATAAAGTAAAGTGTCAGTCAGACTGGTGTTAATTACGCATCCGCCAACTGCCGTTCACGCGGGATTTAAGCTTAATTGACAGCATGTTGCCAGCTCTATTGGTTTTACATATATTCAAATTAGACCAAAATTAATTTATTTAATGAACTTTACATATAAAACTAAGGCTAAGTACAAAACTTATTTGCTAGCTTACACCAAACCGTCGGTTGCACCAAACCGTGTGACTGTTAAAGCATTCGTTAAATTTTATTGTATGGGAAGATCCATAGACCTCTGCTGCGTGACGATGATATGTCTGTCAAATGTGGTTGATGCAACTGGCCCTAAATCTACTATAGATACGATGTGCGATGAAGTCGCATACTCTTAGGTCACCAGTTATGTACGACTCCGACGGACAGTCCATGGCTGCAACTCGCCTGTTCCTAGACTGTGCAAGGTAGTAAATAGCTGTAGCCATGTACTGGATATACACTTTGACTCTGGACATCAGTTTAAAAATTCGGTCCGATCCTAAATATTTAGCTAAAAATAACACTTGGTACATAATGTAATAGTAACGAGTTAATGCCAGAAGTTTTATGTATACATACATACATACAATCACGCCTGTATCCCATAAAAGGGTAGGCAGAGCACATGAACCGCTCAAGTTTCAGTGCCACTCTTGACAAAAAGGGGTTGAATGAAAACGAAATTGTGACATTGCAGTGTGTATGTATATATATCTTATATATAGCATAGCTAGCTCTTACCTTTATATACTTAAATATATTTATTAATTTATTTGATGTATGTGGTGTTTACCTTTAAGTAAATGTTACGCTTAGCGATCATAATCAAAATGTTTGTATTTATGTCACTCACGGTGTAAACAATTGTTGGTAAACCAATAAACATAAAATAAAAAAATAAATGTACGTCAACCAGTCGTTTCGCGACCAGGAACATTTTTATGAGAACTTGCTATGGTAATACGAAGCCATTTTGTTAACACTAAGCATGGTAAGATAATTACATACATACTTGTATATGTATTATTACAATGTTACGAGAATATTAAACCACCGGGGTTAATTTTCGGGGGCTTTTCGGGGCAAACGACGCAACGGAGCCACGCTGTGACGTCATCGCCCAAATCAATTGTTTAATTTTTATTGTCTATCTTATTATTTTTCTCTTTATTTTTTCTCTTTTTTGATATCTAAGTTTCGTGACGCATTGGTTTTGCTGTAATGTCATGTAAACATGTTTTTACTAAGTTTGTGTTAAATAAATTTTAAAATTGGGGTTTCCTTTTTTTGATTCTTGGGTAAAACTCTAAGTCATTTTTTTATCGCGATTTATTTTACCCACGTTTCAGTAATAAATGCGACCCGGTTTCTATTTTTACGCGACAATATTGATTTTGTACGGATAATCAGTTTTGCGACTAAAAGTAGAAAATGGATATAGTCTGCTACGTTTTTAGGACCAAATTTACCGTAGTAAGTGAATGGTTATCTCGATAACAGGCTACATCGAGCTGCTGCTTCTAATAGGCTATAGGCACTCTTAACACATAGGATGTAATATGTATATTCCTATATCCATACCTAATATTATAAATGGGAAAGTGTGTGTGTCTCTTTGTTTGTCCGTCCTTCATGGCAAAACGGAGCGACGAATTGTCGTGATTTTTGAAGTGGAGATAGTTGAAGGGATGGAGAGTGACATAGGCTACTTTTTGTCTCTTTCTAACGCCAGTGAAGCCGCGGGCAAATCTAGTACTCTATAAATGCAATAGCATAATAAACTGATACGCTGGCCTTCCTATTTTAAAGAGCAGTGTAAATGAAAGTAACGTGAACTTTCAGTCAAAGATACGAGGCTCAGCTGGTCTAATCATCTGATTCTCCTTAGGGTGGAAACAATTCTATCAGCCACATGTTAAGCTAAAATCAAATTATGGTACGCGTCACACGGACGCGGCAGACGACCGCGACTGATAAGTGTGCACAGTCTTAAAACATCCTGCGCGTCAGGGTACGTAGCCGAATGGCAAAAACGCTCACGAAACGAAACGCTCGTAGATATCTACCTCTATCGCTCTTGCGTATTGGCGTGACAGAGCCAGACTACCTTTCGCGGCGTTTCGTTTTCGTTTCGCGTCGCAGAAATGCCATTCGGCTACGGCACCTGATGACGTCCGTACACCGTGCGCTCAAGGCCACGTCCATGGCTTACGTCCGATAGTTTGCAGAATTCAGTGTAAGTATATTCATTATCTAGATCGCGGCAGTATACGGACGGCGTCCGCCGGACGCGTCCCATAATTTGTTCTAGAGGTATGTATAAGTAGTAGAGAAGTGAAAGAGAAATCGCTCGTTAGTATGAAGATACGTACAAATGCGTTCAGCTTTCCGACGTGTACCTAACGGCTCAGCCACGACATTGGTCTAAGCGCAACAGCAGTGAGCGGCGGCCATACATTGGAGCGAGACACAGCGATGGTACTTTTCACACCGCTGTTGCGCTTAGACCAATGTCGTGGTTGGGCCGTAAGTGTCTTCATTAACGAGCGATTTCTCATTATATGAAATGCGGCTCAATGATGGTACGATGATAGATTCCAACCTTACATTGATACAAATGTACTTCATATTGCGCATCATTATGGCAAGTAATTTAGCAAGTCCACGCAAAGGGTGGCGTTGAGTGTCGGTTAACCGTGGAGGGTCAATAGGAAACCCTTGCCGTGTTTGATTACCTTGAGTTGTTTGCCAACTTGCCAAGTTGGTACGCGTTATGTTTATGTAAGATAGCTTTAGTTGAAAGTCAAACTATAGTCTGTTAAATGAATAGACAAAGGTTATTGTCGTGATTACGGTAAATATGCATTATATAAATATTTGATGACCTGTCTGGCGCAGTCGGTAAGTTACCCTGCCTGCTACGCCGCGGTCCCGGGTACGAATCTCGGTAAGGAAGGGCATTTATTTGTGTGATGAGCACAGATATTTGTTCCTGAGTCATGGATGTTTTCTATTTATATAAGTATATGTACACATATATATATAAGTATTTATATATTATATATATATCGTTGTCTGAGTACCCACAACACAAGCCTTCTTGAGCTTACCGTGGGCCTCAGTCGACCTGTGTAAGAATGTCCTATAATAATTTAATTTATATTTATTTATATGAGCCTAGAGAGTCCCACTGCTGGGCACAGGCTTCCCTCTTCCCTTTCCACGTATCCCGGTCCTAATAAGTGATAACAAGGTGTCTTGTCCGTTTGTCAGAAGCAACTCTTATTTAAATCTTAATTTAGTCACTACATTCGCAAATGTATCCAAGCCGCGCTTCTTAACAAGCCGCTTGTCTTACGATTTTATAGCCGTACGCCGGGTTCTAATTGGGGTTCGTTAGCAGCCGATTGTTTGCGAGTGATGGCAAGGCTTATAGTCAGAGAGTCCGCGGCTTTAGCATCGTCCTTGCCGTTTATTTGAATTACTTTAGATAGCTAACGGATACATATCGATTTTGATAAAACAAATACACCGGCTTAAGAACTCTCACATCACATTTAGATTTTGTTCTGAAAATATGTATTAAATAAAACTGAGAACTAAACTGAAAATATCCAACATCATATAACACTTTCGCACAAACTTTGCTATGCTTGTTACTTAAAAAAAAACAAAGCTGGTGATAGAATAAAACCAATTTCCTCTGAAAACGTTGGGATGTATCAAAAGCGTTAACAGTAGATGATGTTATTACGAAAATACTGAATTTACTCTGATGGATATGACTTCATATCAGTACAATATAAGTGATGTACCGTACCTACCGTACAGGTACTATAAAAGGGTGAATATCTCAGCGTGATTTTTTTGTGGCGGAGCTGATAATCATTGTGTGGGATAATAAATTCTGCGTTTTTATTTTTTAATGAAAACCAATCCCAAAATACTATCTTCGGCAAAAACGCAAATTGTCACAAGTGTTATGTATACAGGGTGCCTGGTAATTAATGGACAACCTTTAACCACCAAGAGGGCACCTTATACTGGTCCAGAAAATCGACTTTAAGGTTTAGTAAAAGTCGTCTGGTTTTCGAGATTTTCACACTTTTTAAACTTTTAATACTACCTAAATTTTAAAAAGTGTGAAAATCTCGAAAACCAGGCTACTTTTACTAAACCTTAATGTCGATTTTCTGAACCAGTATAAGGTGCCCTCTTGGTAATTAAAAGGTTGTCCATTAATTACCGGGCACCCGGTATTTATTTAAAAATACTTTTTCATCGAAATTCTAATTTTGGTGTAGCGTCCAGAGCCTGTTTTTAGCGGATCATTGCTATGGTAAGTCCAGTAAATCCGCAGCTATAAAGAAAACTTGGCAAACTTTCATTCTTTATTAGATTAAGTATATTTTAAGATGATATAATTTACTATAATTATATCATTTGACACTTATAACTAAGCACCAAAAGTTATCCGGGGAAAGAACCAATTTTGGTGGTAAATATTGAAATTATTTTTATGGTTAAACGAGAGGCAGGAAGACGAACAAACGTGTTGTAACCTGTCTATTCAGGTTTGTTCCTGCACTTAGCCATGACACAAGTGTCATACCTTGCTAGATTTATCCGTTTTTGTTTCTCTTTGAAGTGTATTTATGACATATTAAAAGTTTATTATTTTAAGTAGATAATTATATAAAAAAATAATAAAAGGCTTTATTTTTTATTTTATTTTTCATTTTTGTGGGTAGACCAATTTTGGTGGCGATCATATCTCTGAAATCTCTGGTTTATTAGTCATGTTAAAATTTCAATTAAAATTACAAAACTAAAAAAATCCACTAAAATTAGGCAAATTTCGAGTATGTTGAAATTCACCCAAAACTACTGTGAGTAATAAGGATCAAAACGAGCTGTCGGGTTCTTCTACTATAATAGAATATTAATACGTCTCAACGTGGAATTTCCGGTGAAAACATTAACATCGTATAGGAAATCTTATAAATACGGAATGTTATTAATTATATCGACGGAGAAAATTTCAAATATCCACCATCGATATATTGTATACCTACCTATGTTTATAATTATAAGCATTTATTGATTATTTGACTTATTTCTATCCTGAATACTCGTAATTTTTGGGTTATAAAACTTAACTGTTGCAGCAAATACATCTGAACGGCCTCATATCGGTACATATTTAGGATAAAACATTTTTTTTTTTATTTACCCAGACCGTATAAACAATATAAATCATTAATTATTTACGTTGTAGTTGGACAATTTTTTTTTTAATTATAAATGGGCGTAGTCTTGGCCACAGCACGCCACAGACTAGACAAAGACAAAGACGTGGCCTACGATGGAGTGAGCTCAGCATCAAATAAGTACAGAATTTCAGAAATGCTAGTTAAACAGAAAATGTATATTAATCCGAATTTTCTTCTTATCCTACTCCAAAGATGTTTTATGATCTCAAAACACAATTTATAAATCTGAGTTGTCCATAAAGCCGCGTTTCTTTTAAGGGTCCGTTAATGAGCTTATTAAACCCCCAGAGGGCTCTGTTCGTAGCTCGCCGCAAACTTTGGCCAGACATTTGATTGGCTTTCCCGAGACGCTGCAGTCGGAGGACTGTCTACAGATCATCTCAACTACTAGACGGAGCATTCAAGCAAAATGAAAGTCATCTCACAGGAAAATTTTCCAGTAACTGGCCACCCTAAAAATGAATTATCTTCGCCTTTTAATAGGGTACACTTTTATAGACATAAATAAATAAATATTGGGGACACCCTACACAGATCAACTTAGCCCCAAACTAAGCAAAGCTTATACTATGGGTGCTAAGCGATGATATACATACTTAAATAGGATAAATACATACGTATATACATAGAAAACATCCATGACTCAGGAACAAATATCTGTGCTCATCACACAAATAAATGCCATTACCGGGATTCGAACCCGGGAAGACTAAGAGTACACTTACTTATAGATACAATTTCTATTACTGTCTACCGTTCAGTTGCTAAAGTAGCTTGCCACATTTTGCTAAAACAATTCTGTTTGCCACTATAAATACAAATAGTTATTTGTTTTACAAGGGGGCAAAGTAGTTGTTTAACCGTACGTGCCAATATTGATACCTGAGCAAGCGAAAGGTTCAAAAAGTGGAATCTTGAGCGTTGCGAGGGTATCAAGGCACGAAGGTTAAACAAACTTTTTCACCGAGTGAAACACAACATTTTTCACCACACCAACACAAACAAAATACTGACTATAAAACATCAAACTAAATCAAATTATTCAATATTTATGATTCAAAATCATCATTTATAGGTAAAATCTAGCACCCAGCTTAAGAGATCGAGTTAAAATTTGTATGAAATTACTTTGCCCCCTTGTGGATAAAATGCAATTTTGCTATCTGTTTGTGAATAGCAAAGAAAGCCTTTACCAGTTGGTGTGGTGAAAAAATATTTTTAGTACTAATTTGCCACTTAAGTACTGGAAGGGGACCAGTTAATTATGTAGTCTATGTTCTCCCATAATAATTTACTGTAGGTAATATGGGAACGCTACCGTTTGATCCTGCTGCGTCTGTCTAGGTTTACAACCAGCATTTTTTTAAAGTGCTGGTGTGACAGGAAGGGATAAACAAACTTTGTCGGCTTGATAACTTTAGTGTACGTTTATGAATAAGGGGGGTTAGAAATTAATTAAAAATTTTAGGGTTGAATATGGCTATCTATTTAATAGAGTAAGAATAGATGTTACTCAATTGCGATGCTCAAATGTGTAGAAGAGCAAATCTTCATACGAGTAACCGGTCAAAAAGTCCTTACAGCAAACACAAAGTTCACGTTTTGCTGAAAATTGAAACAAATCATGATATTTTACCTGCAAAATTGTATATGCGTTTGCGCTCTTGGTAAACGTTTCATAATGCGGAGTCTGTGAGACTATCACAGTCAGTAGTTTATCTATGCAGTTAAACGCTGACTAGGTTCATTAAGCGATCGGAACTTTGATATAGCTTTGAAAGGCTAATTTGTGAGGGATAAGTTGTAAAATCTGATGGGTTTCTGGGTAATGTTATTACGTTATGTTTAGGTTTAAAGACATTTATTCTCATAAAGATAATGTTTACATCACTGACATGAGAACATATTTAAAATACAAATTTACATCAATTTTTATCGTCACAATACAACAACATAACAAAATAGGTAAGTACTTTATTGTTAATAATCGTACCATGGGTATTATTGCCAAAAAATCACGAATAGGTACGTAAATTATATTCACAAATTGAACTTGTACCAAATTTTCAACAAAAAACAGAAAAGAAATATTAGATTTAGATTTAGATTTCTTTATTTCATGATAAAAATTACACTATACATTTGCTACATGTCAAAATTATGTTTATCTTCTCATCATGATCCTCAAAAATTACATAAATTCTATATAAATTTTTTTGTGTCTCCCAATAAGGATCGTCATTTACAAAGAAAGAAAATACACATGCCAAGCTAAATAAATTAAGTTACAATATCATAAAATTATCACAAAGCAAGAAAATATTATATTACTTAATATATATACAATTAAGTATCAAACAGAAAATACTCGTATAATTATAGACATTATCGCCAAGTAGACTTCTATGTAATATTTGTAGAAGAGTTCTAAAATATAAAAACATCAATATGAAGAAAAGTAAATAGAATGAACGATTTATGTAGTAAAATAAAAATGTGATTTTATTACTCTTGCCGTATATTTTATTACGTTACATCATAAAAAATATTTCTACTTTCACACCAACATTCGTAAACTCAAGCGGCTCAGGAGCTTTATTGGACTAGTCAAAACTGACGTTTCGTGTTGTTTCTCCGTTGATGTGGATAAAATCGCAAGATGTCGAATAGGTACAATAATCTGTCAAACTGAGACATTTGCGAACCACACAGTTAGGTGACAAGTAAGACAACCAAACAAACCAAATTATTATAGACCATATAGGGTCATTTGCAGAAAATTCGTACCTTTTGGATTTCGTAACGAAACTCAGAAGTAACGAAACTGATGAAATAAAAGCGCTTATATCAGTATCTAATTCTCTGGTAGTGTATTAAAGAAAAATAGAATCATATTACATATTTTCTCAATTAATACAGTTTGGTTGTACAGCTGATTTAATCAAGACTAGATAGAAGAAACATGCTATAATATTCACTGATTTTAAAATGATGCAACTTTGACGGATAATACGAGTGACTAAGGTCCCTGGTTAAAATGACAATCCATGCTCATATTATAAATGGGAAAGTGTGTGTGTCTGTTTGTTTGTCCGTCTTTCACGGCAAAACGGAGCGACGAATTGACGTCATTTTTTAAGTGGAGATAGTTAAAGGGATGGAGAGTGACATAGGCTATTTTTTATCTCTTTCTATCGCGAGCGAAACCGCGGTCAAAAGCTAGTATCTAATATAATATGAAATGAAAAGATGCCGTCTCGAAACAAAAGAAATTTACTGCTGCACTAAGACTCGCAGTTAAATAAGCTTAAAGGTGCCCGTCTACGACCTACGTCTGACATTCTGGTCGCAGATAATAAGGACCTTTAGACCACGGGTTTTGTTGGCACTTGAACAAAAGTAAAACCCTAATTGAGAGCGGTGAGCGAGCAAAGAAATTGATTTCGATGAATTTAAGAAAAGTTAGCTGATAAATATTAAACTTTATTTCTTTCTTAGCATTAACAAAAGCGATCTTACCGAGTCGAGAAAAAACAAGTTTTTAAAATAAATCATAGCTTAATATCGTACTTGTTTAATTATAAATCATAAATTATTTTAGGATCCTTTTAATACTTTTGCTTTAATAAGTTAAAGAAAGGGAATTTTACGGATTTAAATTATTCTCAGTATAAGGTTAAAAAATCTGTGTATAACGCGATATGCGGCTACAATGCGGAGACAGGTCAAAGGTTATGACAGATGGCGCCACCCTGTTAGTCCATTGCACAGATAAAGAATTTCATACGTGAGAGAGAGAAGATGATATGTTTTTTCTCTCTCTCACATGGATGGTGATAAGCAATAATGTGTCAACCCACAAAAACTAAAAAAATGAGATTTTAATGCCATGTTATAGCTGGATTTTTAAACTTCTATTTGCATAAATGACCTTTTCATTTTGAAAATTTTTACTATCCCAAAAGTAAAAAAATAGGTTAACACAAATCCTATATCGTGTGTTGCCTGTTTTGCATTAATGTGTCAAGAACCTTAACTTATTATAGTAATTGGCAGAAGACATATTTAAATTACAATAATGTGTTATGAGGGTTGACTCAACGATTTTTTTACACTTGACTCATTCTTGCAAAACGCAAAAAATGACATAGTTACCCACTATGAGACTTGAATGATTATTGCAAAATGATATTTTATTCGTTGTTTTATGCTACGACCCGTGTTATAAAACATAAGTCATTATTGTTAAATTATATTCGGGTCATAAATTGTTCGTTTTTGGTGTAAGTACCATGACACTATATTGTAAAATATAACTGTTCATATTAATTTATGTTTGAATAAGTTATGACTTAGTCCATTAGTATATTTTTGCACATGAATGGTAAATTCAGTACGAAATTGAACATTTTAAGTCATGAATATACATATTCGTTATTATAATTTGCAAACATTTTTTACAAGTACGTGTTTATATAAAAATCTAATATAAGCTACTATTTTTTTATAATTACTAATTACATCAAGACGTGTTAATGTATGCATAAAAATATTGTTTGATTTTTGAATACTTACTGAATGGTAGTTTATTATTTTGTTAAAGATATTTTATGTTTTGTTCTTGTACAAGTCATGAGTTATTCATAATTTAAATGACTTAGTCTATTAAATTTATTAGCGTAAAAAAATATTTTGTTGTATATTTTAGATAAGTAGTTTGTTTTTTTTAAAGATGATTATTTGGTTTTTGTAACGATTTTTTGTTGAAAAAGCACAGATAATTTAAATATGTGTCTAGAAATGATCATTACTCTAATAGTTAATTTATAGTATTTTATTCAACAGGCGTTTAAAGGAGGTCAAGAAATATGAGTGGCGTACTTTCCACGAGTATTTTGGAGTCAGTTAAACACCTCAGTCAACTTTTACAACGACCATGCACTTAGTTTTTAATAGTTTTTTTAAATAATTCTCGCGAAATTCACACTGTTTCCTGTATTGCAAAGGTTTGCACTGTCAGCTCAGCTGCCCAAAGCCTTCCCGCGCACGCACGCAGTATCGTTAATGCAATGCGTTGCCATGATTACAGAACCAAACAATGCGTTTTCAGTTTTTTCGATACGCACAATCCTGTAAATGACGAATAACAGTTCGGGAGTAGAAAAATCATTAAAAGGTTTGATTAATAAATAATGTATTGATTTCTACATGACGACCGGTCTGGCGCAGTCGGTAGTGACCCTGCCTGCTACGCCGCGGTCCCGGGTTCGAATCCCGGTAAGGGCATTTATTTGTGTGATGAGCACAGATATTTGTTCCTGAGTCATGGATGTTTTCTATGTATATAAGTATTTATATATTATATATATCGTTGCCTAAGTACCCACAACACAAGCCTTCTTGAGCTTACCGTGGGTCTCAGTCAATCTGTGTAAGAATGTCCTATAATATTTATTATTATTTTATTATTTATACCTAATAACATAAGTGACCATGACTGATATGTTACTTAACACTTATAAAGTTAAAAATATGCATAGGTAGAGTATTTTACAATAACAATTTATGTGCTTTAACATGTTTATTTAAGATTCATAGATATTTTTAAACAATTAGCAAAAGTGGGTTAAGTATCATAACACAGTCTTGAAAAAGTTTGACGTCGTCGAACAATTCGCAATAAAAGAAAAGGGCATTATTTCGTCAAATTGAAGTTTGTTTTGAAATTAAGCTACAATAATCACTACTACTGAACGTATTATAGCTGAAAAACACAACAATCTATATAAAAAACAATTTTTTTTAAGAGAAACACAAAAAAATGAGAAAAAATCTTTAGACGCCATTTTCTCAAAATGGTTGGCGTGTGGGTTGACACATTATTGCTTATCACCATCCACATATGAATGACAGTGATATGCCTAGGCACTTGCACAGGCGCCGCCTGGCGGGATAAAATGTCAGTGTGCCTCCTCATTGCCAACATAATTTCCAATTATTAATTTGAAGGTTAAGCCCAAGGATGTGTAATTAATATGCATTCACAATCAATATACGGAACTAAAAACCACTATGTAGGTAAACCTATAAATAACCTAACCACAAAATTCAAATTTTGAAAAAAAAACCCGATCACGACACGGACCGATTTTCATGAAACATGGCTAAGAACTCTCCCGACTAACTCAGATTTCAAACAAAAAAAACTAAACCTAAATGGGTTCATCCGTTCGGGAGCTACGATGCCACAGACAGACATACACACAGACAGATAGACAAACAGACAAACAGACAGACAAACAGACAGACAGACAGACATGTCAAACGTATAATACCCCGTCGTTTTTGTGTCGGGGGTTAAAAACAGAGTAAAAGCGTCCGACAGCAATCCCTTGCGGCGCGTCATTTAGCGAGCGACTGTGGCTGGCGCGAGAAAAGCACCTCATCTACTCGCTTTCACTTTAAGGTGCGATAGGCCGCTATAATCACCAATTACTTAGTCAGCATTCCTTTTAAAAATTATAAATATTTCATAGCCTAAAAACATGTAATTAACATGCATATCCATTGTTTATGACTACAAGCTACAGACTACGTAGGTAATCCTATAAAAACAGAGTAAAAGCGTCCGACAGCAAGCCGAGAGGAATACAGACTCCTTTTAAAAATTATAAATGAGGAGTGTCTTTTCAAAATGACTTACTTTTATAAGTCAACAAAGTTTATTTCATAATTTTAGAACAAAACGGGACTTAATCGCGTAAACACTTACATTTATATTTGGCCCGACGTTTCGAACATCACATTATGTTCATGGTCACGGGTAGACTAGCGAGGAATTGCATCAACATCTTCTAGCCGCGCGAGTTTCTCGAACTACCCGCACTTGTTCTTGATTATTCACTTTTGCGCTAGGGTTGTCACTTTGCCTACACACAACACTCACGACATCATCCGGTGTGTTCCTCGGTGTTTTTTCACGCTTACATTTGCTAATCACTGGATTCCACGAAGAAGAAATTCCCTGTCCCTCATTTTGGTTGAAATTTCGATGCTTCCTAATTTCAATCGCTTCACGTACTTTTCTGCTGTAGAACAGACGTTCCGTTGATAGAATTTTGGGACTATGGAGCTCGATCCAGTGGTTTGGTCCCGACTGTAGCAGATGTTCAGCTACCGCAGACTTATTAATTTGGCGGTTTTTGACAGCCGCGATATGCTCCTTGACCCTTACCGCTATTGTGCGTTTGGTTTCTCCAATATAGGAACTACCACAGCTGCAATCTATCTTGTACACACCTGGTGTCTGATACGGGATAACATCCTTTGCTGACCTAAGTTCCTGGTGGCGTTTTGTTCTAAAATTATGAGTGCAAATCGTGTTAGTCTAAATCAATATAAAGTTTATTTCTCTAGGAAGACATAGATAAAAATAACCTCTGTTGACTTATAGAAATAAGTCCTTTTAAAAAGACACTTCTCAAATATTTCATAAGTTCATAGCCCAAAAACATGTAATTTATATGCATTCACAATCAATATTTATCACTAAAAACCACAGACTACGTAGGTAATCCTATAAAAACAGAGTAAAACCGTCCGACAGCAAGCGCTTGCGGCGCGTCATTTAGCGAGCGACTGTGGCGGGCGCGTGAAAAGCGCCTCATCTACTCGCTTTCGCTTTGAGGTGCGATAGGCCGCTATAATTGCCAATAGCTCCAGGCGGAATCTTTGCTGGTAAACACGGCCGGATAAAAGATGCCTTGGATAAGGATTACCTACCGTGAAATTACGCTGTAACTAAGATTTTTGTTTTCTAGTGATGTAAATGGAAATTCAGATATTCAAAGCGAATAAAAGGGGATAATACTTCTCATTTGAGAAGAAAACGAAGTTTCATGCCGCTTTTCAAACATAAATAATGATAAGTGATCATAATTAAATAAATATGAAGGCAAAATAAACGATTATATATCATAAATATTTACTTTACTTAGGATAGCGCGATGAACCTAAGGCACATTTACAATGTAAACTTTATTCTTGAAATAAACAGTATTACATTAAAAAACCGTAGCGCTGAAATCAATATGAACTGTCGCGTGAAAAGATCGCTCGTAATTCCAAAAGCATATTTTCACTGAACATAAACCCCGCAAGGTTGTCAGTTCGTTAACTCAGTACTGTCATCCGATTCTGACACGGGACTGGAACAGAACTTCATTTATTTATGACATGGTTGGCAGAATTATTAAAAAATATTACCATATTATTATATTACTCAACTCAAGAGCAACCCCACGCCTGCAACTCTTGAGTTGCAGGCGTCCATAGGTTACGGTGACCGCTTTCCATCAGGCGGACCGTGAGCTTGTTTGCCACCGACGTAGTATAAAAAAATATATATTTAATTCACTTTATATTTTTTCAGCTGGATTTTTTGATGCATTCGCTAGCAATTCTAGTAACCGATTCCCGACTTGTAAAAGAAAGCAACTGCGAACTCATAACGGGTTTGCGGCATTGTTTATTAGGTTATAACGATACCTGCATTTGTTTTTAAACACTAACTACTTGTGTATGTAAACTAATGGATGTTGAGCTACGGTCGCCGCAGCCGATAACATTGATTTCCTCGCACGAGTATATAGCGAAAATGTATCGCAGAGGCAGAACGACTATGTATCGTGATTAGCACTATCGGCCTAGCCAAATGCCAATCGTTTAATTTAGCCGCCGATCTAAACGCAGTCTGGCTATGTCGCGCCAATACAGAAGAGCGATAGATATAGTTAGAACGATATTATCGTGAGCGTTTGTGCATTTGGCTATGCACTCTGAATGAAATAAAAGTGATATACGCGATTTATTAAATAAATTCAATTCAAAACAAAGCTGACAGACCTTGTACAAAACTCGCCATGACCAGAATAGGGACATCGATCGTCCGGGATGCCTACACTCAGCGTTTCCGTACGAACCGGCGAAGGGCCAATAAATATGACATACCAGGAAATTGGACCGAATTTCTGCTTAGTCGACTTCCGCTGGTCGTTTCAGAACTTTTTGATCGTATGTCGAATAACTAAAGGGAACTGAAATGGAAATGCTGAAGCAAAATGTGGTGGCTTTTGTCTATTTGTAACATCGATACTAATATTATAAATGGGAAAGTGTGTGTCTGTTTGTTTGTCCGTCTTTCACGGCAAAACGGAGCGACGAATTGACGTGATTTTTTAAGTGGAAATAGTTGAAGGGATGGAGAGTGACATAGGCTACTTTTTGTCTCTTTCTAACCCCCCACTTCCCTAAAATGGGGGGTGGGCCTTTGTATGGAGCATTCCGCAATTTTCGAATTTATCGCAAGCGAAGCCGTGTACAAAAGCTAGTTCAATAGAAGTTGAAACTATTCGGCGGCGATACTGCTTTTTTATCGTATTTTTTATTCATAAAACTTTTTATATTATTTCAAAAATTTCATAATTATGCTGAGTAAAACAATATTTTTGGGATTTAAAGCTTGCAATAATAGTACATTACGATACAAGTGCGAAAAAAAGGAAGTTCGAAACGAGTGGCGATAAATTAAAAACGACCGAAGGGAGTGTTTTAAATCGACACGAGTTACGAATTTCATTTTCGCACGTGTATCGTACGACATTTTTTCAGTACAGATGAGCCTCCGAAGTTTCGACCTGGCATATAATGAACCACTTCTCGCACTAGTGCGTAAAAAAAACACCATCTGTACTGAAAAATATTGAAATTTCGTTTTTTTTCAACCCCTTTTTGCCAAGAGTGGCACTGAAACTTGAGTAGTTCATGTAATCTGCCTACTCCTTCATGGAATACAGGTGTGTATGTAAGCTTATTACATTCACGATAATTCCATCAAATTACTGAAACAAACCAGGACGAATGAAAATAAAATTATATTTTCGCTGAATTGCAGTAATTATTTTATCGGTATTCTTGGAAATAATGGCCTTCTGATTGTTATGAAAATAAAGCCAGCGAAGGATTAGAATTATAATTCATCGAAGTGACTTTCCAGTAGGACTATTCTCTTCTTTTAAAATTATGAAGTCTTATAAAAATATGAAGCCTTCGTTTCACTTTCATCATTATAAAAGAATGATAAAGAAATAGGATTTCTTCGCAAAATTATCGGGATGAAACATTTTACGAGGCAAAGGTCAAAGTTATGAAATTGATAGCTACCGATAGCCCAGTATTATGTTACAAAGGGGAACTGGTTTTTTGCGTTAGGTACTAGTCCCACCAAACGTGAGTAAGCTAAGTCTGTCTGTCTGTCTGTCTGTCTGTCTGTTTGTCTGTCTGTCTGTGTGTGTGTCTGTCTATGACATCGTAGCTCCCGAACGGATGAACCGATTTAGATTTCGTTTTTTTTTTGTCTGAAAGCTGAGTTAGTCGGGAGTGTTCTTAGCCATGTTTCATGAAAATCGGTCTACTATGTCGCAGTCGGGGGTTTTTTAAAAATTTTAATTTTGTGGTTAGGTTATGTTCGTGTCTGTATCGCTGATAGCTCATCGCTTGCTCGCTCGTGGTAGAACAGTAGTTGGCTGCCACGCATTGTTTTCCGTTTGAATAACCCCATATGACAATAGTTTATTAACACTATGTTACGTGTCAGCCATGTACTAAACGTACAGGTAGTGTCTACATTGTTGCCAATGCCAAGCGATGGAAAGGAAGGAATTTTATTTATGATATAGCTCAGAAAACATCTGTATGAAAATTTGTGCTTCCACCGAGGTTACACAAAATGCTATCTCAAACAATTTACGGAAATATAAAAGAAATATCTTGTAAACAATTTATCATGAAAATGTATTCTATATTAATAAATGTTTTTTTTTAAGCTCCTTGATTTTGTAAATTGTTATGGTGCTTTATTTCGGCGTTTTGACTATGCAGATGTAGGCATAAGTCACTTTCGATCAGAAACTAACAATAGACACTAAACAGCGAAAGTTGGGAGTTTTATGTTAATATTTATTATTAATTCAATGTTTTAATTATAGGTAAAGTCAACAACATAGCTGTGAATACAGACAAAGTGTCAAAAACATGTATACACACCTTAATTTACAGGCAATAAAGTTATGTATACATATTTTGGCACTTTGTATTGATAGCTGTTTTGTTGACTGTACTTTCCAGTTAACAAGTGAAAAGATTATGGAGTTGAATTAAAACATAAATTTGAACATGTAGTAATACCTCTAAAATCGTGAATGCTAATTATACTCGAGAATGATAACCTCATACCCTACTAATTTTGTATCGTAAGAAGGTTAATTTACAATTATTTTAATTTGATTAGAAAATATAATTTTAAGACGCCGAACCTACTAATAACTTTTAAAAGTCGACAGTCACTCAGCAAGAGTAAATAGGTATCTCATAAGCGTAAGCGTGCTCCACCGTAGACCGCATCATCACTTACCATCAGGTGTGATCGTGGTCAAACGTCTACATATTCAAACTAAAAAAAAGTCTAACGTTTGCTTAATTTACATTTATAATTTCATGTTACATATCGTTCGCACTAATACATACGCCAAATTGCCAATGCAAATGAGATGCATGGCGTGAAGCACACGTTAGCGAATTTGTCAGTATCAGTTCAGTTTTATCCTCGTAGTTAGGGTAAGTAACTTGTAGTGTGGCTTTGTCTATCACGTTGCTATATCACAAAGTATTGACGCATATACTTCGACCCAGTATGTCTGATAGTTATAACGCTATGTAACACAACTATTCTAAAATTAACGTAGATATATAAATAGATCTGATATATCATGTTGATAGATAAGTCCGTGTCTAATTATACTTACGCCATACATTACAATGTAGATATTAATTTATACTAAACTCAAACAACAATTAAGCGAACTCCATCCTGGAGCGAAACATTGTCAATCATCCGAAACGTCAAACACACCGTCGTCCCTCACAGATGATATTAATAAAGCCCTACCATGACATCAAGTCCATCAACTTGTACAACTAGTCTAACCACGGGTAAATTGTATGTATAATTTGGGACCGAAATGCAATTACGATATCCCAGGTGACACAAGGCTGTCGGCCCAATACATCCATATTTATCGAGAGTTCTCCCAAAGGACACGCAGGGCTGTCAGGGTGGCCGGGTCGTTTGCCTCATTCTACGGCTAGTTGACGCTTTTGTTCGCGAATTTCCTGTTGATTTCGACACGAGGACATTTTTTTTATTACGTTCACAGACCAGTGCCCCATCGTATAATTATGTTATGTTGCTTTAGGCGAGTATATTTAACTTTAACATTCAGACTTTTCAAACGTCAATATAGATTTTAAATGGTATAGGCATATTGAAATCCGTTTGCGTAATATATTTCTGAATAATTTTGAAATGAACGCCTCAACAAAGTATATTAAAATTTTAAGTGGCAGCCCTAACTTTCTCGCAAATATTTTACGCATATCGATATCAATACACGGGTTGAATGCGTAAACAAAGCCCTTTGAAGACCAACAGGGCGGCCATTAACGCAAGGGTTTTTTTAACCCTTAACTAAATAAGGATGTAACCTGTTATTGTGAACTTATTAGGGTAAAGGGAAAAGGTTCACGCGGTACACCTGTCTCTCGAAAGGTTATAAATAAAAATAACCTATAAAATGTGTCTGAAGATTTAGTTGACCTAAAAAAAAAAAATAGAATACTCTTCAATGATACAAACACATTAGCCCACTTTCTTTCTTTAGACAAACAGTTTTTAAGGATTTCTCTCCACAATTTTCTTAAAACCGTTAACACGTTCGCGTAACAAATTCAAGGCGCTTTCGAATCGCAACGCGTTTTACATATTAAACAATGTGCCGCTTGCCTTGATTGTATCCTTGGATATGGCTCTGAAAAAGCTATAGCGGAATAGAACATTTATTAGGCCTGAAAATTACTCAAAGTATAATATTATAAGGCCGTTTTCACATTATCCGATCCGATATCGGATGTCGGAAGGGGGTCCATATTGGCTCATATAAAATTATTTGTTATAAAATTATTGTTTATACCGATTTGTGCTCCGAATGATCATTTCTCATAATTTTACTTATCATAATTTGGTTTCATTATTATCAATAGTACTACTATCACTGTTCATAATAATCATTTAGCCGAAAATTTTTAATCATAAATTCTATACAAATATTTAATAACATTCATAATTTTGTGTTTAAGAAAATCATTCATCATAAAATTATTTAAAAAGTTTTTGGGAAGTTCTTTGAAAAACTTGTGCCATTTATAGAAGCGCGCTTGGACCTTTTACAGTGACATATACAATTTACATTAAAAAGTCGTTTCTGGTTTGCTCACGGTCAACCTGACACGCTCCTCCTCGCTACGCTCGTCGTTGCACCTAACTGGACTGTCACATGTGATTTTTGTTCTGTTAACAATAATGTAACGATAAATTATATTACTCGCAATCGTTATGATCAATAAGTATATACATATTAACATAGTATAAAATGTATTTATGATGAATGACATTATGAACATAAGTCATTCGAAGTTACGATAGTTATTAACATAAAATTGTTATAAATAATGATCAGTATAATGTAAAATTGTATGAGAAACATTTTCGGACTACCAATAATCTATATACCAATTTTATATGAACTTTGGCGCACCCCTCGGAAGGATTTCAATGGAAACCATCCAAGATAGCGCCTGTAATATATGAGATATTCGACATCCGATATCGGATCGGATAATGTGAAAACGCACTAAATGTTATGATGTCCTTTGTAATACAGTACATAAGATCTATAAAATATGAAATTTTACTAAAAACGAAGTCCAATTTTTTCAACTTTTAACCAAAAATGCGTAATAAAATTGAAAATGAAGCTATTATTCATATTTTTAGTTTTGTGAAAAAAATGTTACAAGTATTTGAATTACAATGTACGCGATTCTACGTGTTTTATTTTATTATACCTACACTTGTAGAGCGGCAATCAAAATTCAAACACTATGAAATTTCTTATGGGTTGCTCATTACATTTTTAGTAACCGTATTGTTCTAACCAAAGCTACGACTTCACAGAAACGATTTGGTTTTTTGAGCATACTGAACACTATAAAAAATAAGTGGCGTACTAGAAGAGAGGCCTATTTATACTCAGCAGCGGGCGATAAAGGGCTTATATGATGATAAAAAATAATTATTACCTCTGTTCCAGATCAGGCAGGCAAGTATGGTCGAGCGATAAATGATAAAACGCCAGCCGGTCTATCATGCTTCGAATTTTATCACTTATCCACGCGGATAAGACAACTGTCACTCTCACACTGACATACTTGCCAAAGCGTGACGGATGCTTTATCCACGTGGATAAGTGATAAAATTGGAAGCATGATACGCCGGCAGGCCGTCCCTATCGCACTATATTTGTAAGTTCGATAGGGACGGCCTGGGTGCGTAGCCGAATGGCACAAACGCTCACGAAACGCTCACGAAACGAAACGATATTATATATCTATCTCTATCGCTCTTGCATATTGGCGCGACAGAGCCCAACTAACTGGCGCAGTGTTTCGTTTTCGTTTGGCGTCGGAGAAATGCCATTCGGCTACGGGGCCTCATGTTTTATCATTTATCGCGCGACCATGCCTGCCTGTCTGCTGCTATTAAAATTATACAGCCAAGCCATAAACTCAGCAGCCGTCACGCTACATATCCGTTAAGTGGGTTCCTAAGCAATTACTAACTCCTATCTATTTGGCGCATTGCCTGCGTCCGGATTCTATAACATAGGCTATGTACTCAATTAAAATTGTTTTAATAGTAGTTTGAAACTTGACGGAGATATGGGAATAAGCAAACTTGACGGGTTCGTATTTACTCGCGTTCTAACTGTATCTAGATATAGAATACATATTTTATATGAATATTTAAGTATTGTTACAATTTAGATACTAGTATACCTACAGAAAAACGACTGTTAAAGATAGTATTTTGACTATGAATGTTTTATTAATGAATATAAATATTATTAAGGTATATACACTTTCAGGTGTTCTGCCGTTTCGCAGAAATATTTTTGGCCGACTTTCATTTGCCAACCAACGTTTGGCCGAAGTTTCATTTTGATAACTGACGTTTAGCAACTTTTTGTATGGCAACTTTTCATTTGGCAGAATTATTGAAAAGCAGATTATTATAATCCATCTAAACGTTTGGCAGACTAATCATTTTGTCAAATGTTTCACTTGGTCAAACAACTTTTGGACGAATAACGTCTCGCAACAAAACATTAGGCAAGTTACGAATAATAGATAATCAAACGAACTTACCTGTAAGTGATGTTCGATGACTATTAAACGATGTGATTCGCCCGAGTGATTACACTGTACTTTACATGTAGTAGCACGCGAATGTGCTGCCATCGTACACAATTTTAGAGTAACATTTTTAACAAAAAAATATCTCGCCTAAATTGGGGGTATTTCATACACGTTTCTTATAAAAAAGGCCATCAAATACGTGTGCTATTTCGTGACCAATTGGGTAGAATCTGGAGCTTGACCAGTTCGGGTCAGGGAGGGTTGTAATCACTCGGGCGAATCACATCGTTTAATAGTCATCGAACATCACTTACAGGTAAGTTCGTTTGATTATCTATTAAACTTCTGTGATTCGCCCTTCGTGATTACACTGTACTTTACATGTAGATGTTTAGAGTTACACGAAATAGCAGATTAAATGAAACATGTATGTTTGAAAAATGTAAATAAAACAAACGTTTACGTCAGTTTAACTGTAATCAACAGACACTTCAATTATTATTACCATGTAATATTGTACGAGCAAATACTTCGGACGAGTCCGCTAGAACATCTCTATTATAGAACCTAGCGAACGTCAAGGAATTATCTGACCAACCGGCGGTCTTCTTAATCAGTTTTATATTATGTATCAATACCACTCTCGAGCAAAGTGGTTTTGATCCATCGACTCAAGGTCTGTGAACACACTTTTCTAAATGGTTTTTTAAAACTTGTAAAAAGAAAATCACAATCGCTTGGGCGATTGGTAGATGAGACAACCAAATAACATTCTAAAGTCCTTGCAGGACAAATTGACTGATTTTCATCGAAATAAGGCAGAATCAGTTTTGGCTGCATGCGATTAACTGCGGATGTCTTAATCTTATCTGTAATGTTAATAATATATTCTTTATTACATTTATGAATATTACTTAGCTTGATTAACGATAAGGTTTGCACACGGTGTGCCGTAACTAATGCCAAAATAGTTATTAACTTCCTAGAAAGATGCTCGTAAGAAAGGCTTTCATTTGGATACCAACAACTTAAATGATTAAGAACGATTGAAGGGTCCCAAGTAAAATCATATCGTGGATTTGGAGACCGCAGTTTGTATACTCCCGTCATAAAACGTTTCACGGTTGGATTATTTATAACATTATTATTCAATATTAATGACAAAACTGCTTTCGCAGTATTAATTGATCCAAATTGACAACCTTGATTAAAAAGTAATGTGAAATAATCTAATATTTACTTCTGCTACGCCGACATCAAAAATATCATAACATTTTTCCTTACAAAATATATACCATTTCTTTAAATAACAATTATATTGCTTAAGTGTGGTTTCTGTAAGTGACGCTAGCATGATGTCTGCCGCTTCTGCAGGAGTGCCTTGCCTCATGAATGCCGCCCGGACAACACTCCGGCAACCAGGGTAAGGCTCCTGTGCAGCTTGTGTTCGACACTGTAAGGGGAAGACAATAAATTTGGTTTAGGTGGGAGTTCTATTCGTTCAGAAATCAATAATTTCTCAAAAAGAGGAAACCAGGGTTGTGTAGGCCATAGTGGCACAACAACAATGCCCTTCGCTTTATCTGTTATTATCATTTGCAATATCCTAAGTATTAGACAAAATGGTGGAAAAGCGTAAAAGAAATACGACGACCAAGATATGGTAAACGCGTCGATATTGTACGCGTCAGGATCACGATGCCACGAAACAAATCTAGTACATTTTTTGTTTATTCGACTCGCAAAGAGGTCAATCTCTGGACTTTTGTTTAAAAAATTACAAATTTTCCGAAAGGCACTGTCGGCTAGCTCCCACTCAATGTCTACATGTTTCCGGCGTGATTCTGCATCTGCTATATCGTTGTTTTCTGAACGAACATACGAAGCAAATATATGTATGTCGCGTTCCTCGCACCATTGCCATATCTGTCGGCTTAATTCACTCAGATGTGGGAATCGAACACCACCCATGTGATTGATATATGAAATCGCAGTGGTATTGTCTATCCTTAGCAAAATCTCACAATTTTTGTAATCTTTAGCAAATATATTTAAACCAAAAAACGCGGCAGTTAACTCTAGACAATTAATGTGTTGCCCAAGCTCATGACTGGACCACTGACCACTGGCTGTCATATCTGAGCAACTTGCTCCCCAGCCTGTTAGCGACGCATCAGAAAATATCTCTAATTGATAATTTCCTGTCTTGATCGGATTACTACATGTTTCTATATTATATATCCACCAATCTAGATCATCATCTAAGCTACCCGGAATGCTAATGTTTGATCATAGTCATCATTTTTACTTAAATAAAGAAATTTGATTCTTTCCAATCTCTTAGTATACAACCAGCCGTATGGTACTGCCGGACAAACAGAAACTAATAATCCTATCAAATGTGCGAAATTACGAAGTTTACATTTCCGAATGGATTCAAAGTATAAAAGTTCGTCTTTAATCCTCTCTCGTTTTTGGCATGGAATATTAATTGTCAAATTTGCAGAATTGAAACTAAACCCAAGAAAATTTGCCGTTCGACTTGGTGTACCTATTGATTTAGCAACATTTATTGTAAATCCTAATGATTCTAACAAGTCTTTCGTTACATTAAAGTTATGTAAGCAGTTAGAATACGTGTCACCGAAGAGTAACAAGTCGTCTAAGTAAATGACTGATAAAAAACCTTGATTGCGCAAAAACTGCACAACAGGACGCATTAACTTCGTGAATATGTACGGAGCAATATTTAGGCCGAATGGACATACCAAGAATTCGTATGTTTTGTTTTTCCAAAGAAATCGTAAATATTTTCTGTAATCAGGATCAGGCAAAATAGGCGTCTTTCAAATCTATTGAACACATGTAAGCGTTTTGTGATAAAAGTCTCATTGCTGTCCTATAATCTTCGAGTTTGAAGTGCGGGGTACATATAAACTTATTCAATGATTTTAAATTTAGAATGAATCTATTTTTTCCATTACTCTTTTTAATAAGAAAAATACTGGACAAGAATTGATCCTGACACGGATCACATTCTTGTATAGCACCAGCACTAATAAGTTTTTTGACTTCCTCGTTCATAATCGTCTCGTGTGCAACCGACTCGGGTTTGTTAACAGGAATATTCGATTGAGATATACAATCCGATATAAGAATACGCACACCACGGACCCAAGACAATACGGTGGGATCCTTGGTAATGCCTAACCATACTTTATAAAAGAATTGAAGTCTACCAGCCTGAGGTTGTGTATCAGCATCCGATGCTAGCGGCGCGAGGTCCGGGCGTGCGGCCGCGGCGGCGGCTCTCGGCGGTCGCTCGCGCGGCGGGACGGCGGCGGCGGTCTGCGCCCGCCACGCGTGTAGCTCGTCCTCGCTGGCGTCTGGCGACTCTGGCGAGGCGGCGGCCGCGACGCCGACGACGGCTGCCCCCTCCAGTTTAAAGCCCTCGATGTCGACGGTCCTGCTCCTGCCTGTTGGTGCTTGGGCGTCCATTTAGGCTTTGTGACAGTCGGTCTCAATTCTGCTCCGGTTTTAGTCATTGCTTTTATTGACTTCAGACTTTCTTGTAAGTCTTTACCAAAAAGCAAACTATCGCGCTTTAAGTCCTTAATATTATCCTTGATCTCCTTATTTAAACTAGGCACCAAGAAATTACGCCTGCTCTGAGTCTCTGAAAAAAGTAAGTGACATAATAGTCTACCTGTATCGCTCAGTGACTTTATAATCCCCTGTTTGTTGTTGTCTAAAGTTGAATCTGTTGTCAAGATATTCGACAATGTATTGGCAACTCCTGTTATAATAGTCGAGAGCAACCTTTGCTTGTCACTTAGAATATTATCCCGTTTTAAAACATTATCATTACACGCGACCTTAATCTCGGGATTGAGTATAGGTATAGGAGCTTGCGCTAACTTTAAATTTTCTGGTATTTCGTAACGTTTTAAAATATCATTCTTAATATCGTCCTTCATACCATTAACTAGAATGTTGGACTATCTCGTCGATATATCGTCGTGAATGCAAGGACCAAATGTTTCTTCTTTTACGGGCTCATCGCCCAACAAACATAATAAACCGGGATCAAGCGCGGTCACAATCGGCGTAGATTCTTGTAAACCAATTTGTTCACCGGTCACCTGTGTGGTGGTAGCTGCGGATGTAGGCGCGGGAGCGGGCGCAGCCGGCGTGGTGGTCGCGGCCGCGGGCGCGCACACCGGCGCGGCGGCGGCGGCGGGTGCGGGAGGGCGCGGGGGCCGGCGCGTCCACCGCGCGGGGCCCGGCGGCGCTTCCATTCTGTATGACCACCGATCGCAGCCCGCCAGCAGCAGGCAGCGCACCCGACGTTGAAGCACCGGCCTCATCATCGGTTAAGTCGTATACAGTATTGTTGGTCAATGGGGATTCTATAACAATACGGTCAAATAGCCTTCACAATGCTGCTCTAATTTCAGCAACAAAAAATAAGTGTCCATTATCTTTGACCCTTATCTCTAGACATGATGTTTTCAATCAGAGACCAACGCTTATACTGGTCAGACATCATAAGCGGCTCGGTGATCTTTGTGAATTGCCCATTTGGTAGGGTAATAGGTAGTGTTTCTACCGCCTACTTCCTCGATGTTGGATGTTATACTATAACTACGTACGTATCTACATACGTATCTACATATCTATATACTTACGTATAAAATAGTACATATAAGCCGTTGTAATTAACGTAATTAATGTTCTTAAACATATAGGCAGTCGTGCTACAGTCTCGCGGACTGTAGTCTAGACTGATAGCATTGACAATTCGCCGCAACCAGGTATTTTACCTATAGTATTCCGGCATAGCCTCACGGACTGATGCTCTAGGAATATATGTGCTTCCCTTTTACACAGCGATCAACCTCTCGGATTGAACTGAAGGTATAAATTAGGGTCGGTAATAGCCTTACAGACTATACTCATTGCACAATGTATCTATTTAATAAAACAAAGCTGGCATGTACATAGGACACATTCTATCAAATGATTAGACGAAGATAGCTGAAAATCTTACCTTCATATTGCGAATCCTCTAGCAAGGGATCGGGTTCACCGATATCTTGGTCCGCATACTCATATTCATTATCTGTATTATCCGCAACCACAAAACACTACACTATTAACATGACCCATTCGGAAAGGGTACTTTTCTTCCCTGTAGCAAAGTAGCACTTTTCTGTTCAAGGACTATGTTGCCAGCAAAATCATATATGACAGAGTCCAGTTAGGTGCGACGACGATCGAAGCGAGGAGCGTGTTAGGTTAACCGTGAGCAAACCGGAAAAAACTTTTTAATATAATAAAAACAAAATAAAACAATATTCTTGTAAAAAAAGTAAGTAGGTAACTATTTTAAAAAACATTTATAGGTACGTAAGTAAAAATTGTATCCCTGTCGATAAATTAAGAACTTCATAGAAGACTCAGTATTGCACAGTTTTTGAAATACGCCATACCTATTGTTGGTGTCTGTAATAGACGCTAAGACCAGTAGTATTGCTAAAATCGTCTGTAATAGACGCTAAGGCCAGTAGTATTGTTGGTGTTCAATAATACATTTGGTACCTATACAATAAACACCAGAACTAGTTGTATATTACGCCAAGCAAAACATTCGACAACATAAAAGTTTGGTTTTTAAAAATAGGCCTTTAAAAAAAAGGAAAAGCAAAAAAAGGAAGGGCAAGTTGGAAAATGTGAGGTTGGCAAATAAAAAAAAAATATGATAATTTGGGAAATGAACATTCGGCGGAATAATTGGCCGTACGATTATCGGCGATAAATAAGAGAACCACATTTTCATCAGGACAAAAAATATTCCATGCTCGTCGTAATTATTTAAACAAAAAGTTTGAAATGTTGCTAACATCTCATTCTCATTTAAGTACACCATTTGACATCATTTGCAAACACCATCATGTTTGGGTTCATACATATAAATAAAATTTCAAATAACATTAAAATTTACAAACGTAGTAAAGTTTGTGCAAAATGTGCGTTGCGCGGGATCGCAACAGGTTAAAAAAAACACAATTTGAACTTATTTAATACTGTTGTAATATCAAAATAATTACACTAAAATTTCAAATATTTTTTTTTATAATTTGTATGCAGTGGAATTCAAATTAATATAAAAAATATATATTTACTTACTAAAATGTTTTGGGTACCTATTGTCATCAAAATCCGAATATATTTAATGCGTCGAACCGGATATAATCGTTTAATGCTTTCAAATGGCAAGCACTCAGGTAATTCAAATAAAACGGCGGGTAATATGCAAGAGTAATATCAATAAACATGATGAGTAAAGCAAAATGTTCGCAGTTTGATATCTGTTGAAATGGTTGGTACATACTTGCCGAATTGGGATTGCTTTAAAACATGTTGAATATTGCTCTGATGTACTTACCTGAAAAAATATAGAATAATATATTAAAATATATATGTATTTCCAGTATAGCTACTAAAATATTTCCAACCCTTTCAATGATTTTACACACGAAAGATACCAAATATTATTCTGGCCTAAAGTCTCCATTTGCGAATAAAGAATAAATATAAAGTTTACTCTCTTCATAGTTCAGAATATAATATCAGCTAATTATAATTTATAACATAAACAGTGTTGATTGAAATATATTATTATGCCTTAGAAGACAAAATAATTATGTATATACCTAATACCTAATAATAATAATTATGTATGTAACGCTCCTAAGAGCGCGTCGCGCCTAGTTTGTTACTTAATTTTTGTCTAAACATCACATAATATTTTTACTTGAAGCTGAATATTACAATATTCATACTTTCATACCCTTACTACTCAAATTCTATTTTTGAAAACAACCCCTCCCCAAGATAAGTGCTTCTCAGATATCGCTAAGATGCTATCCGGGAACTTGTTTATCTCGCGTCATAAAAACTTATAAATTACCATCCACATCATCACTTGAAGCGCAAGTGAACGGTGATTCTACAGAGCCTATTATGAATTATGCATACCTCCCCAGCCCCCTCCTATCAAGCCATTCGACATCTTTTTCGTGTGATATTCCTCCTGCTTCAACTAAAGGGTTTGGTGAGGGACAGCGCTAGCTAATCGAAGTCGATATATGTTTTATGGTGTAACCACGCGCTTGATTAAAGGCGCGATTATCTCCCGTTCGTTTTATTATGCATCCCGGTGTGTTAATTTTAAAGTGAGTTTTCGGTATGAATCGATGGAATATTGCGTGATTATTATAACATCAACCAGGGAATATTTGGAAACAATTGTGGAAATTATGTTAGCCCGCAGGTAACTAAAATCTCCCTCAGGAAATTTCACTATAAATATCGTCTGAACAAATTATACACGGTCTATTTTTTCATGATCTTAAAGGGAAATATCTTTATTATTTGAATACTAATAAAAATAGGTCTTTAGATTGACTTTGAAATGGTAAGTTAAACAATTTATTTACCTAATAGCTAGTTAGCTTACTTCGCGAGCAATGCTGCGCACCCAGAAGCGACCAATTAGGCTGACTAGACTATTTTACCACATTGCTTTTTAAGTAACATAGAAACAAAGTCTAGTCTATTATCTTCATAAACAGGAATAGTTACGAGAAAGAAAACAATTTATGGTTTTAAAAACATCGATATCGGCTTAAGTTAAGCTGATAAAGCTTTAGGCATAAATTGAAAAAAATAATTCGCTTCGGTGTTACTCAGCTTAGGGAGTAATCCTAAACGGATAGCAGCCAATAGTATCGAGTCAGAGCCATGGAATCGAGTCGGATGAAATTAGTCGATAAAGAAATCATCACTGCGGGTACGATAGCCGGTGCGGGATTATATATCTATCGATTTGTTCAATTTGTCTACCGGTATCGTGATAGGTAGATTATTAGCAGAGTTATTTCATGAGATTTCCTTCCTTCAATATGTGGCGGCTTAGGTAACCTCTTTATGCAACCTTTTCTAGCTTTCTGGCCGTTGTAATGCTTGATTGATAGCTGTGTCAATGTCTTTATATATTATAAAGTTACAGAAAATTATTACTGATTTTCTTTCATGTAAAATAATATAACAATATTTTATAATTACATTTTTAATTTTGTTATTGCATGTTCTTATATTAAGAATGAATAAATAATATGATGTGTATTAATGCATGATATAATTCCTAGTTAGACTAAGACGTGTTAGGAATGCTTTGTTTGTACACCTGTAAAGGTAGAGTTTTGGTGATTCCATGAAAATTGTTACAATAGTATTACTGGCAATGTAGCCCATTTCTCACAAACAATAAAGATTATGATTATGATTAATTTATTGAGATTTGATTCTGATGAGATGTGTTTCTACTTAAATTAGCTATACATGCTATTTCATAACATTTACCTAAAGACAACTTAATCAATGATCGTATTCATGTAATGTGATTATTTAAATTGTTACTTGTTTTTGTAAGGTTTTACTACAAATACAATATCTTTTTTTTGTTTTATCTAAAAACACTTATATACTATTTTTTTACATTTGAACAGCGAGCGAAAACCGCTAACGGTTTAATCTTATCTGCAGGCATTTCAGAATTTTTCTGGATAGGTAATTTTCTGAGGAATTGAACCTTATTGGTATTTTATAACACTCGATGAGAGACATTGATCAGGATGGATACCAATAAAACAGAGCGAAGGCAACCCCTCTTTTCTCTTACTCCGTAGTTTTATGGAAAAAGTTTTATCAGGTAAACAAACATGAAAAATCATTCTTCTTTAACACTAATCATCGTAAACACGGAGTAAATAGGAAAGTGATGGGTTTTCATTTTTGACGGCGATAATAATTCTAGAATTAAAAAAAAACAACACCAGCCCCTCTAGCACAACTTGCCTTGTCGCGCGCGAGTCCATACTTAAAGTCGCGCTTTATGTATGGACTCGCGCGCGACAAGGCAAGTTGTGCTAAAGGGTCAGTACTGCTATTCTGATGGTAAAAGTAGCGGCATAAAATATACCTTGGCCTTACACTGTAATGTAAAGGTCAACCATTTTTTTCTATTCACTTGTGTCATTTTTCTGCATCATGTTGAACATTTCACATTTATTCTTTACTTCAGTCTGTAAACACCAGTTAAACAATAATCATTGGATGAGTAAATCTCGACATTATGCAGCTTTTACGCACGCTTTTATGGACTCTCTAAGTTCGATTTCCTCGAAAATGGGTCAAAAACATTATCCTAATGCTTTTCAACATTTTATTCCCTTCGATATTCTCTTCCATTATTTCCTTTTAACGCCACAGATTTAAATAAGAGATTGAACAAATGCTAATGAATAAATAATAGCCACGCTCACTGTTCAGTAGCGAAAAAAGGAAATGAAATGCTGGGCTAAAATTATCGGTGGATTAGACAAGCTCAATCTAAGAACAAATAAAACATTGTATATTTTTGTGAAAAAATACATTACAATGCAATGTGCATAAGGGGAAACGATCCAGAACAAAATAAAAACTCATTATGTTCATTGAGAAATGTTCAAGGTTATAGTCGGCAAGTACAGTCGAGTTCATAAATATGTGTACATTTTTTCACCTTATTGCAACGAATTAAGATGAAGAAATGTACACATATTTTTTAACTCGACTGTACAATACGATAAAGTTAATAAAATAACGTTAACACAACAGCCAGTCATAGCCAAGGCGACCATCATTGATACTACGTGGAGATTGAACGCAGTCTGGCTATATCGCCACAGAATATATAATAGTACAAGTACAGAAGGCTCACTCCTTTGATGTTCACAAAACGCCGCCATTCTAAATTCTTACCTACATTAACAAACGGGCCGCACGCGTGCAGACGACATTGAATTCTATTGCGCCGCGCGAAGGTCGTCGCCAGTGAATGGGCCGCGAACTCGCGGCCGCCGGCATGTACTTGTAGCGCAGTGAAAGGATCGCGGAGTGAGCCGCCCCTGATATCGCGCAACTACAGAGGAGCGATATACGAAACGAAACCGTTATGAATCGTAAGCGATTATGACGAATGCTAGTACCCAGTTGTGAAAAAATGATGTCAAAGCATGTAACACAATGGACCCGTACTTGTACGGTTATTTTTAGTTTTTAATATGTATACACCGTGTTTTTATTGTATTCCGTTAACTTTAAGGGAAGATTATTTAGTTCAAATACAATCAATTTCTCTAAGAAACTAGCGTCTTAACTCTTACGGTTATCGAATTATTAAAAAAATAAATTGAATTACTGAACAAGTGTGTGGCATCCCTTACCACTTCATACTGTTATTTGTTTTGACATGTGCCGTCAAACACTTGACAATGACTTTAATATTATGATTAAGGTCCTCTCACTCTCATTAATCAATTTATTATGTATGGAAACGAAAAAAAAAATTTTTTTTCGAATTCAACAAAAAGCGCTATTACAGGATGGTTCCTGATAATGAACCTAACTGCGAGTCGAATTTAACGGAAAACAAAAAAAAACACGGTGTATTGTTCTTGTGTTTCTTGTCTAATTACCTATATTAAATAAAATGTTTTATCACAAAGTCTCATTACAGAGTTTGCCCACAGAATAATTTTATTGCTTCGTTATCATCCCGCTTTAATATTAAAATTACTTCACAACTTGTATGAGCCCTTGTGTAATCCATGCATAATTTAATTTAAATTTCGTAATTGTTATGCTAATACGTTTGTCAACCGTTTTCATTTTTATTTACTTAATAGGTGTTTATAAAATTGACAATTCAACTCGATGATAACAAAACGGGGTTATATTTTATATATTAATTCATATATCTTTATATACGTGTCGTCGTTTCGTAACATAAATGTCATTTGATATTTGCCAGTCGCTTTTCGGTCACGGAAAACATCGTGAGGAAACCGGACTAATTCCAATAAGGCCTAGTTACCCTTCGGGTTGGAAGGTCAAGATGGCAGTCGCTTTCGTAAAACTAGTGCCTACGCCAAATCTTGAAATTAGTTGTTAGAGCGGACCCCAGGCTCCCATGAGCTGTGGCAAATGCCGGGATAACGCAAGGAGGATGATGATGATATCTTTATATACCTACGTTAAATACGACCCGATAGTTTGATACTATGTTCGTAGGCGATTTTTATTACGTATCATGCATGAGAGGACTCGGGCTGTAATGCGGATTGGGGACTTGAAATATACCTTGAAATTCCTTCGCGGGTGTATGCAGATTTGACGACGATTAGACGGAACACATTCTCGATATCTTATCTAAACCGTAACGAGTTGGAATCGGATCATGACTAGCGCTATAACAAAAATTAAAACAGATATCAACCATTAAACATTTCCATTTGAGTAAGTTCTTCCGCCCGAGACGGTCATTGATATTCAAGTTTATTCTTAAAACGAACTTATCCATAATGCAGGAACAGGGAGTTAGCACTTCGCGCGATATTGATTTTGGCAAGCAACCCACATGTGTTGTTTCGTACAGTGCAGAGTGCACGAAAAATTAACCCCAAATAAAAAATTGAATAAATGGAATGTTACACAAAGCACCCAAAAACTGCGCCAAAGGCTTGCCCCACTTTTTAATTTCGTAAATTTTATACACCGTGTTTTTTTTTTCCGTTAAATTCGACACGTCGTTAGTTCATTATCAGGAACTATCCTGTATAATATAACTTTTAGTTAAATTTGCAAAAAAATATTGTTTTCATCCATACTAATATTATAAATGGGAAAATGTGTGTTGTTTGTTTGTCCGTCTTTCACGGCAAAACGGAGCGACGCATTGACGTGATTTTTTTAAGTGGAGATAATTGTAGGACGGAGAGTGACATAGGCTACTTTTTGTCTTTTTCTAACGCGAGCGAAGCCGCGGGAAAAACCTAGTACATAATAAATTAATTTATTAGTGTGGGAGACTCTCAAGAATTACATTCAAGTTAGTGTCAAGTGATTGACGGCACAGTCATGTCAAAACAAATAATATTAGGAATTGGTAAAGGGTAAAGGCTGTCACACACATGTTCAGTAATTATCTTATTTTTTTTTACATACAATCATACATACAATCACGCCTGTATCCCATAAAGGGGTTGGCAGAACACATGAAACTACTAAAGCTTCAGTGCCACTCTTAAATTGTGACATTTTGACAGGTTTTTTTAATAACTCGATAACCATAAAAATTAAGACGCTTGTTTCTTAGAGAAATTAATAGTATTTGATCTAGAGAACCTTTGCTTAAAGTTAACGGAATTCAATTAAAACAGAGTATAGACGTTGATGATAAATTATTGATGATGACGAAACGTGCGATGTATTTTAAGAATGGGTTATAAAAAATACCTGCACAGATTGTCCCAAATTTTTAATTCATTGATTTTCTAAGCACCCGAAGCGAAGTAAGATAATTATCTTGATGGTTATGAGAGGGATATAATTTATTCAAACATGAAGAAATTAACTCGGCTTTCGCGATAAGCCGCCTTTGTTGGAGGTCTGGTATAAAACATTTTAATAATGAGAACTTATATTATTTTACATTCGCCTTTTATATTATACAAAGTAATTTTACAATATGCTATTTAGAGCAGGGGCCCATTTCTCGAAACTACAAGTTACAATTTACAAGTGGTTGTCAATGTCTAATATGACAAGTTGGAAACAGACTTCCGCTTGTAACTTTTAACTTTCAGTTTTGAGAAATGGGCCTCAGGGGCCCATTCATTTTTCGAAGCTACAATTTACAATTTACAAGCGGTAGTCAATGTTTAATATGACAAGTTGGAAAGAGACTTCCGCTTGTAACTTGTAACTTTCAGTTTTGAGAAATGGGCCTCAGGGGCCCATTTTTCGAAGCTACAATTTACAAGCGGTAGTCAATGTCTAATATGACAAGTTGGAAAGAGACTTCCTCTTGTAACTTGTAACTTTCAGTTTTGAGAAATGTGGGCCTCAGGGGCCCATTTTTCGAAGCTACAAGTTACAATTTACAAGCGGTAGTCAATTGGCCCGTTTCTCAAAAGGTACAAGCCTTGTATTACAAGTGTGTTTCCATGACAACCCATACGATTTGACAGTTCGCGCACTTGTAATACAAGGCTTGTACCTTTCGAGAAACGGGCCCAATGTCTAATATGACAAGTTAGAAAGAGACTTCCGATTGTAACTTGTAGTTACAAGTTCTGAAAAATGGGCCACAGGTCGTCCAAATCAAATCGAACCGCTCGTTATAAAATAGCCAAGCATATAATATACCGTCAAATTTTTTCTCTATATATTATTTTCCTAGTCAGAATATCATGTTCTACAAATATAATTATGTATAATTATTTCTTTATTTATTTCTTATATTATTTGAAGGGAAGAAAATCACACTTCTTCTTACTACTTGTTTACCGATAAAAGGCAACCCTTCTAAATCTTTTTCCTATTGATGTGTCTTACGTTACCCAACGACCGACTAAAGAACTGGTTTTATTGAAAGATCCTTTCTTTTGAAGGGACAAAGCTTAAATTACAGTGACAATAAATTGTCTTCTTACAAAGGTTACTTTGTGAAAATGGTATTGATAATATGGATACTAACAAAAAGCTAAGCCTTACATACAAATAAGTAGTCATTTCGTATTTTGAAACGGTAAAAGTGATTAATATACTAATTTTATCTATAATGTTTAGAGCATAATAGGAATCATACTTGGCACTTGTACTTAAAGGCTCCCTCAAATTTTAAAGCATTAATACGATCTCAAGTTGTCGGGATTAATTTTATAACATCAACAATAATATAATAATTCAATAGTTAATAAAGCTAAAATAATAGGCACCCACATAATTATGTTTTATTTCAGATGGATGTCTGTGTATTTCAGGTATGAATTCTAGTCTTACATAAAATCTTTTCCGTTTCCAAAGTAGTCAAAATGGGTTAATTTCATATGCTTTAAAATTAGACCAATTTATATTCTCTTGGCGGGCGTAAACACCCAGCGAAGCCGCAAATCCAAAGCACTTTTATTATTTACACTGTGGGACGCCTTATTTTGAATTTCGGATACATTTTTCGCTTAGACTGACGTTTGCGGAAAACTCAATTATTGGATTATTTTCTGGAGTGAAAAATAGATGGGATCTAGATGAAGTGTATTTGATGGGCGTTTTCATAACGTTTTTACAGCGCGCCTCGCCTTATTTTTAACGTTTACTAGTCGTAGACATATATTATATGTATACTGTGCCGTCGATTAAATATCATTTGACTAAGCTTTCTTTTATATGCAGCACAATCAGCAGAAATAGTAGCGGATGAAATAACACACCAAAAGTACCTGAAATCCAGAATAACTTTGCTAAATATAAATCTGTATCGTCCGCGGTCAAAAACTTAATGTCAGTTATTTTGTCTAATTATTTTTTAACGGTTACAGAATAGTAGTTATTTATTTTTAAAGCCTTATTTAATCCGCTACTTTGATGCTGACTGCGTGTTTCAACATGTTTCAATAACGAAGCGCCATGATTTAGGAACTGAAACAGCTATACCATACAAAATTAACCTAACTACCTACTCGCATGAAGTTGCCTATTAGTTTTCCAATTTTCGCTGCAGAGAAATTTGGCCGAGTCCTCGCGAGTCTGTCCCAATTAAAGCGCGAGCAATGGGTGTGCTACGCTAACTAGCTACAATTTCATTTGACGAAATGTTTTGGATAATACGGGTCGTAAATTTAATTGACGATTGTGCAGCATCGTTAAGGATGTGCTGGGGAAACATAAAAACCAGAAAAAAAACCTGTTTTTACAGAGTACGTTACCCGTCTTCGCTACGGCAGTTATGTGGTCACAAGTAAGCAATCTTAAAATAAAATAAAAAAGAGATGACAGCGTCACGTCCAGAATCAAACGAACTCAATTGACATATCTAAGCCTGACAAATAATATGTTGTTATAACTCGTATTTTCATGGTTTATTTTGTTCATAAGTATTATTTTTGCGTTTATACAATAATTAATAATTACACGCATAAAAAAAGGCATAATTGAATTACGCCGTCTTAAATTTTCAAACTCAAGAGGTCAATGGTTTTGTATGCTCATCAGAGGTCACGTCACTAGCTAAGCCTAATTGTACCCCTGTGGCCTAGCCGAAGTGACAATATTTCACGCTAAGTGGCGATCGTAGTGCAATCTGGCTTTGTCCGCCACTACAGATGAGCGATAGGGAGAGCTAGCTGCGAAACGCTAACAAAGAGTAACCGATTGTGACGTTGGTTAGATACTCTGGTTACAAAGTTCGACAGTAATTGATATTGAGCGATGGTTGCCATGTATCAAGTTGCGTTTATTAACAGAATGATATGGAGCATAGCTGAATAGAATTACTGAATTTGGAAGAACAAGTTTGCTATAATTAATAATTGTCAGGTTCGAATTCATGTTGCCAATCAGGATTCGATGTTACCAATTAGAATAAAGAATCTGGAACCTACTGGTTATTAAAATGTTAAACTTTTTACTCACCCTAATCAGTCTGGAAAAGTTCAACTTCGATTAACGAAGACGAGTGTCCTAGTTTGTATTATCAATATTATCATGCCATCAAAGGTATTTGACTAATTTGAGCTTCATTGAATGTGACACGATGTATAAAATTAGTCGGTGTGACAATAAAATATAAAACATGTCAAAATTATTTTTAGCATTTTTTTAATTTTTCTATTTCGAATAAAATAATAACAAATGAAAAAAATTTTAAGGTAAAAATGGGCTAAGATTAAGAGATGAAGTTGAAAGGATTTTCAATATAAAAACGTAAAGCTTTATACGGAACGGAACTATTTCCATCTTATCCCTCAAAAAAACCATTTATTCTAACATAAACATGCTTTATATTTTTCGCAATGATGGTATGGCCTAAAGGTCAGTCATGATACCCGTAATAGAAAGTCCATCAAGATTTATTCCCCCATACACCGTTCCATTGAGGCATACGAAGCAAATCTCTTGGAAGAAATCCTCATGTAGGTGCATGAATTGACCCAAGTTCTCCTATTGTGAGGCTTTCGGGTGGTGCAAGTTATGAAATATTGAGTATTCCGATATTTTATAGGTGATAATTAGAGAGCGGATTTCATGTAGCGATTTAAATAATAATATGGATATGATTAGTGCATTTTTTTAAATACATGTCATGTGGATTATATTAAGGTTTTACAATCTATCGCATCTACATCGCACACCGCAAACTTCGCTGACTAATTAGATTAAATTAATGTTATTTTCTTTAAATGTAATTTTTTTTTTCTTTAAATGTAATTATTTTTGTAAATATCTAAATTTAAAGAAAAGTATTTCATTCTAAATAAAGGAGTTTGTATACAGGAAGCGAATTATTTTAATTTTTCTATTTTTTGAGTCGTAATATAGAAGTTTTTACAAGAATTTATATAAATAAATTATTAAAAATTTACAAACATTTTTTTATTAGGGTTCCGTAGTCAACTAGGAACCCTTATAGTTTCGCCATGTCTGTCTGTCCGTCCGTCCGTCCGCGGATAATCTCAGTAACCGTTAGCACTAGAAAGCTGAAATTTGGTACCAATATGTATATAAATCACGCCGACAAAGTGCAAAAATAAAAAATGGAAAAAAATGTTTTATTAGGGTACCCCCCCTACATGTAAAGTGGGAGCTGAATTTTTTTTTCATTCCAACCCTAACGTGTGATATATTGTTGGATAGGTACTTAAAAATTAATAAGGGTTTGCTAAGATCGATTTTTGATAATATTTATATTTTCGGAAATAATCGCTCCTAAAGGAAAAAAAAGTGCGTCCCCCCCCCTCTAACTTTTGAACCATATGTTTAAAAAATATGAAAAAAATCACAAAAGTAGAACTTTATAAAGACTTTCTAGGAAAATTATTTTGAACTTGATAGGTTCAGTAGTTTTTGAGAAAAATACGGAAAACTACGGAACCCTACACTGAGCGTGGCCCGACACGCTCTTGGCCGGTTTTTATTAATTATATTATGATTATTATTTTTGCCCAATATTCACAAAAGCATCCAAAAAGGGTTTTACGTTTATCTTTTATTGTATATCTCTCTATATTCTTTAGATTTTCAGTCATAAATGTACTCATAAAATCATAAATGTAGTCATAAATAACACGGAACGGGCCATCTTTTTACAAGCTTTTTTTTTTCAACTTGCCTTGTAAGTATGTTAGTGTGCGTCAAAACCACTTCCCGGTTTCCGATTGAGCTGAATTTTGCACACATAAATGTAAATCACGTGACAATGCAATATTATGGTATCATGGAGCTGATCTGATGATGGAGCAGAAAGGTGGTCATAGGAACTCTGTTATGAAACGTCGTATCCCCATCCAGTAGGGGTTTTTAGAAACGTCTCGGAGAGCAGTAGATGACTATTGAGAGAAAGGTACAGTCGGCGACAAAAGCTTGTCCGAAAAAAATATTTTTTGTAAAAAAACTTATTTAGAATGTTGCTGAAGATTATAAAACACGGTTATCATGTCGACCTGAGTTTTCGTAGCGTCGATCTATCGTTGTCATGTTTTTCCAACACTTTCCTTGAGTCTCTGATTTTACATATTTCAGAAATCAATGACACATCGCCTACATTCCCGGCCAAAATCAGCTTATTTTTCCTCAAAACACTCTGAAAATAAATTTCAGGGTTTACCTGTAGTCGGCACGAGGAATTTCGTGAGATTTTCCAAAATACTTAATGGACGAATATTATAAAGACAACCAACATATATTTTTCCTGATTTTTGTATCTCGCTAAAACCGCATAAGCATTATATTACAAAAATCGACAATGTGAACTGAAAAACTAAACATATGTACTTATAAATAATTCCCAACTTATTTTTTAACCAGAATTTTCCATAGTAATTTGTTGTGTCCAAGGGCCGGGATAAACGCTCCGTCTGCTCTTTTGTTTCTTATGTTTTATCATAAAAACAGGAATGTTTTAGATCAATTTAGAAACTTTTTGGGTATGTGTTGTTAATTTTTAATAATCGCAAAATTTACTATAATATATCCGTAGATACAGCAGAGTCTCCCCTACCATGTTGTCAATAAGCTGTGACGGGATAACAGCGGATGAAACGCGAGTACCCTCGCCTAAAACTCCTCTCCGCTGGCAGTCTCGCCATCCCGCGTCCCAGCTTAGCGGCAGTATTGTTTGGTGCAGGACAAATCCCCGAGCTTAGAGAGGCGCATATGCCGAGACGCTGTATGGAGCGTGCGGGTAAATCTATTGGAACTAAATGCATTCATGAAACGCTCCTGTGCTTATTCAAACTAAGTACTTACACTTGTGAAACAGCGCCGTGTTGCACAACATATTATCATTTTAAAATAATTCCCACCGGCTTTCGTGAAAAGGATGTTCACATAATTTATGAATATTATCCTAATGAAGCCTTTCTGAAGCGTAAAATAAATTCCCTTATGTGGTTTCCGTGCACAAATGAAATGAAATGAAAAAATGAAAATGAAAATGAAAAATGTTTATTATACTTTCACAATATTCATCCTAAAGCTAGTGATTGGAACCTCCTTTTAAGCTTTAATATAGCCTGTGCCAGGAGGTACCGCTCTTCCATTTCTGAAGAATGTTACAACAATTGTGCTACTAAATACATTCGAATTTCGTATTGTAAACTATTAGGTGCTACTTTATTTTAAAATGTATAAACATTGATATAGAATTATATACAAGCATTCACAAATATCTTATTTAATCGTCAGAAATTCGAGTAATTTACCACAATCTCTGTACTATTCCAATGGATACGTAGGTATATTGAAATATTTATCCACTAAAATCATTCTGAGGATAGTGTTGGACACAGCATCGATTTTGAATACCTGGGGGATCTCATAAAGTTGGGGGCCGCAAGCCACGAGCGAATCGACTCCGTTTCAGGAGGTTTCGGCATGGCCCAAAAAAACTTAATTATATACAATATAAAACTTAATAATAACTGTACAAAAAAAATAATTGAACTAAATACTTAAAAATAAACTTATAATAAATAAAAATGATACCAACAGGAGGTACTAAATAAGGAAAAAAAAGTCATAGAAAGTAAACCCCGTCACCCATGAAAGATTTCATGTCTGCCGACCAAGGGCCCATCGTCTCCACTGCAAGCGCCGCAAACTCGTAGTCTTGTAATAAAGACGAGTACTTGCGGCGCTTGAGTAGTTGGGCCTGGTCGGCAGCAGCGCCGGCCTGTAAACAGGTAGCTTGGACATAGTTGACTAGACTAAACATCCTTGAGATTTACACTAGGTTGCCGTAAAAAATGCACAGATAAATCTTGGAATTTAATAAACTGCTTTCCTATTTGTAGACTCACTTGAAATACTTTACGGTCGCAGCCGTCGCAGACGTCGCTAACAACGTTAATTGTTTGCAAATTGAAAAGATTTCGTACATGCTAAATATGATTTATTATTTGAATGATATTAAATGATTCTCAAAAGCATATATAGAGGTAAATATAACAAGTTATCTGAAACTTGAAGAGAAAGAATCCATTCTGACACCAGAAATTTCAAATCCTAAAATAAGGAGGCACTTATAACCGTAGGGACCACTCAAAAACATTCACATATAATAGATACTCTTCAGTTAAATCTACTTTTCGCTTATTTTGATGAAAATACAACGGAACAGAAAACACTTTAAATGATACACTAATAATAAATAATACCCAGAAATTACAAGCCAATATATACTTAAAAGGACAAAAGGGATCAAGGAAGGGTCCTTTCCATATTTTTATATTAGCCCTCGAATATTGGCCGAACGAAATTGGGGCTTCCCAACTGAAGTCCTCGTAAAAGAAAAATATCAACGAAAATTGGAGGAAAAGATTGAAAATTTGCAGAGGCCGCTTTGGAGGACGACCATGTCGTAACTCAACTTTGCCTTTTGTGTAAGTTTTTAAATGTAAGGGAAGTAGTCTCATTTATTTTTTTAAACGTTTATTGTATTTTTTTGATAATTTTGTTGAGGTATGTAACATTTAAAGACACTAAAGAAACTAGGAGGGTACAATTCGATTTTTAGGTACTTAAGTACTATACTAGAATTTATTATTATCTGCTTTATCGTTTATCAGACTCGTAGTTATTAATATTCGAATATATATATCAAGCTACGAGTATCAGTTATTGGTTTATCTCGGTAATTTATATGAAAAAAAATAATTATATTTGAACATTAATAGCAATTCTTGATCGCACAAATATAATCACCATCTCATCGATAAATATATAAATAATTTCGTATTTATTTATTTTTATTTTATTTATTCTTAACAATAAACATTGTGTCGAATATTCATTCATGCATATAATAATTACATACAACACAATACTAAAACTACTACAAAGATATTTATCCTACTAGTAGTTACTACACTAAATGTCCATAACTATAGCAATAAAAGTAAAAATAAAACAGAAGTAACAATCTATAACCACGTTATTTACATTGTATACAATTACCAAAGAAAACATAAATAAAATAAATAAGTAATTATCACAAACCAATTAAAACATGTCATTTAGAAAATCATTAATTGAGTAATAACATTTATCTACTAGAAAAGCCTTTAACTTGCGCTTGAACAGTTTACTTTGTAACGAAATTTTCACTTGACTGCATTAATTTCCTTCGAACAGCCTACGCACTTGGTCTTCCTTTGAAGTTTAAAAACCGCGAAAAAAGTAACTCCTGGATTCCTGTTATAAGAAAAATAAAACAATTAAACTGAAACAATTTAAAGGGAAACTTTCAAGCTTTTTGTTCAAGTTTTCATTTAACATCCAAAATTTTTTTCAATGTTATCTATTAAAGTTTAAATACCTAAAATAATATAATTACTTATAACATAATTCAAAAGTGGTTTGTTTTCATAAACCATGTTTCAATGGTACCACTTGTCAGTATTCGATTAAGATGAAATATACTAAACGCTACCTACCAGTTTTAGGTCTGATAAAGATGAATTGCAACCGAACTGCAACTGATATGTTTTTTTTATGCGATATGAGGCAAATCAGCAGATAGGTCACCAGATGGTAAGCAATCCCTGCCACTCATGGACACCAAAAGGCATCGTTCTCCTTCGAATAAGGCCGGCCTTTAAATAAGATGGGTCAGATGGGTGTGAAGTTAAAGTGTGCAGTCTGCCTATACTCGTAGTTCCCATTCAAATTGCAAAACTTGCACTACTTGCAGTCCGTTTGCCTCGTCCCTACCGAGATTCTAAGTACCTACCTACATATCAAGAACGATTCAATACGGGACTGACCAAGCCCTTACAAAACAGCGTACCCCTGAAATGTATGAGCCTTTTAGGTTTAAAACTAGATGGCGCTGTTTCGAAGCCTGGATGTGGCCATAATCATATTTTCCCCATATATTTTGCGTGTTTTTAGTTTATATAAAAACAAATAACACATTTATTTATTTTAATAACATGATAATAATATCACGTCAACACACATTTTGAAAAAAATACATTTGTAGGCATTATCAGTGTAATTATGATTTAATAGGTGGCGCTAAAAAAATTAGGTACGATTCTTAGTATGAAGATTGTAAATCATATATATAGATAATCCTTGCTACATATTTTTTTTTTTAGTATGACAACATTTTAGTATGACAAGCTTTGTCACTTTCTGAAAGCTTTTGCTCGCTACTGTAAATCTTTATCCACACAAGTATAAATAGAATAAGGCACCAGCTTTAACACGGTAATAAAACGAATGTGTGTACTAAATGTTATCATGTTCAAATTTTACTTAGTGGAGTTTAACGGAGCCTCGGCACATTAAATTACATTACGACATCATAAAAGCATGAACGTAATCCACATTATTAGGTTCTGAAAATTTTATTTGAATGTGTTGCTATGTTTCGTTGACGTCACATTTAAAAAGTTGAAAAATGTACATAATTATGTCGGAAGTTAAAATTTTGCCAAATCACAAACGGGTTTCACAGATTCCTGGAAATCCTATTTTTGCCAGCAGCTATTTTTGGTAAATCGAGTATAGTCCCAGGGACATTGTTTATTTTTTAACAAAACCCTGATATTGCTGTCACAATAGTTCATAAATTGTTTAATTTCATTTTATAAATAACAACCTCGCACTTGCGGACACGAGGCCGATGCTTTAAAAAGCAGGGTCGCCATGTAGAGGGAGTCCAGGAAACTTGACCAGGCGGGAGACTTGAAACATTTCATTAAAAAAATTCTAAAATTCTATATTTTTTCAACAATCTATTTTCATTCTGACACTTTTCTTTATATGCTGGTTCAAGTCTCCCACCTGCTGAAATTTTCCAGACTCCCCTACGGATGACAATAGAGAAACAACAGTTTCGATGAATACATGATTCTGACGGGTTTTAGGCAAGGCCAACGATTATATTTATATAGGCAGGGCTTACGTCTACTATTTACATAGGTAAATACAACTACACCGCAAAAGAATAGACACAAATGTCAATAATATTTTTAAAAAAGACAAGTTTGAAATCCTTAGGGGATTTTTTTGAGTTACAGAAGGGCAAACATTTACCACACGTTGCCTCTGCGTTGTACATTTCATGGCCCATTTGAGCCCCTCAGAACATCTGCAGCCATGTGTCCTATTTCCTTGGTAATAAGTATTTATTATATGTGCTACGTACATTTTCTTCGTTTATTTTAAATAAATTGTCGTTTTGAAACGACAACAATTTATTTTATCTTTTTTTTTTAATTCAACTCAAAAGGCTACTCTAGACACAATAGAAAAATATACACGTCTAGTGTTCACAATCATGTTAAATATTTAAGTGACGACGTATAATATAACCTTTCCCATACATTTGCCAGGAATCTCCATTTGTTCCTACATCAGTGCCACCGCCCTAAAAATAATTCAGCAGTACAAAAATGTAAATGTTCTTTTACTTGAGAATACGCTTGAGCGCTCATGTGGCGTAATAATCCATTTTGGGGTCACATAATTGGGGTACACTGGAAATTCATGTCTGTGGAATACGCCCGTTAAGCTGGAAAATTGTTACGTATTGTACACCCTTAGGATATTTTAATTAAAATTGTAATATATGTTACCGTTGTTGTGAAACTACAAAGGCAAATAAATAAATGAACGGTTATACACAAAGCACATATGGATGTAGAGTTCAGATATCAGATTTAAATGTACGGGGTACAGCTCTAACCCAATTGTATATAAGATATAGGTGGGGCAAATCTCGACTAGGCGACAATTGTAGCTTAATCCATTTTTTTCCATTATTACACAATGAAGTTGAGCTCTAACTACATGTATCCACTGAACACGTCTACCATATATAACCGGTGGACACTCTATTTAATAATGCAAACGTTGTAAAACATGAACTTTCATTACACTTTATCAAAATTTGCAAATGGCTACCACATAAGAAAAAACCCTAGACTAACATTATTTTCACACAAGTGTTGTACCATTTGTATCATCATTTTTCCCATTATCACATACGCAGTAACTTAAAAGTTCCAACATAATAATAAAATATCCTTTACATATTCACTGTACTAGTGCTGAAGGAACTATTTTTTTGGCATTTATATTTGTTATATTTAAAATCACCAAAAATGTTTTCTTACACTGCACCCACCACAATTTATCGTATTAAATAATGACCATTATTTTGATGTGAGTACTTCAGTATCATGTTGCAATCGTATTATTTCAAAACCGTGATTAACGGATTATTATAATGATTATGTTCATTAATCGTCATTACGCTACGCCGTTGATTGGCGATTCAATTTAAATAACAAAAACGAGAGCAGATTGGTCAGTGACTGGCCGCAAACATTTCACCACAACATTTGAAAATGCATTATTAACTGCGTATTCATTAATAGCAGCATTAAATGCAGTATTAACGTCTATTGCAGACGATGCATGGTGTAATATTCGAGGAGCACTCTGATGACTTATTAGACCGATGCGAGACCGACATAGTCTACCGCAGGACTGACAAGAAAAGTTTGCGGAAATCGGCGCTGAAACACCTTGGCGTCGCTTCTGTCTCTTATCAGCGAGTGCAGCAAACCATGACTCATCGCAAATTTTGTGACCCTCCACATTGCATTTGCGCCACTCCGATCGTTGTTCTGCAATCTTCTCCCAGAGTCGGTCGTCAATATGAAAGGCAATCATATCTTTGCGCAGTCTTTAAAACGAAGCAACGGCCTTGCAACGCTACGCTTTGCATTCGCAACAGCACCAAGAAGAACATGACGAGGTAGTCGAGAGGGTTCCATCCTGTGCACATGCCCTAACCAACGCAGAATCTGTTTAGGAAACGCGGTTAAGCTAGGCAGCTGTGCAATTTCTAGAATCCTCTTGTTTGTCACCCGGTCTTGCCATGATATTCCCAAGATCTTATGAAGGCACCGCATGTAAAAGGAGTTTAATCGACGTTCTACTTTTGCATACGTCGTCCAAGTTTCAGCTCCATACAAGAGTATGCTTAATATAGAAGCCTGAAAGACAAACATCTTGGTCTTTGATGTGAGGTGCTTGTTTTGTCATACTCTTGTACTAAGCTTCCCGAACATGGTCGCCGCTTTACCGATACGAATGTTGACCTCCGCATCGAGCGAGAGGTTGTTCGCTACGGTCGACCCTAGGTAGCAAAATCTGTCAACTACCTCTAACAGCGTGCCATCGAGTGAAATGGTTGGAACTATGGAGATTCCTTGTGCTAGCATAACGGTTTTCATCGTGTTTATGGTCATGGCAAATAGGGCACATGCCTGCGAGAATTGACTGACCACTGACTGAAGCTCGCGTTCAGAGTGAGCAACAAAGGCTGCGTCGTCAGCATATATATAAAAGACTATCAACGAAAAGTACACTTATACGTTTATAATCGTGTTCCTACACTGGCTGTTATATAATACTAGCTTTTGCCCCCGGCTTCGCTCACATTAGAAAGAGACAAAAAGTATATAGCCTATGTCACTCTCCATCCCTTTAACTATCTGGGCCATTTTTTTCAAAGTTGTCCACCCAACTTTTTTTTTGGATTTGGATTTTTTTATGTGGTTTCCACTCAGAATCGCGCCTCTTTTAATTCTGATACGAGAAAAAAGTGTCCCAAGGTTTTTCCAATTCCGTTACCATTATTTCATACATTTTGTATGACGGTAACGGAATGGAAGGTTCGAAAAAATATATGGAAATCTTGAACAATCTTTTCTCCTATCAGGATCGAAAGACCTCGCGATTTTGAGTATTAATCGTGTAAAAAATACCCATGTTACAAAAAAAGTGGAGTGGACAACTTTGGAAAAAATGGCCCATCTCCACCTAAAAAATCACGTCAATTAGTCGCCCCGTTTTGCCGTAAAAGACGGACAAACAAACAGACACACACACTTTCCCATTTTCACTTTCGCATTTATAATATTAGTATGGATTTCTAAGAGCCCAGTGCAGTGCTCCCCGTAATATCAGACGATTTTTTATATTTGAGTGATGCAAATTGGTAATTTAGTAAAAAACAAAGAAAGAGACTCGCTACGAGCTTACCCGATGCTATGAAATAATAGGTACAGTCAGCCAATTGGAACCCTAGGCCACTCTACAACCATGTCAAAATGACAAGCAGTAATAGAGATTTCTTACAATCTAATTTATAACGTCAGTAAGACATAGTTCTACAGTAATTCCTATCGGATGACTGTAAGTTGAAAAAGTCATAACAGGCCCCGTAGCCGAATGGCATTTCTACGACGCATAACGAAAACGAAACGCTGCGAAAGATAGTCTGGCTCTATCTGGGTCTGAGATAAATATCTACGAGCGTTTCGTTTCGTGAGCGTCTGTTCATTCGGCTATTACGCACGCAGATAATCCTATTTTCGCGTCACTGGCACTGGATGGTGTTAAAGTCCTCAAAAAGTATTGAAAACCCTTCCCGTCCTCTTATATGATTGTTGTATAAAATATTAATATGAAAAATATCGGGAATATCAAATACATGTTACAATTCACACAAGTATATGTTTTTCAAGTAAATAGGTGTCTACCCGTTTCCGATCCGCTTACTTTGGCCTTTGTGTAAAGTAAAGGCTAGATGGTGACCTCTATAAATCTCCCATTCGATCCTGTCAGAGGTCAACTAAGCCACAATTTGCTTGTAAGGCACGAGTAGAAGCGATTGACAAAGGAGCTGAATCGCAAAGTGGTTCTCGGTGCCTAGATAAGGTGACAATTGCTTTCGCTATATATCGAAATGCTTTGTGTCTCTCAATCACGCTTTAGTTTATTAGTGTGACCATAGATTTCATATATACATACCATGGATCAAGCAAACGCATGTACTTAGCGTGCCAAACGAACTTCGAGCGTCATTTTTTGCAGGTGGAATGGAAGTACAAAAAAAAAACTATCCCGTTACGAAATATTTAATTGTATTAACGTAAAAAATATTGCAATTAAATATCACGTCACGAGGCCTATTTCCTATCACATGCAAGTAACAATGTCTATACAAAATGTCACACGCTACATAAAGCACGCAAACAAAAAGATCAACTTATCTCTTCTAGAAGTAGTAAGTGCGACAGAGACAGTTGCATATAATATTTCGCATTTTGGATACGCGGAATAATAAACCTAATTAAAACCATTTTAACATACATACTCCTGCAATCGAAGACCATAATACCTTCTACGACGAGTAAATCAGCTGTAGTTTTTCCAGACAGAGATTTAAAAATATGCAGTCAGTTCATTTAAAAAAATAATTTGAAATATTGAATAGACAGCTTGACACCTCTCACTGTAGCTCGGGTAGGGATCAAATTTTATCCCAAAATACTATTAACTTTAACTATATGAAATTCAGTGGGAATCGTAACTTGGGCCACGTCCACACAATAGTGAGGGGGTGAATTTTTGTATCGTACCCTTAGTTATGCTAATGCGATGCGAGTGACCGGATTCAGCTGAACGAGCGAATATATTGCGGTCTCACTGTAACTATGAATAAATCTTTTAGCCTTATCGGTCTATTGGCGAGGGAACTTTAGCTTGAAACTAATACTCAGCGCTTTTAAGCTCCTTTAGGATGACTCATGATATTTCCAATGGAGCTAAAAATTAATGTACTTTTCCCGAGCCAGTGCCGAGTATGCGGAATGTATCCTTACTAAATAAAAAATACGTTTTTACCACACTTACTAGTACTTATTTCATTTTCATTTTCATTTCATTTCATTTCATTTTCATTTTAACTTGATGCGCAAAGCTGGCTGGTAGAATAAAATTAGTATTGAAGTAATGATTTTGAATCATAGGTAAATGTTAAAAAAAAAATATTAAATGTTTAACAGTTCATATTTTCCTCGTGTTGTGGTGTTAAATGTTGTGTTTCACTCGGTGCACACTGTGGCTCGTGTATCAATATTGGCAAGTGCGGCTAAACAACTTTGCCCCCTGGTATAATATTGTATAAATATAGGTGTAACTATTTAAGGTGACGTTGGGATCCCATCTGCATCTGAATCACCGTTACGGTATTTTTCTTCTCATCGCATCTGTCAATTTCGTTAATAATATGAATAGCATTCAGCGCAGATATACTGCCGCGATTAGGGCGTTCATTTAGTCATTCATAGAAGCAATATCAAAGAAATTGACAAATACAGAGCTGCTACAGCTCCAGAATCGTAACAATAGCTGCATTTCGTTTTCGAAATTCATATTTAGATATAAAAATGTTAGTTATATGCTCTAGATATTAAAAAATCAATTTAAAAACTTTAGAAAGCAAACACATTTTCTCATTACGCTCGGAATAAGTTATGGTCTTATCTATGTAATCAAGCATGATATACTAGCTACTTTAATTTCAGAAAAGAGAGGGAAGCAAAGTCGAATTAGAAATGTAAATAGTATCCTAAAGTTTTGTTTAAATAATTATTCAACTAGAGCTGTTTTCAAAAGCAGCAGAAACATTTTCAGTATATTTAAAATGGAGCCGCTGTACTAATATCATGCAGACGCCCGATGAAACGCGTGGTTAATAGCCATTTTTCAATCCGACAAACGGGGCTGAGAGACTTTAGTCGCCTAAGTCCTTGGATTAACTTTTTAAGGTTCCGTATATTGTACCTACTAAGGATTCATTCTGTAATTTATTTGTCAAAGAGGCAATGACCTGCTTTTACCAAAATACACAAACAAAACCACAACAAAAACAAACAAAAACTAAACAAGTTACCTTGAGCTTCAATCTATAGAATAATGAAAAATTTACGTCCCAATTTTACATGAATTACTTTTTATAATAGAACATTACGATACAATTGAGAAGACGAGAAAAATCGATGTAAGTGGCGTTGAAATTGAAACACGACCGATACGACGTTTTACAGTAAATATTTATTATGGCCCTTTGCAGTTTAGACCTGGCAAGTAATGTGTGCTGTGCGACCTACTGCAGAAAAAAGTTCTTAATGTTTCCCATTTAGAGCTGGTGGCTTTTAGCTTTAGAGATATTCGAATAAAGTGGATGTGGAGGAGATATGGCAAATAATGTTCACTTTTTCTAATTGACCTGGTTTAAAATTAAAAGTAGCAGTGAAAACTGACTTAATAAAGTTTAATTTGAACGTGAATAAACAGTTGCGTTGATGAATTTTTAGACCAATATTAAATATTTATGAAAAACACTTGAATGCTTCATTTTATGAAAAGTGTTTTGATAAAATGAAAAGTTGTTTATTGCTAGTTAAAAAATGTTATTAGAGATTTTCATCGAATAATATTTCATAACTATAATTAACTCAATTAAATATCAGGAAGTGAATTATGCTATTTAAAATATGCATGAGTAATATATTATGCGTCTTAGAGGTACAAATCACCAAATTACAAGTATGTACCTACTAACTATTATGAATATTATGATGCTTATGAAAAATTTCTAAAAAAATTACATTACATGTGGAAAGTTCCATATTTGAAATATACAGTGTCGATATACAATTTGCCGTTTAGGGTATCACAAGTCTCGACCACAAAACTAATCATCATCCTTGTGGCAGTAGGATAAAAACGGTACAAAGGCACAAGCCACCCGGACAATCTGGGTACATCAAGCGATATATTTTGCTCCACAAAAATAGGTCGCAGCCCAGAACGTGGCGAACTTTTGGCGCTCTGCATAAATAACTGTTTGCACAATATTATTCCGGTAGTGGAGAAATGTTACCAACATATTTCTTTTTTACACTACATTGCTAAACTGTAACTAGATTTGGGATGTGTTAAAGCTACTATATATTTTGTTGGTTTGACTTTAATTTTTTCAGTTATAGTTCCACCGATATTTTGAATAGACTAGTTTCCTATACTTAAAATAAAATATTTTATGCAGTGCACGAAATAAAGCAGCACATAATTAGAAGAAAAATGTGGGCAGTAGTTATGTTTAAATATAATTTCTATTTAATAAGTCAAAGAAAAATATATTAAGTAAATGAACTGACCGTGACGTCTCTCCTCAGTATTTTATAGTAATTCTATATTAGCAAATCGTTTTGACAGTTCTTAAAAAGAAGCTGATTTGACTAGTAGGAAACTAGCCTATTGGCTGTTATAAAATTCTCCGATTTTTAAAAGCTGAAAAAATATTACTGTGGTCTCTGAGGCCACGGTCTCTTATTTCGTGACTCTAAATAGCTAGTCTAACGGTACAAAAAGCGACGATTTTCTCCATGTCCTACATAAGAGTGCGCCCTTCAAGCTCGACCCTTATCTAGACATGACTGGACTTTAGATGAATGTCATGAATATGGCTTGAATCTAGTCGTCAAGTTTAATGTGATAAACATGTATAATTTAAATGATATTTAAGAAAAAACTTACATCGAGCACACCAAAAAAAATTTTGTCTAGTTTAGATGAGGACACTAGGCAATTATTAATATGTATTAATATATCTACGGATCTAAAACTTATAGAGCCTCAACTTATTAACTACTACTACTTAAATAGACTTATTGAGGCTCTATAAGTTTTAGATCCGTAGATATAAAATGGGATCTAAGCTCGAAAGCAACAGATCATAGTGTCGAGACATGGCAATAAAAGCATTGTGATTAACTACAAATTCTACTTTTACAATAATCTTCTACATTCATTCTCTTTGTTACGTGTATAATTTAAAACAAAAGCCGTCATTCATTAACAAAATATCCACATCCGACTGACACATAATTCTACTTCCCACGTAGCCGGAAGTCGGGATAAATCGAATTAAAATAAATCCACTGGATTCGCGTTTTCCATTAGCGATTTACGTATGTGTCAGGATTAAAAATAACGGATTACGGGGTGCCACTTTTCAATTTCAGAACGGGCTTTAAGTCAGCCCTAATTCCACTGAGCCGACCGATCGAGCATTTTTAAAATCAACCAATCAGAAGGTGCTTCCGTTGTTTACTGTTGCTTTAAGCTCTTAACTTATCCTGTGGTTCAAAAAATACAATATCGAGGGTTCTTTATACCTATTGGAGTTTTTCTTTAGTTAACAGTTTTATGTCTTTGTGATCATTTGTTGTTTTAGTCGTAACAAATTTCTGTCATATTTTTAACCTCACACCCAACACGTGTTTCATCCGATATGACTTGAGTGTTATCGTTGAATACAGTCATTCAATTGTAGGTGTCTTCTTGCTGATTAGAAAATTTATTTTTAAATAATAATACAATAAGGTCAATAAGCAACCAGTTAAGAAGTCAAGTGAAATTCGTGTTTGAAGATGTTGTTTTGGAACTTGCCATCTAACGACCGAAAATAATAATAAAAGAAAATAGGCCACACCGTAGCTTTTGGACATGGCAGCATAGGTAGCATTTTTAATTTATAGGTACTCAGCATACTAGAAATCTGTGAATAGTACTATAGCTTTTAAACGGCGCGCCAACTCTCATGTAATTTTAGCCCAATATTAGCAATGTTTACATAATACCGCAATGTAATGTAACTCGTATGACAGTTCCCGCACCGTCTGGTGTCAATCCTGGCCTTTAATAGTACCTAAAACTTTGGAAAGTTGCCGAATTCCGAACCAGAGCATCGTATATCTAAAGGAAACTACCCATATTGTTTATTCTATGGAAGAAGAAAATGTATTTATTGTGCTCCTACACTGGCTAATATAATAAGTGCTACAACGTTGAGTAACAAGGACAGAATAAACACTATCAAACCAATACTATCAAATGTTGTCCCTGTCATACGAATTTATTTTATAAACAGTCAATGAGAGCACTGTTTGTACCATTCATTTCAATAAATCGATATCTTTGTGTGTACTGTATATCCCATCAAAAACATAAATGTGAAATGAGAGCCAAAATAATATGCAACCTACGGAACCTACCTCAGGCTACAATATATTTTCCTAAGTACAAAGAAGAAATGATATTTTATGTTGTTATTAAATAAATTTCAGCACGGACCATTGAACTTGGCACCCATTTAGATTTCACTTCTTTTGGTTGCATATTATTGAACTTGGCCCTCATTTCACATTTATGTTTTTCATGGGGTATCATTACTTTTTGTAGATAAATTATATTCGCTAAATATTAAAACAATAATTAATTCTAAACCCCAATTAATAATGTAATAAATACGAAAGTCGACTAGTTGTGAGCACTAACGCGGGAATATTAGGGTTAAAAAAAATATCAAAATTTACCATTTTCTGATTTTTTCCCGTGTTTTTACCTACTTACCTGTCTGCATGCCAAATTTGAACTATCTAGGTCATCTGGAACTGGGTTAGAATTTATATCTATAGGTATATATACTCGTATATATGATAAAAATGACGATTTTTTGACGTTATTATCTAAATAACTGTTTGAGATGTATTTATGAAATTTGGCACACATATCTATCTCGCATGTCTCAATATATGAGCCAAATTTGACACGTTTATGTAAAATAGTTTTTGAGTTATGAGAGGGTCAAAAGTGGCTCCAAATGGTTAGTGTAATATAACACACGGTGCTGCTCGCTAGTTCTGTTACTTGAACTTGGCTTGACACGCTACCGCGTGTATAGATCAAAGCTTTTAAATGTACATAAGCGTACCTTAAAATTTTGCAAGCGAAGACACCGGATATTCTCTTGAATTAGGTATCAGTAAATTTATCAGAACCATCGGCGATGGTGACAATCTTTCTTGAGTTTTCAGTCTGCGCACAAATAATTGTTCAATTTAAGATCAAACCAAAGTATTGTATAAATGGGGATTATAATATTATTTACCAGTAATGAACAATTTTGCTTAAAACTTCTTACACTATACGAATAGTTAGCAATCATATTTTTAGAAAAAGCCTAGTATATTCAAATAAACTGGGCCATGAAAACTTGTTTGATTGACATCAACTGCCATAATGTCAATCAAAATAATCAAAACATGGACATAGATTTTTTTCTACACTCCATAGAATAAGCTGTCATTATAACTAACTGAAAACTATTTTTAAGGTTGAATGGTGGTAAAGATTTAATTTAGGATGTAGTTTTCGTTTCTTTAATCAGCCTTTTCTAAAATGCCATTATTTAAAAAATATTGTCAAAAAATATGAATAAATAAAGGTAAATACTTGATAAATACTATGTTTACGACGATGTCTATGAAAATTACATGGTGTGATGGTTGTCATGACAGTACCATGATGTCATTAAAGTAATACACGTATTTTCAATATATTTGTGATATTTCTGACCAAAAGCTCATTGCCAATTTTACACAATATATTAATTAGGAATTGTGATTTATAAAGTGTTAAGTGATTATAAACATGTCCGATCTTCATTGCCTCTATTTCAAACATGTAAGTCACATCTTTTCTTTACACTAGCTTTTGCCCGCGCGGCTTCGCTCGCGTTAGAAAGAGACAAAAAGTAGCCTATGTCACTCTCCGTCCCTTCAACTATCTCCACTTAAAAGATCATGTCAATTGGTCGCTCCGTTTGGCCGTGAAAGACGGACAAACAAACAGACACACACACTTTCCCATTTAGAATATTAGTATGGATTATAGGACATTCTTACACAGATTGACAGAACCCCACGGTAAGCTCATGAAGGTTTGTGATGCAGGTACTCAGGCAACGATATATATAATATAGTTTAGTTTTAGTTTAGTTTATTTATTTCATAATGGTAAATTACAGTATAAATTATTCTACGTTAACCTATATGAATTTACATTATGATCGTCAATTATAATAATTTGGCATGCAAAGATACAATAATATAACGTCAATAATACTCAAAAACAATAGAAATTATTAAGTTAACAATTTGTAAATGTGGTTTTCAAAACCACCGTCATTAAAAACTAAATAAATAATAAAGCACAAGTCAGATTAAGTCTAATAGTTAGGTATCTCATAATGATCGTCATATTAAAATGAAATTATGAGCAATTGGTAATAATAATAGTTCAAAATGTCAAGTAAATTATTACAATTTTAATTCCATATATTCATCTACCGAATATAATGGATTTTTCAATAAAAAGTTCCTCAGTTGAAGTTCAAATGCTTCGTCAGAGATTTCAGTTCTTAATTCGGCGGGTAGGTGTTCGTAATAGGTAGGGCCTATCACTCGTGGATTCTTGCATGAAAGTGCCATGCGACGCGGCACTGTTCGCAGTCTTCCCGTCGATCTTATCTGTTTGCCTATAACTTCGACACGTTTGAACGTAGACAAGTTTCTTCTTACGAACATCAAAACTTGAAATATGTATAGGGAAAAGTGCGTCATTATGGAATACTTTTTAAAGAGTTCTTTGCAGTGGCACCTTTGTTCAACCCCAGCCAGTAAACGGATGGCACGTTTTTGGAGAATCAATACTCTCTTGGCACCTGTTGAATTTCCCCAAATCAGTGTACCGTATGACATCAAGGAGTGAAAGTGTGAAAAATAGACGTTTTTAAGCGACTTCCTTGATATCAAAGGTTGTAGTTTTTTCAACGCAAATATATAACTACTCAACCTATTACAAAGCTGATCGACATGGCACTTCCAATTCAGATTCGAGTCAAGTATAAAACCCAGAAACTTTACTTCGTTACATAACGGCATTGGGCAGCTACTGATACATGGCGGTACCGTGGTGTTGCGGCCCGAGAACATCATGACATTGGATTTTGTTATGTTTAACAGTAGGCCATTTGATGAAAACCATGTCTGTAATTGGTCACAAGCTTCATTTATTCCCTCGGCCAACTGCGCGTGTGTTTTTGCCTTAACAACTACAGTGGTGTCGTCTGCAAATAACACTGAGAGTCCATTTGTGATGGCAGAGGGTAAGTCATTCACAAACAATAAAAATAGCGTATTTCCGGCCGCCGACCCTTGAGGAATGCCTAAATTAATGTAGCCAGTCTCTGAAACATGCCTCTGGCCATTTAGTGGCATCTTAACTACTTGTTGACGGTCAGACAAGAATGATGCAAGCAATTTATGTGCGGAACCATTTATGCCATACATTGCTAATTTATTTAAAAGTAGGTTATGACTAATGATGTCGAAAGTAGGTTATGACTAATGATACAAATACTTATATACATAGAAGACATCCAAGACTCAAGAACAAATATCTGTGCTTATCTCACAAATAAATGCCCTTACCGGGATTCGAACCCGGGACCGCGGCGTAGCAGGCAGGGTCACTACGCTAGGCCAGACCGGTCGTCATCATCATCATTTGACTACTTATATGACTTTGCATGACCTTCCCCATACCTAAACCGATATCAAAGGTATTGAAAATGTCACAGCATTACAACATTTATTTTTGTTAAAAACGCGCACATAGGGTACTAAATTAATCAAGTTAAGCATAAGGGTCAACCTGTACCCTGCCAGATTAGCTTGGCCCTCGACGACCAATTTGATTTCCTCATTACGTTGTTTACATGGCCAGACCGAGGTGGGTAAACGGGTCAAGTAAGGCTGGCTGACAGGGGTAAGGGACAACGTTTTCATGTAAAGAATCCAATTAGGCGGCGACAGGTGGGGCGCAAGCTTATAACATAAGAGCGGGACCAAAAAGTAAGGGCTAAATACTTACTTTTAGAGTGGAATGATAAGATTTGAGTAAGGCAAAAGTACAGTCAACCAATTAGAATCCTAGGCCACTCTAGAACCCTGTCGTATTGACACCGTGTTTTAGTTGCTACTAGCAAGCCCGCGGCTTCGCTCGCGTTACAAAGAGACAAAAAGTAACCTATGTCACTCTCCACCCCTTCGACTATCTCCAGTGACAAAATCACGTCAATTCGTCGCTCCGTTCAAACAGACACACACACACTTTCCCATTTATAATATTAGAATGGATGGATAGTGGCCTAGGATTAGCGATGAAAAAAGCCGGAAAATTCCCGGTTTTTTTCCATTTCACTTGTTTTTTTCAGAAATTTATAGAAAGAAACCGCGAAACTTTCGGCTCGTATTTTTCGGAAAAAAACGATTTAAACCGAAAAAAAACGAATTGAAAAAAACCGAATGCAGTTTTCAATTTAAAAATTTCAGTTAAAAAGTATTTACTTGACTTTTTAAAGGTTTTGAAACCTTTACACATTACTTTTTACTACTGACGGGTATTTGATGATGGCTGAATTCGCCGAGTATGCAGAGAGCAAAAGAAGGCTTTTGGGCAAATTAAGTTATTTGGCGGCCTGTCATGAACATAACCCCACTGAGTTGGTGGAAAGGGTTATGTTCTACCAACTACTTATGTTGTACTACAAACTGCTGTCAAATATTGCGGTTAGATTGCTCAGTATTCCTCCATCGTCTGCCGCAGCTGAGAGAAATTGGTTATTGTTTGGACGGACACCAGAGACCACAGATGTCATATATACCATAGATCAAGCAAACGTATCTACTTAGCGTGTCAAATGAACTCAGTGAAATCCACTGAGTTGTCCGTCTTTAATCGCAGCTTGCAGCTTTCGGGCGTCAATTTTTGTAAGTTGAAGTCAATCAAAACATAAAAAATGCCTCGTTACGTGATATTCAATTGCAACAACACAAAAATTATGAACAATCAAGAGCCTGAGACATATTTAAAATTACAGGCAAGAAACAACTTCAGTACAAAATTTGACACGCTCGGCCCCTATACAAATAGATGAACTTGTTTCTTCTATATAAATAAAGTTCTGTGCCAGAGACAGAAATCGGCTATTGCCAAAGCGTCTTAATCTAGACAAGCGGTAGCGTGTCAAGCCAAGTTCAAGTAACAGAACTGGCGAGCAGCACCGTGTGTTATATTACACGAACCATTTGGAGCCACTTTTGACCCCCTCATAACTCAAAAACTATTTTACATAAACGTGTCAAATTTGGCTCATATATTGAGACATGCGAGATAGACATATTAATTAATAAGCGTTCTCTAGTGGTTGTTCACTTCGACGAAAAAGTCGTCGAAGTGAACAACCAAGGCATTTATCATATTATTGAACTTGGCTCTCATTTCACATTTACGTTTTTGATGGGATAAATTAATCTTTATTCGGGCGAATTTGCACCTACAAACGGACTACACCGACCACATGGAAGAAGAAATAACTGAAGTATATGATGAGAGTGACAGTGATTTGAGTGACTAAATAAATACTTATTTTAATAATGTGTTCGTTTTTTTTCCTAAAAAACCCGAAAAAAACCGAAAAAAACGAAAATTTCATAAACTCCTGAAAAAAAACATTTGATTTTTTCCGGTTTTTTCAACGCTACCTAGGATTCAGATTGGTTGACTGTACCTATCAGTGCTTGACAGTGTCACCACTCTCAATCCCAATAAATGTGTCAAAAGGGTGACATCTAATAAATGGTTGGGCATTAACGTGTCGATCTTTGGTGCTTTTACCTGACTTACGTAATTGTAATAGTTACCTGGGTGATTCAAAAAATGCAACCAACTGGAAACCACTGTCTTTTCTGATCTTTTACTCCGATCGCCTCGTGATATTTAGAAAATAATGTACCTACTTAGGTTCGTTGGTTCGTAATGTAGTTCATTCAATATATCGTCACTACTTTGAAAAAATCTCGTATCTCACGCTACTTCTCAAAGTTAAAACGCAGTAGGTAAGTCTATATGCATTCCATACATACTTACTACAATTTTCTTTTCATTGACAGACGAAGATACAAGTTTTTTTTAAAGTAGTGACGATATATCGGTACATTTACATACACACTACGCCAAAACTTTTATTTGTTGCTATAAAATTCTCTAGATTCTTGCATTATTAATAGGAAACAGAATTATTATAATTCCGAATACGATAACAAGACTCCTATTATCTCAGAGCCGCAAAAAAATAAAGGAAAAGATTATCCACAATCGAAATATTTCACAAAGGAAAGCGGTTGCCCAATCAGAATTCTTCCATAACATTTCGCAGAGCGTCACGAGGGAGGCAATCCCGCCTAGCCAAAGCTACAAACGTTGACGCTCCTTGCGTTATCACGGCATTCCCCATGGCTTACGAGAGCATGGGGTCCGCTTTGACAACCATAGAAGTAGGATGACAAAGAAGAACTGTCGAATATCAAAAGTGAGGCCAAAACTGGACCAATGTCAAATGTCATTGGGAGTATGAAATTCAGAAATTATGTATGATAACGTGAATAATTTGCTCTTCTAAGGAAATCACCCACTGTATCCTCTAAATACAACTATTTGTACTGAAAAGTCCGATTAATCCATTAACTGAAATTGAGTGGGCCGCTAGCGGCCGCTGCCTGTAGTCAAAAATGGTCACGTTTTTTCATTTGTAGTCTGCCTCTTTTCCACTTATAGTATGATCGCATACGTGACAGCTTCTCTTTTGCACACTTCAGCAGTCTTTAAGCGTAAGAGAAATGATAGGTCTGTGTTGACAACAACAAGCGAACGAAACGCAACTGGCTCTCTCACACCAATAGCCACTCAATTGCTTCATCTTTTTCAATGAACTCTATTTTTTTTTTTAAGTAAAATAAAGGTGACGGCTGATACTAGCAGTTAAAAAAAGCAATTGTGTGGATAGGGTTCTTGTAACTTTTCGATGTGTTATTAATGAATTTACATAAAATACAACGCAATGACATCACGGCAATGATTGTCGAGTCACTTACTCTGTAGGTACAATTTACAATTATAATTAAAACAGAAATGGCATCTAAAATTAACTGCTGCATTTCTTTTGTTATTATTATGGTGACTAGGAAGCGCGACAGATTTGTAACTTGGCTAGGCGCCCTGGGAAGAAAAAGGAAATATTAAAATCCGAGACAATGAGCCGAGATATTGGTATTGGCTAGGTATTGGATTTTTGAAAGCGTTTTGAATTTTTTAAAGATGGCGCGCATAACTATAAAAAAACAAGTTATTTAATAAAATAAATGACTACTATACTAATAATAAACGTATCACTTGTTTTGATAGTAACAGAGGATGACTTTACGCACTAGTGTGAGAAGTGGTTCATTATTTGTCACGTCGAAACTTCGGAGGGCCATCTGTACTGAAAAACGTCGTACGATACACGTGCGAAAAGGAAATTCGTAACTCGTGTCGATTTAAAACACTCCCTTCGGTCGTGTTTTAATTTATCGCCACTCGTTTCGAACTTCCTTTTTGTTGCACTTGTATCGTAATGTACTATTCTGTGCTGTGATTCTTTTATATGACAAGTAAATTACTTATCCATACTAATATTATAAATGGGAAAGTGTGTGTATCTGTTTGTTTGTCCGTCTTTCACTGTAAAACAGAGCGACGAATTCACGTGATTTTTTAAGAGGAGATAGTTGAAGGGATGGAGAGTGACATAGGCTACTTTTTGTCTCTTTCTAACGCGAGTGAAGCCGCGGGCAAAAGCTAGTAGGTTATCATTTTTACTTTTAAGGATAATAATTGTTCATAATTTCTACTAGCCAAATAAACTCAAGATACAATTAAAGCGGGCAACAGTGTACATATTCAATTAACAGATTGTTCGCAAATTCAATTAAATGTTTCACTAAAACAACAACTATGAACTGAAACAAACAGATTAAAAATGAATGAACGCTGCGAAGTTTATACCCACTTTGCGTAGAAGCCGGCTACTAGCTACTAGTTACAGCGAAAAGTTGTTCCAATACTCGTACAAACTGTAACTTATGTTACGAGAATATGCAATAGATTTTAAATTATTTACTGACACTTTTTCCCAGCTTATAATACAACAATATTTTGAAAACTACACGCTCAATGCCACTATAAATAGTAGACGCTATGTCTATCTATCAGTCCGGCCCGGTTTTGCTACTTTACCTTAGTGCTAGAAAGTCATTCAGTTACGCTGATATAAGTAATGAAGATAAAAAAGGAACAAAAGGGTCAATCCGCGGCAAGAGTAACATGAGTCACGATTTTAAGGCCTGTTCCAGTTCAAGTGATAATCTATCTCTAAATAAGTTTTACTTTCCGGATATATGCATAGATCCCTTCATTTGCTGCTGTAGTTCAAATAAACACTCGATGAAGTCGTGACTCACGTTACTTTTACGTGGATTCACCCAAACTGGATATAACATAAAAGTAATTTTGAGTGGACATTTTCTAGGAAAACTGTAGCAAACATGATCGGTTATATTGTTTTGAACCCTGACAGATGGTTGATGACTTAGGAGGTTATACAAAAATGAGGTGGACATAGTTAAAGATTACCACATAGTAGTTTTCATATATGTAGTATCCGCTTCGTTCCAAAGTACGTAGACAAAAATCTGTTATTCCAAATTCCGTCAGGTTTAGAAGACACGTTCTAACTCACACACCCACACATCGTGAATACTGATGTGTCGAGACCAGTCGAGACACCTGTTTAAACCTTAGCAACTTTGTTTCAACTATCTACTTAATCTTCTCAATCTTCCAGATTTTCACATTAACACCAAAAAGACTTGGACATACATAGAAGGAGATTAGGTACCATGATGCAGTCATTGTGACAATATTTTATTAGATATGTTAACTTTGCCCCCGTCCTGTTATTGTGTTACCCAAAAACCTGTTATTCCAAATTCCGTTATATTTAGGAGACACGCGCAAACTCACACACCACGAATACTGATGTGTAGAGACACCTGTTTAAACCTTGTTGGCAACTTTGTTTCAACTATCTAATCTTCTCAATCTTCCACTGCCGACACTTTGCAAGTTTTCCTTTGTCATCCTTATTTTGACGCGACTACACTGTAATGTTTGGTACAAACTGAGTAACACGAGCAAAGCTTCTGCGACAAAGTGTTCGGAATTGTGGAACGTTACGATTTCATTGTTGTCAGTGCTCTATTTGAAACTTGTATTTAGTGCGAGTAAACCATTCCTATAACAATATTTACCAAACTAGTCCTTTTAGTATATGATATTAATATAAGACAACTTTAGCTAATAATAGGTGTTGAATTAATCTACTTAGTTATACCCACATAGTTCATCATCATCATCACCATTATTTCAGCCATTAATCGCCCACTGCTGAGCATAGGCCTCCCTTCGTGTACGCCACTTATCCCGGTCCTGGGCTAATCTCATCCAGAAGTGCCCCGCAGTTTTTCGAATGTCGTCCACCCAACGAGCCAACGGATGCCAGGCGCTTCTTACATCCGATAGCGGCCACCATTCGGTCAACATTTTGGTCCACCGCATAGTTATTGTCTTCTAAGTATATTCTAGGCAAAGAACGTTTGACAAACATTGGAACATGAAATAAAACTATGGAAACGGATTATATCGCATATAATGAATTTGAATTTATTCCCGACGTTTCGAACACTTTACGGCATTCATTATATGCGATGTAATCCGTTTCCACAGTTTTATTTCATGAGTAACTATCGCGGTAACCGAAGATGACATTATAAACATTAGAACAGTATTAAATTTTAATTGAATTAATTTACTTAGGTAACATGTACATGTTTATACTACGCCTATTTACATAGTTTTCCAAATTGTTATAAAAGTTTGATATAATGGAATTACTAAACGAAGGTTGCTCAGAATTCGTAATTTGAAATACCCTCCCATTATTTATTCTTGTTTGTGACTTTCAGAATAGCCTAACGCCAACTTGTGTTACCACTGAAAGTTTGAACCAAGCCGTACTTTAAGCTTTACTCGTAACTAAACTGTGTCGTTTGTGGCGTAACTCGCAACATTTGTTACTCCCGATCGAGATTTAAAACTTCCAGCACGAAAGTAACAGCTCTCTGTTACAATGTTGTTGGTAACTAACTATTTCCTCTTTGTTACGTCATGGTAAAGAATCGTGACCAAAATATTCCTTATACAGTCACCGGCTTAAATAAGTGATGTTACCTACATGTACCTTTTCACTTTACCGTCGTGTTGAAAATGTCATACGAAATTGTCAAACGATTAAAAGCGACCCCCTGGCCCCTGCCCGTTTCTTAAAAGGTACAAGCCTTGTATTGCAAGTGCGCGAACTGTCAAATCGTATGGGTTGTCAAGGAAACACACTCGTAATACAAGGCTTAAACCTTTCGAGAAACGGGCCCCAGGTACAGAAATCATCACTGGTTAACCCCCGACGCAAAAACGACGGTGTGTTATAAGTTTGACGTGTCTGTCTGGCTGTCTGTCTGTCTGTCTGTTTGTCTGTTTGTCTGTCTGCCTGTCTGTCTGTTTGTCTGTCTGTATGTGTGTGTGTCCCGTGTCCCGAACGGATGAGCCGATTTAGATTTAGTTTTTTTTTGTCTGAAACCTGAGTTAGTCGGGAGTGTTCTTAGTACTTCTTAGCCATGTTTCATGAAAATCTGTCTACTATGTCGCGGTCGGAGGTTTTTCAAAATTTTAATTTTGTGGTTAGATTATTTTGTCTAATGCAGGCGATTAAGTATGTATTGTGTATTTTTTGTTTCATTTAATTTTTCTGCAGAAGTAATAGTTTTGCTTTCTTGAAAACCGCATACTATATTTATCGCATTTGAACTAATCGTGATACCAAGTGTTCATAAATAATTAATAGACTGTACACACCCCATCATAAGCTTTTCTCGTCTCATTAACTTGATCCGACGCTTCGTTTTATCTTCTGTTTAATTATTAATCATCCGAGCAAAGCATCCCATCAAATCCACATCTTCGTTTTATCTCTGTTTAATTATTAATCATCCGAGCAAAGCATCCCATCAAATCCACAAGAAATTATCTTATCCACCTCCATAATTACACCGCACAGCATCCCAAGGGGTCTTCCTGACATTTATCCTCAATGTAGTGGCCTAAGCTTACCATTTGCCTTATGAGATTCACCAACGCAGTCATGCAAGTGTCGTCGCCCTTATCAAGATACAGACAAGGGACATATCTCTTTGTTTGTTAATGGGACTGTTTTGTAAAACTTATCCGCTTTTCTCATGTTTGTATTCTGTACTGTCCCTTTCTTTCGTGCTTCCTTTATGTTATCCTAAAAGAAAATTAATTAAGTGCTATTGTTCCCTTTGAGTGCCGTTTTGTACGCATCTGTGTGAGGTTTTTGTTTTTTCTTTTGTTGTGTTGAGGCTTGCTTCTAAACGGGGATTAGTAGTTATTTTTGCGGTTATCATCATTTTCTCTTTTTAAGAGATCTACTCGTCTGAAATAGGTTTCTCTTTTTTAATTAATTGTAACTGCCATAATCTATTTGATGGTTTGTTACCAGAATTCACAATACATTTTATAAACGCGGATAATAAGCTGACGCTACTATAAGACACTTTATATTTAAATATTTATCAATATTGAAATAAAAAATATGGTACCGTAACAAACAGGCCCGGCTCGTGGAAAAGCTCTTAAAATATTTCACAAAAAATTCAGCAGTGAATTTTTACCAAATTTATTCTGTGCTATATTTTTTATTTTGTTTATTCCGGGAATATATTATTTAAGAGTCCTCTCACTAACCTAAATTCCACGCGCGTCGCGGCATGATTGGATGACTCGCATTTTTCCCCACTGTCGCTCGGCATGCTCCAATTTTGCCACATTTCCCCTGTTCGATGGGAGGAAAAACATGTGCTGCTGAACTGGCAGAAAATAATAACAATAACTGTTACCTTATTTTTCTGTTTGTGTGATAATTGAATTTATATGAAGTGGGAAACATAATGAAATGTACATACGTGTGTGGCTGGTGGCTCTGTGCGTTGCAAGCCTCGCTTTATGTTAATGATGATCTTAATGAGCGCCGTCCGTCCGTCCGCGGATAATCTCAGTGAGCGTTAGCACTAGGAAGCTGAAATTTGGTTCCAATATGTGCAGGTGTGTCCTCACGTTATGTCGAAAATGTATCGTAGTCGAATTGTCTTGATTAATGGAATTTAAGTGAAAACACATTTTATGATAGACGTGGCCCGACACGCTCTTGGTCGGTTTTTTATATGTATCTTTAGAAGGCTTTGGAATTAATACAAAATTATTAAGTCTATAATCTAAGTTAAGACAAAAATTGTGTCAATACCTCGTCAGAACGTGGCGGCGTAAAACACATGCTTTAAGTTCTAGTTTTATTTGGTTCTAGTCTTACCTTTAAAGTCATATATTTTGATAGTAAGTTCATGAATAGTTCCTCGAACAGTTATATTTTTAACGACGCAATCTGGCCTAGTAAAGCTATGTAAGTCAAGCACTTGGCTTAAAAAAATAAAAGTGGAACTCGCCGGCGGAGCTACTACGCTGGTGTTGAATGTAGCCGATAACTTTAAGGACCCATTAGAGAACAGGATCTGAACAGAGTTCCCGTAGTATACTGTTTTAGTGGGTCTAAGATGGTGGGGTATTTGTTATATAAGGATGCCTAGCCAGGACCTCAACCGCTTGCACTGTTTTGAATGTAGCGCCAATGAGAGATAATTAGTGCTGCATCATAAATTCTTGAAAAAAAATTTTTTTTTTAATATTGTTTCTATTTCTGATTCATTAAAATGTTTCTTGTTGACTCGTATGGTGACGGGTTAGGATTTATACCACCAAATGTCCTCCTGTAAAAGTTTCACAGACCAACCCCTATAGACATCTATTACAAGACGACTCGCTGTGGCCAGCCTTCCTAGTATTTGCACTGATATAAGCGCGGGCGCTCGCCGTGCCCGATCAGTATCGACCAAGTAACAGACCCGAAAGCAGCGCGTGTTTTTCGCACAAAAAAATTGGAAAAGGGTATTTTGATGCCTTAAAGATGTCCACCTGTAGTGTGAAATGGTGTGGAAAGGTAACAAGAAGCTCAAATTTAAAAACAGACGGCATTACATTCCACAAATAAGTCATATTTATAATTTATTCAGAGCCGGCATAGGTCAACTTACATTGGCCACTTACGCGTCAGTAGAGGGACAGTCATACTTCTGTCCCTTTTCATCTGGCGCGACTGCCCGCCGTCCTTGAAACGGCCAATCACAGCGCGCTTAACACATTCCCCGCCCGCTCCTCGCACCCCAAACACTGGTGACTCGTATCGCGAACCAAATATACAAGACTGCCACTCTATAGGAGGTTCTCTGTGAAAAGTTTATTCTGGGATATTGGTTCAGTTGGGCGTTAGAAACCGTAGTTATTTTTCTTTCAACCTCTTAATTTGATAAAGGTGGTACTTAAAGTTTAGCATTTTACATGTCACTGTGCTCTCCTTATTCCTTTTGGGAATACAGGCGTGAGTTTGTATATGTGTTGTTTTCTGCAAAAGCTATTAAAATAATATTATTTATTTTCATGACAAATTATAAATCGGAAGGCGCAAAAAATTTCCTCTATTTTATTTTTAAAGTACCCGCCTAAAGGCAGCTCATGAGCAAACAAGCTCGCAAGGGTTTCCGTCCACCTTTTCATTACGGAACCCTAAAAAAGGGCGCACTTCTGGTGATAATCACGCCCCGGGCCAGCCGATAACCCTTACGCCGCCGGGCGTTCGGAAATCTTATGAGCACGGTTGCTTGGACCCCGGAGAGCGCTCAGGCACGTGAATAAGTTATAAGGGGCAGCGGGAGCGTTAATTGAATCATGTTGTTTTTCCTGTTCTGCGACACGCAATAACATTTCCTGTTTTTAATTAAATGATTTATGAGTTGGGTCCAAATCAGGAAATTTATTTTGAAGCTAAAAGGTAAATTTCAGAGGTTTTACAAGTAATGTCCATTAATACAGGTAACCATCACTTAATTGTGACTGAGTGTCGAAGGATTTTATGAGGCTTATGCATAAAAGATACGTTTTGATTTATGATGAGGACAGGTACAGGTGGATGACACATTTTTATTTTTCATTTTGATGTCATAGCGCGGCACGTCGATGCTGCAACATTAGGTGAGTATTAAAACGGCAGCATGGACTTTTTTGTAACGACTTGGTAGAGAAGAATTAAACAAAGAGAAGTTAAGAGAGTGGAAGAGAAAAGTTAAGTAGATAGTCTACTAGCGCGGCAACTATATTGTTTCTGTATTGGCGCAAACATGTTATAGTCTCCAGTAGGTATAAATATAACTAGCAACAAATAAATAGCAAAAGCGTAAAATTTACCCAAATCCTAAATTCGATCTCACAAAGTCTTCCAAGCAGTTTATCACTTGCGCCGGTATAGGAAGCTAGCGGCTTCGACCGACTCGCCCGGTTTTATAGTCTTCCGAGGAAGTTTATATTCATGGTACCTTTTGAATTTTTTAACGGCGACTCGACCCAGTGCGGTCGTGCGAGGAAGGGGCGATTCTGTAAATTTCAAGATTTCTAAGTTTCTGAAGTGATACTTCGTGCGACTTCCAACTGACAGCGTTAAACGTGTAACGCTCAGTGTTGCCATTTCCAACTGACAGCGTTATACGTTAAACGCTCAGTGAAGCCAACTCAAATTTTGAAAACTATTACGAAGTTTCACGCACTATTTTTTTAAACGGAATTCTGGAACGGAACGGTGGAGCCAAGGAGTGGAATGCCCTGCCTGAGTCGGTGTTTCCGCATGAGTACAATCCAGGTCTCTTTAAAGCAAGAGTAAATAGGTACCTCATAGGTAGGCGTGCTCCATCTTAGACCGCATCAACACTTACCATCAGGTGTGATCGTGGTCAAACGTCTACCCAAACAAAAGTTCTTTCTACTTGTGTACTGTTGAATGGATGGCAAAGTGTGTTGTAGTGTTACTTGGTTGAATTCTCAACTAAGCTTCATATTTCTATACCTATCACAAATTAACCTGAGCTTAGCTCGTTTACAATTACTGTTCTGTATAATTAGTTAATTAAAATAGAAGTAAATTCTGCGATTTTGCTGTAAATAGCATGGCATGTATAAAACTACTTCACTGACCAATTATTGAATAACCCTCACTGTAAATTACTCTAAACAAATTCTGTGAAATGAAGATACATAATGAAAAATGTACTGTATCTATATTTTCAACAAGTTAATCAATTTCATACCATGTTATAATCGACTTTGAATTGTATTCACGCTATGTTACTCAAATGTTTTCTTTACTTACGTCTTTTGATATAAGTCTAAAGCTATAAAACCAAAGAGGCTCCCCTATGTAAACCGTAAACAGTAGGTAACTGTAACAGCCCCTGCCCGGTCTTTTGAATTTTTAACCGGTCGCTCTTTAAGCCATGAGTAAAATGAAAGTCTACTTGATTGCACAAAGAAACGGTCGGTACATTTGCGATGTTTGCGGATACCTGAGTGGCATTATAAATATTATAATACTGGGTGAAGAACTTAGATATTAACTAAAATAAAAAAGATATTGCCATACGACTAAATAAATTATAATACAGTGAATGTCTTTTCCACAAAGGTTTAATTATTCTTTAGATACTTCTACTGGCATTTAGATTACTTTTTTTGACGGTAACTTGGAACTACAAAATACACACATTAAACTCCCAAGACTTTTTATGACAATAATATAAATGAAAGATAATTTAAAGACATATTATATACGTTTCTGTGTAATTTGGTCCTACGAGTATAATAAAATTTATTCAGTATTGAGAGTTTAAACATTAAAAATACTTAAAGACTATAGTATCTAAACAGGCCTTAATGCTTATTTGTACTTATGGTGCATCATCGTCGTATCACAAGTTTGTTGGGGCATTGTCAGAAAAATATATATATATGTAGGTACAATAAAGTAAAATATCTTTCAGAAAATAATTTAATTTAGTTACACGTCACTCCCATAGTGTTTATGAAAACACGGTGTATGATAGTTGGTCAGGGATCGGTAAACGGTAAGGCAATATCCTATCATAACGTAGCCTGCAACGTAAGTTCGTTCACACTAAGAAAATCTGACAATGACCCCAATTACCTAAAAAAACATCTCGTTTCGGCTCCAATAACGTTGTTAGATTCCGACCTAACCTCGCCATGAAACCTGTTTTCTACAAAAGCTAAGCAAGATTTCCTTTTCGTCTGTCCTTTCTGATTTAAGACGTCCCTTTGTTTAGGGCTGAAACAATTGTTCCTGTCCTAATAAAGTAGATTTATCTGAGATAGAGTAGTAAACCTTGACGCTTACAGTGAAGAGGATGAAATTTCTCGTAAGGCAAGCGCTGGGAGGAGGCAAGGATTCCTTAATAAAAAGTTACAAAAATAACCCTTTGTGCGTTTTCACACTATCCGATCCGATATCGGATGTAGGACCGATATCCTATACATTGACGACGCCATCTTTGATTTTTGCCTTTGAAATCCTTCCGACATCCGATATCGGATCGGATAATGTGAAAACGCACTTATGTTAAATGACGATCCTTATTGGGAGAAACTATTCATTTTATTATTTTCAATTCATAATGTAATTTTTGACGATCATGATGAGAAGATAAACATAACTTTGGCATGTAACAAATTTATAGTGTAATTTTTATCATGAAATAAAGAAATCTAATCTAATCTATCTAATCTATGGTGCGAGTCTGTCCGTCTGTCTGTCAGTCGGTAGGATGCTTAGCAAAGACCACCCCCAATTTCGCCACTGATTTTAATCTTATGTTATACATCGTTGTTTGAGTACCCACAACACAAGCCTTCTTGAGCTTACCGTGGGACGCAGTCAATCTGTGCAAGAATGTCCTATAATGTTTATTTATTTATTTATATGGCCGCTTCTTCAAAAATGGGTCCAGGGTGGCTAGCCGAATGGCACAAACGCTCACGAAACGCTCACGAAACGAAGCGCTAGTAGATATCTATCTCTATCGCGCTTGCGTATTGGCGCGACAGAGCCAGCGGCGTATCGCTTTCGTTTGGCGTCGGAGAAATGCCATTCGGCTACGGGGCCAGTTCATTCCGCCTCCAATGGCGGGATCTGCCAGATCCTCCATTTCTTTTGAGCTCCCACTCTGTAGCGATTTAGTCCCAAAACTCATTCGGCATTCGTCAGACGTGACGTGACCGGCCCGGTCCTATACAAGGTGCTCGCGAGGAACCCATATAACTTTAACGGCATATTCTTGGTCACATTTTAAGACTAAAATGTCATATAAACTTTTTCTAGATTTCGTCTAGTTTCAGAGTTATTGCTTATTGCCAATTAAACAAAACATTTCTGTATTGTTACTCAGTAGAATAGGTCTTCTTAACGGCGCTGATGCGTAATTGTGGAGCATAGTCTCACAGTCGTCATTGATAGATGTCAAAATGTGACAAGAAAAACTTCCAAAAAAATTGGTTTTTAGAAAAATAAATTAAGGAACTCATTTTAATTCCCAACTTTATGGATAAAAAATACTTTTTATGTGAAAATACGTCCAAAACAGTAAAAAAAAAAAAAAATTTTTTTTCGCATAAAATTTTAAAATTCATTTAACATTTTTTCTTTCTTTTGGCCTCAGAAACGCGTGGTTCAAGTTATACGGGTTCCTCGCGAGCACCTATGCTTGAGTATGTTAAAAATACAGACTTTGTTCTTTTGGTTCCCCGAAGTTGTTCTTCCGAACTCATTGAAAATATGAAGGCTAGAACTTTCTAGCTAAAATTCTCTAATGCTCCATAAAAGCGAGTTAACAAATTGTTTTACTTAAAACTTCGGGAAAATTTTAATCAATGTCTAAATATACGATACAAGTGCGGAAAAGATAAATTAAAATAGGAGCTATGGGAGTGCTAAATCGATACGGGTCACGAATTATATTATATTGTACCTACAGTAGGCCACTGTAGAACTATGTATGTCACAGTGACGTTATAAATCAGATTGTAAGAAATCTCTTACTGCTTGTCATTTTGACATGGTTGTGGAGTGGCCTAGGGTTCCAAGGGTTGGTTGACTGTTTAGTCAACCAATTGGAACCCTAGGCCTCTGTAGAACTATGTCATAGTGACGTTATAAATTAGATTGTAAGAAATTTCTCTTACTACTTGTCACTTTGACATGGTTGTAGAGTGGTCTGGGGTTCGGTTGGCTACGTCGTTTTGAGTACATCTGGCCCTTTGAAATTTCGACATAGGTACACAGAAAAAGTACCACTTCTCGCACTAGTGGAATAAAGTGACATCATATGTCTTGTATAACATATAATATTCCTAGAGTGCATTGGGATAATTTCGAAAGTCACATAAAAATCACCTGTGTACACAGTTATACAATATAATAATATTCTATTCTATTCATTATTTCCATCATATCAAAATTCCCCTTTCGAAATTACCCCAGCATTTTTGTATTTCGACATTACTCCAATGCACCCTATTTGTGTTCATGTCGGAATTATGTACCTACTGTGAGCGTGATCCAAGCTCGTGACGTAACTCATTAAGCACTCAGCTCGCCCCGAGTGCGCTCGAGATGCCTAATGAGACGAATAAAGGACGTATCAAAATAAGATGAAGTGATCTTCAGGTAGGTTCAGAATCAGGCTCCGTCAGCTAAAATGATTTCACGGACTGATGAATAATGATAACTAAAGAAACACTTTTCGTATAATGGCTTAACCACTTTATGTTACCTTGTAATTATTTAAACTAATCATTCATTTACTTTAATCTCCGTAAACAACAACTAAATAACGATAAACAAATTAATTAATTAATTGAAATTTAATTAATTAATTTTGTCTCCACTGTATTTTTTTCTGTGTAATCTATTAAAAAAAAATGATTTAAACTAATTGCATATATCTGTTTTTGTCAACCTCATGTGGTGTGGTACACTTTTTATATGGTGGTAAGTACAGCACAGAATCTACAGACTTAGTAGTCGTATGCATCTCAAAAAACTGATGTGCGAGAGCGTAGGAACCGCGAGGGATGTGTTTTTCATGAACGAATAGGATTATATAGCATCAAAAGTACGTAGCGTAGCATATCGAACTATACAATCATCAAATAAATTATTTTGAATGAAGATTTAAAATAAGAAAGTCACTCGAGTGTGTTTAGTAAAACGTCCCATTTTATCGCTTAAACACACATGCTTTGCATTATACATTATTTTGCGGTATAGTCACGTGGTCCTTGCGTAGCTATTTGAAATATGACCATATTTATAATGTTAATATCGTTATTTTATATCATGTATGTAAATTACTATTTATAGATGATTTAATCATCCATCTATTAGAATTTACATCAAAAATATTATCACCACCGTATGCTGTAAATGTGTAAAAATATAATGTTACAAAAATTATTTCAAATACAACACTACCTATTTAGTAAATAAGTATCTATTTTTTGACTATTTACTAATCTCTCTGCTAATTTTCTCCGTAATTTGGATTTAGAGTAAACACAAACCGTTATGTTAATGGTTCCCTTCCGTTTTAGGCATCCTGCTTATCACAAATTTTTAAAGCCTTTTATCAAAAGTATGACTGAATTATTCATAAGTTTAAATTATAAAGTATACTTTAAGTTATAGTCAATAAAATAAACCTTATACATCGTGTAACTAAACTCACCAGCAATATCCACGTGCAGTGTCCACAACACAAACACAACAGTACAACAAAGTCACACACTTAGTTATTTTTTTCAACACGAGATTCGAAATTTCGCGGGCAGAGTCAGGCGGGGCTGAATCGTGTCAAGGTTGCTACGAATAGCACTACGCCGTAGACGACCGCTCCGTAGCCCGTCTCCCGTACGAGAGGCGCACGTTGCTACGAGCTACGCGGGGAGATCCGTGGCCAATCGAAGTGAGGCTGCGCTGTCGGGATGTGTACTCTACGTCGATATTTTTAATTTTATTGATATTTTGAATATGAAAAAAAAATACTTAGTATGAAATCATATTAGAAAAGTTATGGTTTTAGCCTACCAGCAAGGGTTACTGAACAGATGTGTAGGTATTCAACATCAATAATTTGAACAATATAAAAAATCATCATAAAAGAGCTAGATTTTCAATGAAGAGATAATTGCTTGTGAGAATCTCCTCCCCAGAGAACATGGTTTCAAAGCTCGTATTTAGTCAAATATAGGTACTTTTTTCGTTTGCATTGTCGTTATCGTTTATGGCAGATGATATAAAGTGTAAAAACATATTCGAAAAACATATTTTTGATGGCTCCACCAGAAATCCATCCAAATATGTTCACTAAACCAAGGATCATCCAGCTCCACAACGAATTGGTGGCCGATATGTACCTAATATTTTCTTTAATCAGAATAATATAACCTTTAAATCGAATCAGTGGCCTTCCAAAGTCAAGCTTTGCATTCGGATATCACCCCAGGAAGAACACTCCGTGGTAGTCAAGAGGGTTTCATCGTATGCCCTAACTAATACAGGCCCATACATTGCTGGCCCAAAAATATTGGGTTAATAACCTTAGGGTAAAATATTACGCACTAAATCATTGTTTTAGTGCGAAAAAGTTACATTTTCGCAACAGTAAAAACGCCTGATCAAATAGTCAGAGCAAAAAATTTTGTCCGTTTTCGAAAAACGGACAACATCTTTTGCTTTCGAATAAAGAATAATAATAACGACCAATTTTTTAGCTATCGTGCCTAAAAAGTATCAAAAGATGTTAACCATTATCGGAATTATGACCATTTTTATTAAATTACAATATAAGTTACTATTGTCCAAATATCACAAACACAATAATGTTTTTAGAATATAAAATACGTAAAACGTAATCAACATACCTTGTCCAAGATAAGACATTGCGGATTTTGAGTTATTATTACTGCTATAACTTGAAACAAGTCTATTTAATAATCGATGCTAATTACCACTGAACGTGACATATGAAATCTTAGACCTTTAACATAATGCAACTACGTAATGACAACTGCAATTCAGTACAAAATACCCATGGGTTGGTAAGAAAGTAATGAGCGAATCATAATCAATATTGTAATTTTTATTTAATTTATTATTTTAATCATTTATCAAAAATATAACGACCTTCGTTATCTACTACTTGTCTCCATCGTTCTGGTAAAGAATGAATAGCATCGGCGAAGAAGTTCTTAGGTTTAGATTCAAAAAACTCAGCTATGTACTGTCGTAGATGGGCTTGATCATCGAACTTTTTTCATTCAAGGCATTGCTTAGCGATCTGAACAATGCGTAATCCGTAGGTGCCAAGTCTGGAGAGTACGGTGGATGAGGTATCACTTTCCAACCTAGCTCCAATAGCTTTACTTTTGCAATGTGTGGGCGAGCATTGTCGTGTAAGAAAAAAACTTTAGCATGCTGTGGACGATTCTGACAGATTTTTTGGTTTAAATTTTCAAGCTGATTACAGTATACTGATGCGGTAACAGTCATTCCACTTGGTAGGAGTTCCCAGTGAATAATACCATGAATATCCCACCAAACGGACAGCATAACTTTTTTCAGATGAGGCTCTGTTTTTGGTGCCTCTATTCCTTTTTCGTTTGGAGCTAGCCACTGACGTTTGCGTGTGTGATTTATATATAAGACCCATTTTTTATCTCCAGTGATAAGATGGTCCAACCAGTTGAATGTGCGGCGAAAAGACAGAAGTTGTATGCAGATATCGGCACGGCGGTTTAGTTGATCTCTATCAAGTTCGTGCGGTATCCAAACACTGTATTTGTAGTTTTTTCCCAACTCGTGTAAATGTGTTTCTATGGTGACATGAGAGCAGCCTAACTCGGTAGCGAGAGTACGACTCGTTAGCCTCGGATCACCTTCAATTAAGGTTTTTAATTTGGCTACATCAATCTTCACCGATCGACCAGACTTAGGTTGATCTGATAATGAAAAGTCGCCACTACGAAACCGCTGGAGCCATCGTTTCACCGTGGCCTCAGACACAACTTCAGGAGCAACACGCTGACATATATTACGCACTGCTTCGGCGGCTGAATGGCCAGACTGAAATTCATATAGTAAGCAATGCCTTACATGCACTTTTAATTCGTCCATTTTCTTCCTTATATTAGCTCGGCGACAGCTAGTGAATGACTGACGAGAAACTGTGCGACTCGCCCTTTATATACTTTCGACCATAGAAGATTCTAGAACTCTCTCAAAAATTTTATGTTAAATTCAATCGATCGCTCATTACTTTCTTACCAACCCAATACATTGACAAACGTTTGTATAATCATGTTTCTGTCCTTACACGAATGATTGTCCTACAAATTAAAATGTGAAACCTTAATAAATTTTGACCAAATAAATCGAATCGTCTTCAAAATATCCTTCTTTGTTGGCTTTGAAGTACAAACGCAAATATTAGAACAAAAAATTAACGATAAGCCGCTGCACCTCCAGTATGACTTTCGTATAGCTTGTAAAATATCCTAATTTTTGTAATCAATAAACGGGTTAGGGTTTTAAGATTGATAACAAACTATAATTTATAGTTTTAAGTTAGGTGAGTTTACGTAAGTAGGCTGAAACGTATTGAACTTATGAATCTGGAAAAAATTACTTCACTCTTTGTTTAAATAACGCGGTGGCTTGAAAAAAATTTCACGACATTTCGCCGCAGTCTGAAAAAAACTAAGCGGTATACCCCACCATTGCACGGCAAAAATACCTTATGACTGGATTATATTGCGACAGTGCTCTTAGTGGAATGCCTTTCAAGCTAGATAAGTTATGTTGTATGCCTGAATTTCTCAGGTACAGTTTGATTTATGTAAATTTTCTCAAAACAAATGAATGATCAGACAGTAAACACGTCTTAGCTTATTATTTTTGGAAACAAAAGTTTAGTACAAAAGTTATAAAATCAGCCCACTCATACTGAGTATATGGAAAACAAAATAGAATGCTATCCAAATTAACGTTAATAACAAATGTCTAAAAATACCTAGTCTGATCTCTAAGTAGAGCCATTTCCCACTCCAAATGAACATAGCCGTACAGAAATGAGATAACAAGCAAAGTTGGGCAATCCGATGCGCGTGTTAGAGCGGGACGACACGATTAGCTCATGTCTCTCTCTACTGAGAGACGGCGAATACCCTAGAGCAGGACAGACTATGAGGGCAAAGTTTCTTCTGTGAATTATTGAAATGAATAATGTTTTATTTACGTAATTGACTTCGCTTGTACGCCTTAGGTATTTTATAATTAATTCACATTTGAAATATACATAAATTTACATTTGAAGAGGCAATTGAAAAAGTTTTGCATTTAAATACAATTTTATTGAGATGTTGATGGACACAACAACCTCATGATTAGATTTAAAAAAAATACAATACATACTTATTTTGTTTTTTAGACTTTCAAAGTTCTTTCACGGTAAAATCTCAGAAAATCAAATCAGAAGCAGAAAGTTGAAAATAAGGTAAATTTTATGAACCTTTTTCTTTTAGTAATCGATATGTTGTCTTAAAAACGTGCCTTGCTTTGTAAAAGCTGATTTTAGGTATGGACGAAGTGAAAACTGATATTCATTCTTTATTCAAAAACAAGGTTTAGTTGGAACCATTTAGACCTAACTGACATATATATTGACGCACGCGTAGTTTTAATTACATATACAAATTTATATTTAAAAAAAATATAGGACACTCTTACACAGATCGACTGAGTCCTACGGTAAGCTTGTGTTGCAGGTACTCAGACAACGATAAATACCTACTTATATACATAGAAAACATCCATGACTCAGGAACAAATATCTGTGCTCATCACACAAATAAATGCCCTTTCTGGGATTCGAACCAGGGACCGCGGCGTAGCACCTCAATCAGATAATATGTAACCTAAGAGCTTTCACAATAAATAGACAACAGAAAGGATCCGTCTGTAACACAATACCACAACTTACAAGTTATATGTAACCGACGCAAACAATATAGAAACAGTAGCGGCCACACTCGGCTCAAATACATCAGAAAACATCTGCGATAGACAGCTGCTAATACGCTAGGGCATCAGAAGATACTCCACTTTTGATAAAAATGGTTCTTATATCTATCACTATTCTCAATGTTGTTCTATCTTTATTTTATGGTATCGTCTTAGATCATCCTATTTGGTTTGTGTTAATTCTATTCGTCTATTATAATCACAAATGACGAATGAGAAACGGGAGACGAAAGCAGGACAGAAAAAGACGACATTAACTTATAAGTAACATGTAACCGATGCAAACAATATACATAGAAACAGTAGCGGCCACACTCGGGTCAAATACATCAGAAAACATCTGCGATAGACAGCTGCTAATACGCTAGGGCTCGAGACAGATTACATAAAGCTTATGGCAGATACTCCACTTTTGATAAAAATGGTTCTTATATCTATCACTATTCTCAATGTTGTTCTATCTTTATTTTATGGTATCGTCTTAGATCATCCTATTTGGTTTGTGTTAATTCGTATTCGTCTCATTATAATCACAAATGACGAATGAGAAACGGGAGACGAAAGCAGGACAGAAAAAGACGACATTAACTTATAAGTAACATGTAACCGATGCAAACAATATACATAGAAACAGTAGCGGCCACACTCGGGTCAAATACATCAGAAAACATCTGCGATAGACAGCTGCTAATACGCTAGGGCTCGAGACAGATTACATAAAGCTTATGGCAGATACTCCACTTTTGATAAAAATGGTTCTTACATCTACCATTATTCTCAATGTTGTTCTATCTTTATTTTATGGTATCGTCTTAGATCATCCTATTTGGTTTGTGTTAATTCGTATTCGTCTCATTATAATCACAAATGACGAATGAGAAACGGGAAACGAAAGCAGGACAGAAAAAGACGACATCAACTTATAAGTAACATGTAACCGATGCAAACAATATACATAGAAACAGTAGCGGCCACACTCGGCTCAAATACATCAGAAAACATCTGCGATAGACAGCTGCTAATACGCTAGGGCACGAGATAGATTACATAAATCTTATGGCAGATACTCCACTTTCATAAAAATGATTTTTACATATCCTTTCATTTGTGGCTTGTCAAAAATGTATATTAAAATTACGACCTTAAAGTAAAACAAAAAAAAATCGATCACATGTCTATAGTCATAGACACCCGATTCTGGTCTTGCCATAGACGAAAAGATATATAGGACTATGTTCAATTTTGTACTATCTTAATTTTATGGTGTCGATGTCGTCTTAAATCATCCCACTCGGCTTGTGTCAAGTTCATTCGTGTCCCGTTATGATCACAGATGACACGACTACACTCGGCTCAAATACATCAGAAAACAGAATTCAACAGAAATCTGAATTTACGTATAACAGTGTTTTCAATATGCTACTAGTATCATCTTATTCCAGGTAATTGCAATGACAACCTAACATGAAACTTGCAACGTGTACTTATAAATTATGTAATACTGTCTCTCACAACCGACACAAATTATAGAACAATACATAGCCATATCTGTCAAAACTGTAAACCTCGCAGGGTACACAGAAATAAAAAGAGGAATTATCTAAGTATATCTTATCGTTAGTTGACCGGTCTTGTGGTTGAATAGCCTTGAGGCATTTCTAGTTCTTTTTTTTAATTGTGTTTTTGTGCACCTAAATCGACATTTCTTTATCGGCCTCTCTATCACTCTAACATATCCACAAGACCGCTGGCGGCAGAACATTGTCTTCTTCTTCTTCTTTAAGAGCTCTGTATCTCTTGTCGGTGGAGTATGCGCCATATTTCCCTATTCTCCGCTTTCCTCTTTAGTTCTTGATACGACCTGACACCCGCCGTCTCCTTGTATCAGGAAAAGTATCAACGTCTCTCAGGTAATCTGTGCCAAGATGGAATTACCGGCGGGCTTGTCGATGCTCAGTTGTTTTTACCAGCCGCGAGTGACGTGCGCACTGGGATGTGCCGACACTGATGTCCGTATTTTGAAGGAGGGTGACAACATTAAGACAACGTAAGTTCGTGTTTTCAAAACATGAGCTGGCTTACACTAAATAAAAGAAAAAGCACTTTAATGTCTCTCATTATGCACCAGTCACATAGTTAACTAATTTTGTATTTGGTCTTCGTTTTAGGTAATCTGTGCCAAGATGGATTTTTTTATTTTTATTTATTTATTCATAGAACAATACAAGATTGTGTTGAATATTTACACCTTAACCTACTATTTAATATAAATTACAATTGAATATATTAGTGGAAACATAAAAATAAAAATAACTTAACCTAATTAAAACATAATTAAAGCAACTTTATATAATAATTAATAATCAATCAGAAATACATTACAATTAATAATCATACTAAATTTGGTAGTCATAAATTCGGATCATACATAAATTCTTCTACTGCGTATAGGCATTGATTTAGCAGGATTTTCTTAAGTTTAATTGTAAATAAATTTGAGTTTAGAACAGATTTTAACTCTGTAGGCAACTTGTTGAAGAGAGTAATGCCCTGATAAGTTTCAGCGTCTTTAACTACTTTCAGTCTTGTGACAATAGAGTGAGGCAGATCTTTCCGCCTAGAAGATAGTCGCATATCTCGTTCTTCTGGTGATTCTATTTGGGAAAGATTTTTAGAATTACCGGCAGGCTTGCATTGACAATGCTCAGTTGTTTTTACCAGCCGCAAGTGACGTGCGGAGTGGGATGTAACACTGACGTCCGTATTTTGAGGGAGGGTGACAACATTTAATGCGTTTTCACATTATCCGATCCGATATCGCCGTCGGAAGGATTTCAATGGAAAAAAACCAAGATTGCGTCTGTAATGTATGGGATATCTGTCCTACATCCCATATCGAATCGTAAAATGTGAAAACGCACTTAGGGTGCTTATTATCCACCACAGATGCGCTACGTGGATGTGTTTGATATCCATTAATCATGTTCAGTGTTCCACAAGGCATAGCGTAAGTGGGAACGTTTTCAACTGAGCTGATTGGTAGATATCAGACGCATCCATAGCAATGTAGCATAGCACATCTTTGGTGGAAAGGCACCCTAAGGTACCTCTCATTTGCATTATCTGAAAGAATGAGCTGGATTGCAAGCCCCTGTTTTGCGTGCGTCAATATATGTTTAGTGTAATTGTCGTGATTATTACGTGTTAAACATTAAAATTAGTGAAATTACCGTGGGCCAGTGTGTTAGTGGTGTGTAAAATGGAGCACGCTCGTCCTCCGCCGGAATTAAATGTCTAGGGCTGCGCGGCGGCGCGCGCCGAGGCATGGAAAAAATGGTGGAAACAATTTGAAGTGTTTCTAAAAGCATCTGGTGTGAGCAAGGAGACGAAGGATGTGCAAGCGAGCCTGCTGGTCAACCTCATCGGGTCGGAAGGATATGAAATATTTTCAACGTTCACGTATCAAAAGGGTGAAAGTGCCGAGGACATCGATTGTGTTAAGCGGAAGTTCGACGATCATTTCGGTACAAAGGTCAACATTACGATGGCGCGATTTAAGTTTTTTACACGCGCCCAGAATGCGGGTGAAACTATCAATCAGTATGTTACGGCGCTAAGAGTACTCAGTCAAGTATGCGAGTTTGATACTTTGGAGGACGGGCTGATACGAGATCGAGTGGTCTGTGGTATTTCTAGTAACGTAGTGAGAGATAGGCTACTCAGGGCCAAAGGCCTGACACTCGCTAAAGCGATACAGATATGTGAAGCACACGAAATGTCTACAGAAGAGGGTCGGCAGATTGAACGGGCGCAGGCTTCGACGTCGTCGGCGATCCAGGTGGACGCGGTCGGGCGCTATCGCGGGGCGCGCGGGCGCCGCGGGCGCGGCCGGCGCGGCGGGCGCGCGGCGGCCGGCCGGGCGCGGGCGCGGGCGCGCGCGGCCAGCGATGCCAGCGCTGCGGAGGCTCGTTCTGCGACCAGGCGGCTAATTGTCCGGCGGCAAATGTGTTGTGCTATGTGTGTGATGCGCGCGGACATTACGCTAGAGTTTGCCCTAAGCGGGCTAAAAGTGATCGTGTGGACTACGTGTCGGTCGCTGAGGATGACTACGACGAAACATCGGAGGATGATGACCTTTATGTGAACGTGTTATATGTTCGTTCCTTGAAAGATAAGTTGAAATTGAATGATAAAGACAACGTTTCGGAATGGATTGAACCGCTATATTTCAATGGTAAGCCGATCAATTTTAAATTAGATTGCGGGGCCGTATTAAATGTAATAAGTGAATTTGATTATATAGCTATGGGTTTGAAAATTGAGGATTTGGGTCCATACCGTAAGCGAGTCTTTTCATTCACGAATACTAGGGTGCCTATAATTGGGGAGTGTGAATTGTGTTTTGATTTGAGGCAAAGTAAATATAAAATAAAATTTGTTGTCACATCCTTGCACGTTCAGAATATTTTAGGCTTAAAAAGTTGTGTCAAATTAGGACTAATTAAACGCATAGATACTGTAGATGTTTTGAATGTGAATGGGTATGAGGACCTGTTTAAAGGATTAGGGAAATTACCGGGAACCCATGAAATAATAGTGGATCCGAATGTACCACCGGTAATTTGCCCTGTACGTAGAATACCATTAGGTATGAAAGATAAATTGCGTGTTGAAATAACTAGAATGGAAAAATTAGGTGTTGTACGAAAAGTAAGCCTACATTTGACCCTACATTCGCTTTCAGTGGTGACACAAATGAAAATCAGGTCATGACAAGTGAGGGGCAAGGCCAAACTTTTGACGACCGGTCTGGCGCAGTCGGTAGTGACCCTGCCTGCTACGCCGCGGTCCCGGGTTCGAATCCCGGTAAGGGTATTTATTTGTGTGATGAGCACTGATATTTGTTCCTGAGTCATGGATGTTTTCTATGTATATAAGTATTTATATATTATATATATCGTTGCCTGAGTACCCACAACACAAGCCTTCTTGAGCTTACCGTGGGCCTCAGTCAATCTGTGTAAGAATGTCCTATAAAAAAAAAACTATTTTATCTAAAACCACTGCATACAACCTTAGGTACGAATACACAATGAGCGAAAAGAACAAAGGACCGTCAAACAGAGAAAGGAATGCATAATCAAATCAACTTGCTTTCACGTTTCGAGACTATTCCTAACCAACATAACTTTGCCGTCATAATTAGACAATATAAACCTTAGGTAGTCATACAAAGAGTTACAACACGTGTTTAATGTTTGTATGTTGGCGTGTATGACGAAACAATGGGTTCGTCGGTTTATGAGGGATATGTTAATGCTAATATTAAGGGCCGGGGGTTACGCTTATCCTCATCATACTATTTTTTAACGACTTATATAAGCCTTTAGATTGAATGTATGAATTGTTATGAAACTTTATGTAACTCTTTATGTATGGAGCAAATAATATAAAAATAAATAAATTTACATAAGGTACAACGGGACAATTACGACTGGGGACAAATGCAACTGATCTATTTTTTCCATGTTTTACAATGTTTGCATTATTAATTAGAGTGCCCACTGGTTAAATATGGCACACGTGTTCAGTGGCACATGTGGAACTCACTTAATAGTGTAATAATGGAAAAAATGGATCAGTTACAATTATCCTATTACTAATTACAAATCATTTATTCAGCAAATAGGCCACAGGGGCACTTTTATACGTCAATCGCGTCGGGATTTGCCCCGCTGTACCTTATACCTACACTCTTACCTGTACTCGAACACCGGCCCATATTGGCTAGACCGGCAATCCAGTTAGTCGCAGATTCGACTCCTGCCGGTGTGAATTTTTAAATTTTTCTACTGATTAATATGTAGTATCGCTCGTAGTCATTTCTGCATGATAAAAAATAAGTTTATGTTGCAATAGAATCAAAGATAAACAGTTGTCTTGATTAGTAAATACTTACATATTGTTTTTTTTTATGGGATAGGAGATAAACGCGCAGACAGGTCGCCTGATGGTAAGGGATCACTGCCGCCCATGGGCACCCGAAACAACAAAAGTGTTGGAGGTGCTTTGCCGGCCTTTAAGATGGATGTACGCTCTTTTCTTGAAGGTTTGAAGGTCGTATCGGTCCGGAAATACCACAGTTTAGCTGTGCGAGGCAGGAAGTTTACACATCATCAGACAAGTAAAACTCAGCAAAACCACCTTTTGATATGCCGAACATACTATTTATTAACGTTACCCCGCGTATCCAGTACACTTACTCTTCAATCTTTTTCCCTCCTGCTCACACCCAGCTAGAATGAAGCCGACAAATTGATATCAAGGCCAAGAATAGAGCCCAAGTCGTCCGTCGAACCTTCTTATCTTACATCGCGAAGCCTGTGAATGTCTTCTCGGGCGATTTCGGCGCTCATTCTCCAGGAAGTTGGTGGATTAAAATCAGTTTACCCTTACCTAAACCGCCCTAAAGGTTTTGCGTGGGACGTACTCGTAAGCCTCTAAGAACGATTTAGCTTTAATATTTCAATACTGAAGCACTAGGTACCTACATTCAGCAATATGGACACTTGGCTTCATTTATTTTCATTGTTTTATTTCCATTTATGATGGAGCTTTAAATATTTACCTTCGTAAATAGCTAAGCGAAGAGGTTTGTTATTGAAATTGTAAGTACTTACTGAGAAAACTTCATTTTTATAACGACTAGTGAAGGTCTTTTTTTATTTTAAGAGGAACTGATTCTAATGATAGCTAATCCATTGATTTAAACGAACACAATTTTCAAACATATTATTAAATTAAAACGAGACTTAATCGCGTAACAATTACGTTTATATATGGCCTGACATTTTTGTAACATAAGGTACGTTCGTGGTCACAAGCAGACTAGCGGGGAGTTGAATCATCTTCTAGCTGTATGAGTTTATCGAACTACCCGCGTTTGATCTTCACCCTTCTTCCGCGTACGTAACCGTCAGTTCGTAACCAGTACACCTAGCACATAATTGGCGTACCTAGTACCTAGCACATAAGAGTAAGTCGCCGTGAGATAGATCATTCGACGGTGGAAAGGAAGAACCCCTTAAGCGACATTTAGTGAATTGTACCAGGGGCGGCTCACTCCGCGATTCCATGGCCGCGCCACAAGTACATGCGGGCGGCCGCGAGTTCGCGGCCTAATCAGGGGTGGCTCGCATTTTCACGGAACGCTTGTTCGCACTTTCTATTGTTACTATACGTCGCGAGTTTTTTTAAAGGTTAAAAGCGATATCCGCGTGTGGAATGGCTAATAACGCTTAGTTAAACAAACATTATGAATAAAATAGGACAATCTTACACAGATTTACTATTGATTATGTCATTTATGGCCCACGGAAACGTTCAATCAGGCTTGTGACGTTGGGATTTAAACTAAAATACTGTATATACCTAGAAAGTACCCAAGACTTGAATATAATACCATAACATTTTATCTGAGTATAATTTTTTTTAATACATAGGCAACCCTAGCGTCCGACGCTGCGCACGTGCGGCTCGTTTCTTTGTAATCATTTTGTAGGTATTTAAAAAGGCGGCATTTCGTGAACTTCAAAGCAGTGGGCCTTCTGTACTTGTACTATTATATATTCTGTGATTGTACAGGAGAGTGTTTCAAAGTTTTCTTTTTGAGAAAAAAAATCATAACTTTTTTCCTATTTGAAATAGGTAAATGAGTTCTTAAGACGATAATCTTATTTTATTTTTCTCTATTTTATGAAATAAACATTTACTCCAAAATCTTACAGGATCCTGAAAATGATGTCGCTTAATTGAAAAGGTCCTCAAAATATTCCCGGAAGAACCATTTAAGCGACATCATCATAGTACTATAAAACTCACTGAAGCCACTTACCTTCTTTAACTTGTCTCTAAGATATTCAATTAAGCAACAGTCGCATGGGCAGTTAGTACGTGCCAATTTGAAGTGGTATACCAGAAATGAAGTGGCACTGAAGCTTTAGTAGTTTCATGTGCTCTGCTTACCCCTTTATGGGATACAGGCGTGATTGTATGTATGTATGTATACCAGAAATTTGAAACTAAATCGACACTTTTTTGTGAATTATAACGCTAGCTTTAATATTTTTAAAATATTTCATATTATTGAAAAATTTAGAATATATTTGCGGTTAAAAAACGCTATATTGTGCGTTTTTTAAGGAGAAAAATAAAATACTTAACGAAATTAACGTGTATTTTTATTTTAATAAAATAAATCTACTTCTAATAAATAACTCTTAATTAAGTATGCACTTTTTTGAGATCACAATCATTTTGAGTTTATAAATTATTAAGAATAAGTAGCTAGCTTACTTATTACATACCTACTGCCGTGTCTTGCGTGGGCGACGGTCGCGCGACGCGCGACCGTCGCCGTCGCGTCTCATGCTTCCATATCGACAAGGTTTGATTTTGTATGCGTCGCATCGCCGTCGCCCACGCAAGCCACGGCGTAATACCTATAGACCAGGAAAAATAGCTTGACCTGGACATAATTCGATAACCGTAATTTTCTTTTTCTGTCGTATAAAGTATCATTAGTGATAGTTAAAATACAAATTATTAATCAAATTAGGGTTCTGATTCAATTTAAAAAAAAATAAAAACGAACTTTGAATATTTTTTGATTTTATAACTAAAGTATTAAATGTAATCCGGAAAAAGTGCTTGTATTATGTTGTGACACCTGCATTTCATATAAAAACATCTAATTTTTATAAATAATTCATACAGAACCATCATTTATAAAGAAGGTTTAGTAAGTTACACATTTTCAGGCGTATTTCACTAGAAAATATTGTTAACCGTAATCCTGCAATTTATTATGAATATAATATTACGTGTGTTGATAAATTATTAAAACTTATACCAATACTTTTGGCGCTTGTTCAAAATCTTAAATATTGATAATTTTAGGAAAGGAAAAATACCTAACTAAATTGAAAGATGGTAAATTTTGCCGTTAATATATTCTTAGTACTATACGAAATCAATTAAACAACAAATATGTAAGATTCATTACTTAATTGATATTTTTCTTACTTGCGCTTTAATATGAACGTTATTACCTGCAGAATAAGGTCGTGCACAGAGTAGGTATAGCTAGTATAGTAGTAGCGGGAACGGGCGGCGAGTCGTCAACACGTGTTTCATATCAAGGGCGCCGCGTTTTCAAAACGCTTCGATAACAAATATTTCACCGTCCAGTATAAGAGAGCTCCCTTATTACAAGTGACAAAAGTCATACAAATCAATTAGTCCGATAGGTCACGTTAAACTGGTCAAGTCGTTAGCTCAATAATAGTACCTATCGAGCTTGACGAGATGCTTGGATCACAACAACGTAATATGTATGAAAGCTTGTGGCGCTTAAGACTGTATTCTTTCGAGTCGTGTGTAACGTATTTTGGCGAGGCAAATTTGAAGCACAGTGCGTGTCTGTCTCACTCACTCTTACGGTAAACCTAATGAACTGTTTCACTTTCAGAGGATTTTTGAAGTAATTTGGGTAATATGACATTGTCGCGGTGAGGTCTTTCCGGTACAAATTTATCGGTGGATCTTTTCGGATTTGTGGATGATGAGCCGATGCGATGTCGCTTCATTTTGAAGTGTCGACTCTCGCGAGGGAGTTCTTAGAGGACCGCGAGGAGCGCGTGTGACTGTTGAGTTTTTGAATGATTTGAAGTTTGTGAATGATTTTATTTTGTGTGTATTTGTGTGGGCATGAGGTGTTTGTGTTGCGAGAGTCAAATCAATAATATGAGTGGTACAAATTTTATTAGGGGGCCTCATGTGTGAGAAACTCAACACTCGAATGCTGCGTAACAATGCGAGCCGAAATCGCCTAATCGGAAGTGTCCGACTTGGTATCGACTAATCTATACACGTTGTAACATGAGAAACCAGAAATCAAAACCTGGTTTCTGGTATCTAGTACCCGGTAACCGGTAACCGGTAACCGATAACCGGTAACCGGTATCCGGTATCCTGTATCCTGTATCCGGTAACCGGTATCCGGTAACCGGTATCCGGTAACCGGTATCCGGTAACCGGTATCCGGTAACCGGTATCCGGTAACCGGTATCCGGTAACCGGTATCCGGTAACCGGTAACCGGTGACGGGTCTCCGGTATTCGGTGACCGGTAACCGGTAACCAGTAACCAATGACCGTTAACCGGTATCCGGTAAACGGTGACCGGTAACCGGTAGACGGTAACCGGTATCCGGTAAACGGTAGACAGTAACCGGTAACCAGCATCCGATATACGGTATCCGATATCCGGTTTCCCGTGTTCGGTTTCCCGTTTCTGGTTTGGTTTTGGTTTTAGTTTTAGTTCTGTTAGTTTAAACAAAAACAAAACTGAAAACGAAAACGGAAACCGAAACGGGAATGGAAACGAAAACCGAAATCGAAACCGAAACCAAGACCAAAACCGAAACCGAAAAAAATATTTAAGTTCCTAGAAGTAAAGAGTGACAGAGATAGCACTATAATCATTTAAGTTCCTGGTAGTAAAGAGTGACAGAGATAGCACTCATGTTAGTCAAACTCGTGGTATGTGCACTTCCCGTACACAGTAAAGAGTGACAGAGATAGCACTATAATCATTTAAGTTCCTGGTAGTAAAGAGTGACAGAGATAGCACTGTAATAATAAAATTTATGTTCCTGGTAGTAAAGAGTGACAGAGATAGCACTATCATAATTAAAGTTCCTGGTAGTAAAGAGTGATAGAGATAGCACTCATGTTAGTCAAACTCGTGGTATGTGCACTTCCCGCACACAGTAAAGAGTGACAGAGATAGCACTATAATAATTTAAGGTCCTGGTAGTAAAGAGTGACAGAGATAGCACTATAACAATTTAAGTTCCTGATAGTAAAGAGTGACAGAGAATAGAGATAGCACTATAATAATTTAAGTTCCTGGTAGTAAAGAGTGACAGAGATAGCATTTTTGTTATTAAAATTTCTGTTAGTAAAGAGTGACAGAGATAGCACTATTGTTATTTAAATTTCTGTTAGTAAAGACGTAAAGAGTGACAGAGATATCACTCACGTTGGTCAAAGACGTGGTTTATGGACTACTATTTGGACCCCCCAATGTCACGCTTTTTTAATCCTTTAACATGGATTGTCACATTTAGTATGACGTAATATATGAATGACGCCTAAAGATTGAGAGAGACAGCAATATTGTTCTTCAAATTCGTGGTAGTGAGAACAGGGTGCGTAGCCGAATGGCACAAACGCTCACGAAACGAAACGCTAGTAGATATCTATCTCTATCGCTCTTGCGTATTGGCGCGACAGAGCCAGACTGCGTTTCGTTTTCGTTTCGCGTCGGAGAAATGGCATTCGGCTACGGGGCCTGAACAGAGACAGCACTATGTATCGCGCGGCCGCCGACTACGCAAGTCGCCGCGTAATTATAATAACCGTTCGGCTCCTTTTTAGATCGTGTACAGTCAACAACACAGCTGGCAAGACAAAGTGCCAAAAATATGTATAGAGTATTTTATTTCCTGTACAAGTGTTGGTACTTGGTACATTAAGGTATGTGTATACATATATTTGGCACTTTATCTTTATTCACAGCTGAGTTGCTGACTGTACCAATAACGATCAACTATGAACTTTTGTGGTTTGTTTTAAATAGTTCTATGCAGATATAGATTAGAATACCTATTCTATCGGTACTTTTTGTATAGGTTATTATAATAACTGGACAAAATAATTATAATCAGTGCCGGCGCACTCCGCGATCACGATTCTTTCGCCGAGCTACAAGGCCTTGATATATAGGATGTATTATTTTATCAGCAACAAAAATATGTGATGATATTGAATTAAGGCAAAACAAGACATATAAACGCTCTCCATTATTTCCTCCCTGGTTTATGAAGCTAGAACAATGATTTTTAACACATACGAAATTCGTACACTGAAATAAAGTGATGATACTATAAATATACTCGACATTCAAAGTCGATAATCTAGTGACGTGAGAAGTTATTGATATAACAGAATTTTGCACAAAATTTTGCAGAATTTTGCCCTTTGATGTTGAAAATGCCGCCACTCTATAAAACAAACAGACCGCACACGAGCAGCCGACATTAAATTCTATTGCACGGCGCGAAGGTCGAAAGCCGCGCCCGCACCTGGGCGTAGGTAGCGAGATCGGGTGCACGTGCGCTTACCTTTGAAATCGCCGACACACAGGTGTCGCCGTTCGCCCTCTCTTTTCATTTATGTTTCTGTTTCAATCGGTTAGCCGTATGCCGGCCGGCAATAAAGGTTGTTTTTTTAACCGACTTCAAAAAAAGTAGGAGGTTCTCAATTCGACTGAATGTTTTTTAGGGTTCCGTAGTCAACTAGGAATCCTTATAGTTTCCCCCTGTCTGTCTGTCTGTCCGTCCGTCCGCGGATAATCTCAGTAACCGTAAGCACTAGAAAGCTGAAATTTGGTACCAATGTATCAATCACGCCAACAAAGTGCAAAAATAAAAAATGGAAAAAAATGTTTTATTAGGGTACCCCCTACATGTAAAGTGGGGCTGATTTTTTTTTCATTCCAACCCCAACGTATGATATATTGTTGGATAGGTATTTAAAAATGAATAAGGGTTTACTAAGATCGTTTTTTGATAATATTAATATTTTCGGAAATAATCGCTCCTAAAGAAAAAAAAAAAGTGCGTCCCCACCCCTCTAACTTTTGAACCATATGTTTAAAAAATATGAAAAAAATCACAAAAGTAGAACTTTATAAAGACTTTCTAGGAAAATTGTTTTGAACTTGATAGGTTCAGTAGTTTTTGAGAAAAATACTGAAAACTACGGAACCCTACACTGAGCGTGGCCCGACACGCTCTTGGCCGGTTTTTGATCATATTAATATTTTCGGAAATAATCGCTCCTAAAGGAAAAAAAGTGCGTCCCCCCCCCTCTATATTTTGAACCTTATGTTTAAAAAAATATGAAAAAAGATCAAAAAAGTAGAACTTTATAAAGACTTTCTAGGAAAATTGTTTTGAGAAAAATACGATAAACTACGGAACCCTACACTGAGCGTGGACCGACACGCTCTTGGTCGGTTTTTTTGTTACTCGATATCTCCGAGAATCGTGGACCGATTTTCAAATTATTTTTTTAATCGAACGGGTATAACCCCGAGATGGTCCTATTGGCACCAAGTCCCAGGCGGCGCGGCGCGCGCCACGCCGCCGCCACGCCGCCTGGGGCGCGTCTTACGTCCTTCCTATACAAAATGTACTGAGGAGACGATTTTTGAATTACACTCAGGTGGCGTGGCGCGGACGTCCGTCCGCGCCCCGAGACACGCGACGCTCTGGTGTGGCCGGTACCTTACGTCCCTAACCTATTAACCGATCCGCCGCGGTGACGCGGCCGGTGCGCGGCGCGCTCTCCCAGGCCCGCGCCCCGCGCGCTCCCCCGCCCGCGACAGCCGCTCTACGACAACTTTGCACCCTTTTAAATTACTGACATTTACAGTTTCTTAAGCGCGACCTTCACAGTATTAATTTTGATAAAATCATGATTATAGTACACAAAAACCTGGTCTTAAGCAAAAAAATCTCAGTTACAATTTATACCTACTGAGAAATTCATGTTTATTTAAGCGTTAAAAATATATGTTTAAGATCGGTGTTAAATGTCTATATATACTTAATACAATGCAAATTGATATATATATCATGGTCACCATTTTTACCTACCTAGATATTCACATTAAATGAAAACGGTAAAAAAAAGTACACAATCAGATTTATTTTCTGTGTAATATCGCTAATAACTGATCGCATCTGAGTGCACCACAAAGTTAATCTAACAAAGTTTTCGGTTAACTATTTTGCTGTTAGCGAAAAGTGGGATAATGTACTTTATCTCATGATTTTTATAAGATATGAATACGATCGTCTTTTTTTTTATCTATGTACATAATTACTATTTGATGCTTAATAATAATACCCAATAAAATATCAAAAAGGACGAGTTATTGAATTATGTCCAGGGTACCTTACTTTTACTCCACTACTAGTCGAATCAGGCAGCGATCGGCGACACAACCGCCGCACTCCGGTGTTTAACCGCCCGCTCCGCTGACTGAAGCGACCCACTGCATTCCATTGTATAAGTAAAGCACCATTCGCGTGAAATTCGCGCCAAAAATTGTTCACTGTACCGACATCAAATAGATTAGAACAACACTTTAACCGTTATCATATCATTTTCAATCTTCACTTAACCGACGTATCGCATTTATAAAGTATACTTTAAGCGACAGGTTCGGCCGCGGTAAGGAGTGTCGCTTAAAGCAATTAAATAACAACGTAATTTTTCGTAACATTCATTTAACCGACAACCGTTTTATTAAGCAGTTTTGAAGAACCACTCAAGTACAGAATTCATGATATATGTGCCCGGAATAATCAATTAAGGGACATTGCATCGGAAACGAACTCTTTTTAAAAATAGTTTATACGACTGTGGTAATATTGGAGTAGGTTTTAAGTGACACAGATAATATTTTATTCAAATTGTGTGTCGCATAAGGGGTGGTTTTTCAAATTCAGACCTCATTCGTGAATTACTTTAAGCGACATATAAGTCATCGGATCGCCGTGAAACCCAATTCTAACGACGCAGAAAAAAACGCTGATTCCAATGATATATATAACTCATTTTCGACCAAAATGTCGCTTAAGTGGTTCTTCCTTTCCACCGTCGATATGTATTCTTCTAATTGTATTAATGACATAAGGACAGGTAGTCTCCCGGCTACATACTCTCGCGCCAATCATGTACTAACCCTGCAGTTAATTGTAGCTAGATGGAATCTCGAATGGAATCTGCTACGCAAGTAAAGTAGCTGATGGATAATGTACATGCTCGTAGATGGAAAAGTACGTCTACGTAGATATAAATGTTCCAGCCACATTAAACGGATAGCGCGAAATTATTCATCGCTGTTTATATATTAAACTTATCCCACGTCATTTCTCACGAGCACATCTGCTACTCAACGCAGATGAGCTCGTGGCTTTAAAAATAACTATAAGCTTTATATCAAGTCAAAATTATATGAATGTTCTGGTAGCCTTGTTTGTGTAGGTTTCATTTATTTTAAACTAGTTTTAGCCCGCAGCTTCGCTCACGTTAGAAAGAGACAAAAAGTAGCCTATGTCACTCTCCATCCCTTCAACTATCTCCACTTAAAAAATCACGTCAATTCGTCGCTCCGTTTTGCCGTGAAAGACGTACCAACAAACAGACGCACACGCTTTCCCATTTATAATGTTATATGGTATATAATATATATAGTATGGAAGAGTAATCTCACTATCAGGAGCTACACAAGTACATATGTAAATCAACATAGCTTTGTGAACAGTATCATAAAACAACAATGTTTTTACAATAACTATGGAGCACAATATTTTGGTACATAAACAAAGCTCACAGCAACTTAAAACTGTATTTTAAACAAATCCAAAATATTTAGACGTAGTTTGAAAGTTTATGATGGTTTAATAAAGTTAATTTAAAGTGTTTGGGAAATATTCAAGGATCTATATTTTACTGGAAACGTTAGTTATCTTCTGGTAATATGCAATTTAAATAATTTGCGTTTTACATAATATGTATTACATATTTAAAGATGCTAACCAAAATTTCTGACTGTTTATATAATAAATCAAAGTTTAATGACCGAGTAATAACCTGTCGATTGTTTCTGCAATCATATATTTCAATTAAGTTACTGATTGGCAATTAGTGAATGCCGAGGCGATACAATAGTCTGCTAATTTACCCCCATAGTAAAGTTCAGAGTGCGTTCAACTTTTACATTAAATGTTCACGTGTGGTGGTGAAGGGATAAGAATTTCACGCCCCCCTTTCTTCCATAGGATAAAACGCTAAAACGCAGCACCACATTTTTTTTTCAATTCCATATTTGCTAGAGCTACTTGCCATTATCCCTTCGGGTGAAGTCACTTCAAGTGCATGTCTCCCTCTTGCATACATAGCTTTCGACCATCACATAATTTTAAATTTAAAAGTGGAAAATGTCTGCCTTGGGTGAGACATCTTGGACGGCATCGATTGCAGACGTTTCTGCTAATCAGAAGTTAAAATTCATCACATAATTATTTTAAAATCGGGACCTAATCGCGTATGACTACATATTAAACTGACCTCCACGACCACGGGGACAACGCCGTCCCTGAAACGTTGGAGGTCAGTTTAATATGTAGTCATACGCGATTAAGTCCCTATTTTAAAATAATTATGTGTAATAATCGTGAAAGTTTAAATCAGTGTTTCGACCATCATCTCATCATTACCTTGCTTTCGTTTTATTTATCTGACACACAGTTCATCCTGCTTTTCCTCGGTTTTCCTCTCCCGTTACTTCTTTCCACATTCATTATATCATCACAATCCTCCTTGCGTAATCCCGGCATTCGCCACTGCTCGTGAGAAACTGGGGTCCGCTTTGACAACGAATCCCAAGATTTGGCGTAGACACTAGTTTTACGAAAGCGACTGCCATCTGACCTTCCGACCCGAAGGGTGGCTATTTAGGCCTTATTGGGAGTAGTCCGGTTTCCTTTTCTCACGATTTTTTCTTCACCGAAAAGCGAGCCGTGCAAATCTAGATAGCTTATACTATTAAACGAGCAATTCTTGTATATTTATTTATTTATTTATATATACCGACGATCTCGGAAACCGCTCTAACGATTTCGCTGAAATTTGTTATGTGGGGGTTTTCGGGGTTGAAAAATCGATCTAGCGTAGCCTTACATCCCGGAAAACGCGAATTTTCGACTTTTCATGAGTTTTTCTTTCGCGTTTGTAAACGTAAAATATGGTCCTTAATTTCGCCGCGCGCGCATCGATTCCACTTAGCTCAGTCGTACGAGGTCGGTCTAATGTACGCAGATAGATCGTAGGTGTCAGAGTTTCGAATCCCGGCCAGAAATTAAGTTTTTGTTTTTTGTCTTTTTGTTTTGATTTTGTATTTATAAGAGTTTTTATTTATCTTAAGATGTGATATATTAAAATAGAACCGAGCGAAGCTCGGTCGCCCAGATATTATACATATTAAAGGAGAAACTGACTGACTCACTGACTGACATATCAACGCACAGCCGAAACCGCTGGTCCTAGAGATTCCAAATTTGGCACGTAGGTTCCTTAGAAGGTGTAGAGGAGCACTAAGAAAGGATTTTTCAAAATTCACCTCCTAAGAGGGTAAATGGGGTCCAAAGTTTGTATGGGAAAACAAGATTAGTTTTTAGTACGTGGGCGAAGCCGCGGAAAAAGCTAGTATCGAATATATCATTATTTCATTAAATATGTCTGTATTAGTATGTATTACTTCAATCTGTACAGTTCCTGTTCTTTACCTCCTTGGCAAAAGGGTTGTGATAATTAAAATTCAGGCGAGGTCGGACTCTGTTCGCGGCATATAAATCAGAGACAAGACAACGTGGCAGTCTCGCCGAATCGATACTGGGATTACGTGCGTAAGCGATTTCTGTCGCTTTAGGCGGATAATAGAATTCTCCAAATTGAATCTAGAATGTACGCTGTTTGAAGATTTTGGAAGAAAAACAATCTGCAAAGTGCCACCCGTTTTTTAGGGTTCCGTAGTCAACTAAATAGGAACCCTGTTTCGCCATATCTGTCCGTCCGTCCGTCCGCGGATAATCTCAGTAACCGTTAGCACTAGAAAGCTGAAATTTGGTACCAATATGCCGACAAAGTAGTAAAATAAAAAGTGGAAAATAATGTTTTATTAGGGTTGTTTTATTAGACTGGTCAGTTGTCAAAAAATTGAGAGGAATGGAAAATTTTTTGATAATGTTCATATTTCCGGGGGAGGCCTTTGCCCAGCAGTGGGACACAATAGGCTCATAATAATAATAATAATAGGGTATGCCCCCCCGTTAAATGGTGACCGGTTTTATCTAAATACTAGCTTTTACCCGCGGCTTCGCCCGCGTACACTTAAAGTGACTACACTGAGCGTGGACCGACACGCTCTTGGCCGGTTTTTATCATGTGAGTGGGCTTAAAATGCGATTAAATAGGGCAACTAAACTGAACATAAAAACTTTACAGGTCATTTTCCTGTGACCTGTAAAATGTGGCATGACCTGCATGTGATATCGGCAATATCTATGGGATATATTCTAGATCAGTCCTTAAATGGTGACCGGTTTTATCTAAATAATATGTAGGTATGTATTTATTTGAAATGAAAATGATTGCAGATCATAAGAGAAAAAATATTGCTGAGGTAATTATTTTTGATACTTTTACCACGTGAATGATGTATATAGTCAACAAAATATATTTTTGCGAACGAGAAATCTTATTCGACAACTTTTTCTTATTCTTCAAAAACTCCGCGGAATGTAAATCAGTGGCAACATCATGCTCAGAATTGCCAAAGTATTTAGCGTACATGTCTGAAAACCCCTTGTAGGTAGACCTCCACAGCGTCTCAAAAAAAATTCCTGCTAGAAAAGTCACAAATCGCGAAACACTTTTCCCATACAATTTGTATGAAAAAAAAATTTTTTTGGGATATATGTATAATTAATTAATACAACATATTTTTAGTATGCATTTAATAATTCAAACTGCTCAATGATGGGGACGAGTAACCTTCTTACTTTTATTAGACAACTTTTTCTTATTCTTCAAAAACTCCGCGGAATGTTCATCACTGGCAACATCGTGCTCAGAATTGCCGAAGTATTTCGCGTACATGTCCGAGAACTCCTTGTACACCTCCGCAGCGTCTTGCTTGTCTGGAGCGTCGTGGGACGAGTACTTGTGGCCGCAGTAGCAGGTGTGGTCCTTGCCGCAGAAAGCGCCCTTGCCCATGCCGATGCATTTCTTTATGCACTGCCTGGCTACGTCGAGATCAGGGCAGAAGTGGGCGATTTGGTGACGCCGTTCGGGGGCAATTTGTACTGAAATTTAATGATTTCGTGAACTGTAGTAAGAACTTTTCAATGGCTATACAGGGTGCTCGGTAATTAATGGACAACCTTTTATCCACCAAGAGGGCACCTTATACTGGTCCAGAAAACCGACATTAAGGTTTAGTAAAAGTCGCCTGGTTTTCGAGATTTTCACACTTTTTAATATTTCAATGGATATTAATGGACAATCTTTTAACCACCAAGAGGGCACCTTATAGTGGTCCAGAAAACCGACATTAAGGTTTAATAAAAGTCGCCTGGTTTTCGTAATTTTTAAACTATTTAAAATTTTAGGTAGTATTAAAATTTTAAAAAGTGTGAAAATCTCGAAAACCAGGCGACAGGCCTTTTAACCACCAAGAGGGCACCTTATACTGGTCAAAAAAAGGTTTAGTAAAAGTCGCCTGGTTTTTCGAGATTTTCACAATTTTTAAAATTTTAATACTAGCTAAAATTTTAAAGTGTGAAAATCTCGAAAACCAGGCGACTTTTACTAAACCTAAAAGTCGATTTTCTGGACAAGTATAAGGTGCCCTCTTGGTGGTTAAAAGGTTGTCCATTAATTACCGGGCACCCGGTATAGTTCTATGTAGCTTTAATGTGACAAATAAAACTATAGACATAGTGACGTCAATCGTCTACTACTGAACACCTTCCCAATACTAGACATTTTATACTAAAGTGGCTAAAATAAGAATTTAATTAATTTACACAATTCTAGTAATACTACAGTTCTATGTTGTTTACATACGTATACAGACATGTAATCACGCCTGTATCCCATAAAGGGGGTAGGCAGAGCACATGAACTACTAAGTTTCAGTGCCACTTGGCAAAAAGGGGTTGAAAGAAAGCCAAATTGTGACATTGCAGTGACAGGTATGTTGTTTAACAATACAAAATGATTAATTTGCTTGGATTGTTTAAATATAGGTAAAATTAAACTAGTTTAATACTACTTACCTATTATTTATAGTACTTACCTAGAAGTATTTTTAGTTACAAGGCGACTACTAATTGGAAAGTAGGTGATAGAGTATAATATAGGTAACTTATTTGTAGACATTGAAAAAACGATATTGTACCTGGTATAACTTCCTTGTCGTCGCTTTTTTGGACTATTTGCGGAGATATATTTATTTGAACTTCGTTTTTCGGAGCAACTGGTTCTTTCGGTGCTATCATCAAATCTGTTGAGAGATAAAAGTGCCTAGTACCTACTTTAGAAAAGAGTTTAGGGCTACTATGTCTCCTGGCAGGGTAGTGTAATTCAACTCAGTGTAACCTGCCGACGATGGGTTTGTAGGTAGTTAGAAAAACTTAACAATTTTAGACTTGAAGAGACGCCACACTTGATTGTCACCTCGGCTAGACCGGCTGTGCTTGCATACTGACGCCACTTTCCATTACGCTGGCTAGACGCTGACGCTCAAAGCTAGTGCGGGGTCTCTCGCTAGTGCGGGGTCTCTCTTAGTTGCTAATTCCTTCTAACTGTAGTATAGACACGTATACGTATAAGTATAGATAGATATACTTGACGCGGAGAACGATGATCCATATGATAGTTAAATTTGCAGGGAGAAACTGACAATATATGTGTTTATCAAACCATTTATAAGTAGACATTTATTTTTTTTTAGTTTTTTTTTTAATTTAAGTTAAGTAATTTTTAAAGCAAATGGGGGACCTATCACAAGGATCATCATTTCTCTTGTTATATAATGTATACTTGGTATCAGTTCTTACTTCTTACCTACACTTGCCACCACATTTGTTGAGCTTAAATCGTCTATGACACTCTGGTGGCAGTAACACTCCCCCTCATGGCACAGTACGGGCACCCCACGACAGTTCTCTTTGCAGTACTGTAGGCCTAGTTTGGTGGAGCAGTTAGAGTTGCGGAGAAAGCTCAAAAGTAGTCCATGTCAACTGAAAACACATTTTATAAAAAAAAATTTACTCAGCTGTAATATCTTTGTATGTAGGCACTTACTTATAAGGTAGTACTTAGTGGTTACATAAAGAGATTGTGGAATAATTTAGGTATTGTTTAGAGTAACATTTTATAGTAATAATGTTATAAATATGGTTAAACCGCGATTTGTAACAATGTATTTAGGTAAGAATTTATGTATTTTTATTTGAACTTAGCCTGCCCAAATAGGAATTATCTGTGACGTTTTTCATTAAAAGGTTTTTACCATACTAACTTTAATGAAATTGCTCGTATATTTATACGAATAACCCGTCAGTGCATCCGTTATTATGTTGAACTACAATAAAGCAATAATTACCACACATCTTGCTTATTTATTTAACGCTTAGCAATTAAGGGTTGAAATAAAACGAAATTGTGACATTTCAGTGACAAGTTGCCAGCCGAGGCGAGAGCATACGCTACGCCACAATTTAATTCGAAAAAAACATTAAGCAGTATTTTTTTATTAATCCCCGACGCAAAAACGACGAGGTGTTATAATTTTGACGTGCCTGTCTGTGGCATCGTAGCTCCGACCGATTTAGATTTAGTTTATTTTTTGTTTGAAAGCTGAATTAGTCTGGCTTATACCATGTTTCATGGCTGTCGGTCTATTATGTAAGGGCGTTTTTCAAAATATTAATTTTTTAGTTATTCATGTATTTTTAGTAGTTACTCATGTTGAAATTTACGGCCTAGTTCCGAAAATTTATAATTCTAGATCTAATTTCATTTAGTACTAGCTTTTACCCGCGGCTTCGCCCGCGTAATAAAAGTATTCCTTAAGATTTTCATTTGGATCCGTAGGGACCGTAGGTTTCTCTGTAGGTATATTTATCTGCGATTATTTCGATTGCACATAATACTTTTGCTTGCAATGATTGTAGAAATATTACACATCGACCACAGCGTAGGTAATTCTATATACGCTGGGGAAACCTTTATAAACATCCCACATAGCCCGTATTTCGACACTATGATCGGTGGGTAAAAAGTACTTTTTTCTATTATCCCTTACAATTTTTTACATTTTGCTTATACTTATCGCAAACGTAATCTTCAAGCAAGCAAACAACGATCATCTTAGAGCACATTGATTGTAAGAGACCGCCGACCGATTATCCGTATCCCGCTAACGATACCCATATTATCCGTATCCGTATCCGTATCCGTATCGCTATCGCTAACGCTATCGCTATCGCTATCGCTATCGCTATCGCTATCGCTATCCCTATCGCTATCCCTATCGCTATCCCTATCGCTATCCCTATCGCATTCCCTATCGCTATCCCTATCGCTATCCCTATCCCTATCCCTATCCCTTATCAAGATGTTTAATGATATAACACTTTAAGTTCTCGCGCTTTGTACACATATTTAAAGTCACATACAGGTCGAACGCGATTAATTAACATTATTTTTACCTTTTTTCCCAACGTTTTGGCCAGGTTGCACTGGCCGTGGTCGCGGAAGACTGACGTCCCAGCCAAATGTCACCGGAGATGTAAACAACACAAAACTACCCGATATTAATTTATATAAATGTTCGGGGTAGACAAATAAATATAATCTACCCGTTTTTAGTTAATGTTTATTTCCTACCATGTTTATTTTAAAGGTAAAAATAATGTTAATTAATCGCGTTCGACCTATATGTGACTTTAAATATATGTTTAATGATTTCTTATCAAGTGCTAAAATATAAAGTTTCATGGTTTTATCATTTAAAGTTAAGAAATCCCATACAAACTTTCAACCTCTTTTTCAACTCCTTCATTCCTTTTTTTCGAAATAAAAAGTTGCCTATGTTCTGTCTCAGGGTCTAAAGATTGTCTGTTCCAAATTTCATCAAAATCGGTTGCGTGGTTTAAGCGGGAAAGCGTAACAGACAGACAGACAGACAGACAGACAGACAGACAGACAGAGTTACTTTCGCATTTATAATATTAATAAGTAAGTATGGATTTTTTGCAAGAGAAATTTTAAACTTTTATAAAGCCAGGCGAACATAGGTATCCTAGGCGAAGAGACAGGGTTTTTCGGTACTAAAAGAGGGAATGCACTACAGCTGCACTAACAACAAAGGTCCGTAGGGGAATTCGCTGCCGAAACCGCGGCGGCCGACCGCGACGTGTGGGTCCCGGGGATTTAATGCATGGCCCTCGGTAGAGATGGGCGGCGGGAAAATACCCGGGGTAGATATCGGGTATTTACCGGGTATTTACCCAATCTACCCGATATTTACCTTTTCTACCCTAATGGGTGGGTATAAATAAATATTGTAATAAAATGGGTCATAAATTGAATTTAATCGTGAAAAAATGTTTTCTTGGTATTGTATAATATATTTATATTTTATTAATATAGTTCTATAAACATATATCGAAGTATTTGTATTGAATAAGGAATTTGTTAAATATCATTGACATGCTTGTGTGTTTGTTACCTCCTCCTCCTAAACGGCTGAACCGATGGGGATGAAATTTTGTGTGCTTATTATAGTTCCTCTCAAGTAACAATTTCTGGTCCTATAGTGGTCGAGGACACCAAATTAAATCACACTAAATGGTCCTATAAATAGTCTATATTGGTACTGTAGAGCCGATTTGGCGCAATTATGCAGCCATTTAGTGATATAATAGGCCTATAGCAGTATCATCCGTGACGTTTAAGGTCTATAATGGTGATGTAATGATGACTATTGTGCTAATTTGTTGACATAGAGGACACAGTAACGCTATTATAGTATCAATGTATGCTATAGTAGCATTTGAGATTCCGTTATACAGGTTATTTTGTTCTATAATAGCAGTTGCCGTCCCTTTTAATGCGAAATTTCTAAAATAATTTAATGTGTGTAATATTTAACAAAAACTGTTCTAAACGAGGAACTTAACGAAAAGTGGCGTGTGAACTTGTGAAGTTTAGTGTCAATTAACATAATTTGGATTTCGTATACTTCCATCATTACTGCAAAACGGTATGCGATGGAAATTTTACCGTTAAAAGAATATTGTAGAACGGGGGTGGCGGGGCGCGAAGTGAAGAGAAAGCCGAGCGGTACTAGCAACAAGTTTAATACAACTAAGGACCTATAGTCTAGAATTTAGGAACACTACCTGGACCTAGGTGACCTAACCAGGGTAGGTGCACTAGGGAACAGGTAAGGTTTATTAGTAGGCTTGTGTCGTTCACGAACTATGAACTGTTAGGAATAAAATCCCATCAATGACCGAAATGAACTGAATCTTTCCGTGGTCTGAGAATCGGTCTTTGCTCATTTAGTTCAGTATAGGATCGGCGAGCGCGAGCGATTTGGATCGAGAACGAATGTGTGACTGCGCCGACCGAGAGCGAGAGCTACTTAGCAGAGCAACAAAAAAAGTCAAGTTTTCATATTAAACTTCGGTTACTTACAACCTTTCGGCCCGGAATGTTACTATCTGTGGACTATTCGTATCATTTTGACACTATTCGGTCCCATTCGTTCTGATCTTTCCGACCGCAGTGGTCGCTGGTCTGGCTGAACTAAATGAGCAAAAGACCTAAAAGAGCGAACTAGTTCGTGGGAGCGATTGAACGAGATCGGAGCGCTCCGATCAACGAACGAAACGGCACAAGCCTATTTATTAGCTCTCAGACACCTAAGCGCTTAAACACGGTTAAGGCACCAGGCGTGCATCGAACTATTCCCTGCCGCGAAAGTTCAACGATTCCCGGCCGAGGCCGGAGGGTCATGTTTCTACGTTGACCAAACGTTAGCGTGTTCTATTTTTTCCACTGGCGCCATCTAGCAGTGACACTGGAACTAATCATCCATAGTGCAGTTGTTGAATGTATTGCGGTGATGGCGTTACAACTCTCCCCCTATGTCCACGCAGGCGTCCCGACAAGTAGGACATAAATCAGTAGAGTCTGTGTGTAGGCTGGAACATGATCTGCCACACAGTCTGGTTACTGCAGGCGTAGCTTTCTTGGGAAGCGTTGTTACAGTAGCATCTTATACATTTAACCTAAAGAGAATCAGTCTTCAATGAAGGTAGAGGCGGTCATCCTATTTCCTTCTCAACAGCCGTCCTACGCTGTGACGTCAAGCGATGAGAATGTTGTCGATGGGAACAGTGCATCATCGAGACCCTCCAAATCACATTCTGCATCGTAATCCTGTAGCGAGACTCTTGCGTCTTCATAGAGAGCTTCCAGGATGGGAGAGTAATTCGCCGGGTACTCCGGTCGAGGCCTAGGTTTTTTCTTAGGAGGAGAAGGAGCGTCAATCTTAATCAGTGGTCCGTATGAGCGGCACGTGTTGCTCCCTTCCGGTAGAGATGGTGACTGAAGAAGCTCAGGAGTCATGACAGCCAGGGTGGTCTTACTGTCGTAATTGACAATTGACGAAACTTTCCGGGTAAAGTTCAAATACCTGAGTAGGATCATCAAGGAAGTTCCAAGTGCTCTGTGCTAAGCTGATATCAATGCGTGCATCTTGAATGAATCCCACCCCTAGTAAAGTTTTGTTCCGACGTGACTCGGGGAAAACTAGGAGAGTTGTGACAACCGTGCGATCATTGATTTTGACAGGCACCTGGGTAACCAATACCATCTGGCGCTTTGACTCGCCGTCAGCGAGCGTTATTCCGACCTCATACTCCTTGAACGGGAATCCTCTCTTCTTCAGCTCACAGTACAGTGAATACGACGCAACGCTAGACTTCGCACAGGTGTCCAGGAACACTGCACCGGTTATTCCAGCAATTTCAACAAATATAACCGGACGATCCCTGGCGTCGATAACAGCATCTACCGAACAAAACCCGATGTCCGGCTGAGGTTTCTGGCTCTTGTTTGCGTGACACGTTGGGCAGTTGGTCCTCACAACTCCAGGGGCCCCGCAGCCATAACATTTAAACCTCGGAGCAGAAAGTGACGGAGCTTGAGTCACTGCCGCTGAAGTAGAGGTTTCAGTACCGTTACCCTCTTTCAATTCGTTGGCTCGTTGGAGCTTCCTGCAGTTTTCAACTGAGTGCCCAAAATTACGGCAGTACCTACATTTAGTCTTCTTTATGTCAGGTTTCGTGGTGGTTGCGATGTCAACTGGTGGCTCTACTACAGTCTGGACAGCGCCGGCGTCCTTTTCCTTTAGTACGAGCTCGGCCGCTTTCGCTGCCTTGGATAAGTCCTTGAAATCTTTTATGTCTGCGCGCGGAACCTTATCTCGTATGTCTAAGCGCAGCAAGCCGTATATTAGGTCAAGTTGCTGTGTCTCACTGTGACCTGGACTAGGGAGCTGGGAAAACAGCATCCTCTTACGTCTAACAAAATCATCAGTAGTCGTTCCCTTAGCTTGCTTTTCCTGCGTTATATCCAAATATATTTGGTAGGGCTCGCGAGCAGGCGCAAAGTACTCTCGCAGACGAGTTTCAAAATCAGACCACGTAGTTACCTCATTTTTCACTCCTAACCACCAAACTCCAGCTTCACCTTTGAGTAGAAGAGGTAATTCGCTCAAAGCTGTCACGTCGCCTAGGTCTGCGGAGCGTTTGAAAATATTTATTGCAGAGAGAAACGCTTCCACAACCTCGGCATTCTTTTCACCACTATATGCATACTTGCAATAGATGAACGACCCCCTGTTTGGTTGTGGTGCAACAGGCATCCTCTCTAATAGTTGCGCAAATTGCTCGGGCGATAGCATCTTGGGGGGTGTTCTCTTGAAACTTGTAACACGACCGGCACGAGTAACCACAAAAGTTGGACTCTTCAATTTCGCAGATCCGCCTCTTCCGCTCATTAAATAAGTCGTCTTGCGTAGCGTAGCTTGTGATGCGACGGTAACAACACGAAGGTCGTAGCACGCCAATGACGTCACAGGCTCCGTAGCACGATGTCGTAGCAAATCCCGTAGCACCACGATGACGTCACGCAGACTAGCCTCACGGAGGGCGCCACTGTAGAACGGGGGTGGCGGGGCGCGAAGTGAAGAGAAAGCCGAGCGGTACTAGCAACAAGTTTAATACAACTAAGGACCTATAGTCTAGAATTTAGGAACACTACCTGGACCTAGGTGACCTAACCAGGGTAGGTGCACTAGGGAACAGGTAAGGTTTATTAGCTCTCAGACACCTAAGCGCTTAAACACGGTTAAGGCACCAGGCGTGCATCGAACTATTCCCTGCCGCGAAAGTTCAACGATTCCCGGCCGAGGCCGGAGGGTCATGTTTCTACGTTGACCAAACGTTAGCGTGTTCTATTTTTTCCACTGGCGCCATCTAGCAGTGACACTGGAACTAATCATCCATAGTGCAGTTGTTGAATGTATTGCGGTGATGGCGTTACAATATTAGTTTAATGGTGTATTTTAAATGCGCCTTCGATTTATACCATGTTTTGAATAAAATAAATAAATATAATTTAATACAATAAAATTATTGGCACCATAGTTTCTACTATGGATCCAAGAAGTAAAACATACGCTTTTATAGTTCGACTATATCACTTATCATACGCATTCACTGCCATAAGCCCGCCATCGTGGATTCAATTAGGGTTGCATGAGAATTTAACTATGATCCAGTTTAACTTATAAGTTCTTTATATAGAAAACAATACTTGTTTTCAATGTTTTACTATAGAAAGATCTTTTAAACAGTATTAATAAATGTTGTTTTCTTTTTAGTATGACAAATCTAAACTACAATTGGTCGCTATGTGTATTTTTAAAGTTAATTTCTAGAAAAACACTGTACGGAACCAGATACCGCATCTTTGGCCTGATTTCATAATTACGATGTATAAACACCATAAAGCAGCCTTTTAAGGTCAAAATTGTCATTTAAAAGTAATCGTTTTCTACTCTTATATATCTGATTTGGTTTATAAAACATATAGTAAACTCAGCTATAACGCTATTGTGTTTTAAAAGAGATACCGAAATCATTATTCAACAGGTCTGTGATATTTAAAGAGTCATTGTGGCGTATACGGCGATGAGATATAAAAGGCATTAGAAAACGACTATTACCTTTTCAAAGCTATATAAACGTATCCTGAAAACTTCATTATAAAAATAGCTCTATAATGGTATTCATATCACTACTATACAGTGTTAAATACTATAGCAGTGTTTTCCAAAGCCACTATATCCCAAAATAGTGGTATAGTTAGGTTTTAAATCTGTTAAAACACAACTACTAAAAATACTATAAGCGGCTTGTTGGTAACCTTAATAGCGCAAATTGATTGCATAACAGTGATTTCTAACACAATTATACAGTAATATTGTTCTATAATAGTCATATTTGATCCTGTTATAGACCAGGCCTATAGCGGCTCTATAAAATGGTGATATAAACGTTTACATCACTTCCTAATAACACCTTTTAGCTGTATAACGCAACAACTATAGCGGCTTGTCGGGAACCTTAGTAGCGCAAATTGATTGCATAGCAGTGATTCCTAACACTATTATACAATAATATAGACCTATAGTAGTCATATTTGATCCTGTTATAGACCAGGCCTATAGCGGCTCTATAAAATGGTGATATAAACGTTTACATCACTTCCAAATAACACCTTTTAGCGGTACAAGCTTATAGACCTAAAAGGTGTGACTGGAGGCTTTTATACGACAGGCGGTCACGCCGAAAACCTTTATACGACATCTATAGTAGCTTTTAGCGTCGAAAACCAAAATTATAGTACTAAAATGTTACTTGCTGTTTGTTTGGTAAAGCCTACTATCTAGCCGAAGTCACATAGAAGGCATTATTACAGTCCGAATTCAAAGCAAGTGTTAATTAAAATCACACATTTAACTAAGTACAAACTAAATTATAAGTATCCCATAAATAAAAATAAAAAAAAGGAACTAACCGGTCAAGTGACTTATTGCACCCTTTCAATACGGATGCAACTACCTGGCGTTTTGCAAAGCTGTGACCTCATTGGCTAATGAATTTGAATTTGTCTGTCCACCGTGTTTAAGTTAAGTAAGTTATTTGAATACTTAGTGGGCCTAAAACATCTGGGGAATACAACTTTTTAATTGAATGTGGTAAATTACACATGATATATGGAATATTTGGAATCTCTGTTAACATTTTAATATTAGTTAGTCAAATATATATATTTATTTTAGTAGAAAAATATATTTCAGTCATGTAAATTAAGAATAATCTTTAATTTCATAGATTATTTTTTATACCCGCTCATTTGGGTAGATACGGGTAAATACCGGGTAGATTGGGTAGATATGGGTATTTTCCCGGTATTTACCCGTCAGCGCCCATCTCTAGCCCTCGGTGTTGCAGCCAAATTACACGCCTTTATCGTATATACTTAACCCATTCGCTGACACTAAGTCGACAGCCGAACTACTGCCACAGAAAGAGTGAATGGACATATCCGTATATCCGTATTTTCAATTTTTCAGTGACAGTATGTCGACAGGCGGAGCACTGTCAGCGAAAGGGTTATAATACCCTGCTAGCAAAATGCATAAAAATGCTTATTTAAAAAATAATATTTTGAAGTTGAATTTATATTTTGAATAAACATATAAACACCTAGATGAGATTTATTTTTTTAACCGCCGCATCCAAATCTCATGGAAGGTGGTTTGGTGGTCAATTCGTCTGTTTTTTTTATAATGTTTATTCCACGATATCTCCGTCTTTACTGGACCGATTTTGAAAAAAAAAATATTAATCGAAGGTATATGCATACAGATTGGTCCCATTTTTATCAGAACCCAGTTCTGATGATGGGATCCTGGAGAAATCGAGGGAACTCCTCAAATCTGAAAGGCATACACATTGATTTTTGTGTTTTTAAAGGAACGTGCATTTACGTACGGAACAGTGACATTTGGTGCAGTGGAACTACTGATGATGGTCAGAACGGAACTCTTCAAATCTGAACGGCACACTTATAGTGACGTTGGTATTTTTATAAGAACAGCATGCACTTACGTCCAGAACAGTGACATTTGGTGCAGTGGAACTTCTGACGATGATCAGAACGGAACTCCTCAAATCTGAACGGCCCACTTTTAGTGACTTTCGTATTTTTATAATATGCTGTTATTAAGTTGCTGCATTTAAGTTCAGAATAGTGACATTTATTTATTAGGAGATTTGTTCTTACATATTGAGTTTTCAAGTCAAATTCTGTCAAGTTCGATTTCTTATATGTACCTAATCGGATATCGGATTCATGAGGAATTGAGGAAACTCCCCAAACTTTAACGGTATACGTATATTCATTAAATTTGTGTTTCCATCAAATAATCAAAGACATATTAAAAGCAGTTTTAAAAATTACCTACACATTTCTACATAATCCAAATTTCGCAAGTACCTTTCACCAGACCACAAAAGCGGCGGTTTGTTTTTTCTTAAAAATTATTAACATAATATATCATACAGTCTATACTGCCATATCAGAATTTTATTTTCCTTAAGCCCCTTAACCTGCTAAGAGTGACGTGTAGGCATGTAGTATGTACCCGTATGTCATACTATACTGATATTTTTGCGATAAAAAATATTTTTCGAGTAGTAACAAATCATTCTATCCATCCATGACAGTCATTATAAAAAACCTCATTACAATTACTAACATACTCGTAGTTTAAAAATAAAAACCTTGCATCTCTCAAAAAAATTATCATAACATAAATAATATGTACATTGAATGTACATACTCGTAGTTTAAAAATAAAGTTCTTGCATTGCTTAAAAAAATATCATAAAATATATATGTACATTCAATGTACGAGCACTTCAAACAGTCGATGCAGACATTGCATGCTATGCATAAAATATGAAATGCATGCTATCCCGGATAATCATTACAATGTGCATAGACAATCCTCATCCTCTTGAGAACTCAGTACATATTAGAAAAGTTTTATTTCCTCTTCGATGTAGGTTGATTCTTGGTTTTATTTTTCATTTAACTGGTATTATATTTCCTAAATCAAAAGTATGATGTTGCGTAAAAGCGTTTAGTCACCCTGTTGCACTTTTCTTTTTCAATTGTCTTTAAAATAATAATTATTATTATTACATAATGGCATTGTCGTAAGCGCTGGTAGCCTAGCGGTAAATACGTGCGACTTTCGTTCCGGAGGTCGCGGATTCGAAACCCGGCTCGCGCCAATGAGTTTTCGGAATCTATGTGCGAAATGTCATTTGATATTTGCCAGTCGCTTTTCGGTGAAGGAAAACATCGTGAGGAAACCGGACTCATTCCAATAAGGTCTAGTTTACCCTTCGGGTTGGAAGGTCAGATGGCAGTCGCTTTCGTAAAAACTAGTGCCTACGCCAAATCTTGGGATTAGTTGTTAAAGCGCGGGATAACGCAAGGAGGATGATGATGACACATGGCACTGTCGTATGGCATTCATTAAAAAATAGGCAATTATTTCCACATTTAATTGTCAATATTCAGGCTTAGCCAATCAGCTGCGTCGGGTGTGAGATAAATAACTATAATTATTATATTAACATACTTGCTTTAGTCCCATGTGCTCGTATATAATAAAGACAGCAGAATAACAAAACACAACTTATTTTCGAAGACGTTTTTATTAAGATGGTTGACAGTGGATCACTCAATTTTTCGGAGGCCATATCTCAGGAAAGGTTTGACATATTTACATTTTGTTTGGACTCTTATATACATCATTTATTTAAGATTTATTGTGTTTTGGTTTAAAAGCTATATTATGAGACATGTATGGTCACTAACGCTTTAAAAAAAAAATGGAATTTGATCCACTGTGAACAGGGGTGTGAACAATGGATATACCAGTGGTCCACAGTGGACCAAAGAGAATCATATCAGAAAGATAAGGGGAAAAAGAATGAAACAGAACTTGTATTAATTTTTATTAAAATATTCAATACTAAATATCAAAACCTAGTAACATAGGTGTACTGATCATCTAACTAAAAGATCCAATTTGTAAGAATTTCCACTTTCGGCCATACAAGCTTAGTAAACAGCCATACAATAAAACAAAAATAAATATTTCTTGTTATCTAACTTAAACTTTATAATGTAAGAAAATTAGACCAATAATTATTATGCGCATATAAATAATTAACTACTCAAAATGCTTTTATGGAATCAATATTTCTGAAATGAACATTTCTGACCATACAACATAAGTAAGAGCCACATAAAAATAGTCTTCCAAGATTTTTTTATGGCAGCCTATGCTTTTTCCACTCGTTCGTTTGGTATTCCTCCTTCATTTCTACAGGTGTGACCCTTTTTCGAGGCAGTCTGTAACATAGGAATGTGTACTAAATCTGACCCACTGTGTACTTGACCCATATGACCCAATGTCAACCTACACGCCAAAAAAATTAAATAATTAAAAACAAATACAAAAAAAATATTTATAGCGGAAAATGTTAAAACACACAATAGCTTTTTAATCAAGGTAGTAATAAAAAGGATAACAAGACATTCAATGGCATATAATTCGAAATTATACGATAAATTCCAACTTACGTAAATATGCTACCCGCGGAGTGATATCACGTTCACACCTGCACACAACGTTCTGTTCGCGCGGTCCCCTGGGCACTGAGCTAGTAGGTACGTGTTGGCCAGAGGTATCCACGGCGCGTAATAAATTAATAATAGTGTATTTGAATTCGTCGTAGTGTGCGTGACCTATTGTGCACCAGCGACCCACTGTCAACCACCTTACCCTTATCCCTTTTACGTCGTTACCAATACCAAAAAAATTAGTCCTAAAAAACCCCCGAGCAATCATAAGGACAGGCACAGCTTGACGACACTTTTCTTAAATAAAAAAAACTTCAAAATCGATTCATCCGTTCAGGAGCTACGATGCCACAGACAGACACACACACAGACAGACAAACAGACAGACAGACAGACCCGTCAATGCATTAGAAAGAGGCAACACAATTCCTGTCAACTTAGGTTTTGTATAAAGTAGTTTAACTAAAATTGCATCGGTACTCTGTTTCAGCGCCTGGCGCATATTAATCCCAAATCAATTGAATATTTCATTCCAACACAAGTTCAAATGAAGTCGCAATCATAACTGTCCCAATCGGAGGACGCTTCAAAACTGACGTCAAACAATGCCAAGTCAAGTCCAATTACAGCCGAGTCTAAACGAGTCCCAAGTGGGTAAAACTTCATTTCCTTACTTTATAGAAAGTGGAGTATTTCTTCTGTAGATTGGTGTGGTAATAAGCGGTTAGCGAGTAAGCTTTGGGGTCTTAAGACCGTCATTAAACGAAGTTTTACTGGGACACAATTGGAAGGACAGTAATGCACCTTTTGTAACTTAGTCGACTAGTTCGGTTGTTCAACTTTCAAACAGCACAATTTCCTTTTTCGAGGTTCACAAATATGCATATATACCTACGTGAGCTATGTACAATTATAAGGGAAAATAAATTTAAGAAAATTGTCTGAACCATAGATTTGAAACTGAAATCCTGAAACTAAATATACCTATACATAGGTATATTTACATGTAACTAATAAAAACTTGATCTCTAGCCTATAATATTCATCAATGAACAACATGTTAAAAACAACATAATGTTAAGAAGTAGAAAACTTTGACAAGCGATGGATTTAGCAAATCGTGTGACATGCGGAGACGGAATTTAATTTATGTACCTAATACCAATTCCGACAAAAAATATTCCACGAACTTTGAGAAATACATTCCTTATAGCATAGTTAAATTCACATATGGATTGCTATTATCGTATTTAGAGTACCTAATATTGGACGTCTCTTAACATTTTTCTGAAAGACCGTTCACGCGAACAAATATTGTCGGCTATATAATAGCCAATCGCTAAACAAGTTCAAACTAAATTGGGTCAGTACACTTTCTTTCGTCAACCTTACTTATAAAGATCTCTGTCAGTAAACACGCTCGCTTCCTCAAATTACGCCAATATCAAAACCAACGACGTTCTTAATGAACTCGCCTTGTAAACTGTTCAAGAAGTTTCCCAACTAGTTCACGGAGTTCGGCATTAACATTCTTCGAATATTTTTCCGAATGGCCAGGGTTCGAGTTCCGGGAAGTTTGCATCTTTAAAACTTTTTTATAGTTGTCACAAGCGCTTTAGCGTTAATGCCGGGGTAAGTTAAAATTTCATGTTTTTTTCCGGCAGATCAGTAATATTTGTAAAGAAACTTTTTTTGGCAACGGAGTTTTCTATTTGGACGAATGATCTCTTTTTTATTTTCGCGAAATATTATGTTTAACTTACTAATGAACATTGTCGACAGTCTCACATTTTAGTTTTATAATCTATTTATTTTAAGTTTTGAATCTTATATAATCGTGTCAACCAACCATTTCTCCTCGTTATTCTCTCCCATCAGCCAGGAGATATTAGTAGTACTGATGTAGTGCGAGAAGGTTTGCCTTCGTAATTGTTACGGAAACGTACGAACGTGTCATGCTATTTCAGTCAGTCTCAGTACAAGATGTACTGACATTGACTGAACTAGCATGACAAATAAGAAAATAGAATATCCTATAATATTTATTTATTATATAGTTTGCTAAATGTAGCTGGAAAAAATGCTATAACTTGTAACCCTTATTATATTAAAGCCTTAATATAAGTTTAAAACATGAAAACAATATCATCATGAAACTAAAATTTAATAATTGCAGTTTAATCCGATTATGCGAGATTAGTGTGCGCGGTAGCGATAAACGTATGCGGAATGAAATCTGGACAAAGTTTTGATATCGTACAGAGTAAGTAAATAAATAAACTAAAATAATGTATAAATGCCAGATTAAAGTTTACATATCTGTCATTTAAACTGGTAAGTTTCATGAGTATTGGATTCCTTTTCTCGAAATGATGGTCAATCGAGAAGGACGACCTAGCGAAACAGTTTGTAATTTCTACATACCAATTTTCTGTGACCGAATGCAAAGCCCGAGGAAAGTTTTGTAGGAAGGGTTAGAAGCTAACAGTCAATTTATAATATTTTTGAGTCCTTTTTCTTTACAAAAACTACCGCAACAAAGCGTGGTTCAAGAAAACATTACAGCATTGGCAAGTTTTCTGGGAGAGATTTGATTAAAAGAAATGTCGGCCCCCTAAGGCACAAAATCTTACAGAGAGCTCGAGACAGCATTCGAATGGGGCAGCGAAAGTGATAAAAATTATCTTGAAGACATGAGTATCGATACACATTCTAAAAAAGTTAGGCCTATAGTCTTCAAAAATAAAATAAAAAACTTTGAAAATGCTGCTACGCCGTTAAGTCAAAAAAATGTAAAAAACAGCTGTTTTTGCATTTCTGGGTTTATGAATGACTAATAATATGTCGAGTAAATGGAATTTCACGACAAGAAAACTATTATTTTGAGAACACTAATAATCCTACGGACAAGAATGTAAAAAATGTCGAGCACACGAAGCTTCTTTAAAAAGTTATCACATGGAAGATGAATTTGGACCTTAAAAAATGCTAACATTGGTTTTGTCGACACCGATGGACATAAAGTATCACAAGTTCTGTTAGAAGCCTCACATTGGCGAAAACTAACTCTTTTATTTATCGATATTCAATACATAATTAAAATCACGAAAGATATCAAAAATAAACTATGTTATATTAATTTTATAAGACATTGAATTTTGTCCAGATTTCATTCCGCATACGTTATACAGTGCAGCACTAAAATATCAATTCATCAAAATTCCAAAATTATTACCTCCTCCTCCCTCGTCATGTCATAATTATACTATTGTAATCATACAGTGACATTACGCTAGCAGCGTAGAGCCAAGGTCTACTGTAGAATCACGACAAATTTACTTATATTGTCTAATTTTTTTGTCTACATTTCATTTTATTTGATTCAACTAAGAGCTAGTAGTAAACAAATAAGAGAGAATATATGTGAGTGTGTATAGTAAAACGTCCCACTTTGTCGGTTACCATTAAGGCGAGATTTACTTGTATCTTTATATGAATGAACTGATAAAGCGGTTTTATAGCAAACGACAAAGTGGGACGTTTTCCCGTGAGTGTGTACATATAATTATTAAATTTATACGAGTAGGAATATAAATATATGTACTTATTGTATACATAATTAAAGTATTAAATTTATACGACTGCATTGCAGCTGCACCATTGTTACTAATTGGATCTTATGCGCATACCGTCATGCGGTAACAACTGTGAAAAATGTTTATTCTTTCGTTTTATTACTGCGCCAAAATTTGAGATATTCTTACCAATGTGAAAACATTAAAAGAATGTACCTACCTAAGCCTCCGCCACAGTTCCAAGATATTTTGATAGCGTATTAGCGGCCGAAATCGATAGCGGTGCGCCGGACGAAAGCTGGCGTTCCGCTCGCAATCCGCGCGCATTCCGCTCGCAATCCGCGCTCGTTAGTTCCCGCCAACGCCAGCGTTCGTCCGGCGCACGGCGCACCGCTATCATTGCGCTTCGCTGACGCTCCGCTAAGGCTCCACCTACGCTCTCAAAACGCGCATGTGTGGCCGAACTTTTAAGGTGCACCGGGCTAATCTGAACAAATAGAAATAATTTCCATATTTGACACTATTAACTAGATTGTAATTTGTGCCCACTGAATACACATGCCATATGTGATAAGTGGACAAAATATGCATATAGGGTCCAAGCACGCCTTCATTTGATACACCACTGGGCAGTGCTGCGCTTCGTAATGGGTAAATACTCATAAGCATGGTGGCAGGGAATCTCATGATTCTCATGAACTGCATTGATGGTAGCTTTTTGTATCCATTGGTATACGTAAGACAAATGAAAACACCCTAGAAGCAAATGAGTTCTTCAACTAACCTAACCACAAAATTAAAATTTTGAAAAAACCCCCGACTGCGACATAGTAGACCGATTTTCATGAAACATGGCTAAGAACACTCCCGACTAACTCAGCTTTCAGACAAAAAAACTAAATCTAAATCGGTTCATCCGTTCGGGAGCTACGATGCTACAGACAGACACACACACAGACAGACAAACAGACAGACAGACAGACACGTCAAACTTATAATACCCCATCGTTTTTGCGTCGGGGGTTAAAAACGAGTTCAACCAATTTTGGTTAATTTTCAAAGTGCGGTGGATGTTGAATTACATTATTTGTACCAGAGCAATTCACGTTAAGTTTGTACCTTTGGATCACTCTCCGATTTTGATAAAATTTGGTAGGCTGATAGAGTCCATGATGCTGAACAAGATCCACTAGGTTTCCCAAAATGTCCTATGTAGTTTGTATAAAACCTTCCTTTTTTGTTATCAGATTTCTATAAATTTTCGGTAACAAAAAAGGAAAGTTCATACAATCAACCTAGGACATTTTGGGAAACCTAGTGGATCTTGTTCAGGACTTGGACTCTATCAGCCTACCAATTTTTATCAAAATCGGAGACGTGATCCAAATGTACAAACTTAACGGGAATTGCTCACCAAATAAATTGATATATTAATTTTCTCCCGGAACAGAAATGTTATCTAAGCAAGTTAATGTTCGACTAATATTTTTTGCCTTTTCCTCCATATTCATGCCAAGTTGAGATAACATTTTAGCGCATAAAGCAGACCCTTGGTCGAGTTGGCGCACCTGTTGATAATCTCGCTAGGGGGTTGAAATATTGCATCCCTTACGCAGACATTTCTTTTTATTATTAATAAGATTCTTTGTTAAGGTCCAGCTACACTTCTGTTCAATCGCGTGAGAATATAATATTTAATACTAAATAGTTAACATGTAAGTCTATATCCTTTAAATTAAAAGAAAATGGCAAAAAAAAATCCTTTTATTAATTAAAATGTATCGTACTTTCGCTTGTAACGCTAAATATTATAAAACTTGCAAAAAACTGTTGTATTTAAATAGTCCGGTATTACTTTACGGACTACTTGATTGCAAGTTTTTTTTACCTATCAGTGATAAAAATTTAAGTGTTAATCTATCTCTAAAATAAACTTACTTTTGATCATTAGACATATTCATATTTTAACTTGCACCATTAATAAAGAAACTTGCAAATAATTCGTATCTAGGCTACTAGACTCATATCGAATTTTGCACAAGAAATGATTGTTTTCTGTAGTATTTGAGATAAGAAACCAATGTTTATTGATTTTGGATATTAAAAGTATATGATGACTATGTATTTTCGATTAAAAATGTGTGTAATATTTTTTTTAACTATGGATACCGAAAACGCTGTCAGCCATATAGTGGCGTCATAGAACCTAATTTAACTTTATATCGAGTCAATCACTGACATAATGAACTTTATGCCTCCTACTTAAATGTCAGAAAATTTTGTGTTCAATTCGATTTACGTCATGCACAGACAATCTATAAATTAACATGGCTGATGTTGTTTTCGCCTGATTAAGCGAAAGTATACTTCAAAAATGTTTTTGCGGTTTTCAAGTCGTAATAAAATATGGTAACTCATATATTTTTTCGGTTAATTGGACAGTAATTAATAATATAAGATAGACATTAAAAACCGGCCAAGAGCGTGTCGGGCCACGCTCAGTGTAGGGTTCCGTAGTTTTCCGTATTTATCTCAAAAACTACTGAACCTATCAAGTTCAAAACAATTTTCCTAGAAAGTCTTTATAAAGTTCTACTTTTGTGATTTTTTTCATATTTTTTAAACATAATTATGGTTCAAAAGTTAGAGGGGGGGAACGCACTTTTTTTTCCTTTAGGAGCGATTATTTCCGAAAATATTAATGTTATCAAAAAACGATCTTAGTAAACCCTTATTCATTTTTAAATATCTATCCAATTATATATATCACACATTGGGGTTAGAATGAAAAAAAATCAGCCCCCACTTTACATGTAGGGGGAGTACCCTAATAATTTTTTTTTTCCATTTTTAGGGTTCCGTAGTCAACTAGGAACCCTTATAGTTTCGCCATGTCTGTCTGTCCGTCCGTCCGTTCGTCCGTCCGTCCGTCCGCGGATAATCTCAGTAACCGTAAGCACTAGAAAGCTGAAATTTGGTACCAATATGTATATCAATCACGCCAACAAAGTGCAAAAATAAAAAATGAAAAAAATGTTTTATTAGGGTACCCCCCCTACATGTAAAGTGGGGGCTGATATTTTTTTTCATTCCAACCCCAACGTGTGATATATTGTTGGATAGGCATTTAAAAATGAATAAGGGTTTACTAAGACCGTTTTTTTATAATATTAATATTTTCGGAAATAATCGCTCCTAAAGGAAAAAAAACTGCGTCCTCCCCCCTCTAACTTTTGAACCATATGTTTAAAAAATATGAAAAAAATCATAATAGTAGAACTTTATAAAAACTTTCTAGGAAAATTGTTTTGAACTTGATAGGTTCAGTAGTTTTTGAGAAAAATACGAAAAACTACGGAACCCTACACTGAGCGTGGCCCGACACGCTCTTGGCCGGTTTTTATTTTTGCATTTTGTTGGCGTGATTGATATACATATTGGTACCAAATTTCAGCTTTCTAGTGCTAACGGTTACTGAGATTATCCGCGGACGGACGGACGGACGGACAGACAGACAGACATGGCGAAACTATAAGGGTTCCTAGTTGATTACGGAACCCTAAAAAGGGTCAAGTAACTGGCTCCTTCCAGTAACCGGCCACCGTCTACTAAATGAATTCTGTATATAGGTAAAGATAATTTATTTTTAGTATAAAACGGCCAGTTACTGGCAATTTACCCTGCATGGAATTACCAACCCGTACATAACGGTAAGCTAATACAACCGCTTCTACATGAAGTCATGACTACGGCTTTGAAGACTAGCCAAAGCAAATTAAACTATAACTACACCAACAATTCCCAAGTTTCCAACTCAACCTTACAGTTGTTCTTCGGGCGACTTGAGCAACATTCTGCTTAAGCGAGGTAAATAGGGGAGCACAAATCCATCAAAATGCTTAGTTAGATCTTTCAAAGTGTGAAGTTTGCGTAAACGGCTCAACGGGATGTAAAGGCACATTAATGTTACTTCCATACGTTCACGTCACGCGTTCTCGAGGTAAAAGATTCTAACACACAGACAGACAAACTGCAAAGTGATCATATCCTAAGGATTCCGATTTACTTCTCATAAAGAGTATCTGACGACGTATGATAAAATAAACAACATTAGGAAGCAGTTAAGGTTGCGATTCACTTGTTCAGTCATTCAATTTCTTTTTTGAATAAATCAATAAGTAACAATAAGAGCAGTTTTTTAAGAGAATTTAACTGTGACCTGCATGAAATAACATTCGCTTAAAGTTGACGAATATCAATTAAAGCAGGTTGTATAACACCTCCGATATTTATATTGTAACATAGGTAGTTTGTTTAAACTGGAAGTGAGTTTTCTCCTTAACAAGATTGCTTATTAAGCCAGCAACGTCTCTCCGGTAACATAGTTTCATGAGCAGGAAGCGCTTAAGCTGACACTAACTGGATAGTCTATTAAACTACCTTGTACGTATAAAAAATGCATGTAAAATGAGATTTCAATTGCAACATACATTTCCTGTTCGGCTTCTAATTATTTCGAGCTGTACTGCTGTCAGTGTTACGTAGCTTGTACATTTATAATGTGACTAGTCGAAGTTTAAAAATAAACAAATAAACCAATTTTTACAGTACACTAAAATAAATATCACTAATAACATAAGTGACGAAGTCCACTTGTGATCGGACCGGGAATCGAACCCGGGTCTTCAGCTTACACGGATAACGTCCTTACCATTAGACCCCTCGTCCAGTCAAATTACATATTCATAAAATTATTTGATTATTTCCTTGGAATAGTAGGTATTTTACAAATATATAATTGAGGACAATATTTAGATAATTAGTAGGCAGACGAAAAAGTTTCTCCGCTGAATTTACTCTCTATTTAGCTACAAAAATTAATTTCATGCTGCTATCGTAGTCCATGAAGACACAAATCAAATCATCGCGCAAATCATCATAACTATTTAGTTGATTTTTTTTACAATGTTTACGGTTTCCTAGTAGCTTGTATTACTTGACTCCGGGCCTTGCGCATCATAATTATGGTCTGCACAAGGCTGTTCACACTGGAATATTATGCTTGAAAATGCCATTTTAAACTGCCTAAAGTTGAATTCATACTATTTATTGTAATTGTTGACATGTAAAAGTGCCCCTGTGGCCTACTTGCTGAATAAATGTTTTTGATTTTGCCACATAACAATTCTATCACCGTCCATGATGATCAAAATCAAAAACCCACACGCAAAGGAACCAATTTATTTTTCAATATGATCTATTTGTTCAGATATTTTTACAATATGTACGGTTTCCTAGTGGCCAGGTACCTATTCCTTGACACCAGGAAGCGCGCGAATGGTCTGCACGAGTGCGTTCACGCTGAGTTATTGCTTCTGGATTTCAGTGCCGAGAAACATGTTGGTGTCTCCACGTTGCGGATGAAATGAATAACCAACGCGCAAAGGAACTAATAATTTATTTTAGTCATAATGTTTTAGTTGTTAGGGTGTGTTTACAATGTGTACGGTTTCCTAGTGGCCAGGTATTCCTTGACACCAGGCAGCGCGCGAATGGTCTGCACAAGAGCGTTCACGCTGGGGTATTGCTTCTCGATCTCAATGCCGAGGAACAGGTTGGCGCTCTCCACGATGCCCACTAGGATGAAGTCGGCCCAGCTCAGCTGGAAAATAATATAGTCGTTAGGTTTGTGCTATCAAAAATTCTAGTAAGGTACAGCGGGGCAGACCTCGACTGGGGAGCAAATGTAACTGGTCCATTTTTTCCATGTTTTACAATGTTTGCATTATTAAATAGAGTGTCCACCGGTTATATATGGTAGGCGTGTTCAGTGGATACATGTAGAACTCAACATCATAGTGTAATAATGGAAAAAAAGGATTAGTTACAATTGCCCCCAAGTCGAAATCTGCCCCGCTGTACCTTATAGATAATGACTGTCTGTAACATGTGCAGATATAGTGCTATCGATCGACCTCCGTTTTGACAATTCGACCTTTATTTGATCAAATGATCATGTACCTACTCACTTGATATGACAAAAAATTTACAAACATAAATATTAGCGCCATCTATAGTCCTCCACCGACGGTTAAAACAAAAGAAAAACTTATTTGAACGAGAATAAATTATTTTTTAATGGTTCCGAGATACGTTTTTTTCATACCGGTTAAATACTTAGCTATGAAAATTTTATTGCACAAACTAAAATTAAGACTTTGAGACGAAAAACTACAACTTATAACTATACGCTACTCCTAACTCTCAAAAATCGTACCTTTAAATATTTGATCTCAAACGATGTGATTAAAACACATAAAGCTAAAAAAAGTTTTGTATGATTCACGGTTACTTCCATCAGACTTTGTATTGATGATCCGGATATTAGACAAAAATAATTTGAATCAAAAAGCTTATCACGGTAAGCATGGCGTCAGTATAAATCAAACGATAAATCGAATTGTGAAAATGAAGAAAAATGAGAACCACGTGTACATGGAGAGTACTTTTCCATTTTTATACAAGGCGCTATATTATTTCGTGCGCTCTCATCTAAAGTGTATTATTGAGTTTATTATGCTCATATCACAAGATTCTTAAGCACTTCAATCCTTCAATAAAATACTGACAGTAACATTGATCGGTGTGCAAATCATATTTTTTTGAGTGACGGCATTGAACTTTATATTTAATATACTTATAGGTTGATATCGTAAGAATATATGGTTATAAGAGTCAGACTGCTTTGTTCTCAAAATCTTTTTATTGTAAGTTACTTATTTTTGAATCACTGGAAGCTTGAATACCTATGTATTTTTAGTCAAAATATGAAAAATCGAGATGCGAGAAAGGAGAAAACTTAAATACCTAGGTACAAAAATATTGTTTTTAATATATTTTACCTATAAGGCCCACTTGCACGAACCACTTAACTCTGGGTTAGTGGGCTGTCAACTGTCAAATTCTATACAAAATGGTGGGTTAACCCCTGGGTTAATCTTCCATTTTCGTTGGTGCAAGTGGCCCTAAGTATATTTATTTTCCATGAAACTCAAACAACTGATCTTAAGAAAGTTTTTCTCTAAGATTTTGCAAGCTATGTGAACGAAGTGGTGTGTGTGTGGATTGAGTGAGCACCTTCCGAAAATAAAAAAAAATATGCTGATCATTTAGTAAAAGTTCTAAAACAATTGTAAAACGAATCTCTGAATTTGTAAAAAGATAAATCAAAAGATACAGCCATTAACATGTGCTCACTCAGTTCTCACAAACTACCAACGAAAACAGTGAATATATTCATTTAACATATAATATTTATATACTAACATTTAGTAAAAAATAGGCCAACCTACCTCTATAAATATTAGATCACCTAGTTACGTATTTAATTTTTTACAAATAGTTTCTTATGCTCACTCAATCCTCACACTTTTGAAAAGCCGAATTTTGATGAAAAACATAAGATTTAGACCGCTATTACATGTGTATAGTTTAGTAAAAGTGAAATGGGAATTTGTAAAATACAAAACGAACCACTAACGTGTCAGGTTTTTTTATAATAAATTTTTGTAAGTGCTCACTCAGTCCACACGTTTTGAGAAAGTTAAAAATGTAAATATCTTACGATTTGTAGCACCTAAGACACTCGAAATCATTTAGTAAAAATTTTTACTAAATATCCACCATCTAATATTTTAAATTCGTTGTCTGGTTTTAAAGATATTCAGACATAACTTTTCTCATACAAATGTATCAAGTAGGGTGACCACACTATGTCGGCTCCTGATTTTCCCCACCTTCCCATTGTCATATTGAGATTGGGGAGTTTCGTTCAATTTTGATAATAGTTTATATTAAACTAATACCATATTAATTCTCCATCTGCAAACTGTTTTTAGGTTATGTTCTTGGCCTAGTGAAGATGTGCATTGTGTAATTTTTATCGACGTCAGGATAATAACCATATCGACATTCATGCATTAAAAAGGACATTAATGATAATTGGTAAGAAACAAAGAATATAATACTTCACTAGTAAGAAACCAGAACCTGGTAATCTAATCGTGCTAACAGATGAGCGTACCGGATTTGTAAGTGGGAGCGAGAAAATAATAACTATTTCTCGCTCCCATTTACAAGCTAGCAAGCATCCATATGGATGACCTTGGTGCGGTACGGTGCTCGTACGGTCATGTGTTAGCAGCTTTACAGCGTGCGTAGCCGAATGGCATTACTCCGACGCCAAACGAAAACGAAACGTCGTGCCATTTAGTCTGGCTCTGTCGCGCCAGTACGCACGAGCGATATAGATGTCGATATGGTTATTATCCTGACGTCGATAAAAATTACACAATACACATCATCACTAGGCCAAGAACATAACCTAAAAACAGTTTGCAGATGGAGAATTAATATGGTATTAGTTTAATATTATCAAAATTGAACGAACGAAACTCCCCAATCTCAATATGACAATGGGAAGGTGGGGAAAATCAGGAGCCGACATAGTGTGGTCACCCTACTTGATACATTTGTATGAGAAAAGTTATGTCTGAATACCTTTAAAACCAGACAACGAATATAAAATATTAGATGGTGGATATTTAGTAAAAATTTTTACTAAATGTTGAAGTACTTTCGAGTGTCTTATGTGCTACAAATCGTAAGATATTTACATTTTTAACTTTCTCAAAACGTGTGGACTGAGTGAGCACTTACAAAAATTTATTATAAAAAAACCTGACACGTTAGTGGTTCGTTTTGTATTTTACAAATTCCCATTTCACTTTTACTAAACTATACACATATAATAGCGGTCTAAATCTTATGTTTTTCATCAAAATTCGGCTTTTCAAAAGTGTGAGGATTGAGTGAGCATAAGAAACTATTTGTAAAAAATTAAATACGTCACTAGGTGATCTAATATTTATAGAGGTAGGTTGGCCTATTTTTTACTAAATGTTAGTATATAAATATTATATGTTAAATGAATATATTCACTGTTTTCGTTGGTAGTTTGTGAGAACTGAGTGAGCACATGTTAATGGCTGTATCTTTTGATTTATCTTTTTACAAATTCAGAGATTCGTTTTACAATTGTTTTAGAACTTTTACTAAATGATCAGCATATTTTTTTTTATTTTCGGAAGGTGCTCACTCAATCCACACACACACAACGAAGTGTTGACTAACTTTTGACTGTTTTTATTTAAATAAGAAAGAATATTTAAGGTACAGAGGGACAAAATGTTTTACATTTTTTGAATTTTATTATTAAATAGAGTGTCCACTGGTCATATTATATGGCACGAGTTTACAGTGGATTTATAGGGAGATCAAGTTGATAGTATAAAACATGGAAAAAAATCGAGTACAGTTAAAAATGGTACCACTTTGTCGGCGTGATTTATACACATATTGGTACCAAATTTCAGCTTTCTAGTAATAACGATCACTGAGATTATCCACGGACGGACGGACGGACGGACAGATAGACATGGCAAAATTATAAGGGTTCCTAGTTGACTACGGAACCCTAAAAATGGGCTTACCTTGCCATTGAAGAAGCCCTTGTTGGCTTTCAGTTCCTTTTCGAAGCGGGAAAAGAAGAAATCGACAGATTCGTTGATGATTTCTCTCTTGATGGCCTCCTTCCGAGTAGCATCATTCTCCTTTATGAAGGTGACGATCTCTGTAAACCGAAATAGAATATTATAAGAATAAAACGCTCGCTTGGTGATAAACGGAGTTAACTCAAAATTCTCAAAAAATCGGTTTTGTATTAACAGCCTGTCACCGAGAGCACTATACGATTTCTTTCTTAAACCGGCTTAAACCGTGCGTGAAAAAGAGATAGCACACAATGCCCCGTTTTACTTTTACAAACAGGGTATATTTCGGTTCATGCTAAAGTAGCCAACTTTAGTCTTGTTCCAATTCAATTGCGAAGAAGACGTTGCTTTCGTGTTTCATTTCAAGATAAATCTTTGTTTTGAGCCCGATGACCAAATGCAGCCAGCTCCCAGGGTTCTGTGGGCAGGCGCTTAAACGGCCTTATAATAATGGGCATCCGCCGGGAACTATTCCAGGATCCTGTTGCTCTACTATTACAGAGGCGACATCTTCCTTTGATGAACTTACTGCTTCAAAATATTTTAGCGTCAAGTACATGATTCCAGGGATCAGAGGTCAACAACTCAACACGAACTAGCTTGTCATAAAGGAGCATTTACCGGTGACTGCTTAATACCTAATAATGTTGCTCTCTTGGTGCAGATATGACAAAAATATTTCTGTCGAGACACTTACTGCTCCAGAAGTCATGGATGTTGAAGATGATGGCGTCCAGTATGGCCTATTCCCAGGGGTCGGTGGGCAGCAATTTTAGCTGGCTGGCCATGTGGGCGATCGCCATCGACTGATTCAGGCCTCAGAATTCTGTTGGTCTCGTGGTACAGAGATGACAAAGTGCATGGTGAGACACTTACTGCTCCAGAAGTCGTGGATGTTGAAGACGATGGCGTCCAGTTTGGCCTGTTCCCAGGGGCCGGTGGGCAGCAGTTTGAGCTGGCTGGCCACATATCGAGCGATCGCCAGCGACTGATTCAGGCCTCATGCTTCTGTTGGTCTCGTGGTACAGAGACAACAATGTTCCTGGTGAGACACTTACTGCTCCAAAAGTCATGGACATTGAAGACGATGGCGTCCAGTTTGGCCTGTTGCCAGGGGTCGGTGGGCAGGAGCATGAACTGGCTGGCCACGTAGCGGGCGATCGCCAGCGACTGGTTCAGGCCTCAGGATTCTGTTGGTCTCGTGGTACAGAGATGACAAAGTCCATGGTGAGACACTTACTGCTCCAGAAGTCGTAGATGTTGAAGACGATGGCGTCCAGTACGGCCTGTTCCCAGGGGTCGGTGGGCAGGAGCTTGAACTGGCTGGCCACGTAGCGGGCGATCACCAGCGACTGGTTCAGGCCTCAGGATTCTGTTGGTCTCGTGGTACAGAGATGACAAAGTCTATGGTGAGACACTTACTGCTCCAGAAGTCGTAGATGTTGAAGACGATGGCGTCCAGTACGGCCTGTTCCCAGGGGTCGGTGGGCAGGAGCTTAAGCTGGCTGGCCACGTAGCGGGCGATCGCCAACGACTGGTTCAGGGTCCTGTTGCCCTCCTGGTAGAGAGGCAACTGGCCGTATGGGAGTGCTGGAAAACAATACAGATAAAATAAATTTGTTTTCGAACAAAATTTTTAGCCTCTTTGCATAGGTTTTGAGTTTTAATATAAGTTTGCAAAACACATTAAAATAAATAATGGTTTCAATTAAATCATAGCATTATTTTTGTCTTAATGGATATTGTGTATATAATATATTGAAAGGTTTAAAATAAAGAAAAACAACAATTTAGAATTAGATTCAAAATAAAGTTCAATTCTTACACAGATTCACCGAGTTCTACGGTAAGCTCAAGAAGGTACCTACATGTATTGTGGGTAGACAAGGATAAAGTTGATAATCTTTCAGATCATATTATATTTTATATAAATAATCAACCTTATAGCAGAATGGATTTACCTACTTTTGAAGTTAAGCGACACAATTATGTCACAATATCAATAGAAACAAAAATAATGTTATGATTCTATAATCATAACATTATTTTTGTTTCTATAAATAATAATGTCAATACCTCTATAGGTATTGACATTATTATTTATTTTAATACTTATAAGCTTATATTAAGACTCAAAAGGTATAGGTACTTAAATACTCGTACTACCCGCTAGGCCATACAGGTCGTCAATAATTATAATCATGTTGTATAGTTAACAAATAAAGGCTTATTTAGACGGTGCGTGAACTCGCATGCGATTTATGACACAATTCAGCCAGTCTATCAAATGTCGTGCGCATTGTTATGTTTTATGAAACTCGCATATGATAATTGTCTCTGAGTCCTTAAGTAGTGACAGTCATTTATTTATATACAATCTAAACTATACGGCGTTTCCGTCGACATGAGCAAAACTATTTCATGTCAGTTTATAATCAAAACAGACGAGTAACTTTTTATTTAATATACAAAAAAACACTTACAGTCTTTCACGTGCTTGATGGGCCAGTCCGAAAGCTCATACCTGATGTCCTCAAACCTCTGTCCTCCATAATGGAGGATATACCTCACAGACTCGGCCAGGCCGTTCAAGTTGAAGTAGTGAAGTTTCTTGGACATCTTGATGCACTCTACCCCTGAGAATGACGGGCATAAACTGGTCGCCGCGTTTTATAATAACCATGGCTTTGATAACGGGTCGCTGTTGACGAAATGATAAAAGTTCAACCAAACAGAGATAAGAAGTATTATGGCTATTAATATGAATATTATTGTACCTAAATGACATGGCAAATTTCATGGTCAAACTCGTGTGTGGCTATCCCATGGTTATCAGGTGACGAGAGAGGAATATAGTGCGGATGGGAACTATAGGAAACAATTGACTGAAAGACGTGATGGTAACTATCCGGCAGCTGCAGTTACTTCTAACAATAATGACCCAAATAAAAAAGTTTTTGCGTAGGTATTTACTCATATTGAAGTTCAAATCAGGCCATTTGTCATTTTTGTATTATTTATAAATTTCTACTTTCTGGACTATTTAGGAAGAAATGCCGTTTCATGCAACAAGGTTCACGGTGTATTTTTGGTCATCCATTATGTAAGTATAATATCGATGGCGAAGTGCCATGAACTCCTAAGTACGAAAACCTAAGTAGTTGGGAGTTCATGGTACTTCACCGTCGATATTATTTTGTTTGAGTGTATCATCGCGAAATTTTGCGGGAAATTGGTAGATCTTAAGACCCTTTCCAATATCTAAGTCCGACATTTTAAATATTTAAGTACAGAAAAAGCCATACGATAAATGCACAGATCCTGCTAAACCTAACCTAAATACTCAAATACAAAAGCGTATAAGTTGTGCAAGAGTAATAATTTGTTAGTTTTGAATGTCGTGATATTAAATCATGGTGGCGGTCACGGTCACGGTTGGGATTTGATAACAAAATGTCAGAGTTAGGTAAGCGCCGCTGTATTGTAATATGAGGATATCATAATTTTAAATCATAATAAATGATACATTTTTTAATACATTTCGATATAAAACAACATGATTAGGCCGCATGCCGAGTGGTTATAACATAATATGTATTTTTTTATTTAATTGGGCCATCAACAGTTAAATGTTAAAATACAACGCAGAAAGCCAATAAAAGATGTCCACAACAATACAATTAATTCTTGATACTAGGTGGAAGGAAAATGAATACAATAATACACCTACCTAACCATAATTATCAAGAAAAGTTAAAAGTAAAAACTAACAACTAGCACGCGTAAAACGGTGAGATTGTATTGAATGTCTGAGTGTCATGTCATGTGTGTATATGTGTGAGTGATGTGTGTATGTTATATCAATCAATTTATTTATTTCAGACAAATAAATCCATAATTTTCTTAGTAAATGCATTAACATTATCAACATTACAAACTTATCACTATGGTTAGTAACATAGTACATAAATTAAATTAAAAACAACATGATTAAAAAACATTTCATAACATTAATTTTAATTATATAGTGTAAAGTTGTATACCCTGTCAATCCTCAACGAACCCAGTGCAATGTAGACCGTTCCAGTGCCTCGACAACGGACGTATCCAACTTTACAGCAAATATCTTCAGGATACCATTCCCACTATCACTTATCCGCCTATATATATATATACACCTACTATGACTATGACTACGGTAGTATACCTACTATGGAAAAAGTGATCAAAGCAAGCGAGTGTGCTATATAGCTTCAGCTAGCGTGGCTAACATGTCACGACGACTGTTTCCATTCCATAACTATTATACCTAGCCAAATTCCCGATTGCTTACGCTTCGTAAGCATATCGTAGCTAGCTTCTCCCTATAGCTCTTTTGTAGCGCGCTGGCGCGAGAGAGCCAAACTGTGTTTCGTTCGCCACGTAGTCGTAGCATCAACTGTTTTATTGTCAGTTTGGCTAAGACGATTCACCTTAACCATCGTAACAGCAATTTGAATGAGTGATAGGTATGAGGAGATTAAATGACAGTTGCATCAATAACCAATAATACAAAAATAACTTGATAACGCCAAGGTTAAATTTAACGAGCGTAGTTGAGTGAAATGTTTTTTTCCATATCAATAAGTTTTAATAAGTAAACTTGTTGTTGACATCTTGGCAGGGCGTATGCGATCAATTGCTGAAATACCTTAGCTTTTAATGAAACGTCTATAATTCAAAATTCAGTCATAGAACTTTAAATAGATGAAAAATATAATATTTTTCAAGCACAAACAAAAATATAATATATTTTTGGCGCAAATACAAACGATACATATATATGTCGTTTGTGTGTGTATCTATTGCCGTAGGCGGACATTTGGGTCCCCCCGATTGGCGTAAGTTGTTAACAATAGTTATTTGTTATACAAGGGAGCAAAGTTGTAAACACACGAGAAGTAAAATACATTTGCACCCGAGTGTAACACAAAACTTTTCCCCTCACTATAGCGAGGAAACTAGAACGCAAAAAATACGTTTATCACTGCTTCCAGTAGTTCCACAGGTGATAAATCATCTTTATTACTAGATTCACCTACTTTTATCAATTTTAAAGCAGTTAATTTGACTTTATTCAAGGTCAAATTACTTTACCCACTAGTGGATAAAATGCGTTTTTACCTGCTGGTATTAAATAAAGGACGTGTTTCCGAGCTAGTGAGGGGAAAAAATATTTTTAAAAAAAAAAACCGCCGCCTTTAGGGTTCTGGTGAAAGCTACTTGCGAATGTTGGATTATGTAGAAATGTGTAGGTATTTTTTTTAAACTGCCTTTAATGCTTTAATTATTTGATGGCAACACAAATGAATATACGTATACCATTAAGGTTTGAGGAGTTTCCTCAATTCCTCATGAATCTGATTATAAGAAATCGAAGCTTGACAAAATTTGACTCTTAACAAACAACGAATCTCATAACAAACAAATGTCTCTGTTCTGAACTTAAATGCATGCTGTTCTTGTAAAAATACCATAGTCACTATAAGTGTACCGTTCAGATTTGAAGAGTTCGGTTCTGACCATCATCAGCAGTTCCACTGCACCAAATGTCACTGTTCTGGAGGTAAGTGCATGCTGTTCTTATAAAAATACCAAAGTCACTATAAGCGTGCCGTTCAGATTTGAGGAGTTCCGTTCTGACCATCATCAGCAGTTCCACTGCACCAAATGTCACTGTTCTGTACGTAAATGCATGCTGTTCCATTAAAACACAAAAATCACCACATGTATGCCCTTCAGATTTGAGGAGTTCCCTCGATTTCTCCAGGATCCCATCATCAGAACTGGGTTCTGAGAAAAATGGGACCAATCTGTATGCATATACATTAAATCAAAAAAAAATTTCAAAATCGGTCCAGTAACGACGGAGATATCGTGGAACAAACATTAAAAAAAAATAGTTAATTTGTTATACAAGGGGGCAAAGTTGTATTTTAACGCCGAGTGTGGAATTGAAAAACGAGCAAGTGAAAGGCTTCTATACCACGAGCGAAGCGAGTGGTTCGAGAATAGAATCCTGAACTTGCGAGTTTTTTAACACACGAGAAGTAAAATACATTTGCACCCGAGTGTAACACAAAACTTTTCCCCTCACTATAGCGAGGAAACTACAACGCAAAAAATGCGTTTATCACTGCTTCCAGTAGTTCCACAGGTGGTAAATCATCTTTATTACTAGATTCACCTACTTTTATCAATTTTAAAGCAGTTAATTTAACTTTATTCAAGGTCAAATTACTTTACCCACTAGTGGATAAAATGCGTTTTTACCCGCTGGTATTAAAGGACAAAACACGTGTTTCCGAGCTAGTGAGGGGAAAAAAAAATATACAGACGACTTGAAAACCACCTTCCTTGAGAGATTTGAGGCGGCGGTTACGAATCGTAACAAAACTGACAGTGAGTTAATTTTTGTTAACGACTTACGCTAATTGGGGGTTCCAAAATCTGAAAATGCCCAGACACTTCCAATAAGAGTTTTGAATGATTTAGTTTCACTGGACTTTTATGGACCGTGATGACGGGGGACCTGTTATTAGGTTATTACCTTATTGGTTTTTGTCCAGCTCCGATATTTCAGTTACATGCATCATGATCACGGGAAAAAAGTTAATCGCGGTATCCCGTTCAATACAAGTCCAATGTGTAAAGAACATCTCCGGTCATTTAGACCAGTATTGTAACTCCAACATAATACATACACCATCTTTTTTTTTGTTTTCCGTTAAATTCGACACGCAGTTAGGTTCATCATGTTAAATTCGATTTTTTTTCCTTTCCATACACTGATTGACTTGCACGTTATCTATTCGCGGATTAGCAAAGGAAAGTACTAGTTTACGATTAACATGGATTTCCGCAAAGTAACGCCTGATTCCATCGATTATTAAAATCATTGTCAAGTGTTTGATGGCACATGTTAAAACAAATCACATTAGGAAGTGTACACACGTGTTCAGTAGGTAATTAAATTAATTTTTCAAATAATTCCATAATTGTAAGACGCTAGTTTCTTAGAGAAATTGATTGTATTTGAACTAAATAATCATCCCTTAAAGTTAACGGAATTCAATAAAAACGAGGTGTATATGACTGAAGAATACAATACAATAGATAATATGTATTATACAGTCATAATCATCATCATCATTTCATCCATTAACCGCCCACTGCTGAGCGTGTACGCCACTTATCAGTCATGTATGTATTATGTACTCATATTCCAAAATGAGCAAGCAACAATAGTGTAATGACGCCCAGTTTTCTTGGAAGCCCTGAGTAATAAAGTGTTTCCTTAGGCGCAACAAACTGCCTCGTAAATTACCTACTAGGGTTTTCTCTCTTTGCCACCCCTATTGCTATTATGGTAGCGCGGGAGTGTTAGCGGATGGTGGTACAATACAATAAAATACAATACAAATACTCTTTATTGCACACCTCAATACACGAAACAACATAGCAAGTATAAACAACAACTTAAGAGGTAAAACAAGAGGCGGTCTTATCGCTAAAGAGCGATCTCTTCCAGACAACCTAGGTAGTGGAGAATAATAAATTTAACCTTGTAAGTAGGTGTACTAAATGTAGACTTAGAGGAAATCTAGCACAAACTATACTACGCAAAACAATATACTACACACATAAAAATGAAATACATAAACATACATACATTGGTACATTTTATCGTCCCTGCTTCACTGTTGTATGCTGTATGCAGTATTCTGTGCACACATAAACTCATATTGTCTGTTATGTAGCTGCTGGTGCAGAGGTCATTGGTGTGCTTGAGGTTAGCAGGAATAGGTAAGGGATCCAGAGGGATTTAGCCCTCTTATGACATAGAAATGAGCAACCTCCTACAAACCTTTCTGTAATATTATTTCCCTATTGCGAATAGAAACATTATGAACTGTTTGTCCGATTTGAAAAACTTAAATAAATTATTTTATTTTTCATTGTAGGTACCTATACTATTCTTTACTGTTAAATATCGTATGTCATTATCAAAAGTTACGACTTTGTCTATTTTGAATGCCATGAGTTGTGTTGAGAAGCATGGCTACATTCCACTGAAGCAAGAAAAAGACTACAAGCTAATTTCTTGCTAGCAGTGAAATAAGACCTACCCTTTTTATTTCGTAATTGGTTATTGGTACTCGTAAAATGGGCAGTCAAACTTATAGGTAAACTAAAATGTAAATGAAGTTTATATAGGTATTTTTATGATAGTTTATTGAATCTTTACAAATGAATTATTACAATTATTGTGTTTACTTTTGAATAGTCCCAACAATAAAGAACCTGAACTTGAAAAAAAAAATTGTCAATCTTTATAAGAAAAAAAAAGCGGGTATATTGAGAAATAGTTGATCGTTGTTTACGAATTACTTTTATGTATCAAACGATATACGTTGTCATTACTGTTACGAGTTTTTATTGATATTGTTACGTGATATTATGGATTCGCAAGATTCGGGACCAAAACCATGTTCATCAAAATGTTCGCCTCCGACAAAAAGGAGAAAAAGATCTATTAGTGAAACTGAAAAAGATATGGTTCATCGAGTTTTCGTTTATATTTATAATGAGATGGTTAACAGGTTGCAGGACGAACAAAATATCCCAGAGGACAATTATGTCAATAAAAACGAGTGTGTCATGAAAACATCCGAAATTCTCGGTATTTCGAGAAGTTCCGTTTTTAAAGTTTTGAAGGAAAACAAAGAACAAGATCAGTTTACTTCGCCTCTGAAACCCGGTCCAAAATTAACGTTCAAAGACAAGGTGGACGAATTTACTTTTGCGGCAATACGTCGAAAAGTGCATATGTTTTTTGAAAAAAATGAGGCTCCGACTGTTTCAAAGGTAAATTGTATTGCGATTTTCGATTATTTCCGTTAAGTTTGTTGTACATGTAATATAAGTAGTCTGTGTAATGTTTATGAATAAAACAATAGTTTAAAGACACTTCATGTATTAAGAGTTTTGAATTATTCACGGTTATTTTCATTAGACTTAATACGTAGTGACACTGTGAGTGTAGTATGTTTGGACAGACCATCGAGTGTGAATGCGACCAGTGGTAACGCTGAAAGTGAACGCAGCCGACGCGCGCGAAGGAGGGTAGATCGCGCGCTGTCTATGCAACTTTAACATCCACCCGCCTTCGTCAGTTTTCCGTGATCATGATGCATGCAACTGCGTCGAAATATCGGGAGCTCGACAAAAATCAAAAAGGTAATCACGGTCTATATCCCGGTCAATATAACTTCATGTATTATTATAAAAACAGTATTCACATTTAGTACTGACTGTGATCACAGTCAGTCGCGCTCTGTATAGATTATTTAGAAGTTCCTCAGTTCATTCCAAACATGAATAACAAAATCATCTGTACTAAAACAAATGCACTCACTGTCACTGACAGTTTATTGACACTACATTAAAAAGTATTGGAACATTCATAATAGCCTGTACTTGCGTTTCGTTACACGCATTTGGCAACAATCAAACACTATTAGGCCCCCCACAGACGGGAGACAGAACTGTTTTGTCTCCCTCGCTCGGTCTATGGGCTAGTATGAAGGTGCGCACACGAGGCGACGCAACTTTTCATACAAATACGAAAGTCGCCGAGCAACTGTTGCCTCCGTGTGCGCGGAGCCTTACAGTCTGACAACCCAAGTAGTCCGACAGAAGAATATTTTTTTTAATTTATATGACTCCCGTTTTTCGCTCTGAAATATAATTTAAAAAAAATTCCACCATGTTGTTAGACTATAACTAAATTTTTATTTTATAACATACTTACATTACATATTATCTACTTTGTCATTTTTAGGTTCTTGAAGTTGTGAACGATGATGAAGAGTTACCTAATTTTTCATTAAGTAATATGAGAAGAATTCTTATACATCTCAATTTTAAATATTTAAAAAAATCAAGACGGAGCACACTGATTGATAGGGATGATATTATCGCATGGCGTCGAAAGTATTTGCAACAAATCAAAGATTTTCGACGCGGTGGTGTTCACATCTATTACCAGGACGAAACTTGGTTAAATGAGGGGCAAAACACTAAGGCCTGGGTAGACCTGAATATACAAATACCTCGGCAGGCATTTTTAAGGGCCTAACCACGGGTCTCAAAGCTCCAACTGGAAAAGGCTGCTGCTTAATCATATCTCATATGGGTAGTGACGAAGGATTTGTGAACGATGGATTGCTGATGTTTGTATCCAAGTCAGGTAAGGAAGACTATCATCAGGATATGAATGGCGATTGTTTCGAGGAATGGTTTAGAGGTATCCTGCCAAAGTTGAAACCGTCGTCCGTTATTGTTATGGATATACCCCTTACCACTCGAGGAAAAAAGATACATTTCCCACTATGAATTGGAATAAACAGAAAATAGTGGAATGGATGGTAAATAAAAATTTGAGCTTTCCTGCAACTGCAACTAAATTGGACATGATTACAATTGCATCACCCCTGAAAAATGAGTCAGAACAATTTGTAATCGATGAAATGGACGGCACGTGAAAAAGGACACCGAATTTTGCGGCTACCGCCGTACCATTGCGAGCTCAACCCTATTGAGCTTATATAGGCACAGGCAAAAGGATATGTGGCTAGGAATAATAAAACGTTCAAAATGGAGGAGGTGAAAAATTTATTTATCCGGGGACTGGAAACCATTACAGCCGAAAGATGGAAAGATTGTGTAAATCACATAATAAAAAACGAGGACAAAATGTTACAACTCGACCATTTAGTGGACAATGTCTCGGATCGTTTTATTATAAATGTGACTGATGATGATGATGATGAAGATGACGAAATAACGGAGCCTGGGAATGAATAATATTTTATAATAAAGACTAGTTATCGTCGGAAAACATTTTTTTTTTTTTACCTACTGGTTCTGATAGCTTTTTATGCTATAAAACTAGTGGGTAAAAGCATTTTATCCATCCACTACCTCGAAAACCGAACAAACCAAAATGTTTACCTTTTATTTAAAAGTAACATACATATTTTTGATTTAAACTAGTCTGTTATTTGTACTTTATAACTTGCCGATATATTGTTATCGACATATACCCTTCACTATTTTATTTTACTGTTCCTGGTAACATTTCATCTGTCAGTCATTTGTCAGTTTAGTCCGCAGGTTTGTGAATTGGACTTTAGATCTAAAATTGCTGCAACACATCCATATCCATAGCCAAATAGATACCAACTAAAAGAAGGTAGCCTTTAGTTAGAATATAAATCACGAGCCGCTTTATGGCGCTATTTGACAAGAAGATTTTTAAAATTTTCGAATCTAGGTAAGAGTTCAAAGTTTCAAACGAATTGCAAGGAGTAGGTACGTAATATCAGTACCAGCATGGGTCTTCTTTTACAATATTTCTCAACAACTGAACGGACACTTAATTTAAAAGAGAAGATTGGAAGTCTAATGACGAGGACTTTGCCAAGCAGTGGAACACTTTGTAGATTTAGTGAAATGTAAACCTTCAAATTTCAGCTAGAAGAAAAATCACAAGCGAAGATGTCGCTCGCAGAAGGGCTGTACAAGTCTCCCAGCCACCGCAGTCCGAGTGGAACGGCACTAAAAGGTCCCGTTTGTGCGCCGCACTCCGTGTAACTAACGCGCTGTGTAATGTACCCCGCATGTATTGACCCTAGCCGCTTTATGACACTATTTGAGTGGAGATACTCTTGTAAGATTCTTAAGGTTACAATAAGGCGTTCATACAATATTCCTTTTTCCGAGGTGGAATAATAATATGACATTTATACAATTACGTGTATTGGGGGGTACCCTAATATAATTTTTTTTTCTACTCCCGTGTTGTTATTCGTCATTTACCGTGTCGTGCATAGATCGTTAAAACCCTACATAAAAGATGCCCGCCCCCGCTCGGCGCCCCGCGCACCCACGCATACGATATAGCTCTTAAAGCATTGTTAGGAAGCCTTTAAGGGATATAGCGGGCCGATAGGGCCCGGCCGGGGGCGGGCGGCGGCGCGGGGGAGTGCGAGCGACAGGGTGAGTGCAGAAACATTGCAGAGGACAAGTCAAAATACTTATAGGAAACAGTGCGAATTTCACGAAAGTTATTCTAGAAAACTATTCAAAAGTAAGTGCATGGTCGTAGAAAAAGTATTGTATGCAACGGTGTTTAACTGAGTCAAAAAATACTCGTGGCGGCTTAATAACAATTTTCGGCTTCGCCTCAAATTGTTACCCACGCCACTCGTCTTTTTTGACCTCCTTTAAACGCCTGTTGCATAAAATACTATTCTACTCCCGTGTTGTTATTCGTCATTTACAGTGTCGTGCATAGATCGTTAAAACCCTACATAAAAGATGCCCGCCCCCGCCCGGCGCCCCGCGCAACCACGCATACGATATAGCTCTTAAAGCATTGTTAGGAAGCCTTTAAGGGATATAGCGTGGGTGCGCGGGGCGCCGGGGGCTGGCGGCGGCGGCGGCGCGGGGGAGTGAGAGCGACAGGGTGAGGCAGGAACAGAGGGGAAGCCGACGCGTCAAAATACAGGAAATAGTACGAATTTCACGAAAGTTATTCTAGAAAACTATTAAAAAGTAAGTGCATGGTCGTAGAAAAAGTATTGTATGCAACGGTGTTTAACTGAGTCAAAAAATACTCGTGGCGTATTTATTAACAATTTTCGGCTTCGCCTCAAATTGTTACTCACGCCACGCGTCTTTTTTGACCTCACCTAAACGCCAGTTGCATAAAATACTATTTTCCACTGTTTATTTTTGCACTTTGTTGGCGTGATTGATATACATATTGGCACCACATTTCAGCTTTCTAGTGCTCACAGTCACGGAGATTCTCCGCAGACGGACTGACAGATATGGTGAAACAATAAGGGTTCCTAGTTGACTACGGAACCCTTAAAATGGCTCAATTTTATTGTCATAAGACAATAGAATTAATACACTCCAGACTAAATAACTACGGGCCATGATTATGTACAATTTATTGCAATACATCCATTCCAGCTTATTCTTATTATGTTTTTTTTGCTGTTATATTGTAAAGGTACCCACGTGTGGTGACGAGTTAAGAATTTCACAACCCCTTTTCTTCCCGTGGGTGTCGTAGAAGTCGACTGTGGGATATGGGTTAAATTGTGGCGTAGGCGAGAGGCTGGTGTGTGTGTGGATTGAGTGAGCACCTTCCGAAAAAAAAAAATATGCTGATCATTTAGTAAAAGTTCTAAAACAATTGTAAAACGAATCTCTGAATTTGTAAAAAGATAAATCAAAAGATACAGCCATTAACATGTGCTCACTCAGTTCTCACAAACTACCAACGAAAACAGTGAATATATTCATTTAACATATAATATTTATATACTAACATTTAGTAAAAAATAGGCCAACCTACCTCTATAAATATTAGATCACCTAGTGACGTATTCAATTTTTTACAAACAGTTTCTTATGCTCACTCAATCCACACACTTTTGAAAAGCCGAATTTTGATGAAAAACATAATATTTAGACCGCTATTATATGTGTATAGTTTAGTAAAAGTGAAATGGGAATTTGTAAAATACAAAACGAACCACTAACGTGTCAGGTTTTTTTATAATAAATTTTTGTAAGTGCTCACTCAGTCCACACGTTTTGAGAAAGTTAAAAATGTAAATATCTTACGATTTGTAGCACCTAAGACACTCGAAAGTACTTCAACATTTAGTAAAAATTTTTACTAAATATCCACCATCTAATATTTTATATTCGTTGTCTGGTTTTAAAGATAATCAGACATAACTTTTCTCATACAAATGTATCAAGTACGGTGACCACACTATGTCGGCTCCTGATTTTCCCCACCTTCCCATTGTCATATTGAGATTGGGGAGTTTCGTTCAATTTTGATAATAGTTTACCGGATTTGTAAGTGGGAGCGAGAAAAGAATAACTATTTCTCGCTCCCACTTACAAATCCGGTACGCTCATCTGTTAGCGCGATTAGATTACCAGGTTCTGGTTTCTTACTAGTGAAGTATTATATTCTTTGTTTCTTACCAATTATCATTCAGTCCTTTTTAATGCATGCATGTCGATATGGTTATTATCCTGACGTCGATAAAAATTACACAATACACATCATCACTAGGCCAAGAACATAACCTAAAAACAGTTTGCAGATGGAGAATTAATATGGTATTAGTTTAATATTATCAAAATTGAACGAACGAAACTCCCCAATCTCAATATGACAATGGGAAGGTGGGGAAAATCAGGAGCCGACATAGTGTGGTCACCCTACTTGATACATTTGTATGAGAAAAGTTATGTCTGAATATCTTTAAAACCAGACAACGAATATAAAATATTAGATGGTGGATATTTAGTAAAAATTTTTACTAAATGTTGAAGTACTTTCGAGTGTCTTAGGTGCTACAAATCGTAAGATATTTACATTTTTAACTTTCTCAAAACGTGTGGACTGAGTGAGCACTTACAAAAATTTATTATAAAAAAACCTGACACGTTAGTGGTTCGTTTTGTATTTTACAAATTCCCATTTCACTTTTACTAAACTATACACACATAATAGCGGTCTAAATCTTATGTTTTTCATCAAAATTCGGCTTTTCAAAAGTGTGTGGATTGAGTGAGCATAAGAAACTATTTGCAAAAAATTTAATACGTCACTAGGTGATCTAATATTTATAGAGGTAGGTTGGCCTATTTTTTACTAAATGTTAGTATATAAATATTATATGTTAAATGAATATATTCACTGTTTTCGTTGGTAGTTTGTGAGAACTGAGTGAGCACATGTTAATGGCTGTATCTTTTGATTTATCTTTTTACAAATTCAGAGATTCGTTTTACAATTGTTTTAGAACTTTTACTAAATGATCAGCATTTTTTTTTTTTTTCGGAAGGTGCTCACTCAATCCACACACACACGAGAGGCTGGCAACCTGTCACAGCAATGTCACAATTTGGATTTCTTTCAACCCCTTTTTGCCAAGAGTGGCTCTGAAACTTAGTAGTTCATGAGCTCTGCCTACCCCTTTATGGTATATTCAATTCAATTCAATTCAATATTTATTGATAAAATTATAATTTTACACGTCATAATAAAAATAATACATTACAATAATTATTGGTACATGAGTATACAGGCGTGATTGTATGTATGTTATATGTATGTATTGTAAAGGCTATACTTAAGGTACCTAGTTACAGGTACATACATTACTCATATGAATATTTATAGTCCCACCGATATTAACGCGCCGCTTCGTCATAAATTAACTTAATGACTGCGTATCTCATTTCCGTGTAAATATTTAAATTCTGAACAGTTGTAGCTTGATCCAGATTAATAAACAAAAAATATTGTATCTGTATGGAACGACGGCTCATAAAAGCGAGCTTAATTGGAGCTAACGAGTTATTTAAATACGTTAAGGTACTAACTACTAGTATATTTTTACCCTTTCTAGCTCGGAAACACGTGTTTTGTCCTTTAATACCAGCGGGTAAAAACGCATTTTATCCACTAGTGGAATAAGTTATTTGACCTTGAATATAGTAATTTTTTCTGCTTTGAAATTGATAAAAGTGAGCGAATCTAGTGATGACGATGCTTTACCACCTGTGGAACAACTGGAAGCAGTGATAAACGCATTTTTTGCGTTGTACTTTCCTCGCTATAGTGAGGAGAAAGATTTTGTGTTACACTCGGGGGCAAATGTATTTTACTTCTCGTGTGTTAAAAATCTCGCAAGTTCATGATTCTATTCTGGAACCACTCGCTTCGCTCGTGGTTCAACTATAGAATCCTTTCACTTGCTCGTTTTTCAATTCCACACTCGGCGTTAAATTACAACTTTGCACCCTTGTATAACAAATAAATAACTATTATGCAACAGAGGGCCAGCGTCTCTGCAAAGACTTCAAAAGTAAGGATACAGTCATTCTTATAGTTGTGATGGAACCATTTTCCTTTGATGCGCCTTGGTCTTGGTAAAATGCTACGGCGCGATTGGTCGCATAGACTGCACGCTTGTCATTGGTGCTGATGCTGTCACCATTTCTAATAGTAGCCCTATGCCACGTCTTCACAATATATGTATATACATTGCTCTATTATGACTGTGAGATTCAATTGTCAATTCATTCGTGTGGTGGCTATTCTCAGTGCCCTATAGTTTGTTACGTATAGGTACGTACAGGTATGAAATACTACACTCAAAAAACAAACCGTTTTTTACATTTTTATTACAGATTACCTGCTTGCTGGAAACTGTGTAATTTGTTTTTTTTTATGGGATAGGAGGCAAACGAGCAGACAGGTCGTCTGATGGTAAGCGATCACCGCCGCCTATGGACACCCGAAACACCAGAGGTGTTGTAGGTGCGTTGCCGGCCTTACTTTACTTACTTACTACTACTTACTTACTACTTACTTTTTTTTTACACGTGACTAAAGTATCTAATACAAATTTAGCATTAATAGCTATCACACGAAATCCATTTAGGCACCCGATCCCACTCGAATCTCGTTTGGGAACCTCACGTCTGTTGTATGGATTTAGATGTAACAGCCAACAAAATCACTTTCATCAGAAGCGATCAAATATGCACCCTAAGCTTCTATCTTACACCTTTTCCCTCCACCGAGGTATCGCACCGCGATATTTCTCATGAACCCACCGTAATGGACACCATACATTGCGCCGCGAACATGAAGGATTCACTCTTCGTTTGCTTTGAACTCCCAATAGATGATGAAACCGCCCTAAGGTTTACATTAAACTCATCAGCGGGCAGGATATGTTTTGTGATGCTATCGATGATGCTCTGTTTGTCTAGTCGTGAGTTGTACTTTACTCTTTCACTGATATATCTCAATATAATTATTATAAAAAAAAACGTTACAAGGCAGTGTCGGTCATAAATCAGATTTACCAATGAGGTATGTTTATTTCTATTTAAAAAATGTGGCAGTTTGTGCCGCTCGCGAATCGACCTCCACAGGCACCAAACCCGTTGTCGAAGCAGCAATGCGTAAATTGTCTGCAATAGACGCAAAGGCCTGTGATGATGTTTATTTCTACGCACACTTGCAGATGAATAGGTCTACATCGTACAATAGTATCAATCAATAATGGTCGCAATTTATGCAAGCTAAACTTAATTAGTAGGTACTAGATACCAAGTGAGCGTGATGAGCTGTGTACCCGGTGAATCATATCCTTTGCGTCCCAGAAACATGATAATAAAGTGTGCCAACGCCTATTTAGAAGCTCAGTTCCATATCTGACTAAGCGAAAAACAAATGCAAATAAAGCCACGTATTCATTGTAAACATTTGTTGACCAACAGTTGATCAATTTTGTTGATGAAATGGCACAAAGTTGCGGGAAACTTTGTTTACGGCATGACCTCCTGTCCACACCGCAGACTGCGTGAAAATGTTGCCTGAAGAAGTCGTGTTGTTGTGCTCTCTTGTGTATCTAGCGTATAACCTAAAACCCCGGAAAAAGAAAAAAAGATGGTGGATACGGAAGTACCTCTTACAAAGGCAAAATTTATTAAGTGATCTTAAAATGGGAGATGGCTCCTTTATTAACTTTATGAGAATGTCAAAAAGTGATTTCGAACATCTTCTAGGGTTAATTAGCCCGTCAATAACAAAAAAAGCGTCAAATTTTCGTCAACCAGTTTCATCTGAAACAAGACTGGCTATTACGCTACGGTATCTAGCATCTGGAGATTCATATAGTTCTCTTTCCTACACATTCAGAGTATCAAAACAATTGCATTATTTTAGAGTTCTACTAATTGCATTATTTTGTCGTTGTCCCAAACTACCGCCATGTTTATTAGAAAAGTTGCAAAAACTGTATGCACACGTCAACATGAGTTGATCAACTGATGTTTTTGATCGACAAGCGAAAACACTGCAACACGCAGTCAGCAACTCTGCAACACCCAGTGTTGCCTGCAACATGTTGCCAGCAACTCAGCAACATGTTGATTAAACAAGGTTGCTCAACAAATGTTTACAATGAATACGGGGCTTAAGTAACTCGACCGACTTAAAGGAGGCACAGGTACTTTTTACCGCGCACAGGATACCAGGGAAATTGGTAGAAAAGGCGATAATATCTATGGAAACACGGATTTGTTTGCTGTCTGGACACTTTACCGAAAGGGACGACCCGAGCACTTACGTATTCCTATTGTTTGGGGTTATTGGTCCATTGTAAATTCTCAAGCGGGTCTAAGCTTAGGGGTTAGTGCGACTTAGGTATACTAGGTAAGCGTAGGTAGTAAGCGTAGACACTCAAGGTCGAAGATTGTTTCAATATTTATGTTCGAAAAATAAAACTATGGAAACGGATTAAATCGCGTAAGTATAATGAATTTACAATTCATCCCGACGTTTCGAACACTTTACAGCATTCGTGGTCAACGGGTGACTGAGGAAAAATTACAATGTGCAAAAGCTACACATATACAAGAAATATTAACAAACCATGACCATAAATAATATAGATTTTTAAGGCAGGTTCATACACTATTAATAAAGCTAGTTAAACAATATTCAAAAAAATTACCATTACTATGTTAAAATTAATTAATTAATTAACACAGTCACAGTCTTCGTCGTGCTTGTTCAATTATCAGATGTACTACTGGATCCCGAGCCGATGGCAACTTAAGCCATCTTCTCTATTAAAATTTGGATATTTCTTGATCTCAATGGCCTCGCGCAACATTCTGGCTAATATACCGCTTCTCCTTAGCAAGAACCAGAGGCTTATCAAACTTTATAGCATGATTCCATAGTTTTATTTCATGAGTAACTATCGCGGTAACCGAAGACAATATTAATTATGTTCAACTTTATATTTCAATTCGGACCCATTTTAATTTTAATTAGAAAACGAGAAATGCCTATAATACTCGTAGGTACCTAGTTATCTCAAAGGTTTGTTTCAACTCCTACATGTATAAGTACCTGCTGGCCCGATTAGATAAACAATGGTATTTTCTTGAGCCTGCTAAAGTAAACGAATGAACTTTAGAAAAGCAATTAGAACTAAACTAATTTTCGAGTTTTCGCCGCGCGTCGGGCATAGCAGGTTTTACGTACCTGTGTTTATGTAACTTCTTGGATAATGTTTTTGCAAACACATTGTATGTTTTTAATTACTATTTCGTTTTAACGTCAATTTGGATTGAATGCAATGAATATGTACTAATATTCATTTACTTGATGTAAGATTGCTGCTGCATTTTGTTATCAGTTCTCTGTGGTAATTTAAGATCCTGGTGAAAAAAAATTGCAATGTGCACTTTAGTTCGAACTGCATCATCATCAGTATACACAACGTAGGCGCATTCTAACACTGGATTTTACCTACATTACATAAGTATACGTACACTTTCTGGACATTCTTAAAATCATCACATCAATCCTTTTTCTTTTTTAATAATTATGAAGGCTTATCCACCTGTAGGCCTAGCACATGATTGCCGCGAGAGTATGTCGCCGCGAGATAAATCACACGTCTTATTCTAACTGTATTAGTGACATAAGGACGGGTAGTCTATCTCACGGCGATATACTCTCGCGGCAATCATGTGCTAACCCATGCTGAGACCTGTATACAAATAAACGACGCGCGACACTTCACATACAAAACGTAACACAAAAACATAGCATTTCCTATTTAATAATGTTTAATTAATTACACCCAAATCCCTAAAAATCCAGGCCGGTCATTTGCATACATTTCCTACATTATGAACAGCGTCCTACAAAAGCATTATTTAATTAAGATAAACCGTCCAGACAATGAAGGGCAAATTGGACGTATTTATGCAGAATGGGACCAACCCACACAACTATAGTTTTGAGATAAAGCACTTTTTGTTCATAAGTTGCATACAAAAAATATTAATGGCTTTTCTTTTAAAGTTGGATTGTCAAGTGCTAGAGTATGGCATTGTTTATATTGTTTTACTTAAACAAGCCTTGAAAATGGAGTTTTAAGTATAGTTTTCTCTTAAAAAGGCAATGGTTCCTTTTAGCAAAATTAGTTAAGTGAGGGTTGGTCCCTTATTGATTTATAGGTAATCCAAAAGGTTATACAAATATAATGCACAATAAGGGCAGATTTACGTTATTTGTAAACAAAAACAATCTCTAAACTTATATAATATCGCTTTCGTAAACTATATTCTTAGAATTCTTTGGGGCCGGAGTCAACGGAGAGTACGGAGGTCCACTTTTTTCAGTTTAGGCGATTACGTCGCTTTCGTAAACTAAGTATATTCTTAGAATTATTTGGAGCCGGAGTCAATGGAGAGTACGGAGGAGGCTCTACACTTTTGTCAAATCCAGTTTCGGTGAGTAACTTAGAAGTATTTGAAGCAGGAGTCAACACAGAGTATGAAGGGAGCTGTACACATTCTTTAAATTGGACAGGAGTTAATAGGCTCACAGCACCATTAGTTGTTTCAGTTTTCAAGGTTTTTTTATGCAACTGAGAAGCCACATTTTCAGAATTAACGTTTTTTCGCAAACCCAGGCCATCTAGAAGAAAAATAAGCCTTACATTAAACCTAACACATTAATTCCACCGTAACCCCATCCCAAGCTCATCATCATCTTCTTAGCGTTTTTCCCAGCATTTGCATACTTACATATACATGCTTACATAGAATAGAGATAGCTTTTTATTCATTTAAGGACGTTAATAAATAAATGTTAATATTATTACGAAACGTTAGTCCTACAAATAATGTTGCAGAGAGGAATGGTTATTATAATCATTATTAGCGTAAACGTAAATGAAAACATTTAATTCTTCAGTCGGAAGGGTTTTGCTGCAGTGAAATAAAATTAAAAACACTGGCATGCAAATTATAAGCCACAGAAAAAATTATAATACGTACCTGCAGATATCTGAATCGGTTGTCGAGAAAATCTGAAATGAAGTATATCGGAAATGCTCAAAATGTTCTTAATACACTTACAGATCGCACAAAATTAATTGGAAGTTACTTGAAAATAAGTTTTAACAAAAATACTTAACTCCTGTTCAATCTAAAGAATGTATAGAGCTCCCTTCATACTCTGTGTTGACTCCTGCTTCAAATGCTTCTAAGTTACTCACCGAAACTGGATTTGACTTCCGTACTCTCCGTTGACTCCGGCTCCAAATAATTCTAAGAAAATAGTTTACGAAAGCGATATAATATAAGTTTAGAGATTGTTTATGTTTACGAATAAAGTAAATTTGCCATTATTGTGCATTATTTTTGTATACCCTTTTAGATTACCTATAAATCAATAAGGGACCAACCTTCACTTAACCAATTTTGCTAAAAGGAATTATTGCCTTTTTAAGAGAAAACTATACTTAAAACTCCATTTACAAGGCTTGTTTAAGTAAAACAATATAAACAATGCCATACTTGACAATCTAACTTAAAAAAATAAGCCGTTAATATTTTTTGTATATAACTTATGAACAAAAAGTACTTTATCTCAAAACTATAGTTGTGTAGATTGGTTCCCTTCCAAATAAATACGTCCATTTATTTTTGACATGAAGCACAGTGTTGCTAGTTGTAAATGTTTGCAACAGTTCTTTACGCTTTACGCCGATTTGTTCAGACACTTATGTTTTTTTTATCATTTCATACTCTATTCATAACAAATCATAATAAAAAAATATATATTATACGAGTGTGATAAATAATAAGTATACAAAGTTTATAAACAAAAAAGATTCAAGGCACATAGTTCCCTTAACTATCAAAATATAATTCATTTAATAAAGAACCATGTAATGTGGATCTTTATGAACACATAAACTGAGCTAATTTTAATTATGCAAACAAGAACCAATGAACTTAGTTAATTACTTAATATTAAAAAATAAAAATTAATAAGGAACCATGCGACTTGGATCTTTTCGACGGTGCAGATTTTATTTTTTAAAAAGGAACCAACCCGCTTGGTCTCTTATGAAATAAATAAAACAATATTATATAGATGAACCATGTGCTTTGGATCTTTTTGAAATAAATACAAAGAATATTGAGTAAGGTACTAAACAGCTTGGATCTTTTTAAATATAATGTAACAGTGAAAATGTGTGTTGGTAACTTTGTTAACGAAATGATTTTATACGTAAAAATGATTCTATGGCTTTGATCTTTGTGTAGGGGGTGTAAGATGCATTTTTAACATCTTCTGCATACATAACTCAATTTTGACAGATGTGTGGGTTGGTCCCCTTCTGCATAAATACGTCCAATTATAAACGAAATATTGTCCTTTTAATGCGGTTGACCCGCGCAGCTGCTGTATATAGGGATAATTACTGTGCCTAGCAAGGCTAGAGGCGTATCCGAATACGTAAAACCTTAATTTGACGAAACCTGCAATATTCGAGTATACATAACAATAATTCAATTGCAATTCGAGTAATAATGATAATCTGTACCGTGTTGATGTAGGTATGTGTGCAATGTGCACATAATTACCGTAAATATAATAGTACCTACAGTTTAGTAGTTTAGGATTACCAGATTTCTTTTCGTTTACCAGAAATGTTCTACACTCCTGACTTCCTGAGGGATATCTTGTAAATATTAAAATATTATTCCTAATCTAAATTCATTTGAACAAAAAGACGTTAATCATAACGTATTCAGAATATATTTTTGCAAAAAAAATAGGTATTATGAACCCTACGATTCCTTTACCATATAATATAACTATTATGTATTATATTATATAGTACAACTCTGTCCTAAAGCCGTTAGAAAGGTTATTCGAAGCACAAGGAACACACATGCAAACAAAGAATCGTTAGGTCTATGTTCCAATTTTGAAATTTACAAGGATATATAGGTTTCTGAAAGCTTAACCATGGACATGATACGTAGATTGGAAACCTTAAGCAAGAACGATTTAATACTGGACTGACAAAGCCCATACAAAAAAGCGTACCCCTGAAATGTATGGACCTTTTAGGCTTAAAACTAGATGGCGCTGTTACGCAGCCTGAAAGTGGCCAAAATCATATTTTCCCTAAATATTTTTGCGTGTTTTTATAAGAACAAATGACATATTTCTTTATTTTAAAATCATGATATTAAAATAGATATAAACAGTGTAGTTATGATAGTATTAAATAGGTGGCGCTAAAAAATCGAGGTGCGATTCTTAGTATAAAGTATGTAAATCCTATATAAACAATCGTTGCCTTAATTATTTAAAATAATAATTGAGGTAAATACCTAAAAAGAATAAGTATATTGCTGAAAATTCTTTTTCTCGTCCAATATAACAGTCCGGATCCTAACGCGCTCTGTTTTATTATGCGCGATCGGCAGCAACAATGATAAAAGTGAAAAAAGTTAGAGTTGTTCAAAGAAATTCCCTCGGACTTGGGGCAATAAAGCCTAAGGCGTATTACATAAATCATCGTCCTCTTGTAATAAATGAAAAAAGGGAATTTGGCATATTCACTGGATAAAGGCATAAGCGGTAGGCGATATTAAATAGGAAATTGTTATTGTCAATAATTCATTCAAATTGCGAGTTTCAAATATTGTTTATTATCTGAAAACAAATTTGTTCCTTTTCGGTAGAAAAAAGTTAAACAATTTTTGACCAAATACAGCAAATACCGATCCAGGAAGATATTCCGATTCTTCCCCGTTTACCTACTTATTGAGATATTTTCGTTACAGTGCTTTCCTGTCATATTTTTTATCGTGCCTATGTAATTTTGTTATCTTCAATAGCTGCGCCTAAATTTACTCCAAGGACAAAGAGCTGCTCTACACTATTTAGTTTTAATTACGTTCAATATTTTGTTCTAAAGATCTCTCAACAGAATTTGTACGGCGTGAAACAGGTATTAAGATAATGATCCAATCACACACCGTCTCGTCTCACACTGAGTTATCGTCACAAGTCATAAATATCAAATTTCAAACGCATCACTGACCTATTTTTTTACCAACGGGAAATCGTTTAAAAAAACGGAATTCTAAGGGATCCCCATCATTTACGATCTTGCAAAGTAAAATATGAGTTTCCTGTTTCCATTGCTAGTGTTACTCACTGGGACACAAAAAGGTGGTGAAAACTTGATTTGACAGATTTTAATGTTTTTGTCTCATTCTACTCAGAAACACTATTATAATTCAACCCTGATGTTTAAAAAATGTCCCAAAAATTTTATGAATGGGACATAATGGAAATTAAAACATTCATAAAACTTTTGGGACATATAAGTAAAAAATCTTACTAACAATCTGAGTAGAATAAGCCAAAACAGGCCAAAAGAGGCTTAAGACGTTTGTCTACGAGTAATTGATCTAAGTACATACATATTTTAAAGGATCCGTCACGTTCTGGCAAGTATGTAAGTGTGAGTGACAGGTGTTGATAAGTCTTAAAATTGCGTCATAGATTTGTGAGGGTTTACAATAACTTTATTGTGGAAACGCCCTCCTACAATCGAGGTCAATGGGCTATGGGCAGGCCATTGGTAGGTAATTTGACATAAATCCCGATGAGCCATCGACACGCCCTTACTCGCAATGTTTTGGTAACTTGTGAAGCTATTTGTTTGATCAATGGCCATTGAAACTTCATTCTATGTTTTATGGCTTTGACTTTGATGAAAGGCATTGTAGTTAGGTATTATTTGCTTATTCATAAAATATTGTTGTGTCTAAATTGGTTTAAGAGTCGCCAGCTACACTCAAAACCTGTTTAATGGCGCTGACAAATGCATCTACCTATTTATGTTAAAATATATTGTAGACGTCATGTTGGCTGCACGCTTTTTTATCACCACACTGACTTATTATTACACAAACGGACAGAGCGTCGCCATAAAGGGTTCCTTTTGTACCTTTTTGGTACGGAACCCTAAAAACATACAATACCTACATCAGGGGGCCGATTTTTGAGTCTCACTGTCACTAAAATACCGGTTGAAAACGGTGAATTGCCTATTATTTTCAGTGACAATTTTCTGAATTCGAACGCTGTGAGACTCAAAAATCGGCCCCCAGGTAATTTTGTCGAGGGCTGTCTTTTCAGCGTAACTAGGTACAAGGTGTTCAGTTCAGAATATGTAACGAGATAACCACCCCCAAACGATTACTAGTACGGTCAACTGGAGTGACTTTAAAACGCAGGGGCTACTTTGAAAATTTATTTTTAAAGTCATACTGTAAGTAAATTCGGGATTTTCTATGGTACATTTATTTACAAGAATATTTATTGATCTAACTAGTTATATGAACAGTTTCAGTAAATAATGAATAACGTTAATTTTAAAGCCGTTCAAAGACCATCAAAGTAACCCCAAAATTTTCTAAAGTCACCCCGGTTGACGGTAGATACCAAAAATGACATCACTTTTATGTATGTTAGCATAAGTAATTAATTTTCAAAATTATTTAAACGCATTTCTTTTTTTGTACTACGTCGGTGGCAAACAAGCATACGGTCCGCCCGATGGAAAGCGGTTTCTACAGATATATTCTAATATCCTATGCACTTCTGTTTTCTAACTGAATTCATTGCCATTTGATCGACTAAGTCATTCCAAGACCGGGCAGTCCAGACAGACCGCCCACAGAAATTGGATATTAATTGATCTGATTGAAAGAGACGAAGCCTATACGGCCATATTCTGATGCATGAATGAATGAATGAATGAATGAATGAATGTATGTATGAATGAATGAATGAATTAATGAATTAATGATAAACGCTATAACAGTCAGGCCGTCCTGCCTGACTGTTATATCGTTTATCACGTGACCGTGCTTGCCTACACCGATAGCATGGTCGTGCCATAAACGATAAAACATCAGGCCGTCCCTATCGCACTTACAAATAGTGCGAAAGGGATGGCCAGATATTATATCATTTATCGCGTGGCCATGCTTGCTTGGCAGGATAAGTTGTATAACCCGTGTTAAGGTATAAGTACCAGTGTTCGACACGCCAAATAATGCCCAATAGCATAGCATTAGCCCTCTGTATCACTTTTCTTACAATGACTTACGATTGAAAGAGGCATCTACAATAGAGTACTCGGACTGTTGCTTTATACATAGGTACATACATTAACTCACGCCTGTATTGTCTAAATGGGTAGTTAGAGCACATGAAACTCCTCAAGCTTCAGTATGACTCTTACCAATGAGGTTGAAAGAAAACGAGTGATATTGACGTGACAGGTTGCAAGCCCATCGCCCACACCAAAATAGGCTACTTGACCCTTTTTTAAAGTCTGTCTTATATGATTAAGCACTGTTCAATTAACCGAAATAAAATATTACTTTATTTTATTATGACTTAAAAACAGCAAAAAATATTTTAATGTGTCAGTAGGTGTACGGGCCACTCTGTAGGTACCGCCGGGTTAGGTAAGCCATAGGCAGCAAATGGAATCCTACGAGAGTGTGGTTTAAGTAAGAGTGACATAATTCAGGGACATTCGGGTACGTACCCAACAGCTCGCTACAAACTACAATGCGTTGACTGATTTAGCTGGAAATAACCACAAAATTAAAATTTTGAAAAAACCCCCGACTGCGATGCGACATAGACCGATTTTCATGAAACTTGACTAAGAACACTCCCGACTAACTCAGCTTTCAGACAAAAAAAAAACTAAATCTAAATCGGTTCATCCGTTCGGAAGCTACGATGCCACAGACAGACACACATTCAGACAGACAAACAGATAGACAGACAGACAGACAGACAGACAGATAGACAGACAGACAGACGGACGGACGGACGGACAACAGACAAACGTCAAACTTATAACACCCCGTCGTTTTTGCGTCGGGGGTTAAAAACCAGCATGCATTGGGGTATATTTGTAAAATGTAAAATGTCAAAATCAAATAATGTTGCTCATACTTATACCACAGTATAATAAAGAGTACTATCGTACAGTATGGCCACTCCCGCTCCCCGCTGAAAGTGCCACCCACCCCCTCTCGGTTACCTCACAGTTACCGCCTGTCAAAAATGCGAACAATCGACCTGTCATATTTCACTCATACAAGCTTAGTACGCGTTCACTACTTGATCTTTCATATCGCCAGCCGAGGTGTGCTTATACTACTTTAGTGAATCGTTTGAATAACCGTAGGATAAAGGATTTCACTATTTCAATTTCAATATATTTAGCTTTTAGTTTTCATACTAATGTCTTACATTTTTGTGCATTAGGTTCAAAAATTTGTAGTGTTCTACTAGCCACAAATAGACATTGCAAGAATGCGAAGGTTAATAGTGTTATTTTATAGGTAAAATGTTCTTTATAATTGGGTATCGTGTTTTCGTAACAAAAATAACTATGTGAATAATTGTTATTGGATAAGCAATTAAAACGAAAGGAACAATTACCCCAACACGGTCCAATTGTCTGCTTTAATTATTATCAGCAAGTTTTATTACCTATATACGTAAGGGCCCATTTACACGGTGCGAGAATTCGCATGCCAATTTCATTCAGTTGCGACATTTGATTGATGAGTTGAAAATATAACCTCGCCAGAGTACCAGGGTGCGTAGCCGAATGGCACAAACGCTCGAGGAAACGCTCACGAAACGAAACGCTCGTAGATATCTATCTCTATCGCTCGTGCGTATTGGCGCGACAGAGCCAGGCTACCATTCGCGGCGTTTCGTTTTCGTTTCGCGTCGCAGAAATGCCATTCGGCTACGGCACCTGTTAACGTCAAAATCGCTTACGAATCTTACGATTCATAAGCGTCCCGTAGCTAGTTCTGCCTATCGCTCTTCTGTAATCTTATGTATAGTGGCGCGACAGAGCCGAACTGCTCGATCGCCACGAAGTGTCAACGGTTGTCCCTTCGGCTAGACGTGCAGTTCGTAATGTAACTAAAATCGCAGACGACTTCGCGCGTCGTGTAAATGGGCCATTATCTATTATGAGTTTGAAGTTGCAATATGACGTCCTAATTAAACTGACACACAATAATTAGTGTAGACCAGAAAGTGTTTCTGGGAATAAACTCTTTTAAAATGATTTTATGTCACAGGTACCTAAGTTAAGTTTTTTTAAAATTAAATGGCCTCAATCCATTGGGACTATTTTGCCAGTATCAAGGTGATATACTTAAGCTAATTGTTATTGATTTTGTACGGTGAGTTAGCACTTGTAAATTGATAGCGAGATTTTACAAGAGCACGTGGACTACCGGCCGATGACGACAAAAATGTGGCTAAATGCGTTTCGAGATTAATTCTTCACCAGCTTCTCACTACCTACAACATTAGTTTACTGCATAATAAGCTATCGATATTACACTTTAAACAACATTAATGAGCAAAAGGAAAATAAATTATTCACGACACGAGACCGCTAAGATGGCGTTCGAACCGGAAGTCCACTTAGGTACCTATTAATTTCTTAACTTTTGTTTGTTAGCTTTGAAGTGTTGAAAGTAAGTTTCATAAAATATTTTTATTAAATAAATCTTTTCATCACTTTTGCGCAGTAAACGAGCATCAGACGTCCCGTCTGTATGTACTATGTTACCTACTAAGTGTTAAAAAGTAGGGACGTTTTAATACCTTGCTTGTTTATTTCTGATACAAATTAAAGTCATACGTTCTCACATACTTGGAAAACAAGCTCTTACTGACGCCTAAGATAGCCTATCGTTATTTTTATTTTTGGGCATTTTCGCGAGAACAATACCTAAATATATTTTGTTCTAAGGTAAGTAAATTTTATGTTTTTCCTACTCAGAATCACGAGCCCTTTTGATCTAGGACAAAAAAATGGTCCCAAAATTTTCTATTATATTGCATACTTTCCACTTTGTAACCGCTGTACAAAAATAGCAACGAAGTGGAAAAAATAAATTTGGGACGCCTTTTTCCGCCTAGTAGGATGAAACGGGCTCGTAATTCGTAGTAAAAACATTAAAATTACATATTTTAGAAAAAAGTTTCTTTTTTATTTTGAATATAAACTTGCAATTTTGTTTATGGTATAAACTTACCTACAGTCTGAGAGTAGAAATTAAAAAGTGGCAACATCGTAGTATCTTCCCGTTTTCTCACACATATTGATTTGAAAGGGATGACACTTCAATGTTGCCACTTTTTGATTTCGACTATTTTTGGTCAGACTGTACGTGGACGTGGGTTGTGGACACATAATTTAAGCTCATAACCGCTCACAAAAATATGAAATTTTTATAGTCTTAAAATCTTAAAAACCGGGCCATCTTATGCGCCAATACCTTAGTTGTGACACTTGCATGTAATTTGTAGCACAAAAAGCTGTACAGTCTACACTCTACCAGTATAACGGTGCAATGGCAATATGTGTCGACCGGTGCACCGTAACCGGTGAGACCGGCGCGGGAAAGTCACGTGCGTGGTTATGAATTTGATCTGACCTCTGATGATAACGTTAGATAACATTGTAATTATTTAACTGTATTTTCCCCTCACTAGCTCGGAAACACGTGTTTTTTCCTTTAATACCAGCTGGTAAAAACGCATTTTATCCACTAGTGGGTAAAGTAATTTGACCTTGAACAAACTCAAATTAACTGCTTTAAAATTGGTAAAAGTAGGTGTATCTAGTAATAAAGATGATTTACCACCTGTGGAACTACTGGAAGCAGTGACAAACGCATTTTTTGCGTTGTAGTTTCCTCGCTATAGTGAGGGGAAAAGTTTTGTGTTACACTCGGGTGCAAATGTATTTTACTTCTCGTGTGTTAAAAAACTGAATTTCAGGATTCTATTCTCGAACCACTCGCTTCGCTCGTGGTTCAACTATAGAATCCTTTCACTTGCTCGTTTTTCAATTCCACACTCGGCGTTAAAATACAACTTTGCCCCCTTGTATAACAAATAACTATTATCCGACTAAGGTCAAAAAATCTTAGTTTCAGCCAAAGATTATTTACATAGGATTTACAATCTTCATACTGAGAATCTTACCTCCATTTTTTAGCGCCAACTATTAAATAGGTATAACTACACTGATGATGCCTAAATTTTTTTTTTTTTTTTTCAAAATGTGTATTGACGATTTTAAAATAAAGAAATATGTCATTTCTTCTTATAAAAAATAAAAACAAGCAAAAATATTTGGGAAAAATATGATTTTGGCCACCTACAGGCTGCGAAACAGCGCCATCTAGTTTTAAGCCTAAAAGGGCCATACATTTCAGGGGTATGCTTTTTTGTATGGGCTTTGTCAGTCCAGTATTAAATCGTTTTTGGTTTCAGCGGTCTAAATATGTCAGTACCAATGTCTGAGTACCTACCTGCCTACCTAACTAGCCAATGCAACGTCACAATCGCTCGTCACAGGGTTGTGTTAATTTTTACGAATATGTAAAAAAAATTGTTTTATCCTTAGGGCAAGTATCGAAATGATACGGGCATGTACATTGCAATTATTCATAGGATAAAGTCTCCACTTACCTTCTAGGTAAAATACCCGCCCTTACCTTGGTAAAACTGAGAAATAAACTCGAAATAAAAGGACGGACAGTAACACGAAATTGCCTACCTGTCTGCCCGCAGGATAAAATCTCTTTTTCATTCGCAAATAAATGCATGTATATCGTATGCATATAAAAGCCATATTATGCATTTTTACTGGCACTAAACTCCAACTGCCAGAGTTAGCACTTTTATTACTTCCCACAGCTTCCACGCACGTCGCGTCGAAAATGTTCATCATTCGGAGCCAATCTAAATTGTTCACAACAGTTGGAGAAAGCATTGAAAATGGACAAAATGGTTAAACTATTTCTCAAACTCATGTAACTGAGGTGTCAAGCCCAGAGCAGGTGCTTGCGGTTCGCGGTTTGAGTCCCATCGGTACAATTTAATTGTCCTTTTTTACTAAATGGACCTAACAACATGCACATAAGAGAGAATTTTCAATACCCGTGCGCATTCTAATATAAATTTCAGAAGCTTTCAAGTTATTTTGTCCTTTAAGCCGTCTTTGTTGCAAGCACATTAAAGTTGATAATACAAGTTGATGACGATATCTGTTGGTGATGCATATTACGAATTTGCTGAAGACTGGTGTCCGTGGATAACCGTTAATGATATTGATTGAACGTTGAAACGAAATCTCATATTTTGCCTTAAATGGACATTATATAGGTACGAGTTTGATGACCGCCTTGATCATCGTCTATCGAGAATATAAATAAATAAATAAATATTGGGGGACACCTTACACAGATCAACCTAACCCCAAACTAAACAAAGCTTGTACTATGGGTGTTAGGCGATGATATACTTACTTATATAGATGAATACATACATATATACATAGAAAACATCCATGACTCAGGAACAAATATCTGTGCTCATCACACAAATAAATGCCCTTACCGGGATTCGAACCCAGGACCGCACTTAGCAGGCAGGGTCACTACGCGCTAGGCCGACCGGTCGTCAAATAATCATATCTACTTTATTTAGAAGGTACTTATTACTGATACAACAATGTCAAATATCAATGGCAGGAAGGTTTATGGCAGGCCCTATGTCCAAAGCAGTATTATTTTCAAGCCATGTTGATATAAAGTATCATTGACTTCATGCTAGAGAATTCGAGGCAGGTTTCTCTACCGCGAATGCCTCAAATATGTGGTTGTTTGATATTAGCGGCGCTTTTGGGTCTCGGCCGCCGCCGCTCCGTCATCCTTCATATTTAATTTGATATAATACTCATAAATTCATAATAAAGTGCAGAAATATATTCTAAACACAACTTACCTACAACTACTATATTAATTATAAATACAATAGTTTTCAAACTATAAAAGTTGAGTACGAAAAAGTGGCCTAAGTAAGGTACGAGACTTTATAGCCTTCATAATGTTACGATTGTATACTATACTTTTTCTACGACAGCCACATACATACCTATTCGAGAATAATAAAATGGGTTAGTTATACTTCAAATGAATGGGAATATTTGTGTGGATCGTCGTACATTGAGTATTCTGTCCACAATGTTGATGGCGAGAACTTGTTTTCTTCAAAATATGCCAACAACGCCGTTTCAGAGAAAGTTGAAACATTTTATTGCAATTTCCATGTCAAAACAATCATTTTTTGGTACGCTATCTGACTTTTCATGTAACAAATTGTCAGTCACTTTGAGCGCCCATAGCCTGTTTCTTCGGAAGTGAATTTTTCACCAGAATCACTCATAATTACTTATGTTTTTGCACTGTCGAATTAAAACAAACTACACACCACCGAAATAGTTCAAATAGTTTCGTGATAAGTTTACAAATGTCAAACATACCATAGACAAGAGAAATAGAAAATAAGCGTTTTCAATTACTGTGGTTGCGTTCAAGAATATTTAAATGTCATGAAAATTATTGGATAAACTTATGATTTTTACCTTTGTTTTGCAATATCTAATATGTAAAACGCATTTATTTTTTTTTCATCTTGATTTAAATTATGAACAAATATTATATTATTTATTAAAAGTTATTCAAATGAAAACATACCTGATAAATGGATTGTGCTAAAAAAAAAATTAACAGAACTCCTATATTCACTGCTAGCATTCCTTTATAAATCGTTACTCAAATGAACTTAATTTGTGTGACAATAATCTAATTGACAGATTTAAGTGCTGGAGTTTATTTTTCTTTGCGCATTCATTTGACGTGTTTTTACCTATATGCGTATCCCAAAGCGTCTTCTCTTGAGACAATAATCTTTTCAGGTATTCAGACAGTTATCTAGATCAATTTTTTTTAAATAATGTTTACCTCTGAATTTTCACTGTTTCCAAAGCCAGACAATAAGCTTGCAAGCGGAGCGGGTTGATATCGTATCGTATCGTGTCGTATTGTTTGAATATTCTACTGAGGTTTCCGAATACAGGGCAGATTTTGATGCAGATAAAACAAGTTTCATTAGCAGGAAATAAAGCCTTTGTCCTCATAATTAGTTAGTTTTATCTCTGAAAACTTGTATTCATGTAGCTGATAATAAAGGGGATAGTGAAATTACCAGTTTGGTACTGAAATTAACATTCATTTTGTAAGTTTTGACACAAGAGTAAATTGGCGTTCTAGTTTAAAAAGTAACATGTCACAATTTTTTTTTTAAACCCAGTGCTGGGCTTTAAATATTTTGAAAAAGTTTGTTACGCCATTGGTTCATATTTCACAAAATTTACTTATTTCCTTTCATTCATATTAACATTAATATTTTGATGTTATCTTATAGTCTATATTAAAATAATAATATATAATACTCATAACTATCAAGGAACATTTTACATAGTTTCTGGAATTTGAAAGTGTTGAAAAAATGTAAATTCGTATGATGCAAGCATCGACCGCTTATGTAAAATGCGCTGTCTCTAAAATTACCCTTAAAAATAAAAGAAATTTCAGCTTAACGTATAAACGTACCAAACGTTTTCTGTAGTAAATATCCAGATAATCCTAAACTGTCCGGACTTGTCCAATTCGCACTGTCACATTTACAACGCCGCAAACCTAAGCAAGCCTGAAACACATCTTAATTTGTGAAATGCTCTGCGTTCAAAGGATTACGTAATGCAAAGCTTGGGTATCGCTCTCAAAAGTGCATTTCACGTATCAAACTTAAAGTTAAGACTGGTCAGGAATGTGTATTTAAGTAGTAGATTTTTTTATGCCTTACCATGCAATCTTTATCATTTTCTCTCTCTCTCTCTCTCTCCGGTCATTACACCCACCTTTCGAGATTTTACATAATTCGCATATGAAGTTATTTACTCTTCCGCTGATGATAACTTAAGTGCTTAGACTAGTCCACACTTTTTTAAAAGATTTGTATCAAATATTTTTTATCGCCTACTATATGAACATGACGTAGATGTAACACTCATGTAACGGATTAAGCAATACAGATAACATCACTCCGCTGCCAAAATTCAATGTGTCCTTAATTAACATCCGAATCAACAAAGAATACGGTAATTTCAACAGCGTGTGACAATGTCTCTTGTTGAGTCAAAGTCCACTGCCCGTTAAACATAAAGTTGTCCACTGCGAAGCGTATAATTTCGACAAAATATATTTCCCCCGACAGTCGGTGCTTTAAAAGCTCTAGTTTATTTTGCAGCCGAGAGGAATCCCAAATGAGGCAGCTATTTTTTATTATATTCAGTCTTGGCACGTTTAATCAGGGCATGGTGCACACGGTGGATTAATCCTTGTGAAGTAGACGTGCGAGGGAGATAAGATAACGTCACGAGTTAATTAACTATAACATTAGTGTATCCTGTGGTTTTTCCTGTATAACAGAATCGGTTGGAGGCCCGCTTGCTTAGGGGCAAAAGAAATCTGGCCATGGTTTTGAAACCGAAATGCCTCTCCCTCTCCAGATTTACACATTGGTCTAGAAGCCCTAGACTTAGGTAGTTATAAGATGGAAAATAGGTCTTTCCTTATTTCCACGTGCCATACTAAGTGCAAGTGTTGCCTCTCAATCCAGGCCTACAGGGCATCATATTTTCTTCAGCAATTATACCAAATATTGAAGTAAATACGAGTATACATATAAGCATAATGATGAGATCAATCTCAGATTAAGTATCTTAATGAACCATCAGAATTTCATTAAATTAATGAGCCCCATGAGATTTACTACTTTGAAAAGTGCCTGGTGGCGCCAAGTTCATAATACTGGAGGTGTTCGTATTCTGAGTGACAATGACCACAATTATATTGTTAGGTGGGCAAGAGGCGATCCTGGAGTGCATGGATGTTGATGACAAAAAGAATGAATTTCTTGTCAATGGTTGCTAGGATTTATTTATTACTTGTACAACCTTCCATTTATTATTTCATTTTTATTCTTAGGGCCACTTGCACCAACGAAAATGGAGAGTTAACCCGAGGGTTAACCCACCATTTTATATGGAATTTGGCAGTTGACAGCCCACTAACCCTGAGTTAAGTGGTTGGTGCAAGTGGGCCTTATAAAAATAAAGGATACAATGAAATTAGGGCCCAAACAATAAAATAACAAACGAATGTAAAAATGAACTATAAACAAATTAAAAAAAATCGGAAATCGCCTTCTATTGACGAGAATTCTGATGTCTTTCTAGCAGACGCGTAGCCGAATGCACAAACGCTCATGAAACGCTTACGATAATATCTCTTTCGTAGCTATCTACTTATCTCTACCGCTCTTGCGTATTGGAGCGACAGAGCCAGACGACATTTCTGCGGCGTTTCGGTGGCGTTTCGCATCGCAGAAATGCCATTCGGCTACGGGGCCTGGTCTTTCATGTCAATACCAGCCTTCTAGCTGGTAGCATATCTCTGCTGCGAAAAAACGAAAAAGGCTCGGTGGCTAAATATTACTTTCTAACTTACTCTTTAAATAATATTTTAATAAGCTAAAATTTATTTAAATATTTATTTTCTTATTTTGGTAGTTATATGTAGATATGCGTACCTAAACTGCAAAATCCAGGCCATTTACTTTTGTATTACTGTCAGTAGGTTGAAATGACAAAATATCAGAATAAGGACGTGAGCTTTAAACCCGGTGGGTCGCACTCGAAAAACTTCAGTAGTAAATCGTGGAGCAACTTTGTAACAAAAAAAATTGAAAGCGCAGAAGTTGCAATGCTTAAAATCTTGGAACTTTCAATTAGGAAACTTTTGATAATGACTGTCCATAAAATAACACCTGAGTATGTGTTAATGCATTTTTTAAATTCGACTTCTGCAGGTCAAAGTCTACTTCCAGATATAAATTAACCTGTTTACCTACATAAAAAGATATAAATGAATAATATGGGAAGTTTACCAGAATATAAATAGATCGATAAAAATCCAGGGAATTCATTGATTCAAATCCTGAGGTTCATGAGTTTTTAAATGTCAAAAAAGCGCTATAGAGAAAAAAGTCACCACTATAGATGATATTTAGGTTTCTAATTCACTTAAAATAATTGTATAATAAATTATACTCAGTCATTCCTAAGAATACTAAAATTACTTCCAAAATCGGAAATAACGTGTTTGATGGTTACGAGACTCGTTGACCATTTTTTATATTTAAACAAGAATAAAAATTTAAACTATTCGCGCTTCCGGGCAAGCAATTAATAATTTACACAAATTGCATACCTAAACCTACTGAACATTCTTCAAAAATTACTCTAATTATAGCATTAAAACCGCATGAAAATCCGTTCAGCAATTGACAGACAGACGCGGCAGGGGATTTTGTTTTATAAGGTGTATTAATATCTATTAGGTACACTTAAACATCGTAGTTATTGACGGATAAAGAAGATTTTTTGCATAAAATTTGTTTTCGTTTATACTTATTACTATTTTAATGATATTATTAAACATAAATTTAGTCTTCAATTACCTCCAGCCCAACTTTTAACGAGCGGTCATTGACCTAACTCCGCCCAGTAATCCCATTTCACATTTTATATTTAACGATCCATTAAATAGTAAATAGTAAATAAAGATGCTTAGGTAGCGTAATAAACGTTAATTATACCGAGTTAATGCTACCTGAATGGGTGAAATTACGATCAAATGGCCGCTATAGATTGTTGATGATTCCTTGTGATTGTGTTCAGGAGCCATTTCGAAAATATTGTATGGATAGTTGGGTAGTTGCAGCCCTACTTTAAATAAATTGCTAGACTATTAACTGTGAAATAAAATCAACATTTAGGTACTTATGTTTCATTCTCCTGTGGGCTGTACCGAACCATGCCAAACTATTGTTCTTACGCCAATAAAATTGTCAAATTACATCCAATTACTTACCTATACGTCAAAAAACTCAGAAGTTACTATTTCTGCTCAGTGATCCAAAGTAAATATTAGCCTCCTTTCGAAAGACACATAAAAATAAGAACCATTATTTCCATCATATCAAGTTATTCCCCTTTCGAAATTACCCGAGTATTTTTGTGGTTCGAAATTACTCCAATGCACCCTATATATTAAAGTTCGAAAGGCCAACTTCTATATGCCTATGTAGGGGTTAATTGCCAAATTTATGGTAAATAAATCCGTACCTAGCAGAGGCGGCTGGTGAAAATTTCTGCTAGGCAACACCTAAGCAAAGATATCCATCGTAGGCCACGTCTTTGCCTTTGGCTAGTCTGTGGTCAAGAGTAAGCCCATTTATAATTTAAAAAAAAAACCTACCTTAACATTAGGTATTTTACTAGTAATCAATTTTAGGCAAGCCGGTGGGAATCGGGTTGTATGGACCAGCCGCTGCTGGTACCTAGACTTCAGTCATTTTAGGTACATAGAAAATAGAAGATTGTATCAAAATGTCTTTTTTACATGTTCCTGTGCGTGCAGGCATACAACTTGTAAGGTATCCCACTGCAGCGATTCTAATTGCATTATGTACTGCAGTGATGCTATTCATGATCTTGTTAGCTCAGTACCAGGAAGTAAAACGTCGTTTTGAGGAAGAGTTCCTTTCATCATCATACAATCCAATACAATACTCTTTATTGCACACCTCACATAGTTTACAAGTAATACACAAGAAACAAAACAAATTAAACATAGTTCAACTAAACTGAAATAATTCCTTGCCGAGTTAGTAAAACTGAAAATTTACAATGTATCGATTATTGACTATCAGGAGCAGAATCCTAGTTGATGATATGGGCAGGACCGGATCTAGGATAGAGAGAGTAGAGTGGCCGCTCTAAACGCTAAATGGTAGGAGGGAGCCCCAAAAACCAAAGGGATAAAAAAACAGGTGCATTTTTTCCAATGAGTATAGTCATTTGTTTTACAAAGCGGCAAAGTACTGCACGTGCTGTTATAGGGCAGCTTCCGGGGGAGTCTCTTCCAAACAAAACTCAAAATTCAATTTACACCACTTATTTATTATACCGTTCAACACCACTAAATATTACAAGGATTTTAAGAGCTAATTAAACAGCTAGACGTTACTCACTAGACTAGACTAATTTTCTTAGACACATGCTTTTATAAAATAATGCAATGACATAAACGATGTGGCGTAAGTAGTTCACACGTGTTACCTACTTAAATTCTAATGCTGGCGCTGCATATAACAGCCCCCCCGATAAGACGAAGCTTTATCTCAAATAGATGAAGCTGAGTACAAAGGAAACTTTTGTCATTTCGATGGAGTTAACATTATTATGAGGTTTACTTTTGCTTTCATTATTACGCTGGTTAAACATTTGAATACAATAGTTAGATGCTGAACGCTTATAATTACCATTAATATAATAACACTTGAAACACTTAAATATAAAGCTTAGCATCATAAAACCAACTAAAGATAAGGTAACACTAGAATAGTATGTACCATATTTCGTAAGGTGAGATTGCTGCTGTAAGTTATATATGTCATTTTCTAAACTGTCTAGTTTACGAGATGCGGATTTTAAAGAGTCGAGATTTATATTACTGAGGGAGACGGGTGTTAGTACAGATACTGTATTATTGAACTTTCCTTTCTTACTTACAGCAGTCATCTTCTATGACATTGAAATCTGATCGCATATTATTGGGATCAATACATTTTTAGAGGTACTGATAGTTTTGGAGTATCCAATACAAATCGTATCTTAATTTTAAAATACCAGTGTCAAATATAGCATATTTTTTTTTATATTATCATTTATCATTACATTTTACATTAAGGTGAGATTTTGGTTATATAATAAATACATTTATTGTTATTTAGGACATGCCAAATCAATTTAATCACAATTCAATCAATTTAGAATCACATTCTTTGGGTAAAGATTTCGATACTTCAGTAAAAAGTCGTATTTCACAACATGGGTTGTTTATGCTAGAGTAAATAGTTATTAACGGGCAAATGGAATATTCGCTACTGACTGTGGTACATGTATCTATATTTTCAAATAGTGCGTAATGTAACTTATCATCAGTTATCGCCATGAAAGAACTAGTAGGGTAAGTATATGAGAGAGAAGGTGTTAGGATTTTCTACTTCGTGAGGTATAGGCAGAGGGAGAGCTTTATAAACGGTGTATTTTTCGGGATAAATCAATGGGATAATTAAAACAGAAACTAGCTTTCGGTTATTTCGGTTATAGTCATTGGAACAGGAAAATCCAAGTTATGATTAAAAATTGATATAATTTTTTAATAATTCCTTATATAAGTTAACGGGTGAGAGGACTGAGGGGTGTAAAATATTCGTTTTGGAAAATAGAATTGCATTCAAGACGGAATCTAGGTAATTGAATGCCGCAATCAATGAACTCCATTACATTTACTAGGTTGTTGACGCGCGACATATAAGTCAGCTGTTCATTTATCATTGTAACTTGAGCCGGTAAGGCTCGGTTCATATGCTCGAGTTTAATGTTTATTTTAAATTCGTTTGCATTTAGAGTTGAATGTATTTATGCTAGTAGAAGTGATCGTTTAATTAGGGATGAGCGGGTTTTATTTCATTTACATGATACTTGGTATGACGGCGGTTAATACAAAGAGTGACGTTATGTTTGTTATTGATTTTGATTATTTTGTAAGGGCCTTTCCACACTGGGGATAGAGCCTTGCGAAGTCTATGATGTTGTTTTAAATAGACAAGGTCACCAGTTTTATACGATATTTCACGAGATGGAGAGTCGTAATATTGTTTAGAAGTTTCTTTGCTTTTAAGCATATGCTCTAAGGCTTTTTCACGGCTAAAGCGCATACGATATTGAAGGGCTCGTACATACTCATTGTAAGTCAGATTATCACTTGTTTCATACAGAGAATTAGGAATATGAGGTTTGTGTCCGTAGAGAAGTTCGTAAGGTGTGTATTGAGTTACACTATGAGGAGTGGTGTTGTAGCAAAGGATAGCTGTAAATATATAGCAGTGCCAATCATTCTGATTTTCATTCACAAACGATTTCAAGTATTCTTTCAAGGTCCCGTTATTTCGTTCAAGGGCACCGTTTGTCTGTGGGTGATAGGGTGTAGAAAAAAGTGATTTTATCTTAAAGATATTGTTAATCTGTTTAAAAAGGTCAGAAGTGAAACAGGTGCCGAGATCGGTTAAAACCATTTTTGGGATACCGAATAGGGCCATGAAATGTACAAGGCTACGAGCTACTTCTTCACTTGTAGCTGTGACTTGTGGGTATGCGCATGAGAATTTGGTGAGATCATCTTGGATGGTTAAGATAAATTTGAATTTCTGAGGTCCGGCTTCCGGAAGGGGACCTACTATGTCGAGTGCTAAACGTTCAAATGGTTGTGTACTGGACGAAGTTATCACCATAGGAGCCTTATTGCATTTTCTTAGTGGCTTATTGATTTGACATAGTTTACAGGATTTAACGTAATTTTCGATGTCCATGCGCATTGTTTTCCAATAGTACGAGGCTTTTATTCGATTAAGCATACGGTTCATTCCGGGGTGTCCGGCGATGGTGGAATCGTGATTTTCTTTAAGAATTTGAGGGACTTCGGCTGGGGTAGGGTATATCATTTTGTTCTTGTATATGTGTATTTTTATGTTTGTATTATGGAAGATAAAGGAAATCATGTTATATATTTTGCTGTAAGAGATTTTTGTGAATGGCTCTGTGAAATCTGATATCGCTAAGTCGGTGAGTGTGGGATTGTTTTGTAAAATAATATCTCGTAAGGACATGAGCAGGTTAAAAATAGATTTATAATTTGTTTCCTCGTAGTGATTTATTTTTGTGAATAAGAAATAGTAAGTCTTTTCGTTATTGGGAAATGGCAGTACAGTATAGGGTTCGCGTTCGGAGTTACGTAATTCGCCTTGGTTTGGTAAATTGTTTAATATTTCTTCGAGGTTCGGCATAGAGGGGTCAAAGTCTAGTGAGGTAGGACATGCGATTGAATTAATTTTAGACCGCAATAAGTTTTCAGAATGCTCTTCAATTTTAGTGTTATTTTGCCCAGTAGCGTTAATAAATTGCTTTTTAGAATATTGTTCATAAGTATCTTGGTTAGGTGTGTTTGCAATTTGGTTTCGGGTTATAGCATGTACCGGGATGCGAGATAGGGCGTCAGCATTGGAATTAAGTTTGCCTTGCTTGTAAATAACTTCATAATTATATTCTTCTAATTTTAGCCTCCAGCGTATAAGTCTGCTTCCCGGATCTTTCACATTAAAAAGCCATGTGAGTGGTCGGTGATCGGTGACAATTTTGAATTTGTTTCCGTATAAATACGGACGGAAACATTTTACTGCAAAGATTATAGCTAAGAGTTCCTTTTCGGTAGTAGAGTAATTACATTCCGCCTTATTCATCGTACGGGACGCATACGCGATGGGAAGGTCCTTTCCTATAGGACCTTGTGAAAGCACGGCACCGACTGAACTGTTACTTGCGTCAGTCGTAACTACAAAAGGTTGTGAAAAGTCAGGGTATTGGAGTAGAGGTGCTGTAGTTAGTTTTTCTTTGAGATGATTAAATGAAAGATCTTGTTCTGAAGTCCAATTAAATGTAACATCTTTCTTTAGAAGGGAGGTAAGTGGTTTAGTTATTTGAGAAAAGTTGTCTATAAATCTGCGGTAGTATCCAACTAATCCAAGAAAGGATTTTACTTCTTTAGCGTTTCGCGGAACAGGGAATTGAGTGACAGCCCTAACTTTATCGGGGTTAGGTTGCACGCCTTTGTCGGTGATTATATGACCTAAGTACGTCACTTCGCGTCGGAGAAATTCACACTTATCGGGTTGCAATTTTAGATTATATTCTCGGAATCTGTCGAAGACGAGATGAAGTTTTTGGATATGACTCTCGAGGTCATGTGAGTATATGATACAGTCATCTAAGTATATGTAGCAGTGTAGGCCTTGTAGGCCTGAAAGGACGAGGTTCATAAGTCGTTGGAAGGTAGAAGGTGCGTTTTTGAGACCAAAGGGCATTCTATTAAATTGGAAATGGCCCGATATTCCACTGGGGTTGAGAATCGTAAAGCCTGTTTTCGCTGAGTCAGCAGGGTCCATTGGAATTTGGTGAAAACCGGAAACGAGGTCTAATGTCGAAAAGTATTTAGATTTTCCTAATTGATCAAGGATATCAGTTATAAGTGGAATTGGATAAACTTCGGTTACCGTGACGTCATTCAGGCGCCTGTAATCGATTACGATGCGCCATTTTCTTTGACCTGAGGCGTCGATTTTTTTAGGGACGATCCAGACTGGTGCACTCCAGGGAGATACAGAGGGTTTGATAATGTTTTGGTCTAGCATTTTCTTAATTTGCTTATCAACTTCTTGTCGATGACATTCTGGGAACCTGTAGGACTTAGCATTGATAGGCGCAGCGTTGCCTGTGTTAATGGAATGTTTCAGAGCTGGGGTATGGGTCAAGGAATCTCCTTCAAGGTAAAATATATCTGCGTATTTACTGCAACATTGTAGTAGTGACTTTCTCTCTTCTGGGTTCAAATGTTCGTGACGTATGAGGTCTAACACGCGCTGAATACGATTGGACTGACCTGAGGTTACATTGTTTACACAAGTAATGTGTTCTGATGAGTCACTCATAAGAGCGGAGTAATCTATTGGAGTAATAGTGACATTACATTCTTTAATTTCGATGGAGAGTCGGTAGTATTTAAAATAGATACGTTGGCGCGTTTGTTGCATTTTATAGTAACTATACAATTGGCTAAGTAAACACCGTCTTTGAGCTTGTGATCTAAAATGAGGCCCTCTTTGATACCCGCGAGTTCAGAATCTGGATTGGAAATAACACATTCTATTACGCCTTCGGATCGAGCTGGGATTATGTAAGATTGTTGATTAAAATGGATTTGTAAAGTGTGGCCCTGTAGGGACAGAGTGTTAGTTCTATAATCTATGTTGCATGTGAAGAATTTTAGGAAATCGTTACCTATAATGCCGTCATATTTGAGATTGACTTCGTCTTTAATGACGTGAAACTTGTATGAAATAGTATCATCTAGGAGAGGGAATTGTAATTGTGAGGACCCTAGTGTTTCACAATAAGAGTCTGTGTCGTTTATTCCTTTAAGTTTAATAATCTCAGAGGAAAGGCATGGTTTTTCTTTGAAACTGGAGTGTTTTATAATACTGACACTAGCGCCTGTGTCGATAAGGAAACAGAGAGGTTGTTCAGAGTCAGACATCGTCAAGTATGTGTAAGGCAAAGATATCCCCTTTTTCAATGAATGAATTTCGTAACATGGTATTTCAGATACGGTATCGTGAAGAGCAGGGGCAGGTTCTTTCTTAGACTTGGTGGGCATTTTTGTGCTTGATTCAGTGAGAGATAATTTAGGTATTGATTCTAAAGATGAGGAAGGGCTTAGTTTGTTTACGTTAAGGTTCAATAGAGACTGGGAAGTAGGACTCCCTTTGGAAGGAGGTGTGAGATTGTCATGAGATTTAGAACGACTCAACTGCAGTCTGTGTGGTTGAGATGAACAAGGAATAGTAGGACTCCGAATTTGTGGAGATGTAGGCTTAGCATTGGATTTAGTATGACTCAACTGCATTCTATGTGGTTGAGATGAATAAGGAATAGTAGGACTCCGAATTTGTGGAGATGTAAGCTTGGTATTGGATTTAGTATGACTCAACTGCATTTTATGTGGTTGAGATGAATAAGGAATAGTAGGACTCCGAATTTGTGGAGATGTAGGCTTGGTATTGGATTTAGTATGACTCAACTGCATTCTATGTGGTTGAGATGGATAAGGAATAGTAGGACTCCGAATTTGTGGAGATGTAGGCTTGGTATTGGATTTAGTATGACTCAACTGCATTCTATGTGGTTGAGATGAATAAGGAATTGTAAGACTCCGATTTTCAGGAGATGTGAGATTGGTATACAAATTTGGGAAACAGCGAGAGACAGTGGTCGTGTCCTTTAATGAAGGTGATCTCGGCAGACACGCGACCGGGATCTTATTTAGTTTAAATGATCATCATAATTAGTTTCTAATTGCACTTCGCAATAATGCGTATTGACCTGGTTACCCGGTGTGTTTGAACTTTGAGCACCGGCATTAGCTGCTGACGCGAAATTTGAAGCGCCGCCGTTGTTAAGGCGCATATTATTAATGTATTGTCTCTTGCGACATTCATTTATTGTATGTCCTACATTTTTACAATAGGCACAGACCTTTGGTTTATTTGGGAATTGATTTGGAGGATAATCTGAGTTTGTAGGGGGCCTGTTGAAAGAATCGGGATGCTGACGAGGTTTTATGTAGTAGGAATAACGTTCCTTTTTAGAATGGAAACATTCAGATGAGGTATGGCCCGGTTTGCGACAGACGTTGCATGTTTTAGGTGTTTTAGGAGTGCTACGGTTAAGATTAAATATCTTTTCTTCCTCAATCGCGTAACTGATTCCTTCATTAAGGGTAGAAGGGTTTTGACTTCGGACAATGTGTGAGAAATCGGGGTTTAGACCGAGAAGGAAGGTATTAAGGGCAAGATCTTCCATGGCGGCTATGCGACCCGGCAGTTGTTTTGCATCTTGACAAGAGTATTGAATATCGGCTAAAATTCTAGTTAAACATGACTCGACGCGCAGCGAATAATCTGTGACTGATTCAGTAATAAGTTGCTTACATTTTTGAAGTTCTAAAAGTAAATGTATGGAATGTTTCTTTTCACCAAATGTAGTTTTAAGAAAGGATTTTATTTCGGCCCATGATGTGAAGGTTTTTAGGCAACACGCTAGTTGAGCTTTGCCTTCTAATTGTGACACAATATATTTACATAATACATTCTGTTGTTCTGTACTGGCTAGGCTTATGGCGTTTTCGCAATTTGTTAAAAACGCCGGAAGTGATTCGCGATCCCCGTTATAGGGTTTGATGAATTTGGTCAAAACAGATAGAGTTACTTTGTCACTCATTTTGATTTTGGAAATTTCTGGAACTTGTTTAATTTCGTTTTCGGTGTCAGATGAACTATCTGTGGAAAACGAACTCGATTTTTCAGACTTGAATTTGTCCTCAGATTGTTCTTCTTTCACTAATGACATTAAAGTTAGTTATGCATGTACAGGACAACAGGTGTAAGTCTTAAATTATAGATATAGGTATAAGTACTAATTAAATTATGTAAAATTAAGTTTAACGGCGAGTATACGTTGAGCACTTATTCACTTGAACTTGGTTTTCTTTTGAAACTTAAGTACTTTCACTGATAATAATGAAATTGACTCACAGGAAGATGATTAGGCGCAGGAACATCCTTGGCGATGTCAGTAACTGGATGCTTTGAGGTTTTGCCGTGAAGCGTTGCGTTAGGTGTGGTGCGGGCTCGTCTGTGTACGAGGCTGATCGTCGACCTGGTGTGGGCTGAACGGGGGTGTTCCGAATGCGGGCTCAGCAAGGATGCTGAGGCTGACCGTCGATCCGGGGCTGAGATGCGGGCTTGGCGGAGATGCTAAGGCTGACCGTCGATCTCGTTATGATGCGGGCTCAGCGAGAGGCTGAGACTAACCGTCGATCTGGAAGCTGGCCTTGGATTCGGAATAACGCGACGCGACTCTACGAGTTGTCTCTTTGCGTTATCCCACCGCTGCCACCAATTTGTTATAGGGCAGCTTCCGGGGAGTCTCTTCCAAACAAAACTCAAAATTCAATTTACACCACTTATTTATTATACCGTTCAACACCACTAAATATTACAAGGATTTTAAGAGCTAATTAAACAGCTAGACGTTACTCACTAGACTAGACTAATTTTCTTAGATACATGCTTTTATAAAATAATGCAATGACGTAAACGATGCGGCGTAAGTAGTTCACACGTGTTACCTACTTAAATTCTAATGCTGGCGCTGCATATAACAACAACAATATTGATACCCGAGCAAGCGAAAGATCCCAATGTTGTACCGCGAGCGTATTAGCGAGTCCGATATACTTATGTATCTAATAATAAAAAAAAAAATTGTTTATTTCAAATGAACACACAAGTTTACAATTTTGCTGACCTCCACACTAGGCAATGCCTGTCCCGTGGCGATCGATGACGATTATACCTGTACTACGTACTATGTTCTTTCTTTTGCTACCACTACCAATCATAAATAATTAATTATGATCATTGCTTTGTTTAATGCTCCACTTAATAGCAATAGACGTTTAAATTAAATCAGCATAACAGAATTAATCACATCTACATAAATCGATAAATTACCTCTCCCATCTACACGGTTGGACACCTCTCTTATTAGAAGCATGATTTTTATTTAGCGTGGCATTACTTGTTTAAATCAGCATGTAAATATCATAATTTTAAATATCTTTTTTTTTTAGTATGTACTTTTAAATTTAGTTTATTGACGATGCATGTTGCGGATTTTCCATTGTCTTACTTTTTGACGAAGCTTGTAGCTAATAACGGATTTTGTATTCAGTTGACGAAGCCTGCGTTGCGGATTTGAGAATATGGTCTCATATCATAATAGCCTTGTTAATAACCACAAAATTTAAATTTAAAAAAAACCCCCGACATCGTCGACCGATTTCCAACAAACATGGCTAAGAACACTCCCGACCCGACTAACTAAATGATATAATTTCTTCGTTTATGAATTGAAAATCCTAAGGTATCACTATACAAAAAAAATAGGCTTTTGTGGTATAATTTTTACTTTATTATTAAAAAAAAATTGTACAAAATCCTTTACATTTAATTAATAATTAAATTGGCTACGGTATCATATTGCTTCAGAACCTAGTATTATTAAAAATTAAAAGCACACATAACCAGTTCCGTACAATTTATCAAAAGTCAATAATTACGCAACCCGTCTGTTGCCTGAACTTCAAATAACAAAGGGTATAAATTATCACTTCAGAACAATTATTACGTTGTTTGTCTTGGGCCTGCGTATTTAGGACATCTCTTCCAGCTCTTCTGATTTCTGTCTGGAATAACAAAGATATTCGTAACTTCAGTATGGAAACGAAATAAAGTTATTTAAAGTACCTACGTAGGCACCTACTCTACTTGTGTAATGAAAGTGAAAGAGGCGAAAGGGGTCAGTTAGCAAGTGGAAATCCGTGATCTCTGCCTACCCCTAAAATACTAATATTCAATAAGAGTTGTGAAAATTCAACGGCTTTTACCGGTCCCGTCACTGTTATTTCTGAATCGTCCGTCACGCTTGTCGGTACCTAATCCAAACTTTTTGGCAACTCGCTGACACCAGACAATACTTGATACTCGGATCATTCTATTATTTCATGAACATTCATCTATTATTGCCAGATTATAGCCAAAACGTATGAATAATATTCAACTTTATATCTTTTATTTACATATAGGATTACAAATTTACATACAACTAAGACTAAACATTAAATTTAAGAGCTTTAAATATATCTAAAGTAGGCCCTTGAGACATTCGATTTTAGTGTAGATAAACACAGAACAGATTTTAGTGTACTTAACACAGCAAAAGGGAATGTACAAGTTTCTAATGGGGTGGCAACGCGCATGTGACACTGTTTGTGTTGCATGCGTTCATAGGTTACGGTGACCGCTTTCCATCAGGCGAACCGTATGCTTGTTTGCCACCGACGTAGTATAAAAAAAAAAGATACAAAAACAATTTATTAAAATTCTCACCTAAACCAAATCGTAGGTATTTTTTGTTAAAATGTGGATTACTGATGATTGTTACCGAATATTAAACGTAAAATAAAAACGACTAGGGAACAAATCAAATTATTTTATTGAATATTTTTTGATTTGTCCTTTTTTTCACGGCGGCGGCGGCGGCGGCGGGCGGGTGGTCTAGTGGTGAAGACGTTAGCCGCGTAAGCTGAAGACCCGGGTTCGATTCCCGGCTCGGCCACCAGTGGGCCTTGTCGTTTTTTCTTTCGTGTATGATATCTATTTCAATTTATAGTAAAATAAAAATTTAAGTAAAAGCCAGATCCCAAAAACTTATACACAACTCAATCAATCAATCATTATTTATTTGCAACAAAACATAACTAAATGCATGCAAATACATTTATAAAATGTCACACAAGAAAATCAACAGAATATAATAAAACAAACACAACAACTATTATAAATGAAATAAATATAGCCTAGAATATCACAACTAAAACTAGAATAGCCCAAATACCAAAAACAATCAGAAATCGTATCGCAACACTAATTGTTTATTACTCTTACTTAATCCATGTCACAGCGGTCTAATGAAGCGACCCAAACTACTTTATAATTGTAGCAAAAAGGTAACAATTATACAGAATGCAACCATCATTGAATTGCTAATAACAATTTCACTCTCCTATGAATAAAACAAAGTATGTTATGTTGGTTGGAGATCAAAATTGCATTGTAATTATGTTGTTTACAATTCTCCGTAAGCCGGTGGTTATTAAACTACGCTATTTTCACAATGACTTTGTTTATACATTCTTGTGTTAAAACAGTGACATACAGTTTTTGCAACACAATACAAATATTATCAAATTAAAACGGGACTTAATCGCGTAAAACTTACGTTTATATTTAACCCGACGTTTTGGACATGACATTATGTCCGTGGTCACGGGTAGACTGGCTCGGAGTTGTATCAACATCTTCTAGCTGTACGAGTTTTTCGAACTACCCGCACTTGATTGTCATTAATTAGTCACTTTTACGCTAGGGTTGCCACTTTGCCTACATACAACACTCACGACATTACAAATATTAGGATATGTTAAAAACGAAATGAGCTCTAGATTCCTACGATATGAATCCGATATGTTAGTGTGTTTTCACTACTTTTCTTAAAATAAAAGTGCTATTGCCCTCAGTTATACCTCAAAACAATTGCGTGAAAACGAGATATGCTTGCCAATATGGTATGGGATGCTTTTAGTATGGGTTCACTCTTCACTCTTACAAACCTGAATGAATATATGGCTTTATTTATATCAAACTAGCTTTTACCCGCAGCTTCGCCCGCGTACTAATCTAATCTTGTTTTCTCATACAAACTTTGGACCCCCATTTCACCCCCTCAGGTGAATTTTGAAAAATACTTTTTTAATGCTCCTCTACACCTTATAAGGATCCTACGTGCCAAATTTTAAATCTCTAGGACCAGTGGTTTCGGCTGTGCGTTGATATGCCGGTCAGTCAGTCAGTCAGTCAGTTTCTTCTTTTATATATAGATATTATTGGACAGGTCATTCTGGCAATTTTTGGGGGAGGCCTATGTCCAGCAGTGGACGTCTTTCGGCTGATATGATGATGAGGAAAATAGCAGACGGGCATTGGCCATGCCGCAGTAGCTACTGACCCCCTTTATTATGTACATACGTAAACATAAATAATGTCGCGTGAACGTGATGTCTAACGATCACAAACAATCATTGTGTGTGCATAACATTAAGGAGGAGAGATGGATTGATTTTACCGATTACCACCTTAGGTAGAGACATTATAAGTATTGTTGACTACACATTGCCCAATAGTGCAATGTGCTTACAATTAGTCATGTGGGCCCTATAACAAAAGAAAAAAATAAACTGCAGGCTATGCTCCTTAAACCGACCAACATTTGAGCGAATTCTAAAAATTATGAAGTCTTATTTAATATTTCATATACAATAAGTGCAATAATATGGTTTCATAGAATATTCAAACGCCATAAGCAATTATTGCCATATTAATTGTTGCCCATATTATTACCTAACCTAACCTACTTTCTGATAGCAGTTTCATTTTCCAGGGGTCACAGTTCTAAGCTAACCTAACCTACTTTCTGATAGCAGTTTCATTTTCCAGGGGTCACAGTTCTAAGCTAACCTAACCTACTTTCTGATAGCAGTTTCATTTTCCAGGGGGTCGCAGTTCTAACCTAACCTAACCTACTGTCTGATAGTATTTTCATTTTCCGGGGGGTCACAGTTCTAACCTAACCTAACCTACTTTTCAAGCAGTTTCCTTTTCCAGAGGTTCACAGTTCTAACCTAACCTAACCTACTTTCTGATAGCAGTTTCATTTTCCAGGGGGTCAGTTCTAACCTAACCTAACCTACTTTCTGATACCAGTTTCATTCTCTAGTCCTTCTAGTACCTATTATAGTAGTTTTCGATTCTGCCAAAGTACATTATGGAAATTGACTTTTCTGGACGCTAATTTGTATGACAAATGATGGTATGGAATGTGGTAATTACGGATTTCGATGATTCTGACAAATGACATTATGGGAAACAAAGTTTCTGGCACTAGATTAATATAGTAAACAATGATTATGGCATAAGATGTTATTAGAAACAAAATTATGATTGTTGAATAGGATGGCAAATAAAATTATGGCAAATGAAATTCTGGCAAATGGGGGTATCCCTAAAATAAATATTAGCTTCAATATACACCATTATTTCATTGACGTTGTCTGTCACTCTTTAGACTAAGTTAACAAAATTCGCAATACATATCTCCCGCCTCTTAGTAAAAACTTTCAAGAGTGACTTTTCTTACAGGGATAATAAATGTTATTGTTATTTTTTGGTAATGTGCCTACAACATTACCAAAAAATAACAATAACAAAGCACTTACATAGGTACATACTCGTACTTATGTATGATTTAATGTGAACTTATGTATGCTTTAATGTGTAGTGAGTGGGCTTAAGCTTAAGCTCAGTGTACGTTCAATACCGCCCGTATAGGGGAAATGTATTTTCTGAGGGAAATTGATTTTTCACCACACCAACTGGTAAAGGCTTTCTTTGCTATTCGAAAACAGATAGCAAAATTGCATTTTATCCACAAGGGGGCAAAGTAATTTCATACAAATTTTAACTCGATATCTTAATCTAGCTGCTAGATTTTACCTATAAATGATGATTTTGAATCATAAATATTGAATAAATTGTCAAATTTGATTTATTTTGATGTTTTATAGTCAGTATTTTGTTCGTGTTGGTGTGGTGAAAAATTTTGTGTTTCACTCGGTGGCAAAGTTTGTTTAACCTTCGTGCCTTGATACCCTCGCAACGCTCTAGATTCCACTTTTTGAACCACTCGCTACGCTCGCGGTTCAATATTGGAATCTTTCGCTTGCTCAGGTATCAATATTGGCACGTGCGGTTAAACAACTACTTTGCCCCCTTGTAAAACAAATAACTATTATTGGTCTACAGAATCAACAAAATAGGTAATACTGTGAGTTGTCCTATTTATTATCTAGCTATTATCATTTGTCTTCTCTCTTCTTCCTTGGTATTCTAACAGAATATTTCAATTAGTTTCTGCAATGCATTAGAACATTATTTATTTGAACAATATGTTACAAATACCAAGAAAAATAACAAAATTTTGCGGGCGCCCGATTAGATAACATATTTCTAATGCAGTTAGAGGAAGTCGATCCATTGTTGAGCCATCAGTCAGTTGAGCGGAAAGATACGTGTGGCGGACTTGATTGCTTGAGATTGGAAACACGGTATGATACTTGATTCATTTTGTTACTATACAATAAACGAAAAAACTGTATAGAGCGTAACTCCCATCGCAAAAGCCGGCCTAACTTCTGGTGTTTTGGTTGTCTTTGGGTGACGATGATGGCTTACCATCAGGCGACCTGTCTTCTCGTTTGCCTCCTATGTCTTAAAAAAATACTAAAACCTACATTTGTAATGAAATAAAACTATGGAAACGGATTAAAAATGATTATTGTATAACTAGCTTTATTAATAGTGTGTGAACCTGCCTTAAAAATCTATATTATTTGTGGTCATGGTTCGTTAATATTTCTTGTATGTTCTAGCTTTTGCACATTGTAATTTTTCCTCAGTCACCCGTTGACCACGAACGCTGTAAAGTGTTCGAAACGTCGGGATGAATTTTTAAATTCATTATACGCGATTTAATCCGTTTCCATAGTTTTATTTCATGAGTAACTATCGCGGTAACCGAAGACAATATTATCTACATTTGTAAATTTTACTCGCGTAAGAAGGAACACAGCTATTTGCTACGAGTACGACTACATAATATCGCAATCCCATATGACATGTAACTAAAAGTATAAGTAATATAAGAAATTGTAAACACTCAATGAAATGATCTTAGCACAATATCAAATTTTATCTGCCCATGACCTACAATATTTTCTAAGCTAACATAAGAAAAGCAATAAGTACGACATAATTAAATCCATGATCTAGTCATTAAGTATTTTCACTTTCACCTCAGAATTAAATTATTACCAAGGGGAAAGAGAATGGAATAAAATTTATTACGAAACTTTTCGGCACGTGTTAAATGTCATCCTCAATTTACTTACTTTTTGAGGTAATGGCCCTCAACGTTTTAGCAAGCTCATTTGGTTTCTATTTCATAACGAAACTCAAGTAGGGAGTATGACTTAGCATCAGTGTATAACTTTATACATTTATTAATTATAAGCATGCTTTTTTATTTAACGTAACCTTCTGTAAATAAGTTATACATTATCAACTCATACTAAAATGGGAAATCCACAGTTAGATTTTTAAAATATAACCTATTATAATAGAAACTTTACAATACCGCTTTGTAAAATATTATATTCAAATTTTTATATTGTATCGTACCTACTTGTCATACTCTTAGTATCATTGTCATGTAATAAAACAGAAACTATATTAAAATTTATCATCCGGTATGGTTCAAAATCATTCCAATCGCATACCAAGAATAAGCGAATCTTTGAATTAACAGAACTATTAACAATCCGGATTCCGGAATCAAGGAATGAAAATCTAAAAGAAAGACACATTATTACCCACTAGACAACATTTTGTGGCTTTCTTGGATTTCTAAACCTGGTAACTGCGACTGATAGGTCTGGTACAGTGTAAAAATATGGGTGTACTCTACTCAAACATATACATACATGTCCCATAGCATCTTAGTCCGGTGTAATAAGAGCGCAGTACCATATTTATGAGACGATTTTTTCGATACATATTTTTGCACTTGACTGTTTTTTTTTATGGGATAGGAGGCAAACGAGCAGACAGGTCGCCTGATGGTAAGCGATCACCGCCGCCCATGGACACCCGAAACACCAGAGGTATTGGAGGTGCGTTGCCGGCCTTTAAGATGGGTGTAGGTGTACAGGTGCCCGAGTGCCCGACCTTTAAGTAATTAATGTTTTACCATGTTTGAGTGCAAGTTTTTTGACCCGTAGTGTTCGGCCTCAAACTGTTCTCAAAGTCGGTTGCTGGCTTTGGAATTATCATCAATTAACAAGCGGCAAAATTCTCTTTTTGGAGTCCCTAAAAATTGGAAATCTAGGTAGTAGATTGACCTCTCGTTTCCAATTATTTTAAGAGGTATGAAATGGCTAGTAGTAGGGATATTATTGGACGAAACACAAAATCTAGTGTTCGGTGTTCAAAAATCGATCCCCTGCTGACTCGAACTCGCGCTCTCAATAAGAACACTCGGCCGGTATTTTGTTATGGTTTGCTTCCGCTCGCTGCCCGCCTAGTTATAATTAAAACCTCTTACTTTGCGATCGACTGATAAAATTCTTAACGTAATTCTTGGAGCTATTTTAGATGCATAAAATAAGAAAATGAAATATTTTTATGGTAATAATTGGGTACTTTCTTTTGTATTTAATTTGATTGGAAAATTGGCAGTTGAAAAACTTTATTCGTTATAATTAGAAGACTGATATTCTTCTTCAGCTGGAGAAGAATGTCGTTAGGTATATACCAAGATTGGTCCATAAATAAATTATAAAATTCAAGGTATTTTTCGCTTTCCAATGTTTCCATACAAAAAACAATTGAGTTTTAAATATACATAGGTACACTTAACTACTACTACAAACTATGTGTATCTATCATCGTCCGAATTATCCCAGCATTCGCCACGGCTCATGTGAGCATGGGGTCCGCTTTGACAACTAAATCTATCTACTCGTATCTCTTCGAATATTTGCGTTAAATTTCATAGGATTTTAACGTAAAACGATAAAAAAAATATGTAAAAATAATTACTGAAAAAATAAAGAAAAATACGACCTCGCTCGGTCTCTTTAAAGCAAGAGTGAAGAGTGTATAGGCTATTACTGAATCGGTGTGCCGCATCTTAGACTCTGTATTCACTTTCCATCAGGTGTGACTGGGGTCAATCGCCGATCAGTCCATAATAAAAACAACTACATATTTGGGAAAGCATTAATGACATGTCGGCTTTAATGATTATACCCATTTCCACAAATGAAGTGATTTCATATCAATTAAAGGTACTAAAAACACCACAAGTGATTTAATTACTGTTCGATGAATGGATATAGCGAGTCTCACTTTCGCGATCATCTCGAAAGGATGCCAGATATGATCGGTATTCGAAACATATAATTTACTATGTTAATACCGGCGTTACGCGGTTGATTTCACGTGCTGATCACCTTTACGAAGTAATATGTCAGTGAGAACATAGTGTTGTACCGTATGTTCTCGTTCCTAACTCGAACTGATGTAACGTGAAAATCACGTGAGATTTGTAAACAGTGCTTGTGAGTACATTGTTTACAAATCTCATTACATGACAAAATATGTGGCGTGTGTTGCGATGCGGTATGTAGTACTTCAAGCAGTTGAAAAAGTTCTTACTCAATAAAAAATAACCATAACTATAAAAACGAGATATCCCATTCCATTTAACTGTAAAGAAACGTGTTCAAAACATATTCAGGTAGTACCATGACGACCATGCAACGGCAGTTTTAAGATGAAAAAAACACGCATTGTTCTCAACTTTTCCCGTCGAGTAATTAGGTGCACTCGATAATTGCGACTAATCGATCGTGACGGAACAGCGAGCCACGCGATCCGGTATGCAAAACATGCGGTTAGATTGATACGAGCACAGATTATAGACACCGCGTTCTGAAGCGCTTACAAAGAGCTCGTGGTCAGACAGGTACCATTTTACTGGTAAAGGACAGTCACCGGCAAAAATAAGTGATGATTTCTGTACCTTGTCGCTTTTAATCATTTGACAACTTCGTATGACATTTCAAACAAGACGGTAATGTGACTAGGTACAGAAATCATCACTTATTTATGCCGGTGACTGTACCACGATTTGAGCAGCGCAATCGAGTAGCATCTTACACTATTACAATAAGGGTTTAACCTTAAAACTATTTTTCTATAAATATTCTAAAAATATTCGAGTGCTGGTTGTAAACCTTGAGTCGTTGACACAACTGGATCAAGCAGATGCGTTCCCATACTAAATTCCTACGTTAGAACATACGAGTATGTGGGCATGAGTTGGCTTGAATGTTCCGTCTACTAGTCGAGGTGGTCTGTGGGCTAGATTGATACGAATTATTAACACTCCACTCGCTCCGGCCTGGCGACAAATGGTAACCCCGCGGCGGCAACTATGTGAAGGTTTTTAGTGTGAAAAATGCGCTTTGTCGAGAATTTTACGCAGTTTTTGTGCCATTCGTGTAAAAGGCAATGACATTAAGAATAAGTATATGAATCGCAAGGAAACAACTTGTAATTTGCCGCAAATTAAACAAAATTAGCTGTATATGTAATTATAATACATATTATAAATACCATGACTTACGGATATGAAACAACTTCGATCGACTTCTTTATAGGTCGTGGTGGTTGTGAGAAGATCCGATAGCCGCTTCTTATCAACATTATTAAAAAATCCGCATCCCTTGTATTTAAGCTTTGTTTTTGGCTTTATTTACATCGGACGGGATATGTGGCCATCGCGTTAATATAGTTATGTCCAATAATCATTTTGATTGTGTAGAGTAGTCTAGCCCACCGCGTAAGACAAGCGTATGTGATATTAAATAAAAATATACGCATGCAAGTCATGCAACTCCTGAGGTGTTCAACTGTAATTGGTCTGGCAACGTTCTAAATGTCCTAATGTAATGAAACCACACACCGCTCTTTCACATCACCATGTTATTTTATTTCAGTAGCTGGCTTTAACTATGAATACGCTCGTACAACTTATGAAATTAATGTTGTTTGTTACTCTTTCTGGAACTGGAGGTTAACGACCGGCTTCTTCAAACAATTGTTTGTGTATAAAACGAGGCACAATGCATACAATTAAATTACAAACATTTCAAAATATTTTTATGATTCGATAATGGTTCGTATCTACCTACTGTTTAAGCCATGTGCCTGTGTTTATTTTATATCTCATTCATTGCAAGTACAAAATGTTCATAAATTATCTACATATTGTTTACTTTTTCCGTGCTTTTCGTATGAAGTAAACTTAGGTACCTACTTAAATAGTTGTCTTCATAAATATCGTACTATCAAAATGCATTTGTAATAAATACTACCACCATTTAGGCAGAAAGCACTTATTTTACACGATATCTCTTTGGAGCCAATTTCTGCATTTTTACCGCCGCTATAAAATACCGCTTACTTTGCATATCCGACACAATTTTGTTTTATGAGGTCAATATAAGTTAAGTGAGGGTAATATTTTATAAGCTACGTGAAATATAATAATTGAGACTCAAATAATGCTATACCTACCTATTTCATTTGGGAAATAATGTACAAGAACTGACGTAACTGACAAAAGGCGTTCTCTTGATATTAAGATTGCGTAAATGATCATAATATAGAATTCAAGTGTTAAATAGGTACTATGACAGGTTACGCAAAGTTTAGGAAGTTGTTATCCGTAACTAGACGAGTTCAAGATGAACTGGACCATATTGGACGGTTTTATTGTATGCCGCGGGACCATTCATTATCGGGTTTCGTAAATACGGAACAACTTACACTTTCAAATCGGTGTGGATGACTAGGCACGTCTGAGACTTTCTCCGGGTTTACGAGTGACATGTTAGATACCTATACGCATCTATGGGTTCTCTCTGTACTAGAGCTTCTTCGGATTTCTTTCCATTTTTAATTTCATTTTGTGTAACGTCACAGCGATTGTATTGCTTCTTGCAGCGGCGGTCATTTGCGCTCTAACATGAGTACGCGGCGGGCGCGCACTCGGTTACTAACTACGATTTACCGCTGATCCAAAGCGCGGCGTCGCGTTCTGATCTCAGCTTCGTAAATAAATTACCGTAAACCGGTAACGTGACAGTTCGGGACTAGACGGCCAGGCTAGACGATTGTTATTGTGTGTACCAGAAAAGTGTGACGTATTGAGAAAAATGTGCGGTCATTAAATAACAAGGTAAGCTTAGTTCTTACTTCGTTTTTCTTTTTGCTTTGAACCTTTCCATTACGGCGAGAATCTTCACTTTGTTTGAACGAGCATTTTGAAATCCTTTTACAAATACCGTTCCTTTTATTTGAAGAGTAGTGTTTTTTTCACAATAGAATTTTTGGTAGCGTCGATCTTGTTTTTTCCAGTAATTTAAACCTTTCATAGCGGATAAAATATGCATGTACTTACCTAAATAAACTTACCGTCTTCAAAAAGTAATAGCAGATAAGTACAATATGTAAATAAACTTCTCAACAAAATGTAATACGTAAACAGAAATTAAACTACGTTTGGAGTTTCATAAGCGTTATCGATCTCTAATCACTGTTCATAATAAACTCTGATTTAAGTATATTGTATCCTTATCAATACCTTTATCCAAAGCGTAGGTATATTTACTGAGTTATAGTTTGATACTTATTTATATATATGAATGAACAATGTATGAACTTAACTCGCCATTAACAATTTAAAGGCTTTACTATGAATTGCCTAGATAATTTAATCAAAATCTGCTTCCTAATTACCCGATGAAAATGATGATAATGAATCTGGAGAAGTTCGCAAGAGGTCGCCAGCTGCACACTTTATCTCTCTAAAGATCAAAATCAAAACGTGAGATCATGAATGATGTTCCCACTAATATTGGCACTTTATCCTAACGTAAATACATTGAAATGAAAAATGTACTTATAATTTAGGTACATAAATATACGTTAATGCTTCTTGACCTTTCCATAGTTAAATGACCGGTGTCAGCAGGTATCTTCTTATGAAACATGTATAAAAACTAAACATAAGCTAACGTTAACAATATTTCTTCATTGCCCCACTGGCCTACGCCAATAGACGTGAAACTGACAGCTCTTTTTTTGAATTTATAAATTTTTTGTCATAATTTATCGAATGCCACAATTTTCAGCATTAATAAAACTTCTATATCTAGGTACCTACCGGTGTATTTAGTTCATTAATTCATCAATTTGTATCTGGTTATATCTACAGGTATTACTACAAAGCATTAGTGCGTTTTCACTATGTTAGGACCAATATTCTATACATTACCCCCTGACTGCCTTTGACATCCATCGTACATCCTACATCGGATCGAATATTGTGAAAACCAAAAACATTTTTAAATAGGTATACTTAGCAAGAACCGTAACTGAAGGAACAGAATACACGTGAAATGTCTTTAAAAAAACACCTTTTTTGGGCTGTTACATTTATTGCAAAATACTAATGTAAGCAAAATAACGTCTACCTATTAAAAATAAAACATTCCTGGACGGTAAATTCCTTTGCAGCAATGATAGTTGTTACATCAGCATCACCGAATATTGATGTTAACTGTACTTATTACACATGTTCGTTTCAACTAAGATTATAGAATGTATATATATATAGACATCTGAATACTTCCATTGTTTAAAAGAAAAGAAATACCAACATGTTTATCTTAAACACCTAGTTATACAGTCTGTTAGCTCCGGCCTTGGTGTTTATGAGAATGTTAGACATCGCATATCTTAGCCATGCCGTAACATAGTATTTTATGCTTCATGATCACCGTATCCCAAGATACTCAAGTCCTGAAATTATTTCTGAAAGTCCATTTAACTTTTATTCACTTGGAATAAATGCTATTTCTCATGAGAATCAAACAACTGGCACTGTCGCACCAATATACGAAAGAGCGATAGTGAGAGGAGAGAACTACGATACGAAACATGATCATTTTGCATCTTGTCTACGCACCCTGAACAATCAATAGATCCTTTACCATGCCTATATGGTGAAAAAAAAAGTAAATCCACAACGACATGCATTGTTTGGTGAACAATTTTATACCATCCCATATGCCGGCTAAGAAAACGCATACTACACCACACATAGATGGCGCCACAAAAAAAATGTCTTGTAGCTTTCCATTACACTTGTAGATGGCGTTAAAGTGTTAATTTTGACATAGATTTATAGCTCGAAAGTAACACTGAAGACTTTTTTTGGCGCCATCTATGTGTGGTTTAGTGTATGCGCGTTCTTAAACTGAAACGTTTTATTGCTTATATTTTATAAAAGATTCTATCTATCTACCAAACATCACCAAAACAATTGTGTGCAACAATTTTTCATGATGTCTTACGTATTGTTATATAAACACAACAGTCAATATTTGCCAGGGCTTGATGACGTACCTACATACTTACTTATTGCTTATTTAAAGTGCACTCGCGTAACATTTAGGACAAAATTATCATTTTTGTACCTAAAATTATAATTTTGTTCTGTATACATACTCGTATAGGTATGCTTATCCGGAATAGGTACAGTCGAGCTCATAAATATGTGTACATTTCTTCACCTTAGCTCGTTGCAATTAGGTGAAACAATGTACACATATTTATGAACTCGACTGTACTGTAGATTCGATGGAGCGATTCGAAGTACACATAATAATTTCAAATACCTTACTTTTCAATGTTAATGAAATTCAGAGCTCATAAAAATATGGATATGCTCTATTAGCACGGAGAGATTGGAACCATTGTATAAAAAAAGATGCCGAAGTCAAATTAATTTTATTACCAAGCTAATGTTACCTTAATATATTATCTAGGTACACTGAGATAAATTTGCATTGTGAATTTAACAAGTTCGACTTGTTGCGGGCTTATTCGTTGGAAACAAATTTATTTTAGTAAACGGAATAAATCACAATACCTATTGATGATATATGTCGAATTTGTTTGTTAAAAGATATTTGATTGAATCAGCCAAACATATTATGTTTTAAACAATATGACTGTGTCATGAAGCTTTTATAAAATCGACTTGTTGATTCAAATGACGAGTAACTTGTAGAGTGTACACTTAACAAAATCTAACTTGTTGTTTAAATCAAAGAGCACGTAGACGCTATTTTAACCAAAAAACTTGTTGAACGAACATGAAAACTGGTTGTTTTTTCTTTCGGTGTCCTTCATGCTAAACATTTATTCATATTTCTACTTTGACACTTTTCTACCTAATATTCTTCACACGAGTATAGGTAAACCTAATGCGCACCATTAAATGTAGCGCATTACCTCATTTACTCATTACTGAAGATGTCACGTCTCCAATTATAGGCAATGGCGAGTGGCAGTGTAGTATCTTAAATATGTATACATTGTTCCACCTTTCAAATGGAGGAAGGTCTGAAGCTATTTGCATCTTTGTTGCCTTGGAGATAACTACATAATATATGTATACATAACTATTCAATAGTAATGTGCATATATTGTACCAACTAATCTACACACATTGTATATAGATCGGGTATATTTTGAATCCATCAAAAACAGGTTTGGCGCGTTTTCTTTTCTCGTAGTGGATACAATATATCTCAGTTATATATTTTGAACAATGTACTTAATTTGTTTATGAACGCCTATTGAGCGTCAATCTAAATAACCTAGTTTTTAGGGTTCCGTAGTCAACTAGGAACCCTTATAGTTTCGCCATGTCTGTCTGTCCGTCCGTCCGTCCGTCCGCGGATAATCTCAGTAACCGTAAGCACTAGAAAGCTGAAATTTGGTACCAATATGTATATCAATCACGCCAACAAAGTGCAAAAATAAAAAATGGAAAAAAATGTTTTTTTAGGGTACCCCCCCCTACATGTAAAGTGGGGGCTGATATTTTTTTTTTCATTCCAACCCCAACGTGTGATATATTGTTGGATAGGTATTTAAAAATTAATAAGGGTTTACTAAGATCGTTTTTTGATAATATTAATATTTTCGGAAATAATCGCTCCTAAAGGAAAAAAAAGTGCGTCCCCCCCCCCTCTGACTTTTGAACCATATGTTTAAAAAATATGAAAAAAATCACAAAAGTAGAACTTTATAAAGACTTTCTAGGAAAATTGTTTTGAACTTGATAGGTTCAGTAGTTTTTGAGAAAAATACGGAAAACTACGGAACCCTACACTGAGCGTGGCCCGACACGCTCTTGGCCGGTTTTTTATAATAATATTTCATTAATTCTACTGATAGACGACATATTAATATATATCAAATTGATCACATCATTGTGGTTATGAACAAAATATGTTATTAAGAGAGTTGTACCAGACCGTAATAATTTACTTATCATTTTATATAATTTATTTTTCTATGATTACAGTGCAGTGTAATGCTTTACAATTGTATTTATTTTCTTAGTAATAATAACTGTGTTATGGTGAAATTATGTGTCTCTTACAAGTCCTGTGCACTTTAGTACTTCATAAGCTACATTTTGACCTGACCTTTATGTAACAATTTTAATGAACGTCAATATAAATTGAGACCTCAACTAAATGTCAGGTGGCCGTGTGAAATAAAAGCCTTGATTACAAAGACACAGCATTTTAAAAGATCTGTTGTAATTGACATTTCTTTTGACAATTAATCGTAAACTCACGAAGTCGTTAAGCAAATTTTATTGTGCTGAAATTTCGTTACCTTCGACTTTAGCACGACAATAGATGGTTAAGTTTCGCTGCGGTTTTAATGGCGATACCAATGCGATAGCGGTAGCGGTATATACAATGTTATCTTACTTACAACAGTTTATAGAGGTTAACTAATAAACTAATGTGGCTCCAAAATGAGAGCGCGCCACTTATCCCAATATTGCGCCACCACAATGTCTCCCCATCGGTATCGCGGCCGACCCGCCGGGCGGCCACCAGTTCCCAGATAAAGGTGGTTTTCCACCGGCAGGGCGTGAATGGGCAGAGCGGGGAGGGAATTGAAATCGCCCGGACCCTTTTCCACTAAAAAATGCCATTAATAGTCTAAATAGGAAGCAATACGGTTAATTTTTACATTAACAAATATCTCAATTCACGTCCCGCACATCCACGTCAATCCACTCCTCTCCACGCTAAGCCACTTTTCGTCTCGCCCTGCCGGTGGAAAACGACCATCAGAGTTCATTTATACTTTAAATCGGAAGAATTACAGATCATTTTTACACTAACAAATATCTCAATTAAAGTCCCGCACATCCTAGTCAATCTTTACAATTTCCACTGAAAACGCACTGGGCGAGAATTGAAAATTTGCCATACAAATTTCAATTCCCTCCCCGCTCTGCCCATTCACGCCCTGCCGGTGGAAAACCACCTTAAGCCCTTTTAATAGCCCGATCGTCTCCCATTCTTGTAGGTGACCGAACCAACGAAACGAAGTCTGTGAGATTTAGTAACGCCAATGATATTCGCTTCGCCACCGACCATCAACTTCTCTATTTCGGCATTCCTCCTTCTCCTTACCCTCCACGTGCCGTTTTTATGTTATAGAGATTATTATTTTTAATTATGAATTATCAAAAAAGAACGGGAATAGTCACAAATTACCTAATAGTACATTTTTTATTGTAAAGATCATACCTAGAGGTAGGTACATTCATAAATTCTTTCGATACATCACACGTTGACAGTATGAGCAAGCCGATTGGAAAATGGATGCAAATTCACATTGAATCACGATCGTGTCATGACAGGTCATCAAAATTAATGAAACTAACATTCTAATTATTATTTCCATTAAACTACATCATCAGAGGTAAGAAAAATTCATAGTTGTAGGTAGGTAGGTACCTACCTACTGCACAACGTTCATTACAATTATTCCGATTCCCCATTTTTGTTTTGTGATCTATTTCTAATTACTTTATTTTGACGTCTTTCCAACGTAGGTAAGTACCTACGTAGTTTTGGTACAGCGATGGGAACTTCATTTGATTGCATATCGATACCTCTGGGTTCAATTGGCGTAAAGGACATTTTGGCGAAAATGAGTTATATATACAGTTTTGTTCAGAATTTCAAGCGCTATCGATCTGTGTAGTTAAAATTTCGATATCTCTTAAAAAGTTGCCTTTACGACCAAGATTTTCTACTATGGACTTGCAAAAATAGCTTTTCTGAAGGGGCGTAAATATCAAGTCATTAATTATAAATTATTATTTGTGTCGTAAAGGAAATCTACAAATAAAAATATAGTCGTAAGTCACCTTGATATATATTATTGCCCTTTAAGCCCTTACTTTTTAAGGATCACTTTCTATAGGAGTGTGGTAAAGTTGGGCGTAAAGGACAAGTTTTTTTTCTTCGTCCTTTACGACCAGCACTAAAAATATTTTATCCGCAACTGTAATCGATATCATTGGGTTCAATTGTCGTAAAGGACATATAATTCAGGTTTCCAAGAGAAAGATAAACCCACTTTTTTGTTTTTTTGGCCTATATTTGTGACGTGTATAAGAAAAATATGCAGATTACGAGTATCTTTAACCTAGTGTAACAACCGTAGTGATAAACTAAACGATTTAGAAGATAGATGGTTGTAAAGGACACGTCAAAAGCTATTAACGTCCTTTACACCCATGATTTGATAGGGTCGTAAATGACGGTCTTAGATGATTTTTATACAAAACCGGGGCGTAATTGTAACCGAAATGGTACAAATGTTGTGCTAAGTTTACAATTAAAAACTGGAAAAATGTGTCAAAACGTACTTAATATGGCATAGAATAGACATTAGTTTAATGCAGTGTATTATTTATCTAAGCTATCTTAGAAACAAAAAAGAACAAGACTATTTTATATCCAGTTTTGTAATAAAGAAACAATATTTGCTTAAAAACGATCTACTAATACTTTGACAACAAGCTCAAAGTTATTTTTTTAGTATTCGCCGCTGTTGGATAGTCAGTAGGTTACGCATTCAGCCTTTAATTCTAGCGGGGAAACGCTTTCGTAGTATTATTATACTGCGACGAGATGTAGGTAATTTAAAAAAAACACTATGGTAATCAGGGTACGTACCCACAACGTATGCGCAAACGCTCACGATAATATCTATTTCGTAGCTTTATTTTTTTTTCGTAGCTATAGCTATAGCTTTATCGCTCTTGCGTATTGAACCAGACTGCATTTTTGTCGGCGTCTGGCGTCGACGATTGCCATTCAGCTACGCCGCCAGTAAACTTTAACAGTTCAATTCAAGTAGACTATACTAACATTTAGTGCGACAATAACAGGTGCGTTTCGCTAGCGAATGAGCGTTAGCGTTTGGTGACTTGGCTATGTACCCACAGGTACTTAAAGCATTGACTATAATATTTCTAGGATTGAACTCATAATTAAGATTATTCTTACTTAACAGGTTAAAGACTAAATAACAATCTTCTGTTTTAAAATTATCAAAAATATGCATCAACATAGTAGGTAGTCTTGACTACAGTTACTATTATTTATTAGTTGGTCACAGTTTGTATACGCGTCTTAACTTGCGTTTATAAATTGGTACTTAACTCTTAGTTATTCTTAGAACTTCTTTCTACTTTATACTTAAAATTACTGTCGTATTAATATAGTCTACTGTTCACAGTTGCTGATTAAAGTTTACGTGATTACCATTAGTGTTTTTATATTTACTTAAACTACGAAAGCGTTTCCCTGCTAGAATTAAATACTGAATGCGTAACTTATTGAGAGTTGAGACAACGGCGAGTACTAAAATAATAACTTTCCAAAATACTAGATAGTTTTTAAGCAAATGTTGTTTCTTTATTGCAAAACTGGATATAAAATAGTCTTGTTCTTTGTCTCTGCTAAATATTTAGATAAATATACACTGTAACACTAATGTGGCTATTCTATGCCATATTAACTAAGTTTTGATACATTTTTCAAGTTTCTCAATTGTAAACTAAGCTAAAAACAGTTGCCATTTGTACCATTCCGGTTACATTTACGCCCCGAATTCGTATAAAAATCATCTAAGACCGTCATTTACGACCCTATCAACTCTAATTGTTCAAAAAAATCGTGGGTGTAAAGGACGTCCATAGCATTTTGACGTGTCCTTTACAACCATCTAACTTCTAAACCGTTTAGTTTATCACTACGGTTGCTACACTAGGTGAAGGATACTAAAAATCTACATATATTTCTATATACGTCACAAATATAGGTCAAAAAACAAAAAAGATATAAACATTTTTCTAAAAAAAAAGTTGTTTTTTGCTTCTCCTGAAAACCTGCATTTTGTCCTTTACGCCAATTGAACCCAAAGGTATCGATATATTATAATTATGTATAATTTTAAAATTTAAATTAATGACTTTTAATTTAATGACTTTCACACAAGTAGGACTGAAGAACACTTCAGCATGACTGCCATGAGAGGATGATTTAATCATCAAACCGTATATGCAGATTGTCCAAGTCAGCAAAATTATCTAATAATCATATGAAGTGTCTCCGATCCCTCAATGTTTACAGCTAAGTCATCCAAGTGGTCATTTTGACTAGCGGATAACTTAAAAGTCATCATTATTGAATCAAATCGAAAGTAACCAAAACAGAAAATCATTAGAAATTTACATTTCAATGGAACAATCGAAGCGCATTAGATTAAGCACTAAAAACACCCACGACTTAACTGAAACTATACTTTCTACTGCTACTTTTATTTACGTCCTAATTCCAATACTAAGTCGACAGGTCACGAGAGATCAAAATCGAATACCGTTCGAGATCAAAAACTGAAAAGTGATTGTTTTGGATGGTTTTCTAATAATTAAGCGCGCGAGCGCTCATTAAGGCCATGTGGTGATTTTACTCGAACTCAAAGGCCTTTTTATTCATAATCATATTCATATTAGAAGAAATTTGGCTTTAAGAGATTTGTTACCACGGAAATTGCCGTTACGTTAATAAACAAACAGGTGCCTGGATGTTTCCATCGCTTTCAAGACTAAATAATACTGAATTATTACCAATGAACCTTTTCAAAAACTAAAATACAACACAATCAACAAAAATCCCACCTCGCGTCATCCCAAGCGCAAAGATGCCCAACATGCTCATTACACCTGGAAACCTGGAAATGACCGGGAGCAGCCGGGTATCCAGGGTACCTAGCCAATTTCACAATAGCTCATGCTAATTTCTTTATCGTAGCTTTCTATCGCTGTTCCGAATTTGTTAGCACCCAGGCCTCTGTTACGCAAACAATAAATAAACGACGAACTATCTATGTATGTATAATTTAAGACCTTTGATGGCTGACAAAGGATGAAGTGATTTATTTTCATCATTTCCCCCATGCTGAAGTGATACGCTCTGATTTAGTTACCTACACATTTTAGAAACAATAATGGGCTCTAATTATGATATTGAGTAGGTAATCATGTCGCGAACCGGTGATGATTAAAATAATTATGTACCATTTATCAAAGGACGTATTTATTAATCCATTTCAAAATTTGTGTTAATTGATTTTAATATTGAATATCAACGTTTTTACTGCAGAGTTTTAATTAGTGGGAGTCGATTGATGTATTAAATCTATGAAAATAATGTTTCATTATCAAGGTATGTATGTACTAGTAAAAAGTAATCAAAAGAGACCATTAAGAACATTACATAAAGAACCATCCCATAGAGAATGCCAGTATCCGATCAATAAAATGTATGAGAGAGACGATTATTACAGCAATTCCCGAAAAGTTTGTACATTTGGATCACGTCTCCGAATTTGATAAAAATTGGTAAGGTGACGAACCCAATCATGGACAGTTTAAGAAAAAAATTCGCCAGTTTTTGATATTTCACTGATAAATGTAAAAATTCTACCGCCAAGCGTGTTATATCTTGAATGTCCTGTCCTTCTTCTACATTTCAAGCGTATTGCAGAATAGATATTCCTATTGGTTTCTTCATAGTTAACAAATCAAAACTAGGTGTTTTTTCTCCAATTATGGACGGCAGTTCTCCAGTAATGGATCCCCCATTATGGACAGTGAAATAAGTTTAAAATTTTACTTTTAAAGCCAACTGATACGCAATGAGTCAATTTTATACACCATAAATACAATTAGTTTGGGTTATTTTAACATAGGATTGTTTCTTGTAAATTTTGGTTTTGTAAATTGTTCCTTGTCCATCATAGCCTAGGAACCATCCGGTCTTGCTACTACTGGGAAAATAACTTAATTCTATAACAGTACTTTTTATGTCACCAAAAATTAAGTTTGGTAATTTGAAATAGTTTTTTTAGTTAAGCCACCAAAATTTGTGACAAAAAACGTATAATAGAATAAAAAAAATATTATTTTAATTCACTAAAAATCAGGCGAAAATGGAATCAGGACTTTTGTTTTAAATTCGACTACTTTAGTTTATGACCTTTATAACACATTAAGAAACCACCTATTTTTATGAATGATACTTCGTAGTAGCAAAAAGCGGACTAATTAAATCAGTTATGACACAAGCAATAAAAGGACAAGTGAAGTTATGGTTGTTTTGTATATACATTATGTGTTGAAACACTATGAAAACTGAAACCACCCCAAAAACAAGACGGATGTTCAATATTTTACTAGCTCGGAATAACATTCACGGCAAAAATTACATAAGCAAAAAAATTGGAACAGACTTTTCGTTAGGATCATAATAAAGAAGAATAAAAATTAATCCACCTTTAAATGCTCGCCAAGAAGCGCTAAAACCACATACGTACGTACTGAAATAAGTATTTTCATATTCTTCTTACCTACAAACTCTCTACCATTGACGATGTAATTTCCTGCATTATTTCAAAAGTGACTCATGTGTTCAACCGCATTTTCATTACATCATGGTATAATAATATATTTCGTCGCCACTACTATCTCTTAAATAGCTCAGGTTGTACTAGCGTAACTTAAAATGACGGACGATCCTGATGTCGTGGGTTCGATCCCCGGCAGTCGAAATTAACTTTTTTTGGTTTTTATTTTTATTTTATTTTTCTTTTACCGCCTTTTTTCCCCCTTTATTTAAAATATTTTTTTTTGTTGTATATAACATTTTATTTAATGCTGTGAGTAATTTAGGTACAGTCAAGATATTTAATTCCCTAGCCATTTTAAAATGTTATTAGACACATGTAATGCAATAAGGTCGAAAACTGTATTTCAGTATTAGTATTGATTGAAGGTAACCTAAGGTTCAACATCGTTCCTCCCCGCAACCGCAATACTCTGTCTTAACTAACGATCGCTAGACGTTATGCCCTTGTAATAAGGATTACAAATGTACAGTGACAGTTGTCCGGTATGACTCATAGATTTATATATTATTAAGCTAGATTGAGTTGTTAGGCCAAAAATTGTGTCCACATGAGAGGGTAAAGTTGGGGCTGGTGTCCCTCTCGCACTTATTGCCACTGTCAAAATTATTTGAATGACGTCATCACTGTCATTATTTGGGGATACCAGTCAATATTCAAAGTTACTACCAAATCTACTAATACCGAATTAAAGGTTTTTTAATTGCGCAAATCTTTGGTTTAATGGCTTCATAATAATGACTTACCAATTCGCTACAAGGTATTAATATCCTTGCCTCGATATAATACAAAAATCATTTAAGAAGTTTATTAACTTAGTTATCATACAGGTAAAAACACTACTACTATAGTAATCTCTTTAACACTGGTCACACGTGCGAGAGGGACACCAGCCCCAACTTTGACCCTCTCATGTGGATACACTTTTACTATCCTAATAAGAACGTTTTTCTGCACCGGTGATAAAGTTCAATTTATTATGGCAAAAAAAGTGTGAGCTCAGTCCCTATTGAAAGTCCATGGTATGACTCAATGAAAAATTGGCTCAATAGTAATCGGAAAACAAGCAAAAAGGGTAGAATATATTTCTATAAGTTATTTCGTTGGATTACATTACAAAATGAATGTATAATACATTATAATACTCGTTGTAATTGTATAGATTTAAATAAATAATTTTATTAGTTCAAATTAATGACCGTTAAGGAACAAAAACTAATTGAGTCGCTATTAGACCGTTTTCACATTATCCGATCCGATAACGGATGTCGGAAGGATATCAATAGATGAATCCAAGATTCCGCCTGTAATGTATGGGATATCGGTCCGACATCCGATATCGGATCGGATAATGCAAAACGCACTTAGGTCTACATTTTTACACTTTTGAAAACCAAGATTAATTAGAGTCAGTTGTATGGTCGGTATGTAGTGTAAATAAAAAGTCGAAAAGTAGTAGGTTCTTTCTATACTTTTTGCTATGTATTTTATATTTCAATAGGCAGGCTTTTGTACCCATATTACAGTACTTTCAATATGTGCTATCCTATAATTAAATTCGGACACTCGCGTAGACACTTCTAATATTATTTGGATGGCATTACCAACATTAAATCTCCTTTTGAAAATAAATTTTAAAGAATATCCCACTATCAGATCAGAGCCACTGGTATTTAATTTAAAACAAATGCCTATAATAAATAAATCCGATTAACCTTTGGGTTGTCTGCTGTCGAATTTAATTATTTTCATAGAAAATATTTTAATTTGTATCCTTCCAGCTCGAGATTCTTGGAAGCCCTGTAAATTTTTCTTTGTGACAACAAGATATGACATGTCAGGAAATTTACACATACATACATTACATACATTTATTGTAATAAACGTAGTACAAGTGACCAAGATAAAGATGATACAGTACCTAGGGTATTTTTAAAGTTTATGTAATGAAGAAGTAAAATTGCGGCCTTTTTTAGGTATTTCTATTTATGGAATAAATTGGAAATATCTAATACCTACATACTTATTATATATTGGTAGCGGCTCCATTCGTTCAATATTCGTTCGCAATTCATTTTGACATTTACGAGTAAGTCATTTGAGCATATTATGACAAAAGGTATTTTGATAAAGAGTTTTTAGTGTGTCGCAGTTCCATTTGCAATTTTGATACTTAGGTCTTTATACACTAAGTTGGTTATGGCATGAACGATTTTTTTCCTAAGCAGATAAGAAGTTAACGTTATTAGCATCAACAAGAATGTTATAAATGGAATTTAGACCCAGATTTTTAAAACATTTTTGTTATGAATTGTGCGTCCTTGTATTTAATGTCATTGCAGTAGCTTGTACTTATCAACTTATAATATAAATAAAACACACAAAAAATGAATTAAAAAAGCTCTAATATCTACGACCTACGTATGCGACGACTGAGATTTGAACCCGTGACCTGTGGCTTGTAAGTCTAACGATAATCGCCGGGGCTATACCTGGCCGTGATATATGGGTCGAAATTAGACTTTGCATAGCTTTCGCGTGTTTGTAACAAGCGTTGCTTCAACGATTCTGAAGAATGGAAGAATACATTTCACAAGATGACGGAGATCTGTCAAATGGTAGAAGAGAAAAACGTGAGATAGATGTATGTACTGACAAGTATATACTCTTTTCGACGACTGTCAAATCGCATGCCTAAAATAAATATGTAATTTTTTAAATTACTTTGGACTTTATTATCGGTGGGAAACGTCTGTTTTTAATCTACCTAAAATATTACTTATGTAGAAATAGGCATGTAATGAGGAGGAACACTCAAAGGATACGACAGATGGCGCCACCCTATTAGTCCGTGAGACGTGAGAGCGAGAAGCTGATAATTATGTTTTTTTCTCTCTCTCACATATGAATGACAGTGACATGCCTAGACTCTTGCATAGGCGCCGCCTGGCGGGGTAAAATGTCAGTGTGCCTCCTCATTTACGTTAATGTGTAATAGAAGAACAGAATAAAAAGCATGCGACACGGCTCATCACCTACTCTCGGCCCAGCTCCACTGGCGTAGTGGTTTGCCATATGGATTCCTAAATGTAAGACACTAAGGTCCAAACCAAACCACGCAAAAAATGTAAATATATTATTAAATTAAAGTATTAAATAAAGGTCAAACTTATTGGGTGGATTATCATGCTGTTAATATTGTTAAATAGGGACAGTAAAAGTCAACCTCGTACTATTATCTGTTCCTAATTTGCCCGGTCAAATATTTAGATTTTTTTATTTCCATATAAATATATTGGTGGTTTTTATATGCTAAATATCTGAAATATTATGTGCTATTCATTTCTGCTTAAAAATATCTGTTGTTATATTTGCTCTAGAGCACGTTAGAAAAAATTAAAAAATTCTATATCATTAAAAAAAGTCTTATTTCCCGTCATATATTTAGGTGGCTTCGGGTTGTAAACCTTAAAACTGATTTTTTTTTACATGTGTCCACCATTAAATTACTGTGAGGTATTTTGCTGATAGAAAACGCTTATTTTTTGGGCGTAGTTTTTTTTAATATCTTCCATTCCAAACTATTGGTGGATTCGAAAATATAGGTTTTTTAAATTGCGATTAAACGCTGTATATGAAAAAAAAACTACTGTTGTAGAATTATTTTCAAAAATATCGCACCGTTCTTAGGCTATCATAGGAGGTAGGCAGTTTTTCGGGTCCAGTAATGGACACTTGCAAAATAACATCATTTCTTTATATCTTTGGAGCAACAAACTAGTATGTTTTATACCTTATCTCATGCTTAATGCAGTAAGTAAAACGCATTCAAGATTACACCGTGCGTTATTTTTTTATTATTTTATACATGAACTCATCTCTCTTAGCAACATTACTAAGAATTCGTCTTGATATTTTTTTCAGTAAACTGGTGAATTTTATCTTGTCTCCAAATCCTTCAGAAATAACCGAATTAATTGAAACTTCAAAATTAAACAGCTCTACAACTCTAGTTTATGGTACATAGCCTAGGTATTTTTTATGCTCTTATGTATTTTTAGTTACTCAGTGCTTTGGTTTTTACTGTCATACTGTGTAACATATTTGAAATAAAAATAAAAAATAAAATAAAAAATAGCCGTCAGTTTTTAGAAACGTATTTTAGATACTTATTTTTAAGGATTTGTGTTTTTTTGTCCATAATGACATCACCGTCCATTATGGGGTATTTTACCTTAGGCTCACAGAGTCCATGATGCTGAGCAAGATCCACTAGGTTTCCCAAAATGTCCCAGGTAGTTTGTATGAAACCTTCCTTTTTTGTTACCAGATTTCTATACATTTCGGTAACGAAAAAGGAAAGTTTCATATAAATTACCTGGAACATTTTAGGAAACCTCGTGAATCTTGCTCAGCATCATGGACTCTATCAGCCTACCAATTTTCATCAAAATCGGAGATGTGATCCAAATGTACAAACTTTTCGGGAATTACACTAGTAAATGTTGCTGAGTATAAACCTATAAATAGTAATTATTTTATTGCATTCCTAAATAAAAAAAACATGTTACACAGCACTTTACAAAATACATCCACAGCGCAGGCTTCGTCAAAGTATGTTATATTATGTAATTTATGTCAAAAGGGTTATCAATACAAATCAGGTAGATCATACACGTTACTAAAACTAAAATTCCTCCCTGGATCGTACCTGGCTCAAAAGTCCCCATTATTCCCGCTGCATTACCCCGCTGGACGGCAATGGAAACTTGGACCAGATACGACCCAGAACGAGGATCGCAGCCCCTCTCCCGCAAACGACGCCCTAACTCTTTGAAAAAGGAGCGAGCCTCTGAGCCCCAATGCCCCTACAAATAACCTATAAATAATTGTAAGTGACGAAATCAACACTTTATGTTGGGTCATAGATATAGGTCACTTAATTTGTATGTCTGTTTTAATTTATCGCCCGTATATATGCTTACACTTTGTATAGTTTACAAGCATATTAATTATTGAACGCTGCTAATATTTCGCTTCAGTGAATCCAAAAGAGAACATTATGTACTTAGTAAACACGTACAGTACGGTTCTACCCAAGCATTCTAAGCAAGTTGGACTAAACTTGATAGAATTTAATTTAGCAATACGAAGATAAAATTTTTAGAAGCATTTTCTCTACCATGTTTCTCTTGTTCGAACTTTCTGCTTCTACTAGTTTGCAAATTCCAATATGCAGAACTTTTAACCTGACAGTTTTGCTAACAATTTTTGAACTGTGCATGAAGTTTTCTTCGGTTAGCTTATACACAGTTTTATTATGACATCTCATATACATAAAGTAAAGTATTTTATTAATCTAAGTACCAAAGATACCTCTACAATATTTTCAAATATATTAGTTGATAACTAACTAAGTATGAACCTTATTTTGTAGAAATAATAAATTGAAATTGAAACAGATAATATATATATATTTTTATTTATTTATTTACTTGTAAAAATATTATTTTTATTTATTTATTAGAGAATGAACAGATTGAATTGAAACATTCAATAAAATAATTTTATATGTTCCCTAGTTGTAAAAATAATTTAACCAAAAAAATCACTACACTCAACTTTATTTAAAGATTCAAAAATGTTGCTAGCAACTCTCAGTCATATATATATGAGCGAATTTCTGTGTTAGATACATATTATCAATCTCAGTAAGTATCAACAACATAATATAAACATGTATATTTTTTATACAAGAGTATTTACGATCTAAATGCCTGTCCATTTATGCTACATTAGTCGGTTAAAAGCATAAGCATATTTGTCACCAAAGTTGTATAAAAACATTTTCTTGGCGCCGTATGTTGCACGCGTATATAGTATAATGTTTCTGAGCGTTCGTAGATTCTATTAAACACGCGATCATTGAAACTGAAAGTTTAGGGTACTTGTACACTAACGTATACGAATACGTTATGTGTAGAAAATATTTGTTGCGATTAAAGACAGTTGTATCGACCACAGTTAGTAGGCACATCACGCAGCAGAAGTCGAGAGACGATACAAAATAATTGCGAACGCTTCTTCGGTAAAAGACGGTTTGGTACCACCGACCGTAAATGTCAAAACACCAAATTATTTTGGTTGGCTTGGACAATCGAATCATATAACCCACACATTTCTCCTATACGCCTTAGAGCGTTTTCACATTATCCGATCGGATATCGGATGTAGGAAAGATGTCAAAGGTAAATGTAGTAGTAGTAGTAGTAGTAATCACTTTATTGTGTACAACAGATTCATATACAGTTTACAGGAACAGAGGTACAAAGGCGAACTTATCCCTATAAGGGATCTCTTCCAGCTAACCTTAGATTAGATGAGAGGAACATTAAAGTAGGCAAGATAGACAAACTTACAGAAGTACAATAAAGGTCAGAAATAAACCAAAATAATGTCCACAAGTAAATAAACTACATAAATACTAAATAATATTATGAAATAAACTACATACACGAATACACAAATAAAATACGATATATAAATATATATATACATAAATATGAATATCGCAAGAAATATGTACTCAAATAGGAGTAGGTTCAGAAGGAATACACATAACCAGATCACGCTTGGTTGGAAAGCCAAAGCTTCTTCAAATTAGTCTTGAGTGATGCCACAGACTGAGACTGTTTGAGAGACCGGGGCAGTTCATTCCACAATTTCACCGCGCGCACCGTGAAAGACTTTGCATATGTACGTGTATTATTTGTCGGAATGGCAAGCGTAAGATTAGTGCTTGAACGTAAGCGGTGTTCACTGCCTTCAGCCAGATAGTTAAATCTCTCAGATAGGTAAGTTGGCGAACAGGGGTTATAGAGTACGTTGTACAGCAACGACAGGACACGCACATCTCTACGTCGGCGGATCGGTAACCACCCAAGCCGGGAACGAAACTCAGAGATGTGATCGTATTTGCGGAGGCCAAATATATACCTGATACAGACATTCTGCAACCGTTCCAGTTTGTCCAGCAATTCCTCGGTAAGATCTACAAACGCAACGTCACCATAGTCAATAAGAGGAAGCAAAAGAGAACGAGCAAGAGTAACCTTAGTATGAAAAGGAAGGAAATTCTGCAGTCGCCGTAGAGAGTGGAGGGAGCCAAAGATATTTTTACTCACTTGAGTAACGTGAGGAGCCCAAGAAAGCGTCTGATCCATGGTGATACCCAAATTTCGGACAGTAGAGGAAAGGGGGATAGTAGTCCCATCAAACAAAATGTCAGGTATCACCATGTCTGAGAGCCTGCCCACATAGTAAGGGCTACCAATGACAATTGCCTGTGACTTCTGAGCATTAATCTTAAGGCCAAATTTACTCGCCCAATCCCGTATCGACTCTAAGTCACAATTAACCTGAGCAATCAATGAGGAAATATCGTCTATACAGGCCGCTGCATAGATCTGTAGGTCGTCTGCATAAAGATGATACGAAGACGTAAGCGCGGTGGTGATACCATTAATAAAAATTGAAAATAAGAGTGGTGAAAGGATCCCACCTTGCGGAACACCGGCGGAAAGCTCGCACCAGTTGGACATATTGTCATCCACTCTCACACGCTGGCGTCTGCCATAAAGATAATTACGAAACCAGGCTAAAGAAGTTTCGGAAATGTTAAGGCTCCTCAATATACCTAAAAGGATGTCGAAGTCTACCGTGTTGAAGGCGCTACTGAAATCAAGGAGTACAAGGACAGTAAGTTTTTTGGATTCTATATTGAAACGAATATCGTCGGTGACTTTAACCAAAGCAGTAACTGTGCTATGCCCGGGGCGAAATCCTGATTGGAGGGGATTAAAAAGTGAATTTTGATTAAGATAAGATAGGAGACGACGGTTCACATAATGTTCAATAATTTTGGATAATACAGGGAGAATAGAGATAGGACGGTATTGGGAGAAAGAAGCAGGATTTGAAGTTTTCGGAAGAGGGATGACATGGGCATACTTCCAGGATGCTGGAAATGTTCCAGTGGATAAGGAGAAATTGATGATGTTGGAGATGATGGGTGAAATGAAATCTGCCGCAAGCATAAGCATGTCCACACTGAGGTTATCGTCACCGACGGCTTTCGTTTTAATAGATTTCAGAATTTTAAGTGTTTCTTGTGGGGTGATAAGGCCGATTACAAAGGGGACTGAATTAAAGTTATTAGTGGTACCCGCAAGAAGTGATAAAGTGGAACATTTAACTATAGGATCAAGAATAACCGGCGAAGTACTGAAAAAAATGTTAAGGCCATTTATATCTAGGAAATTAGAACCAAACGATTGAGTTTTACCCACTCCAAGTGTTTTTAAAAATTTCCACAACTTATCAGGAGGACACTCCTCAATAGATTGGTGTATGTACCGACGCTTTGACTCTCTACAGACCTTGGCAGCGGTTACGTAATGATAAATACTTTTCACGATTACTGTCAGAAGGAGTTTGTCGGAACTTCACACGAGCACGATCTCGCTTCGCCATCAGCAGCTTAATTTCCGGTGTGAGCCACGGAGCAGGGAAGTGCTTAACGCGTGTGGGCTTCAACGGTGCGTGTTTGTCATAGGTCCTAAGCAATATGTCATTGAAAGTCCTCACCTTCATATCGATATCAGCGAGACTTTCCAGGCTTTGCCAATCCGCACTCGATAAGAGATGGCGCCTTTAATTATATTAGGACATATTAATAATACATGTACGTAAATGCTACATCCGATATCGGATCTGATATTGTGAAAACGCTGCTATAACGAACTACGAGCATACGTGTGGCGCATAGTCTGATCACACCTTTAAGTTATCTGGCTCTGCTATTCTTTTTTCGTTCAAAGGCCCGTGTTAAAGGCCCTTTAATGCTGCGAAGCGGACACCGTTAACCCGTTGAACTTCAAGTAGTTTAGATGCTTGCCTTGTTATGTAGGTCGATAGTTTGACTTAATGCCCAATCGCCTGCGAAATTAAAGTGTTAATTTAAAGACATTTGCTAAAATTGATTAAGCATTTGCTAAAGCATCATCGTCATAAAAAATGTAAAAGTACCTAGGTAATATAGATACTTTCAATATCGTTATGCAGTTTTATGATGTAGAACGTATTAAATATAAATGAATGTTTACGTGATCATGAAATTGCAAAAATAAGTCCTTAATGATAGAGACCGGACAGAAAGAAGAAATCTATATCGTTGCGCTGATTTTCATTTACCTCAATCGATTGAACTGATTGCAGAATAATAGAATAGAATATAATTCATTTATTCATATCATGACAGTAATTACTTACGATAGAACGTAAGTAACCTATCTGAAGTAAGGTTACTTAGATGTGGTAATGGTAAGACTAACATAGTTTATATTGCAGAGGATGAGAGCAACAGTATGAGAATTTTCCTATTTCCTGCAAGTTTTAGCCTTGGTCCAGTAGGTACGTCATACCACATTTTATCTTACCTTTGTCATATAGTTACTAGTAAATTTCCAATATTTTTTCCGCGTGTATTAAAGCTATAGGTATACCAATACAATAGATATACGTTTTTATACAATAGGCGAGACGACTAAAAACTAATTAGTCAGTCAATTAGATTATCAAAGAATATTAGACACGTATTTTTAGGGTTCCGTAGTCAACTAGGAACCCTTATAGTTTCGCCATGTCTGTCTGTCCGTCCGTCCGTCCGTCCGCGGATAATCTTAGTAACCGTAAGCACTAGAAAGCTGAAATTTGGTACCAATATGTATATCAATCACGCCAACAAAGTGCAAAAATAAAAAATGGAAAAACATGTTTTATTAGGGTACCCCCCCTACATGTAAAGTGAGGGCTGATATTTTTTTCATTCCAACCCCAACGTGTGATATATTGTTGGATAGGTATTTAAAAATGAATAAAGGTTTACTAAGATCGTTTTTTGATAATATTAATATTTTCGGAAATAATCGCTCCTAAAGGAAAAAAAGTGCGTCCCCCCCCTCTAACTTTTGAACCATATGTTTAAAAAATATGAAAAAAATCACAAAAGTAGAACTTTATAAAGACTTTCTAGGAAAATTGTTTTGAACTTGATAGGTTCAGTAGTTTTTGAGAAAAATACGAAAAACTACGGAACCCTACACTGAGCGTGGCCCGACACGCTCTTGGCCGGTTTTCTTTTTTCTCGTAAACGAAAAATGACGACGGTACAGTGCGTTGAAGTTTCGCGTGACGTCACGCCTAGGTACAATTTTTACTAAGAAGTGACGTCACAAGCCCCCACTCTGGAACTTTGATGCTCTATATCTTTGTATTTTCTAACTATCTAACTGACGGACTAAACAGAGTGCCATTTTTAGGGTTCCGTAGTCAACTAGTTTCGCCATGTCTGTCTGTCCGTCCGTCCGTCCGTCCGTCCGCGGATAATCTCAGTGACCGTTAGCACTAGAAAGCTGAAATTTGGTACCAATATGTATATCAATCACGCCGACAAAGTGGTAAAATAAAAAGTAGAAAAAAAAATGTTTTGTTAGGGTAACCCCCTACATGTAAAGTGGGGACTGTTTTTTTTATTCCAACCCCAATGTGTGATATATTGTTGGATAGGTATTTAAAAATGAATAAGGGTCTATTAAAATAGTTTTTTGATAATATTAATATTTTCGGAAATAATCGCTCCTAAAGGAAAAAAAAGTGTGTGTCCCCCCCCCCCCCCTCTAACTTTTGAACCATAAGTTTAAAAAATATGAAAAAAACCACAAAAGTAGAACTTTATAAAGACTTTCTAGGAAAATTGTTTTCAACTTGATAGGTTTAGTAGTTTTTGAGAAAAATACGGAAAACTACGGAACCCTACACTGAGCGTGGCCCGACACGCTCTTGGCCGGTTTTTTATGTAGCCGTCATCAATATGTATTGGAAACTGTAGGTACAAACGAAAAACATTGCAGCTAATCAAATAAGATAACAGATACACGCCAAAGCAAACTAATAAAAACTCATTGTGTTAGCTTTTGCTATCTTGTATACATATGGCTACACCTATTTCCTATCATAACTTTATATTTTAACTAGGGAGTGTCTTTTCAATTAAGACGATACAGGAGGAGTCAATTCTCCATACAAACGCTCTCGACAATTTCCTCCCTGGTTTTTGAAGATAGAGCAAAGATTTTTTCATCACATATTATTAAATATTATTTTTATCTGAGTCGGACCGTTTTGATTTTTTTGTTATTCTGATTTTTAAAGACGCTAGAGCCCATCAAAAAATTTCGAAAATGGCCTTATTGATTATGGTAAAAAAAGGTGTGGTGTGTGGTATTCAAAATTGGTAACAATTCGCCAAAAAAATTAAACACAAATTATTTCATTGTTATTCAGATTCTCAAATTTCGTTACGATTGATTAAGTTTTGAAGGAGGAAACAGTCGAGTATCTTTTAACTGAGTTGTTCTGAATGGACATTTTTTTTCTCGACAACTAGTTGATAACTCTAGTATATTAAACTAAAAACCCAAATTGAAAGGGGTTGCTCCTTTCCACTTTAGCATTTTCGCTCCTGTAGCGTTTGTATGAACCCTTTGGCTATGAGTCTCTATGATTATTCTGTGTTAGGAGTGAAAATGGTCTAAAACCAACTGAATGGAGATTGTTGAGTTATCTCTTGTAATGACGGTATAGCTGAAGAGCTATCTCTTCCACACAAACTTCGAAGCGAGGACAAATTGATTGAATTATACATGCATTTGTCAGCAAAGAAACGAACTCGCACTTAACAATCAGTGTGTAAACCCGGCCTTAATAAAGTGATGCACATGTACAATCGGCTCATCACAATTTACCTCTGAAATTAGGCTTGATAGCCTCTCAGAAATGATGTGGTAACAATTCATGAATGAAATAGAATAATTGATGATCGCGGTAGAGAGGCGAGCATTCCACAATTGCTGAGTTGAACTAATTAAGTGATGATCTATAATGACCGTTACGGGGTATAAGTCGACGCATGCGTACAAGTACCTCTAACTAATTTTCTTCTTCTTTCTTCTTTTTAGCCTTTTTCAATAAATAAAATAAATAAATATTGGGGACACCTTACACAGATCAACTTAGCCTCAAACTAAGCAAAGCTTGTACTATGAGTGCTAAGCGACGATCTTAAATATGTGGGCCTCCTTAATTTTTTGCCATTCTGTTCTATTCTGGGTTCATTCTATCCAATTTTATCCAGCTGGTCCCTTGATATCATCACACCGACATTTTTGGCATCCCTGCTGGGCGTGACTCTCCCCACGGTCTCTACTCCATCAGCCTCTTGCACCATCATTACCATGAACCGTCTGTTTGGGCCCGAGCACTTCAGTAACTAATTTAAAATTATTGTATTACTTATGCTCATGCCCGGCCACTTCGTACACAAATAATGGAAAATGAACTCTTTAATTGACGTTTCCTTTTCTAGATTAACAATTGTGTGCCAAATAAAAAAAATCTGAAAAGTAGGTAGTAGGTATTCTTGAAATGGCATAGGTGCTCTGGCCCGCAATTTAAAGCATTGATTTATATGTCTTATGAATAAAGTTACCTATTTGTGTTTCACTTTATTTCATATTCCGGCCGTTTTTGCTTTAGGCCATTTCATTTCTGTTGGTAAAATATTTAGGTGCAAAAAATGTAGGTCGCGTCGCGACAGTTCACGAAATTTCTTGATACAAATTATCTATACAAACAGTTATTGTTATGCTAAAATTGGCAAAACGATTGTTATTCTAAAATGTGCAATGTACCAAGTAGGTATTTATGCAAGATGTTGCAATAACTACTTATCTCCCCGCTACGAGACAAAAACATTATTTTACGGTTAACACTAGTCAGTTAGGTACTAATAGCTCACGCATTAGTCAGTCTAGTGACTTTTTTCTGAAAACCGTCGTGAAACTCGCGAACTAAATATAATTGTCATGCCGCAAATATGCTGGTAACCACGAATTTGCGGCGTTTGAAGTGGAGGCTTTAGAGCCTTGGTGTCAGGATGCCCAAACTTTGTTCGGATTTAAAGAAGCTCCTTGACACCACCAGGGATCCTAGGGCTGGTTCATTCCTGGGGCAGAAGATTGGCATTGTCATCTAGCGGGGAAAGGGCACTCTTCCGCAGAGATCGGATTTGGGAGATTTTATTTAATAGTTTGGTTTATAAGGAAAATTTTGTTTGTAATAAAAAATAGAAGATCTTTATTGTCATGTGAATAAACCGTAAACTATTAAGAAATGAATTTAAAAAAACATACGTTCAGATCCACAGCCCACGTTTCGTCACATTACCTACAGAGTATTCATCCACTTGGCTTCTTCACAATCAAACACAAATAAGGTTTCTTCAGAATAAAACATGGCCATAATGGTGTTGGGCCGTTGTATTACTCGTGTATTACAGCCAGTGTGGGAGCACCATAACACTCATCTCATAACATGAGCTATCCGCAACAATCATCGTCAAAATTCATTGTATTTATTTGGTTCTTGGTTTTCAATACATAATTGATTCTGAACATGTTTTCATCTTTGCTAAATTTATTAAATAAAATTAGCTCAATACAGCGCTGTCATGTTCATCAAATGCATACAGTGGCGGTGCGCGAAGACAGGATGCACTTCCTGCACCCGACAGATCAATTACGCGCACTATTCGAGCACACAAACATGGTGCCTATATGCGGTAACATTAGGCTAGCCCGTATTCGGATTTAGGGTTTGTGTTATGAGTCACAGTAGAAAAATGATATATTTCATTCTTCCTTATTCCTTAGGCCAACTATCCATGACCATGATCCATGACCAACAGTCAAAACGGAGGTGTCGTGAGATGATAATTTTTGCACTGGGACCTGGGACTACACACAGTACACACTGTCAATAATCTTATATCCTGCTGTATTTCTCGTATTTCTATTTCTATTCGCTTATCTTTGACACGACATTGTCAATAAATTTTGTAATATCACTTTTCACAAAATGTTTGTAATATCACTGTCACACTAATATGGAAGACTTATACATATTTCGTTCGTATTCGTTATCGTTGCGCAAGCGATTGTCAAATTAGATAGGCTGGCGTACAGTCAAACAACTATTGAACTACGTGGGCGCTCCATTTATAAAATTTCAGGCCCCGTAACCGAATGGCATTTCTCCGACGCGAAACGAAAACAAAACGCCGCGTAAGGTAGTCTGGCTCTGAGCCCTGTCGCGCTAATACGCTAGAGCGATAGAGATAGATATCTACGAAAGTTTCGTTTCGTAAGCGTTTCGTGAGCGTTTGTGCCATCCAGCTACGCAGTACTACGCACCCAGTTACGTTTTCCCTGTCGACTAACGTATTAATATCTCATGGTAGTCACACAGGTCCCAGTATAAACCGCCGCCGCAACTATTGGGCTACGTGTGGGCTAATGAAACGCGTTGTCATCGAGATGGATGGGACACGGACGCGGCTCGGCGGGACAAATTAGCGGTCCGTTTATGACTTACCGCAGCATTTGTGGTAATTCTCCTAAAAAGTAGCCTTTAGACTCATATCTAATTTGGCACAATAAATGCTTGTCTCCTAGAATATTTGACATAAGAAACCAATATTTAATGATTTTGCAGGATATTACATGACTACGTCAAATCAATCACTGACATAATGCTAACCTTTATGCCTCCCACATAAAGTGTCAGAAAGTGTTGTTTTCGCACTGAATGACTTCATTCACAGAAAATCTATAGATGACATGGCTGATGTTGTTTTTGCCTGATTACGTAAAAGTATTTTTTTTAAATGTTTTTTTTTGCGGTTTATAAGTCATAATAAAATATAGGGATATTTTTTTCGGTTAATTGGACAGTAAGTAATAATAAATGACAAACTTTAAAAAAGGGTCAAGTAGCCTATTCAGCAAACATTCGGGACAGCGTCTTTTTAATTTCCCTTGGACACCGAGAGATGACGTACCTAACGAATATTCATAAACCCCACATGATTGGATGCAGCTTTATGCATAGTTGTTGTTAGGGTTCCGTAGTCAACTAGGAACCCTTATAGTTTCGCCATGTCTGTCTGTCCGTCCGTCCGTCCGTCCGTCCGTCCGTCCGTCCGCGGATAATCTCAGTAACCGTTAGCACTAGAAAGCTGAAATTTGGTACCAATATGTATATCAATCACGCCAACAAAGTGCAAAAATAAAAAATGGAAAAAAATGTTTTATTAGGGTACCCCCCCAACATGTAAAGTGGGGGCAGATATTTTTTTTTATTCCAACCCCCTAGTATTTAAAAATGAATAAGGGCTTACTAAAATCATTTTTTGATATTATTAATATTTTCGGAAATAATCGCTCCTAAAGGAAAAAAAGTGCGTCCCCCCCCCCCCTCTAACTTTTATGAAAAAAATCACAAAAGGAGAACTTTAGACTTTCTAGGAAAATTGTTTTGAACTTGATAGGTTCAGTAGTTTTTGAGAAAAATATGGAAAACTACGGAACCCTACACTGAGCGTGGCCCGACACGCTCTTGGCCGGTTTTTTTTAGATCTCGTGGCTTGTTCAAGTCGCCTCATCTGAACGCCAGATAACAGGCAACCAGGCCCCAGCTCAAACCGCCACCGCAACTATTGGGCTACGTGGGCTAATGAAAACCGTTGTCATCGAGATGGATGGGACACGGACGCGGCTCGGCGCGGCGGGACAAATTAGCCGTTTATGATTTACCGCAACATTTGTGATAATCACTACATAGTATAAAACAAAGTCGCTTTCTCTGTCCCTATGTATGCTTAAATCTTTAAAACTACGCAACGGATTTTGATGCGGTTTTTTTATTAGATAGAGTGATTCTAGAGGAAGGTTTACATGTAGGTATAGTACTCGTGCGAAGCCGGGGCGGGTTGCTAGGTCTCTTCTTAATAGGATTAGGATTTATAAAAAAGGTTTTTTCCGTCCAAAACAAATATTTGATTTTGATAACACACACAGATACACAGATATTTTGTTCCTGAGTCATGGATATTTACTATGTATATAAGTATGTATTTATCTATATAAGTATGTATATCGTCGCCTAGCACCTATAGTACAAGCTTTGCTTAGTTTGGGGCTAGGTTGATCTGTGTAATGTGTCCCCCAATCTCAGACGAAGGATACTATAGACTTGACGTAAGCGTACACCCGTAAGGGACAGATATAGAATAATGGAGCGAATTTAAGAAGTACTTAAAAAATGGCTGACAGTTTACCATAAACAACCTACGTAATTTGGGCGGATAATAAGCTTGACAAGTCACGTAGGTACTTATTGTTTGCCACAAACTCGTTTGTGGCAGCGGCGGAAAAGTGAAACTATGACAAAGACAAAACATAACATTTTGCTCTCTGTCACTCTTATTATAATTGTATGTGACCATCTCGTTCGGTAGTGGTATTATTATTTGGCTGTCTAGTCTATAGTATCCTTTGTTTAAGCCCCGATATTTATTTATTTTTATAACTTTAAGAAAAACTCGTTGATCAGAGTTGGAGTATTAACTTAGGACTGAAATTCGCACGCTCTTACCGCTGTAGTCACCAGGCGCTTATTAAACAAAACCCAAAGCCCAAATATTGACAGAAATTTACTCATACAACAATTATTACATTCTCCTGTGGCAGAACATTGCGCGACAGAAATATCCGAGTCAACTAAGCCTGTAATTCAATATCGTGAAACACTCATAATAGAGATAATGCGTTTTCGCTCCACTGACCTATTAACCAGGTTAAATTCGCATGTGCATCGCAGTGAAGCCCTGTGTGCTCCATGTCAAGAGATTAAGCCGGCGCGCATTAAGCCAGGACTTAGTCGCATTAGCGAAACGTAACGATGTTACAGTGTCGCACTTCTTGACGCTTTGGCCGTATTCAAGCAATATTTTTAAGATATCATTGCGATTATACCGCCGTGATACTCGCTGATCGGACCGTTAGCGTCAAATGCGACTTTACTAACAAAAAAAAACATTTTTGATACAGACATGTCGTAACTAAACCTAATAGTTGAGGTATATAAAAAATCGAATCAGGCCGTTCGTATACTGCTTTAAATGGTTTAAAATGTCTGCATCACTGTTAATTATGTCGATTGTTAATCACTTGAAATTACGAGTTGATTAAAACTGATGCTTTTGTCGAAATTAATGGAAGAAGCTTAATAATGAATTGTGCTGATGCGTAACTGTTAAATAAATAAATATTTAATATTTATTATTCATGTTTAAAATATATTTAGGTAGCACAAAGCACAAATTACTTGTAGAAAAGCGAGGTTTTTCTGCTAGTGATTTCTTTTAATTTTATTTTAATAGTAGAACCCTGTCACTGAAGAATGGAATATGCTGCCAAATTTAACTTTAATATTAGGTACCTGTATAGAATAACATTAATATTAAGTTTCTGCGTCAATGATATCAAACTGGACTTAGTATTATCCATCTCACTGAATGTAACACTGTTAGATTAAATCAATATTTTGTACGTTTAATCGCCGTACAGCCAATTAAGCTAATATGATGGTATGTGGTTTATTGCATAGATACAGAATATTGCAATGGTGCAGATTCAGGTGATGTTATATAAATCTAGATTAATACCGTGTAGCCGGAGAACGATTTGTTGCAGACATAACAACGTACCATCAGCATGGAAGATACAAGGGAAATAAATGTGTGGATGCAAACTTGCAATCAGAATCAAAGTATAAACGCCGTGGCTTGCGTGCACTGAGAGAAATTTTGCATTGTGAATTTAACAAGTTCGACTTGTTGCGGTTTATCCGTTTGAATCAGCCAAACGTATGTTTAAAAACTTTAAAACAATATGTGTCAGGTTGTTTTTATAAAATCGACTTGTTGATTCAAATATATTGCCGATTCAAATGACAAGTAGCTTGTTGTTTGAACCAAAGAGCACGTAGGCGCTATTTTAACCAAAAAACTTGTTGAACGAATATGAAAACTGGTTGTATTTTCTCTCAGTGTGGGCGACGGTCGCGCGTTGGTCGCGCGTTGGTCGCGCGTTGGTCGCGCGACTGCGATGCGACGCATACGAAATCAAACCTTATCGATATGGAAGTAGACGATGCGATGAGACGCGACGGCGACGGTCGCGACCGTCGCCCACGCAAGACACGGCGTAATTATTCGCGCGGCTGTCAGGTGTTGATGTAATTTCAAGCCAGTCTTCTCCGAGACCACGGACAACGCCGTCCCTGAAACGTTAGAGGTCAGTTTAATATACTGTAGTCATACGCGATTAAGTCCCGATGTAAAATAATTGATTATGTGTAATAATCGTGAGTTTAAATCAGAGAACCAACGTGTGTCTTAGTATTTACATATATAGAAACAAAATATGCGTCATAGTTACGAGAAAATAAATATTTGAACATTGAATTTCAACGGTCCCACTTTATCGTTTACCATAGACACAAGATTGACTTCTAGTAGGTATACTAATAAACTAATACAAGCTCTCTATGGCAAGCGATAAAATGGGCCTAGAATGCCGATGTAAAAAAAATGATCTTTACCTAAGGTGTTAATTGTGTATGTCGTATATGAAACAAGATTATCAGGGAGTGAAAATTAATGGAATCAGTGAATTTTATAAAGTGATCCACTTACATGCTGCCCCTACCTCGGCATGCGAGTCGGTTAATTCAGTCGGCCAGTTACCTGCATACTCAATTACTCTCCCCTCCGAACAACGAGGGCAAATTTATACATTTCCGTCATAAAAATGTTTCAATTTCCTCGCTATGGATTAATTAAAGGCATGTTTCAGCATTAATTTAACAAGGGCTACAAATTTTAAAAATGTTAAATATTCTAATGAATAAAGTTGTCTGTCCTTCAGAGTTTTTAAAAACATTCCTATGCTGATTAGCTAGATAGGACTAGACTTAAGAGTTTTGAGTGATTCACGGTTATTTTCATTAGTCTTATATTGACCGGGATATAGACCGTGATTACCTTTTTCATAGTTAGTATAGTTTCGCCATGTCTGTCTGTCCGTCCGTCCGTCCGTCCGTCCGTCCGTCCGTCCGCGGATAATATTTAGAAAGCTGAAATTTGCAGTTGCATGCAAAAATAAAAAGTGGAAAAAAATGTTTTATTAGGGTACACATGATCTGATATTTTTTTTCATTCCAACCCCAACGTGATATATTGTTGGATAGGTATTAAAAAATGAATAAGGGTTTAGTCAGACCGTTTTTTGATAATATTAATATTTTCGTAAATAATCGAAAAAAATATGAAGCCGAGAAAAATACGGAAAACTACGGAACCCTACACTGAGCGTGGCCTGACACGCTGGCTCCCGATGATGCAGTTGCATGCATCATGATCACGGACTGAAGAGGGCGGGTGGATGTCATATTGCGTAGACAACAACAGTTGGTTCTTCAGTTTTCCGTGATCATGATGCATGCAACTGCGTCGAAATATCGGGAGCACGACAAAAATCAAGGAAGTATATAGTAATCCTCATCCACCATTCAAAATTTATATTAGGTATACAAGTAATTATTTAAAATTTCGACCATTTCGTTTCAATGAAACAATAAAGAAATGCTTTCAAATTGTTCTTAATAATAGGTAAGGCAACTAAACTTACGTGACTTCTAGAACAGTTAAGTAACTGACCCCATCATTATGTACTTACTTAAAATTAATGACACATGCAAATGAAACTATGATTAAGGCATTTGTCCGTATTTTATTTGAAACTGAGATGAGCGTTGCGGCAATACACACACATATACATACAGATATAGTCAATAGATTATATAGTTACATAACAAATATTTTTTTTTTTTCTGACAATTCAGAACGTATGTAATATTCAACTTTAATATGTGTGTCAAACCCTAGGATTTCTAGGCAATCTAATCCATACTAATATAGCAATGAATTGACGTGATTATTTAAGGAGAGTTAGTTGAAGGGATGGAGACTGACATAGGCTACTTTTTGTCTCTTTCTAACGCGAGCGAAGCCGCGGGCAAAAGCTAGTATACAATATATGTATGAAGTAACGGATTATACAGATTGCCGATAACGTCTGTTATACCTGTGGATACTATGGATACATCATTGTCACTGATGTGAAACCACTAATCCCCATGGACTTATGTAGGCGACCTTGGACTAAGTATAATGTATATTAGCTCGTTACTCAAAAATTCAGACTGAGACATGTAAATTTAAAGTAAATTGTATGGTTTCTAGATTAAAACCCTAGCCCTAAGAGGTTACACTATCTCCCATTTCAGGGAGAGTACATTGTAATCTTCCACCCGGTAATCCCGATATACCTACAAGACGTAAGACATCAGCTACCAAAATTTTGTACTCGTATAGGTACTCCCCGAAATGTTCCAATATCTCGAATGCCTTTCTTTTCTTGTTTGTTATAGGCGACTAAGTAAAACACAAACAACGTCTACCAACAATAATCTGTGAATGAATAACTAATTTGTTTGTAGCAACGCGTTGCTAGGAATGTCAGTAAGTGTACAATAAACACTTTTGATTATAAACATGTGACACAAAATTAACACAATCAATGTATAGGTACTTCATCTTCAGTTATCTGTATTTAGAATTTTCAATATCAACACGATCAAAAAGGTTAGGAAATTGGTTTGTTTTCTTTCCTTTTTTAGGGTTCCGTATAGTTTCGCCCTTTCTGTCCGTCCGTCCGTCCGTTCGCGGATAATCACAGTGACCGTTATCACTAGAAAGCTGAAATTTGGTACCAATATGTATATCAATCACGCCGACCAAGTGATAAAATAAAAAATGGGAAAAAAAAATTTGTTACGGTACCCCCCTCTACATGTAAAGTGGGGACTGATTTTTTTATTAATTCTCACCCCAACGTGTGATATATTGTTGTTTTTTGAAATATTAATATTTTCGGAAATAATCGCTCCTAAAGGACAAAAAAGTGTGCCCCCCCCCCTCTAACTTTTGAACCATATCTTTAAAAAATATGAAAAAAATCACAAAAGTAGAACTTTATAACGACTTTCTAGGAAAATTGTTTTGAATTTGATAGGTTCAGTAGTTTTTGAGAAAAATACGGGAAACTACGGAACCCTACACTGAGCGTGGCCCGACACGCTCTTGGCCGGTTTTTTAGCCTATTGCAGTGTCCCACTGCTGGGCAAAGGCCTGTGCCCTGGCTCTCCATAACTCCCGATACTCCATCTCTTCCGGCAAGTTATTCGGGAAATATTAAATATTTGATCTCTAAAATAGTTAATGCTTTTAATTATTAGTCGTCATCTAAGTATATCTAACGTTACGTTCTAATGGATTTATATGTGATTATATTCTGATAGTTAATGAAAGTCATCACTCAATGTGTAAATAATAATTAAAAAGTAATAATAACATTTGATGCGGTTCTTTGTTTTCTATTATGATGCGGTTCTTTGTTTGTGTTTATGTACCTAAGAGCATTGAATCGTAAAATGGCCCGTTCGACTTTAATCAATGTAGTTGTAACACAGTTCATGCTCGTGAGAACATGGACCTAATTAAACCCTTGCTGCTTGAGCAGTTAGGAAGAAACTCGTTGCTGTCCTAAACTTTTTTCACATTAACCGATCCGATATCGGATTTATCGGATGTACATCCTTAAAGGAGCCATCTTTGATATTTGCCTTTGACATCCTTTCTACTTCCGATATCGGATAGGATAATGTGAAAACGCTCTTACGGCCCGGTTGGAATTTCATGTTACCTCAAATATTAGCTCTAAATGCGATATGGTTCGAAAAAAGTTTAGTGTCGTTTTTGTTTAAGAAATGTTTTCACACTAATATTTAATATGCGATTCATATCGTATCTAGAGTTACGTATCTCAATATAACCAAATGTAGTTGAAAATGCGCTGTTAAAGACTGGAGAATAACGCTTTAATATTTGTAAGACTAGTTAATCTAATACACCGTGTTCTTTATTTTTTGTCATTATTTCGACACGCTGTTACGGTCATTAACAGAAACAACCTGCTATATCGCTTTTTGATAAATAGGAAAGAACCTTCACTCAAAGTTAACGGAAATCAATAAAAACATGTTACATAAATTATTAACATTAATTTTGAATAAGACATTCACAAAAAGATCTATTTACGTTTCAAAATAGGAATTTACTCGTAAAGCTGATGACAGACATATTTTCCGACTGATGTCTAAATTATTCAAATATCTTACTGTAATCAGTCGTTATCTATTCATTATTCAATGTGTTGTAAGTATCCTTTGATAACGTTTGATTTATGATATATAAGTACCTACGTACTAGTACCTCGCTCCAAAAATAGATTAGAACTCGCATTCGCCGAGAATGTTGTTATTAATCAATCAGAGAGTAAATATTGTTTTTTTTTTTATGGCTAAATGCCATAATGTATTTATACATCAAAAACTGTTTTTACACTATCTTAAATCGTGGCCCATAAAATATTCAAAGTAAATGTAATGACCTTAACAACAATGTTTACCCAGTTTCATTTAATTTAGGAATCATTTATTGTACTTAGATAAGTACAATAAATGATGTGAAATGTATTTGTAAGATATCGCGTTAAAATAATTTAACAAGCCAGCTACGAAGTCACTCCAGCCAGCAGTCGTGAATGTAAGAATTTCGATTAGTTTTTTTTTAAATATAGTACATTGTGTATTAAGACGATACGGTAGGGGTCAATTCTCCATACAAACGCTCTCGACTGTTTCCTCCCTGATTTTTGAAGAAAGAGCAATGATTTTTTCAACACAGATTATTTCTTTATTTATCTTTTTTCTTATGCTAGGTTTTTTACAATATGAGTATAAAAGTAAAATAAAAAAAACACTTACAATACAATATAAAAACATATAAACATATTATAAAAAACCTAACCTAGGGTGCCGCCAGCAGCGGGGCAGGGCCCAAGCTGCCGGTGGTTAGGGCTGCAGAGAGAGGAACCGTCGGACTATCCGCGCCGTGTCCAAGATCACCGCCTTCTGCATCTGACCCTTGATCCAGCCACCTAGCGAGAGTCTCTTAAGATGTTGGTCGAGACTCTTCGCTATGAGACCGTTCGCTGAAACGACTATCGGAACAATGATTATTTATTATTATGTCTTTCCCATCACGGAACAATGGTATTCCGGACCTTTGGGAGGCGTGCGCGGGGCCGAAGCCAACACGTAGAGGCCCTTTCGACACTTTAATGAAATGTAAGGGGTACACCGAGCGGATGTTGCCCTTACCCGTATCATGGGACACACGCTGCGCAGAGGCAACACCCGCCAGGGTGTACGGACTATTTGAGAGTTAATGGAATCTAAAATGAACTGGTCTATTTTGATGAAAGTGATGGACTAAATACTGGGCTATGGATAAAAAACTATTATTATTATTATTATTTTTATCTGTGTCGGACCGTTTTGATTTTTTTGATATTCTGTTTTTTAAAAACTCTAAAGCCAACCAAAAACGGCCTTTTTCATTGTGGCGCAAAAAAAAGGTGTGATACTCAAGATTGGTAACAATTAACCAAAAAAGCTAAACGGTCTGACATAGATTATTTCATTGTTATTCAGATTCTCAAATTTCGTTCCGATTGATTAAGTTTTGAAGGAGGAAAGAGTCGAGAGCGGAACCTCGATTTTAAAGATTTTTTGAAATATCTTTTGACCGAGTTGTTCTTAATGGACAATTTTTTTTCAATAAATCTAGTTAATAACACTTGTATACTTAACTAAAATCCCCAAGTTGAAAGGGGGCTCCTTTCCATTTTAGCATTTTCGCTACCGTATCCTCTTAAGGGCGGAAAGTAAAGGAATACGAACGAGAGACTGTTTAAAGCCTGACGTCGAAGGTAAAGGGCTTTAATAACTCGAGTTTGTAATCCTTCAGCCGCCCGTGATACACAATGTTTTTCATCACACTCGCGAAGTAATATTTAACCAAATTTTAAACTTAACGTATTGAATTACCTACGCTGACATTTCGAACATTCGTCCGCCATCTTGTTATATTTGACAGGTCGTGGAAGGCCCCACCCAGGTATTCACTTTACAGGTGGTAAAACAGCTCATTACGTATCAGTATGCAGGCATGTAATAACACCGTTTACGAGCGAGTGTCAGGAAAAACATATTACTACTTGTAAATGACAATGAAGATATTTACTATCATAGTTATTCATTGAAGCATAACGCACTATCTTATGCTTGCAGCTATTATGTTACTTTTGATATGGATCATGTCATAGATTAATTACAATTTCTACAGAGTACAGACAGGCTACATTAAACCATGTGTGATACATTTTTCCGCTTGTATATTTATTAAAGTTACCAAAACCATAACTATATTAGGTAACTTTTTACACGTGTTGTTACACGAATTTTCACCGCTCATTGCACTTCTTACGACAGGTTCCGGATTAGACAGGTTCCAAACAACCATATACAGGGTGGATTAGGTACAAAGTAAACTTTTACTTAAAATTGTAGTTGAGTTGCCAAACAACCATAATATATATTAATATACTAGTGACTTCGGTTTTGTACGGGTTGTATTACAATTAAACTAAACCTTCTTTTTGAATCACTCTATCTATGAATGAATATAAAAAAAATGCATCAAAATCCGCTGCGTAGTTATAAAGATCTAAGAAATTGTGTCGCTTAACTTCAAAAGTAGGTAAATCCATTCTGCTATAAGGTTGATTATCTTTCAGATCATATTATATTTTTTATATAATCAACCTTATAGCAGAATGGATTTACCCACTTTGAAGTTATGCGACACAATTATAAATTTATAATTCTAAAGTATAGAGACGGACAGCGGGATCGACTTTATTTTATACATACTATGTAGTGATAGTGATAATAGTGATGTCATGCTCTCCCATGACCGTGTTATAACGCAAGGAGGATGATGATAGAATTATGACAAAGAAACCAAGAAACCGTGCATAGAAGTTTTGTACCTCGAGCATTCGCATTCGCACTTTATCTGAGAGTATAGCGTTACTTTGTTTTGAGGTTAACATCCACGCAAATGACATTTTGTACGGTGCCTCGCGATACGCCGTCATATGCCGTTTTCGCAGATTAGGTTTATGCAAAACACTGATTTAAACTTTACGATTATTACATATATGTGTAATTATTTTTTAAATCGTCTTCTCCGAGACCACGGGGACAACGCCGCCCTGCAACGTTGGAGGTCAGTTTAATATGTAGTCATACGCTATTAAGTTCCGATTTAAAAAATAATTATAGGTAAGTATATGCATTCTTCAAAAGTTTAAGCAATACCTATGTAATGAAATAGGTAGTGTCTCCATTATAAAACTACAAGTAGTTTATAATCAAAATTAACAATTATATTATTATTATTAACTTTGCTTGGCAGAGTGCCGAGCGTTATAATTATTCCGAAATATAATTGTCTATGCGAGTGTCTACAACTACCTTACTTAAATCATATTGTCATAGTCGTTTTTTTATGAACTGAAAGCAGTGGAAGTTCTAAAAATAGATGCGAAAGGCCTCATTTGAGCATATTGCTGGCGACTTTAAGCGCTTTTCTTCCGATGAGACCAGCGAGATTCTAGCACATGTTGGTTTATCTTTACTGGAGTGATACGGTGCGTGGCCGCACCTGATATAAAACAATTGATAATCTCTACATATGTAATAACCAGTCTTACTTGCGCAGGCGCGGGGCTTGGTGCAAAAACCAGTGAAAAAAGTGTAAAGTTGCTAGTATCCGTTCGTAGAAACAACGTATTTCTTTCGTTGTTTTTTTTGTGTTATACCTACATGTGGCATTTGGTCTTCGTTGTGGTTCTTATTTGTTGAGGCAAAAAATGTCATAGTGCAAGTTACAATGTGTTAGAGAAGTAGCCAGATTTATTTACATAAATAAATATAGATAAAAAGTATACGGCAATACTTTACTAGACGATTCCTGGAATGTTTTATGATATTAAATGGAAAGACTTTTGTTTAAGTAATATAAAGAAATAATGAATATATTTCATTGATAGTATAGATAATTAATTATAGGTTTATTCTCTGTGGCTCACTTATATGAATTAGGCATATTCGAGAAACACACTATAGTAAGTTAATTTCATTTGAATGCTTTAAATATACGTAAGTGAAACACAAAAATGGTAGGTAAAAATATCTACCTATGCCTATCTAGAGTATATGCAAATCATAGTTTTCACGTTGAGCGCGCCCATTTTATGGAAATTTTCTTTTTACGAGTATTGCATAGCGTTGCGACCTAGATGTTTTAATCTACAAAGATAAACAGAGTGTTGAGTCTTATAATTGTCAATTTACTCACTGAACTATTTTTATAATTATACCGATTTTTTTAAATTATAATGGCCAATGGGCGAGTAATAGGCTCTCAATTTTGCGTTAGAATTGGGAATGAACCGAGAATTTTTGGAGACACATTTTTTTTTAAATGTCTTTTTTCTCAGTGAAAAAATATACATACCTATATTTTATAAGTAGGTAGCCTAAGATACAGCGGGGCAAATTTCGACTGGGGGGCAAATGTAACTGGTCTATGTTTTACAATGTTTGCATTATTAAATAGAGTGTCCACCGGTTATATATAAGTACTAGCTTTTCCCGCGGCTTCGCTCGCGTTAGAAAGAGACCAAAAGTAGCCTATGTCACTCTCCATCCCTTCAACTATCTCCACTTAAAAAATCACGTCGATTCGTCGCTCCGTTTTGCCGTGAAAGACGGACAAACAAACAGACACACACACTTTATAATATTAGTATGGATGGTAGGCGTGTTCAGTGGATACATGTAGAAATCAACATCATAGTGTATAATGGCAAAAATGGTTCAGTTACAATTGCCCCCCCCCCCCCCCGTGGAGATTTGTCCCGCTGTACTTTACCTATTATTATGTAACTTTCTGAAAAATAGTTCCTTACAAAGTTCCAATACCATTTTATATGACAACTTTTAAAATGGAAAAGAGCCCTAATGCCTATTTTTAAGTAGGTAAATAATATAACATTGGTCGGGTAATTGACCACTGTCCTGAGTAAGCAATACATAATTTTGATATTAAGTATAACAGTGCGAATATCGAGACACATATCTACATATTTTGTTAACAGAAGAAAAAAAACATGTGATTTCCAACATTTCGAGATAATCTATCATTTTCTGACAGTACCTGATGTGTTTATCTCTCTTCAAGTATCTAACAGGTAGGCTATCAGATGCTGTTACAAATCAGGCACAATTTCATAAACCAGCAGAGTCCAAAATGCAACGTTTCGGCGTAATATTGACGTAACAATGTGATAAAAAAACTAATTTGAGTAGAAGGACTATAAGTAGATAATACGAATGTCGAACGTAGAGAGAACAACGTTACATTAGCCACTTATATTGACCGGGATATAGACCGTGATTACCTTTCTGATTTTTTTCGAGCTCCTGATATATCGACGCAGTTGCATGCATCATTATCACGGAAAACTGAAGAAGACGGGCAACTGATGCATGCAACTGCGTCGAAATATCGGAATCTCGACAAAAATCAAAAAGGTACCTAATCACGGTCTATAAATATGAGTCTAATGAAAATAACCGTGAATCATTCAAAACTCTTAACAACGTTACATTTTAATATCAGATTGATATTTAGGTACAATCAAATGAAAAATGTATAATAATTATACACTGGGTAGGTAATTGATAATGGCAAGACTCTAAACCTTGCTTCTATATCTTACAGGAGCAACTGGAGCAAGGAATATTCTACCCATTTCGACAGAATTTTCAATGCGTATAAATTATTCAATGTTTAAGAGTCGATGATTGCCGAGCCTGTTCATTACAATTAAGAGACCGGCGTGCGTAGCCGAATGCACAAATTAATGCTCACGAAACGAAACGCTCGTAGATATCTATCTCTATCGCTCTTGCGTATTGGCTCGACAGAGCCAGACTATACCTTTCGAGGCGTTTCGTTTTCGTTACGCGTCGTAACTACGGGCTACGGGGCCTGAATATTGAGAATTTTCCATTGAGCCATCTGCATTATCTGACCATATAGATCCTACCATAGTATTTGTATCGTTATGATTGAAGCTTACATATAGTATGGTTTTACTTTTTCATTCACATTACAATATCTTAGCTAATTCCTAATAGACCAATTGAGTGCAATAAACAAATTGAAACAATAATTAGCTGGTCGGGGGGTGTTACAAGGCTGGACAAAATTAAAAACACATATTAGTAGGTACATAAGACGCACCTTTAAAGTCGCGGAAATTCGAAACAAAATGCGCGAGAGCATGTTTGGACATGTGCAGCGCAGAAACGATGACCATATCACGAAAAGTGTAACCACCGAAGCTGTTAGGGTTTCCAAGGGGAAGTGGCCGACCGCTAACAAACTGGACTCTGGCCATCAACAAAGACGGGCGACGGGCGCGCGATCGTCGCGTCTCAACGATGCTTTGATTTCAAATCGCCGTCGCGCGACCATCGACCGCGAAAAAACGATGGACCGCCAGAGTGTTAGATGTGCCGACCCCAAGTAAATGGGATAAGGCAAGGATAATGATGACGATCTTAGCTAAATTCCCACATAAGACAAGTTTGTATGACTGTACATACATTAGAACAGTCCGCTTAATTAGCAGACTTACAAAATAAATCGTCTTAGCGTTCACACCGTTCTTCATTGCAATGTCATAACGCCCTGACCTTGATATATTTCACACAAAGTATTATAATAAAGCGAGAATACTGAGAAAATCCCAAACTGCCCGTTATTGTTTGTGTTATTGTGATACTCGTATCTTCGTCTCACAATGACAATCTGAAGATACTAACGTGACCCACATTTTAGAGGCTGTAAGTGGGTTTGGCCAACACAATATTCATTATACATATTATATTCATATTTCCATCATTACCTCACCACAACAACAAACATATTGAGTTTGCGACTGAACACAGTAATTCCCTTGATAGGCTAATTACAAAAGGAAGATTTGATTTGACGATTCTACGTATCCAGTTACCTACAAAATTGATGAAAGTCACGAAAATTTTTTGATTAGATTACATGGCGACCTAGTCGACCCACATGTATGTATATTTACCGATGTAAAGATGTTAAAGCGCAGATTAGATATGTTATATAATAAAACGTAAAAAACGATTTTTTTCCTCGACACTGTTACAATTTTTAATAAAAAAGTGCATGACCAAACGAACTAATCTAGGAACGTACGCTTTAACAATTTTTGAATTGGTTACAACAACGGTAGTCTGGGTACGTAACCAAAAATGCACAAACACGATAATATCGTTATCCAGACTACGATTATTTAGGACAGAGCTAGACTGCCTTTCAATCGGTGTCTAGCTCTAGCGTCAACGATTAACGATTGTCATTTGGGCTAGGTCGCCTGATGTGAATTTCTATGTTATATTTTGGGTTTGTTTATAAACAGAATGTGCTAACAATTAACAGTAGATGCTTGTAAATAACTGTGATAACGCGCTCTTATTAATTTCCTGTGAATCATGGTTTATCTTTTATCAGATACCCATGCCATCTACTGATAAGATTTGTAGAGATGTTTAATAAAATGTAACAGTTGGATGATCTCATTGTATGTTCAACTAGTCACTCAGTTTGTTGGTTTCATTTGAAAGTGGAGTTTGTGTAGGTATGTTTGTGTGGTATTTACCTACTTGTTTACCGCCATGTAACATGTACATAAGTAATACGTTTGTATGGAACGGCAAAAAGAAACTAAATTGTGAAATAACATGCCTACATGAAAAACTTTGTAAAGATCCCAGGCCGCGCATAAGATAAAATAGCAGGCTCGCACTTTTCTAAGTGCGATAGGGACCCAGTCTATCGCGCGACCATTCACGACGGCATGTTATAATTTTTCACATCAGGTAAAACTTATTATTTTATAATATAAATCAAAGACAGATTGGTTAGTGGCTATATTTGTATTAAGTTTTCAGTTTTCACATAATAATAAGAAAAGTTTGGCAATCAGAGCTAAAACATAAAACAGAGTCCGAAAGCCACTGTGTATAGTTTTCGTACCTATTTAACCTCTAAATTATTAAAAATCTATTTTTAATAATTTATAGACCAAAAGCCACAGTGTATATTTGTCATATTGTACGATCCGCTCAGATTCGATATGGAACCTTAATGACTCGTCCAGAAAATGTCAGACACAATTTTAGATCTCAATAAAGCCTATGAAGAAAATGTACTCGAAAAGGAACATCCGCGAAGCATTGGTTTGTATAAATCCATGTATACCTATTTAATCAAAAATACCTAGTAGAAAACGGCTACAAAGCTACGCAAGCAATGCAAGGTAAATAAAGTCTCAGAAACAAAATTTTAATCGCAGTAACTCAGAGCTCTCGAAAAGATTGGAAATTCAACCCCAAATAGGGAGAGGAATGTGGTTCTAAGCTTGTAAGGAAGTGTGTTTACCGCGTTCTACACGAAAAAAAAATATCGCAATCAGAACTAGTTTGAGTATTCGCTGGATGCACGATTGGTGCTGCCCTCATTTTTTCTATAGGTACCATAATATGATAGCAAAAAAGTATACAGTCCGCCTGATGGTAAACAAGCAGTGTTACTTGGGCAATGCCGACCCTTTAGAAATCTGTACAGTCCTTTTTTGAAGAACTCCATACTGTAGACGCTCGGGAAAACCTCGGCAGCTCATTCCACAGCCGGAGCTGGACAAAATTTTGTCGGTTTTTTTATAATCTTATTAAATTAGTTCCAACGGCCGCCTCTAGCGTTAATGACTGCGCCAGTCATGTTACCACGTTATTTTAGCCAAATATAAGTAGATCGTAAGTAGCTGACTTACCTACAGGCGAAACACACCGCCCTAGTGGACAGAATGTAACAAATAACTAGGGAAATAAGCATCTTTCTCTTCTAGAAAATATTTTTTTTTTCACCACACCCACTGGTAAAAGCTAACTTTGCTATTCGAAAACATAGCAAAATTCCATTTTATCCACAAGAGTGCAAAGTAATTTCATACAAATTTTAACTTGACATCTTTAGCTGGCTGGTAGAATTTACATATAAATGATGATTTTTAATCATAAATATTGAATAAATTGATAGGTTTAATTTAGTTTGATATTTTATAGTTTATTATTATTTTATAGTCAGTATTTTGTTCGTGTTGGTGTGGTGAAAAAAATTTGTGTGTTGCTACGCTCGCGGTTCAATATTGGAATCTTTCGCTTGCTCGGGTATCAATGTGCGGTTTAAACAACAACTTTGCCCCCTTGTAAAACAAATAACTAATTCTATTCACGTTACCAATAAGCTACATATATTGTTGCAGGATTGTTCACGATCCCGGAGTACCCGGAACTGGAGGCGAGTCGCGGCATGTGGTCTGCGGCCCTCGAAGCTATCCTCACGACCCTGCGGTACCTCGCGCCGGCGACGCTACTCACACTCTTCTGGGGCCAGGAGAGTTTTCTGTTCAGACTGCTGAAGAGCATCGATAACGCTTTCAGAGCAAGTATGTACAGTCAGGATTCTATTCGCTTAGCGCCTTTACATACAAAATTATAGTCAGAAGGGGTCACTCTTCTCTGCAACTGACTGATCTTTATTTTTTCTGAGCGCGTTATAGTTTAAGTTGTAAATTAATGATAAGACAGTAACAGTCGAAGTCTCGTCTAACCCTTCTAGCATTGACATGATTCGAGGAAGGAAAGAAAAAGGTAGTTTAAGCTTCATATTAGATTTTTTTATGATCGCATGATTAGTAAATATTGAGTCAGCTATCATGGCACCTAGATACTTATGAGATAAATCTTAAAGATAAGTGGGACTGATGAAATATTAACACTTGTGGTGAGTTGGTGACTCAAACTCATGTCAAATACCTATTTCTCTATTCCAGTCGTATTCTCCAGCGAAGAGCAGAAGGAAGACGTACTACAATGGCTGGCCGAAGCGGGACCCGTGCGGGTGGAACACCTAGACACAGTGTGGCGGCACGGCTGGATCCTGTGCGGCGTGCTGGACGCAGCGCTCCCGGGCGCGTGCGCCGGACACCCGCCCACCAGGCTCTCCCTCAAGCACGCGCAGACTATCGCTGACCACTACCTTGGCGTTGAGCCGGTAAGGACTGTAACTTTACTACAACAGCTGGATGCGGGTGGAACACCTGGACTCCTTGGACGCGTAGACTATTGCTGACCACTACCTTAGCGTCGAGCCGCTAAGGCCTACTATTGTATCTTCAAGAGCGGGTTTAGTTAATATTTTCTGAGACGATAGATAACTCTTATATAAAAACAAATATGTCTCTGTATCGTTCGCATCCCGCTAATTATGTGGCAGACGCAATCACGTCATTTTGTAGACAAATTTGATGTACCATCGCGCAAAAAGATTACCTAATTTAGTTTATTTCTTTATAAATAATACTGGAACTTATATTTTCCAGGTCTTCTCCCGCCAGGAGCTGGAATCGAATGACTCGCTTAGCAAGCATCAAGAATGGAAACTCGCCACATACTTAGATCGTGTACGCCAAGCCCTCGCCAAGGTTTCGCCTCCCGTGTCCAAGCCGCCATCGCAACGAACTTCTCCTGAAACCTCGCAATTCACCCTCGATTACGTCGCTCGAGGCTCTGGTCTCGTAGCAACTCAAGTTCGAAACAAAGTTAACTTTAAGATTTATCCAACTGCTCAACAATGCCTCGATCCAGGAGAAATCAAAATACTTATTAAAGGTCCACGAGACACGTATGGCATGACAGTCATTCCTCCTATCTTCGGAAAAGCACAGTTGATACGGCAAAAATTACTGGGTCTTCAAGCAAAGCCTGCCTTCACGGAAAATGCTCTACCAATTACACACGGAGCTACCTACATGCGATCTTATGGAAAAAATGATATGAATAAAACTTATTTTATTCCCAAAGATCGTTATGATATTGAAATTAATGTGGACTCAAAGCCAGAACATTCTAAGATTGGTTACATTGTAAGATACGAGGGTCGTCATGAAATCTCTATCACAAGTAGAGGACAACATATTGTAGGATCACCGTTTACAGTCACAGCTTCTCACAATATTATCGATATTCTACAAAAAGAGAGTTTCTGCTTAGAAGATGGAGAAGAAATAGACATTGTTGATGTTAAAACTGATAGAAAAGTTGTTTTACGTATTGTCGACTTTGTCACTGAGAAAATGCTACTAAAAGAAAATGGAACACTGGAAAAAATAAGTGATGATGAAGCCAAAATTTTGATGGCAACTGACGAAAATCAAAACAGTGATGAAAGCATGGGCTCTCAGTCTGATAGGAGCCTATTGGAAAGTCATGAAGAACCATTAAGGCCCCACAGATTTAACACTACCGCCCAAAAAATATTAAAAATGAACAGAATTTGTAAGATATTCAATAGTATTATGGCAGAAAAACAAGAAATAATAAAAAGCAGCAGCGAATCATTTATCAAAAAGGGTCATCCACAAGATGTTCCAGATATTGTTAATTCAACATTAAATGAGATCAATACAAAAAATTATGTTGCGGACAAACGTGACACATTTATCATACCAGAAAATATATCTGTGTCACTGCGAACTGAAAAACCTAAACCTTTATATGAACAAGTAATTTTTAAAGAGGATAGACAATGTTATGAACCTAACGAGATGCCTATACTTGTAAATGATCGTGAAGGCCAGGAATTCATAATTAGTGGAAAGACGCACGATGATAATGTATCTGTTGTTTCATCATCAAGCAATCCTTTCCTCGATAAGACATACGAACAAGGTTATGAAACAGAAAAGGCCTTAGGCGCCTTTATAAATACAGAATATGAAACAAACAGATCTCAAAGTGAAGTAACTGCTGCAGCACCAATAAACATATTTGTAGAAGAAACCGATTCTGACACGCCATCGCCACTAAACACGAATCCGTTTATAGAGCCCGATATTATAGAAAGACCTAAAACTCCAGTTTTAAAAATTTTAACCGGTGACATTGCAAGTCATAAGGACTCCATTTATGTGAACGGCGGACCAATGACTAGCGAATTACTACAAGGCAATGAGTTTATTAACCCTTTCTTTATTCACCATCATTCTATCGATGAGGAAGATGATATACCTAGTAACGTAACCGACTTCATTATTGGTGCCCCTGTATCTTTACCTCCCACTTTAAGAGTACCGACTCCAGAACCGATATTAGCTCAAATCGCTTCTGAAAGACAAGAAGTTCAAGAATGTGTGAATGAAGTTTTTTCGACCTCTACCCACACTAATAAATCTGGTCAGCGTTCCCCAGAATCGTTAACTTTTCATAGTCTCGACTCCGATGCTACAGAAAATGTAGAAATTATTAACATAACCACCGGAGAATATACACCAGAACCAAACACTGAATCGTCCAATATTGCCAAAAGCTTAACTCCTAAAAGAGATATGTGGGATTCAGCATATGTAAGTATAGACGACAGTAACAGTTCCCCTGACACAAACAACAACGAAAGCAGTCTATTGTGTGATATATCGAAATACAGAAAAGATCGTACTGAACACAGTGGTCTTAAATCTGAAGAAATTATCAAAATGGGTCCCGCTGAAAGAGAATTGTGGCTTACTTGTAGTGACTTAAATGTTGATGATAGTTCTAGGATTGAAGAACATAGACCAGCTAAATCAGAAACGAAACGAATGACGTTCACACCAATCATCGAAGAAAATGACCGAAGCATCTCGTCAGCTATGAAAGAAATATCAAGAAATGATTCAATAACTAAACAGGGTGGTCTAGAAACAGTTACAGTGGCGTTTGCTGAACTAAACGACATGTATCATAAATACTTCCCAAGTTCAGATTCTATAACAACAGTTCATAACGAAAATGTGAAAGATATCAATGAGATACATTACACGGTCGAAAAAAATGATATTTATGTCGATTCCGCGTCTGAAAGACTCTCAGATGTGAAAAGACGTGCAACTCAAATAGAAGGCGAGATTTCTGAGGTTCAGTCAAATGTCACTGAATCTGTTTCAGCAAGTCAGACCCTTCAAAATAAGATTATTGAATCTGAAGAAGAAAAGGGTGAAATTAAATTTGGTAGCGAGAATAAAAATAACATTGTTCTCGAACGAAAAAAATATTGGGACAATAGAATACGAGAAATTGAGGCTAAATCAGATGAAATAAAGGCAAATCAGAAAAAGAGACGGCTTTCTACTAAACATCTCAGACAAAACGACTCTTTAACCAAAAAAAGAGGAAGAGACATAGCTAAACAAATACTAAGTGATGGTAACGCCATGACCCAAAACGTGACTGAAATTATAAGACAAAAGTATCCAACTCCACAAGCTTCAATAGAAGAAGAAACTCAAACCGATGTAAAGCTTGTAGAGAAGTGGAAGAAATATTGGGACGATAAACTAGAGGTCGAAAGAGAAGAAACAGACTCGATTCGTTCACGAAGCAGGTCGCCAAAAAGTATTGATTCCCCTATACAACTGCAACCATGTTCTAGCAAGAACAACGATTCAGAACATAGTGCAATTAAAACCCAGTCTTCACCTACTAGACAAGATCTTCCTGAAGAAGTGTTTAAAGCTTTTGAAACAAGTCCAAAAAGGTTTTTTGGTACGTCAAGGAAACAGATTCTGAACAAAATTGACTCTTTTTTTGGAAAACCAGGCGTCGCAGATCAATCATCGGAAGATGCCTGCGGTGCGAAATATGAGAGTGGGTTAGTTTCTAGTCGAATATCTTTATTCCACAATATATCCCAGAAGGAGCCAGTTGAATCCTGGAAATACAGAAAGAGTAGATCAATGCATAACATTTATCATCGCAAAGATAGTGAGAAAAGTATAGCGTCTGCAGATGAGGTGTTATCAGTTGATGTAGAAAATAAGCGTTATGAATGCGAATATCTAAAACGAAATAACAATGGCATAAACGCAAGTTGTGAAACACTAAGCAATATTAATAAACCAGAGGAGACATCCTCATTAAAAGACAAGAGAGCAAGAATGACACACAAAATCTATCACAAAACATTTGATGAAACATTTAATCAAAAGCATGGCACAGAAAGTGTTCACGGAAAATATATCAAAAATACCATTATGTCCACGGACAGTAAAATTCCAAGAATTAATAATACTTCTTCAAACCTAAACAAAACTAAAATCAGCAAGTCCGAAATGGATATATTTAGCAAAACGGCTGTGAAAGTACCACAGGATGATTTGGACAAACATAAATCTTGTGAAGAATTGCCGAAAATAAATATAAAAAATGTTATATCGATTTTTGAATCGGCCTCCAAAGCAGTTAAAGAACCAAAACTTTTACGAAGACCTTCGACGAAGAACACCGAAGCGAAACCATTGCAAGTAGTCAGACAACTTTCAGGTAAACAACAATATATAGATTATAGATTAATGTGAACCTTCCTTGACGACATTAACTATGATGAATGATTCTGAGCACATATCCATTATTTTTAGGGCATGTTTGATTTACGTAATATTATATTTTTTTGAATAAAGGTGCTAAACAAGTTAGGTTAGGTTAGCTTAGTTGTACGCTTAGTTGTGCAAAATCGATGATTTCTCTGCAATGATTATGTCTCAATAACATGAACTTGATCCTCACCTACTACCAACAGCTTATTATTTTATTTCCAGGTGCCACAAAACCTGTCTGCACATCATCGAATTCAACGTCTACTTCATGTTCCCCGTTGAACTCATCTTCGTCCGGAATTTCTTCTTCACCGTCAAACTTATATTCTACACCTAACTCCACTTTATCTCAAAGCGAATTTAAACCAATAGAACCTCGACTCAGCCATAAACGATCAACTTGGGTTAAAAACCATGAAAAAGAAAGTGCAAATAAAAGCCTAGAAAGTGCAACAAGTATGGAATCCATAGATATAGAGATTATATCCATGTCTGATAAATGCAGCCAAAGCAATTCTGATATGGAAGTAGAAATAGTTGAAAGCAATCCAGAAATTACTCCAGAACCAACACCTGATAGAGAGATAGTACCTGAACTGAAAGATTACAAATCTCGTTTCAAAATGGCCAAGAATTATTTCAAATCTTTGGAAGAGCTTAGAGAGCCTAAAAACCTTCAAAGCTAAATGAATGCGAGTTGATGTTATACAGCACTTCAGACGAGTCTCCAGACCATGAGAGGCCGCAAAAAAGAGTCAAGAAAAACATAAAATCCCATTCAATGCCTTCTTCAGAAATATCTAAGGCTTGGGAAGAGATGCATGTCCAAGACAATGCATCGGGTAACAGCAAACTGGTTAAGATATCGGAGAAATTCAATGTAGAAGACTTATTTAATGACGTGATGGAAGGTAAGCTAAGTCGTCAAGGTAGCTTAAGGGGAATCCCACACAAAAAGGCAGTTTTAGAGACCTTTCGTTCTATGGAGAATGTGTCCATCAATAAACTGAGCTCTTATGAAATGGCTATATCGCAGTTGAACCAGTTTGCAAAAGAAAACCAAATTAAAAACGCGCAGACTTATCTCACGGAATACCCTTACCTACCTACGACGGATCCTTCGAAATATCATTCGCGGTCTGACGCTAAAGCCTCTGGCCTTATATCTATGAAGGAGCTACTCAATAAGAAGCCGAGAAGAAACAGTGTGCCAGACTTGAGACTAAACCCTACTTTCACCGTCGAATTGTAATTAAAAATTAAATACTTGAATGCAGTAGAAAGCTAAGTTATTATCATAGAGGAATAAGTACGGGAAGAGTTGTAATGTAACTCCATACATCAGTAAATGCGGGTTATTTGTATAGGCATAGTTAAGTGACATCTAGCGACAATCACGCGTCAAATAGCGTGAATTATCAGTACCACTACTCGATACTAGGTGGCAGCAGTGTCTCGTCTGCCAAAAAAATAATATTAGAACAGTTTACAACTTATATTACAAGCAGAAGGAATTGAAAACAGAATACTGATTTCATTAGACTCTTCGTTCGTCGCGACGTCTATAGAAAAGTAGCAGTACTGATAATTTATGCTAATTGACGCGTGATTGTCGCTAGATGTCACTTAACTATGCCTATACAAATAACTCGCATTTACTGATGTATGGTTACAACTCTTCCCTTACTCATTCCTCTATGTTTATTATATATAACAGTACAGTATTTACTAGTACCTTATAGTGTTTACGATACTCTTAGAATCAATAATTTAGGTGTTACAAAAATACCGGTCTCTATAATATATAGAATGTAAGAAAATTTATTGTACAACTGTACAGACATTGAATCTTTATTATTATTAGCAATAAGATTATATTGTAGTTATTTATTACCTTGACAATAAATTTAAGTTAATTAATACTGTATTTTACTACCTTTATTGTTCACAGGGGATTAATTACAAATAAAATAATCAAAATGAAAAAGTGCAATACTAAAACGTATTTTATTCCATAATTACGTATTTACATTGTTATTAGGTTGAGATCTCACTTTGGCCGATTCTTGAGATTCCACTATCATGTTTATCATAGAAATATGATCATAGGCAACATGCCATCCTTTTTCTTCACGTTGGAGAAAAAGGGAGGGTCTGTATGATCATATTTCTTTGATAAACATATGATAGTGGACTATCGGCCTAACATATCATTTGTTTAAGTATTTCACATTAGAATTAAATTAACGTATATTTAAAATCATAATTTATAATTCAGTAATTTACCAGTACCAAAAAAATAAATTAAATATTTAAATATTACTTGATATGTATCTGCACATAAGTGGAGGCCGAATCTGCCCGCCGCCACTTGAGCCAGGCTTGCAGCTTGGGGTCGTTCCGGTCCCCTCTGGCCTCCAGCTGTTGGTAGTAAGCCTCGCGAATAATCCGGAACGCGTCTACGCTTCTGTAAGGCAGCTTTGTGATCGGGTCTATGTAGCGAGCTGGTTTCCTGGAGAATTAAATAATTGTATAGAGAAAATAGACTTATATTAATTTTCCCCTCACTAGCTCGAAAACACGTGTTTTGTCCTTTAATACCAGCGGGTAAAAACGCTTTTTCCACGCGCGCGCGCAAACGCGCTTTTATCCACTAGTGGGTAAAGTAATTTGACCTTGAATAAAGTCAAATTAATTACTTTAAAATTGATAAAAGTAGGTGAATCTAGTAATAAAGATGATTTACCACCTGTGGAACTACTGGAAGCAGTGGTAAACGCATTTTTTTGCGTTGTAGTTTGCTCGCTATAGTGAGGGGAAAAGTTTTGTGTTACACTCGGGTGCAAATGTATTTTACTTCTCGTGTGTTAAAAAACTCGCAAGTTCAGGATTCTATTCTCGAACCACTCGCTTCGCTCGTGGTTCAACTATAGCATCCTTTCACTTGCTCGTTTTTCAATTCCACACTCGGCGTTAAAATACAACTTTGCCCCCTTGTATAACAAATAACTATTATAACAAGCAGAAGCTTGTTATAAATTAATTCTTATTTCTTGCTCTTAATTCTCCTGATTTTTAACCCCCGACGCAAAAACGACGGGGTGTTATAAGTTTAACGTGTCTGTCTTTTTGTCCGTCTGTCTGTCTGTGTGTGGCATCGTAGCTCCCGAACGGATGAACCGATTTAGATATAGTTTTTTTGTCTTTACCAAAATTTAAATTTTGTGGTTAGTTTATTATTGAAAGAACCCCAAAGCCATGTGTACATAAGGAAAGGAATGGAAAGTTTTGCGAGGTCCGGCGTAGCTACCGTGGCTCAATTGGTTAAGAGCTATGCACGGATTGCAGAAAATGCACCCGCATTTTCAAGGCCCGCCGGAAGTGTTTTCCTTTAATATAAAAAATAGAGCCTGAACACTAAACTAAGCAAAGCTTGTACTAAAGATTATTGAGTACCAGATGATACTGTAGTCTTTGAGAAAGTCTTGGAGTGCAGCCTTGAACTTCAAGGAGCTTACAAAAATACTATTCAGCTTTTGAGGATCCTTCAACTTAAAGGTTCGCAACGTTTCCAGCTCGCAAGGCCAGTAACAAAAAATAAAAGGTGTATTACGACTGGGGATAGAGTAGTTGAAAATGGCCCCCAGTCGTAATTTCCTCGCTGTACCTTATATAAAAGAAACTTAATATCACCACAATATGCCAGGAGCGAACTCTTAGATTTTTCGGTCACATTATGAGATCTCCAATGCATAATATGGAGAAGTGTATCATTTTGGGGCGAATGAATGGTAAACGCGCTTGGGGTGGGGCTCGTAAGAGATGGTCTGACTGTATGAAGAAGTCGACTGGCAGCAGCCTATACCGTGCAGTCCACATGGCTTATGACCGCGTTCAATGGAGACACGCTACTTGTGGTCGCGATCCTCAGCATTGAGGGAACGAGGAAGAAGATGTAAAAGAAAAATAGATACATACTTCGTGACAGCACACAGCATATCTTGTCTTCTCCTGGGCTTGTTCAGTCGATAGCATTTCTTGAACGCCTTGTCTTTTAGATCGTTGTCGAAGATGAGAAGTGTCCGTTCGTAGGCCAGTTTTGGTTTGACGTAAGCCTTGGCTTTCTTCGGCTTCACTTCTGTACTGTAATGTTGAAAATTAATAGTATTAGTAGTAGGTACTAAATCTCTTTAATATGTACAAAAAGCTTACATGAAGAGATATACTTATCCCTATAAGGAATTGTGAAACGACAGAGTGAGGTAAGTCTTTATTGACATCAAATTGATGTAAGAGAAATATGACGTTTATAACGACACTTCCTCCCTTTGTACTGTTCACAGCAAATTTAGCTTCCAGTGCTGGGAAAATTATAAAACTAAGGCCTGATTTAAACGGCGTGCGAACTCGCATGCGATTTTAGTTACCTTGCGGGCTGTTGAGGTTACGTACAATTTTGCACAACCATCAAATACCGCAATGTAATAAAACTTGTATGCGAGATTCTCGTACCGTCTAAATGGGCCCTAAAGCAATTGCAAAGAAGAGCAAGGCTATTTACACCAAAAAATGCATCTAAATACTTTGCGGTCTAAATACTTTCACGCACCGTATTTTCCCGACAGAGGTCCATAGTCTAAATACTTTCACGCACCGTATTTTTCCACTTTTTTGACAGAGGTCCATAGACAATACGTTATGTGAAAAACCGTGTTTAAACTTGAAAAGGTTGTTTTTGCATTGTGGTGGCGGCGTGACGATACAAATGACCGTCAGCGCGTAGTGACCCTGCTACTATTCTAGCTTCTAACGATTTAAATAAAAGAAGGGTAGACCGCGGTCCCGGATAGTTATGCAGAATCCTTAGCAGGTAAACAATTTCCCCGTTCACGCTGCATTTATTTGACAAAATGTGTCTTCAAAAAAAATCGACCTACCTTATATTCGAAACGTGACCCCAGATTATTTTTTCCTTTAGAGTCATGGATGTTTTCTGACCCGTGTTTATTTTGAGGATAAAAATGTATTTGTATATTAAGAGATATCTTTGTTGTCTTGTAAAGATATGTACCCTTTCTTTGTTAGGCAAACTTTTGGACCGCACCTCGTATGTTTACCAAAAGGTTGTTTTTTATTGTGGTGGCTTGACCTACTTACCGCGGGGGTTCGACCCGGTCATATTTGTTCAGTCATGGATGTTTTCTATGTATATATGAATGTCCTGGGTAATTCTTGATTTACTTTCATTTACATAATATTTGTTTACTTAACTGAACTGATGATACAGGCGAGACTTGCTCAATGCTCATGTGTATATCGGCCGCCATTAATTTTGATTTTCCCTTAGTTGCATATGCGACACCCACGGGACGAGATGGAATGGCTTTTCTGATGCCGAAACCACACGACACACTAATACCTACACACTAGTTCTCGCTAATTTGCCTCTCGCACTAATAGGTTGTTTGGTAGTACTTACACAACATCGTCGATTTTGAACTCGTCATCGGGTCCAATGACGTCTATCTCGATCTTGGTGGGATTCAGGCTTGGCATGCTGTCTGTGTCGGGGTTCATCTCAGGCTTAGCCTCCTCCGGCTTGGGCGTGTCCACAACTGGTACCTCTTCCATGTCTATGTCGCAGGGTGTTATTAAACCTGAAAACAGTAAGTAGGTAGGTTATTTTCATTATAAATAATAAATAAAAAGGCCTTTTATTTCTAGTAAGACAGTAAAATATTACAGACAGAAATTAGAAACTTTATAAATACAAAAACAAAAAAAAAGACAAAAAACAAAAACTTAATTTCTGAACTATTATAGATTAGATGTCACAGCTAAGCGGAGGCCCCGTAAGGACCATATTTTACGTTTACAAATGCGAAAGAAAAACTCATGAAAACTCGAAAATTCGCGTTTTCCGGGATCTAAGGCTACGCTAGATCGATTTTTCACCCCGGCGAAATCGTTAGATTTCCGAGATCGTCGGTATATATAAATAAATATATAAATAAATAAATAAATAAATATACAAGAATTGCTCGTTTAATAGTATAAGATAGATAATGTCACACCAGGCCCCGTAGCCGAATGGCATTTCTCCGACGCCAAACGAAAGCGATACGCCGCTGGCTCTGTCGCGCCAATACGCAAGCGCGATAGAGAATCGCAAGCGAGATATCTACTAGCGCTTCGTTTCGTGAGCGTTTCGTGAGCGATTGTGCCATTCGGCTAGCCACCCTGAACCCTTTATTATTTTCATTGTTATAGCCGATATAGGTGACGTTTTCAACCAAAAGGTACCGCATTGTCGGATGTCGGTTGATTTCGATTTAAATTTATATGAAATATCATCCTCCTTGCTTTATCAAATTATCGCAAGTTAGGCACTAGTTTTACGAAAGGGACTGTCATCCGACCTTCCAACCCAAAAGGTAGGGCCTTATTGAGAATAGTTCGGTTTCCTCACGATGTCCTTCACCGAAAAGCGACTGGGAGATATCAAATAACATTTCGCACATAAGTTTCGAAAAACACATTGTTAGGAGCCGGGGTTCGAACCCTCGATCTCCGGATTGAAAGTCGCACGCTTTTACCACTAGGCCACTAGCGCTTTTGGAATAAACGTTTTATTGACAACCAAAAATAAGTACCTACACTTTTGGTTGAAAATTACACATAGGTATTATAATACGTAAGGTTTATAAACCCTAGTGGTGCCACAGACTAAGACATAAAATAGTAAAAAAATAGTTAGTTACCTTCTTCACTTTTAATGATATCACTCAAAGTGATATCTGTAACTAAGTTGTCAGGCTCTTCTGATTCGATTGGCACGGCAAACGAATGATATCTGAAAAATAAAAGGCTGAGAACTAAATATGCATTGTAACTATTTGTGCTCACATATTATATTTTGCAGTTTACTTACAAATAAACAATTTGTATTTGGATCAATCTCGTTATGGAGGATGCTGTGAAAGATTTACAATGCCTCATGTACATCACTTACTCAGTCATATTTTTGTTGATGAAGTAAAGTATTTAAAAATCAAATGTATGATCAGATATTAGATCGGACAGCGCGGCAATTCTAACTCTTAACTCTACCTTTATATCTTACTTAGATAGTTTGGATTTAAATTATTTAAAATAAAATGTTGTGAACAATTGTTATTGTGATATAGGTATTAGTTAATAGTTATCAATTCCTTTATACTACTAAAATGTATACTGCTTATGTCATGTTATTGTTGTACCTTACAAAATAAAATAAAATAAAATAAATAAAATAAAAATATATAATTACCTGATTACTGGACCTACAATAGCCTTTTTAGTTGGTCTTACTTTTTTCCTTTCAAGTTCAATCTGCTCAAACCGTTCTGTAATAGAAATAAATAATTTTGTAACAGATTACCTTGACCCTTGACCTTTTTATATATGTATTTATGTGTGTATGTTTATGTATGTTTATGGTTATACTTATTTATGTATGTCTATTTGAATGAGTGTTTTGTGTTGTTTGGTTGTATTTAAATTCTACTTCTCATGTTTCTTAGAGCCACCTACCATATATTCTGATTATATTAACTCCAGTACCCAAAGGTTGTCTGGAAGAGATCGCTCTTAAACGATAAGACCGCCTGTTGTTACCTCTGTTTAATTTGTTTTGTTTCTTGTGTATTACTTGTAAACTATGTGAGGTGTGCAATAAAGAGTATTGTATTATATTATAATGTCTTTAAACGAAAATCAAACTTAAATGAATTTAGATTCAGAACATACACATCACACAGCCCACAATCAGGAACATAATTCCCCATTAGGTTGGAAGGATAGACTATAGCCTATAGCATAAGTAAAAACTAATTTAAGAACTGATCCACTTTTTAGGAAGGAATTCAAAACTGGCAGAACTAAATTCAAACTCTTTCAAGATTATCGAAGTATTGTATAGATCTCACTCTCGACTAACTCAGCTTTCAAACAAAAAAAAACTAAATGGAAATCGGTTCATCCGTTCGGGAGCTACGATGCCACAGACAGACACACACACACAGACAGACAGACAAACAGACAGACAGACACACACACAGACAGACACGTCAAACTTTTAACACCCCGTCGTTTTTGCGTCGGGGGTTAAAATACGAGGATAATTAAAATTTTGAAAAAACCCCCGACCGCGACATAGTGGACCGATTTTCATGAAACATGGCTAAGAACACTCCCGACTAACTCAGCTTTCAGACAAAAAAAAACGGCCAAAAGCGTGTCGGGCTACGCTGTGTAGGGTTCCGTAGTTTTCCTTATTCTTCTCAAAAACTACTGAACCTATCATGTTCAAAACAATTTTCCTAGAAAGTCTTTATAAAGTTCTACTTTTGTGATTTTTTTCATATTTTTTAAACATATGGTTCAAAAGTTAGAGGGGGGGGACGCACTTTTTTCCTTTAGGAGTGATTATTTCCGAAAATATTAATATTATCAAAAAACGATCTGAGTAAACCCTTATTCATTTTTAAATGCCTATCCAACAATATATCACACGTTGGGGTTGGAATGAAAAAAAATATCAGCCCCCACTTTTATACATGTAGTGGGGGTACCCTAATAAAACATTTTTTCCATTTTTTTATTTTTGCACTTTGTCGGCGTGATTGATATACATATTGGTACCAAATTTCAGCTTTCTAGTGCTAACGGTTACTGAGATTATCCGCGGACGGACGGACGGACGGACGGACGGACGGACGGACGGACGGACGGACGGACGGACGGACGGACGGACGGACGGACAGACAGACATGGCGAAACTATAAGGGTTCCTAGTTGACTACGGAACCCTAAAAAACTAAAGCTAAATCGGTTCATCCATTCTAAAGCTACGATGCCACAGACAGACACACACACACAGAGAAACAGACAGACACGTCAAACTTATAACACCCCATCGTTATTGCGTCGGGGTTAAAAACAACCATACCCAAGCTCTTCAAGTTTTCCTGTTCAGTTATGAGTGCTTCTTCTAATAATTCCTCTTGTGATGGCATTTTTTCTTCTACTTTTTTTGGTTTCTTCTTCTTCAATTCAGATCTTATTTTTATCCTCTGCTGTGTTTCCAAAGATTTTACTGCTGTACTTTTTCTTATAGATTTTCGTCCTGTAAAACAACCAATTTTAATGTGAATATTTTAAAAAATATACATGTACTCTAGGTGTTTTCAAATGTAGGTATGTCACTTTTAGAATTAAATTCAACAAACCTATTGAGTCATTTAACAAGTATTCAGAGTCTCCATCTTTCTTGTCAGATTTAGATTTCTCCGGTTTATCTTCTTTCACTCTCTTTACTACTTCTTTTCTGGGTGCAGCTGCTTTCTTTTTCTTGGGATCCTGGATCATAAATTGCACTAAGTGAAATGTGTACAATAATAAATAAATAATTGATTTCCGGGAATCGAACCCGGGTCTTCAGCTTATGCGGCTAACGTCCTTACCAATAGACCACTCGCCCACGTACACATTGTGGTCTAGTAGTAAAGACTTTAGCTGCGTAAGCTGAAGACCCGGGTTCGATTCCCGGCTCGGCCACCAGTGGGCCTTGTCGTTTTTTCTTTCGTGTATATATAAGTTAAGGCTGATATGTGTATACTGTGTGTTTATGTTTAATTTAATGTGTAGTTAATATTTTTCTGTAAATTTATATATTTAATATTAATAAATTATTTTTATTAAAATGATTATTTATACAAAGGATTGAATATTGATAATGATAACTTTAAGTACCTAAAACATAATAAATATATATTTATATATAGTAGTGTGACTACTTGAAAAAAAAGAACAAATCAAAAAATATTTAATAAAATAATTTGATTTATTCCCTAGTTGTAATTTATTTTTTTTAATCTTTAAATACATCTTATTGACAGACTGATAAACTAAATACTTTTTGTTGAATTTGGGAAATAAATTAAGACAGTTAAAAAATTTTAACATTATATACCAATGTAGGGAACAAATCAAATTATTTTATGAAATATTTTCCCGGCTTCGCCACCAGTGGGCTTGATCGCTTTTTCTTTAGTGTATGGTATCTAATTCAGTTTATAATTATTATATACCTTATATGCCTTGGTGCCAACAGCACGTTTCCTTTTTTCCTCAATTTCTTGATCAGAAACTGGGTCATCATTTTCATCAATATCAAAATCGGAATCTACAATGTCGTCTGCTTCCTTTTCTTCACTAAAATAAGCAATACAACTTAAATTAAAATACCTTTACAAAAACTATTACTAATGGAACCAAAAGAATCATTACTGTAACTTATGTGTATTTTTTCAATTACAAGGCTACTCAGGATTAAATAGTAGTTTTCTAATGCTAAACGTTTATCTAATAAGTAAGGTTTTAATTTCCTTTCAAATTGAAGCAAAACCATGATTGCTTAGGATGACTATGAATACAATAACTACTAGACATGAGTTCAGTTGATAAGGGAAACCTATCAAAATATTTTGTGTGGATATTTTTGTGTGTAGGCACTACTTACACATAATCTTTATCTTCTTCCGTTTCTTGAAACCCTCCATAAGTTGTTTTATAGAAATCATCTTCCTCTTCTTCGTCAAGTAATTTTGCCATTCGATTTCCGGCATTGGCACGCTTTTCCCGTTGAGCCATTGTAGTAAAAGTCAGTCAGATATGTGCGATAGTTAAAATGGAATTGAAACGTGTGTAGTATTTATAATATTTAATATCCACGAGAATACCTTGAAAATAAATGCACTACAACACCCAATCAAGCAGCAAGCAGCACCGCAAGTGGCATTGGCATCGCTATTCTGTTCTGTCAGTGTCATTGTCACTGTGTTGTCACTGTCACTCAAATGGAAGCGTTCACTGGATTAAATCCAATGAATTATGATCAAAAAAATATCCAAACTTTTATCACTAAATATAATGATCAAGTAATAATTGGGCCTAAGCTTAATAATTTCGTCAGGAAATCCCTTATAGGAAATCCGTTGCGTCTGTGAATTTCATTTCACCATTGATATATTAGCGGGTGCACACACGGGCGACAAAGTCGCTCGGCGAAAGTGGGTTCACTTGCTGGTGTATGACTCCCCACAGACAGTCTTAAAAATTCATAATCTTAAAAAAAACTTGTATGCAATCTGACAGTTCAAACTGACACTGACAAGACACTGACAGATCTGAACTGTCAGATTGCATACAAGTTTTTTTAAGATTATGCATTTTTACTGTCTGTGGGGAGCCTATAGACTCCAATACATTCCACAAATCTTCAATTTCCGAACAGACTCTAGCATTACTAGCCCATAGACTAGATGCGTGTGACGAAAAAGGCTCCCCACAGACAGTCTTAAAAATTCATAATCTTAAAAAAAACTTGTATGCAATCTGACAGTTCAAACTGACACTGACAAGACACTGACAGAGTTCTGAACTGTCAATTGCATACAAATTTTTTTAAGATTATGAATTTTTTAAGACTGTCTGTGGGAGCCAGCAATCTGACAGTTCAAACTGACACTGACAAGACACTGACAGATTTGAACTGTCAGATTGCATACAAGTTTTTTTTAAGATTATGAATTTTTAAGACTGTCTGTGGGAAGCCTTTGCCTTTGGCTTTGGCTTCCCACAGACAGTCTTAAAAATTCATAATCTTAAAAAAAACTTGTATGCAATCTGACAGTTCAAATCTGTCAGTGTCTTGTCAGTGTCAGTTTGAACTGTCAGATTGCATACAAGTTTTTGACGTGATAACGTCTAATAACTCGTTACTACGGGCAGCATGCACGAAAAAGATGACGTCATTGTCCCGTTTCGCAATATAGTTTTTGTGCCATCTATTGGCGCGCGTTGGAACTAAGCGGCTGATCGATGCGGATCGATGCGCTCGGTATGGTTATAGCGTGTGGCCTAAGTAAAGCACCACAGCTGGGACAGATGGCGCGCCCGTGTGTTGTTCTCGTTAAGCTGAGTTTAGACCAGCAAGTTATTGCTGCAAGTTTTGAGACGCAACTATAGGTAAGAGTGAGTGGCAAATATCTGCATCTCTTTCTAGCATATACTTCTGTCTCAAAACTTGCAGCAGCGCCGCAGAGATGGGCAAATCGTAATCGATTCCGGATTACACGATTACTTGATTTTACTTTGTAATCCACTACTGGGTGTCAGATTACTTGTAATGTAATCAAGTGAAACGGAAAATTACCATTACATATAAAGGAATCACTTATCATCTATACAATAATTACTATTACCAATAATTCGGAATCATAGTCGATTCAAAATAACTGAAATTATTGACTTGATTACTTTCAGATTACAAATATGTAGTACCCATCGACCTACAATAGGGACTGAGCTCACACTTTTTTTGCCATACTAAATTGAACCTTATCACCTGCGCATAAAGGCGTTCTTGACAGACTAGCACAAGTGTGTCCACATGAGAGGGTCAAAGTTGGGGCTGGTGTCCCTCTCGCATGTGTGACCAGTGTTAAAAAATTACTATAGTAGTAGTATTTTTACCTGTATGATAACTAAGTTTATAAACTTCTTAAATTATTTTCGTATTATATTGAGGCAAGGGTATTAATACCTTGTAACGAATTGGTAAGTCATTATTATGAAGCCATAAAACCAAAAAATTGCGCAATTATTAAAAACCTTTAATTGGGTATTAGTAGATTTGGTAGTAACTTTGAATATTGACTGGTATCCCCAAATGATGACAGTGATGACGTCATTCAAATGATTTTGATAGTGGTAATAAGTGCGAGAGGGACACCAGCCCCAACTTTAACCTCTCATGATTGGTAAGTCATTATTATGAAGCCATAAAACCAAAAAATTGCGCAATTATTAAAAACCTTTAATTGGGTATTAGTAGATTTGGTAGTAACTTTGAATATTGACTGGTATCCCCAAATGATGACAGTGATGACGTCATTCAAATGATTTTGATAGTGGTAATAAGTGCGAGAGGGACACCAGCCCCAACTTTAACCTCTCATGTGGACACACTTTTTGGGCTAACAACTCATTCTGGTTTAATTATAATTCTGTGGTAGTACCTCAGATTGCTGACTGTCACTTTGACACAAAAGTCATCATGGGTGTCGTAAAATAGGTTTTAGGGGGTGCTGATTCCAAAATTAATGACCAATTTGGAATCCGACATTGCTGACTGTCACTTTGACACAAAAGTCGTCATGGGTGTCGTAAAATAGGTTTTAGGGGGTGCTGATTCCAAAATGAATGACCAATGTGGTATCTGACATTGCTGACTGTCACTTTGACACAAAAGTCGTCATGGGTGTCGTAAAATAGGTTTTAGGGAGTGCTGATTCCAAAATTAATGAACAATGTGGAATCTGACATTGCTGACTGTCACTTTGACACAAAAGTCGTCATGAGTGTCGTAAAATAGGTTTTAGGGGGTGCTGATTCCAAAATTAATGACCAATTTGGAATCTGACATTGCTGACTGTCACTTTGACACAAAAGTCGTCATGGGTGTCGTAAAATAGGTTTTAGGGAGTGCTGATTCCAAAATTAATGAACAATGTGGAATCTGACATTGCTGACTGTCACTTTGACACAAAAGTCGTCATGGGTGTCGTAAAATAGGTTTTAGGGGGTGCTGATTACAAAATTAATGACCAATGTGGAATCTGACATTGCTGACTGTCACTTTGACACAAAAGTCGTCATGGGTGTCGTAAAATAGGTTTTAGGGAGTGCTGATTCCAAAATTAATGAACAATGTGGAATCTGACATTGCTGACTGTCACTTTGACACAAAAGTCGTCATGGGTGTCGTAAAATAGGTTTTAGGGGTGCTGATTCCAAAATTAATAACCAATTTGGAATCTGACATTGCTGACTGTCACTTTGACACAAAAGTCGTCACGGGTGTCGTAAAATGGGTTTTAGAGGGTGCTGATTCCAAAATTAATGAACAATGTGGAATCTGACATTGCTGACTGTCACTTTGACACAAAAGTCATCATGGGTGTCGTAAAATAGGTTTTAGGGGGTGCTGATTCCAAAATTAATGACCAATGTAGAATCTGACATTGCTGACTGTCATTTTGACACAAAAGTCGGTATGGTTGTAGCGTGTGGCCTGAGTAAAGCACCACAGCTGCGAATATTAGGGCTCTAAGATTAGTAAATGGCACTAGCACTTTAATAAAATTAACGCGTGTCTCGCAAACGGTCTAGGATACAAAATGACGACTTTTATATAGGTATAAGTTAGGTTCGTTAGGTATCTTCAAACGGCCGAAGGCTCCTATTCTGTGCAGTTTCTGTAATAAGCGGGGCTCCGTCGATATCGCTTTCTGTCTCTGGCGCCTTAGTAATGCTACGGGAAAATTTTGCAACTTTGCACCACTCTAACTCCTAAATTAGTAGGTTTTAAAAAAACTTTAATTTATAAAAGATGCTTATTTTAATGCATTCTTTCTAATAAGAACAAAACACTATGCTAGAAAGAGTGCAGAGGAAGTTCTGTAGGCACATTTACAAACGACTGTACGGATATTACCCATATATGTATCCATCTCTATTCGTAACAGGAATGGTTGGTCTTCAAACTCTAGAAACCAGACGGAAACTGCTGCATATTATGCATTACCGCCAACTGTTTCACCATAGAGTAGATGACGCATCCGTGCTTGAGAGAATGGGGCTGCAAGTGCCAAGAGCGAATGTGGTGGTTGGCATGCCGGGCGCGGTGCCGGCGCGGCGGCGGCGGCGCCTGTTCGCGGCGGCCGGCGCACCGCTCGAGCCCGAGCTGCTCTTAACCGCATCATGTTGGAGACAGACGATATTGACACATATTTGCTGATAGTGTTGGTGTGTTTTACAGAAAACTCTTAAGGTTCATAGACTCTACACTCCTTAGGTGATTAATGTAATAACCATAGTTTAACTTTTAAGTGTGTTTGCTTTTATTTATGTCAATTTAACATGTACATAATTATATTACCACATATTTTGCTATACTCTGACCGCCCCTGTCTATACTACTGTAATGTTTGACGTTATCACGTTAAACTACCGTCCGTAAACCGACTTTACAGACAACCAATTTTTTTTTTAAGATTATGAATTTTTAAGACTGTCTGTGGGAAGCCAAAGTCATCGAGCGACTTTGTCGCCCGTGTATGTACCCTCTTACAAAGGTCATATCATATGTCAATATATTTTTATACTGGCAATCTCATTTTATTTGTCAAAAATCAAACAGAACCGCCAAATCGGCCTGGGATTGGGAGCACTCTGATAATAACTATTCAATTCAAACTATTGTAGTCGAGAAAATTAAGACAATACCGTAATACTGAAGGATAAAATAAATAATGCTAATAGTAAATTACATGTAGGAATACATTAAAATATAATGTGTTAGTGTTAATCACCGTGCTGATGGCGTAAAAAATAGTAAAATATTACATTGTGGATGTTAGTGAAAGAAAGTTTGTGTATATAGCTGCATTTTATTGTGTGGCTTTTATTGCAGTGCAGACTAAACTATTGTAAACGGAACGCGCTAGAGAAAATGTCATGTACTAAAACAGTATTGGACTATTTAAACGAGGATTGTTGGAATCTTGTACTAGGTTATGTGCCTTTGCAGGATGTTATTCGAACAGAGCGGACCTGCCGCCAATGGCAAAAGATGATACTCGCCTATTTGTCTCGTAAGGAATATGTCTATTAAAATATTGATGAATTTTATATCCATTTAAAATTAATATTATTATATATATAACATAGTTATGTGGATATTGAAAATATTATTCAAATAGCATTTCAAATTACCTATCAGAACATAAACTTTAAATTATTCTCCCTTACAGATACTCGTATTTGTGTAAAAGTAGATTACAGATTCCAGGATGATGAAGAGGTTACAGGGGTAGTTCAGAATACTCATTGTGTCATTCTAAGAGAAAAATATATGGCCTCATTTGAGAGTTGGACATTGAAATTGGGAACATCAGTAGTGGCTGGCTCTTGCTCTGAAAAAAGTTTAAAAGTCATTGGAGAAAACTGCCCTAATTTAGAAGGTGTTATGGTAAAGTATTTAGTATATAATGTGAACTATGTATATTCTGCACTTGTTTTGCTGGAAATAAAATAAATGAGCTTGAATTTTAAATAAAACTTCTATGATTGCAGTTTCTCAATTTACCTGAAGAAATGTTATTGAACAATCAGTATGAAAACTTCCGACACCTGCGTAAGCTGCGTTTTATAGATTGTATCCCAGTAAGTAATGCAAAATAGACAATAATATATATATATATATATATATATATATATATATATATATATTTTTTTTTTAGTATGGATAGGTAGACGTTTGACCACGATCACACCTGATGGTAAGTGATGATGTGGTCTATGGTGGAACACGCTAACACAATAATAATATTTAATAAATAACAATATTTTTTTACTTTCTTTGTTGTAATAAAATGTAAATGTATAAATAAATATTTGTGATACTTGATCCACATTCAATTTGTTACAGATGACAGACAAGTCACTCAGCCAATACATAGCTAGTCCTGTCTTGGAGGAATTGTTAATCTGCTTCAATGTTCAAGTTACTGGGCAATGTTTCACAAACATTCAATCAGCAAATTTTAAAGCCCTTGTTTTTAAATATTGCAAAGCTTTGGCATGTCAGCTTTTGGCTTTGGCCAAAGAGCACTTTAGTGAATTGACAAAGCTGGTGCTTGAAGGTATTAACGCTGTTAATATAGAAGGTGATTTCGATGAAAAAGATGAACCGTTTGGTGACATAGTGTTAGTGCTAGACAAGACAAAAAAGTTAGAATATTTGTCTACATGGGAATTCGGGAGGTACCTCGACAATTTCTTTGAGTCGGTATGCCAACTAAGCTGCTTGAAAGAGCTTGAGATAGACACCTATGCAACTGATGAGAATATTGTGGAAGTGACTCGGCGCTGCCAACAGTTACGAGTGCTGAAGTACCAGGCCTGTGGAGGTAATGTGTGAAAGCCTCAGATCACATGTTTGATGACCTCGGCTCCGCCTTGGCCGTCGAATTACATATGATCTGAGACTATTCTTTACCTATATTTCTTTTCGTACAGAAATAATTTATACAGAAGTACCTATTGATTCTAATATATACTTTATACTACCTAAGTACACCAGGGTTGCAAAAATCCGGTATTTTTCTAGCTTGAAAAAAAAAACAGTTTTTTTTGGAGTGTTTTTTTTTCTAAAGTACGAAATCTCAAAAATTTATATTTCTGTTAGCTATTAAACGAATTTAAATTAACAACTTTAATTTCTGGTTTTATAAAACTATCACTTCCGAAATATGTAGTTAGTCGCTATTTACTGTTGGCAACACCACCGCCTCTCCACGCTCCACGCCGCATCGGGGATTCCTCAATAAACGTTTGTATGCAGAATGTTTATCGAATTAAAATGTAGGTACATTGTTATTGTTATTGAAACGTTACAAATCACGAAAAACCATTACTGTCGTATTATGAGAGAGTGCAAAAAGTGTTCTTACGATCCCTTTATAAAAAAATGTATGGGTACTACCCGTTTTTATATCCCACCAAATTCTTGCTGGGTGTGCTGGGTTTTCTCTCTCTGGAGGTAAGACGTAATCATGCACTTCTCACTACTGCCTGTAGCGTCCTGCGTGGGGAGTCGGACTGCCCCGAACTGGTGGAGCAAATGGTGCGTCTGTACGTCCCCTCAAAGACCAGAATTGATTTCAGACCTCGGGACCGTTGCCTACTGGCAGTCCCGGCTTCACGTACTGTAGCGCGCAGGAATTCCCCTCTGGTGCGTTCCTTGGTCCTCCTGAATGCGTTCCTCGCATCAGCCCCTCAGTGCGACTTATTTGCAAGCAGACAGGTTGTTGTACGTGATGAGTGTCTGAGGTTCTGTGAGAGGATTGATGCAAGGCCTACTACAGTTAAAATGTAGGTAAGATAAATTGTGTTTAGATATCTTTTGTTGTTATTTACTGTTGCTGTGTTGTATGTTTTATTCTATGTAGTTAGCAGTGATTTAGTTTCGACTGTTATGCTGTTAACATGTTTTGTAAATAAATAAATAAAATAATTATTTGGAAAACAATAGTACATTACATCAGAGGCCGGGAAAATGAGGATTTCCGGCCAAGTGGGTATATACGGCCGAGCGTGCGTGCGAGCGAGGCCGGATAGGGATACGATTTCACGCCGAGGCATGTATAGTGCTTTTCTCAAACATACAATGAAATAAAACAAAATGCTCTAAAGGACAATATTTTATAAAAAAAAGTTACTTTGCAGGCCTAGGCCTAAAAAATAATATGAAATCCCTTTACAGTCCTCTCGAGTTGTTGCGCCCAAAAAGCGATACTTCCCAGCCCATTTTAAGGAACGTAAAGACAATATTTCATTGCATGTTTGAGAAAAAAAATATTTCGTCACTACTTTGAAAAAATCTCGTATCTCATGCTTCTCCTCAAAGTTAAAACGCAGTAAGTCTATATGCATTCTATACATACCTACTTACTACAATTTTCTTTTCGTTGACAGAAGAAGATACAAGTTTTTTTCAAAGTAGGTAGTGACAATTTGTATCTATTTTTTTTTTCTATTTGCAACCCTAACCTAAACATGTATTATGAATTCGATCCCAAACTCTTGGTAAATCAAATTAGTTTGTAGAATAAGGCGTAGATAGTATTTTATAACTGACAAAATCGACATGGCATCAAGCGCTCATCATTCGATTTTCTTTATCGCAGAGCTAATTAACTGGTCGCGGGCTGCGGGCAGCGTGCGCATACGCAGGCGCGCGGCTCACGCACCTCCACGTGCCTTATAGTAAATATCTGACTGACAACGACGTGGAGGCCTGCGTTCGAGCCTGTCCTAATCTTATGGTAATTAATGAAAATCTTTATTTCAGGAAACAAATTTCCCACCTACTTTAAAATAACTAACAAATTATGACTAGCTTTTGCCCACGGCTTTGCTCGCGTTAAATTCGATAATTGCAGAATGCACCGTACAAACTTCCTCCCACCATTTTTGGGAAGTGGGTGTTCAGAAAAAGACAAAAAGTAGCCTATGTCAATCTCCATTGCTTCAACTATCTTCACTTAAAAAATCACGCCAATCGTCGCTCCGTTATGCCGAACTGAACAAACAAACAGACACACCCACTTTCCCATTTATAATATTAAGTATGGATTATGGATTCACGGAACCGCTGGAACATGACACCAAACACCAAAGCCCTGAACTTTCAGCCAAAATTCTCCTCCTAGGCAAAGGTCGCCAGATGTTAGATCGATCGCTCATCACAAAAAATACTTATTTAATATACAATACAACCCAGGACAGGACTATCGACTTCGCATTTCCCGGTAGGTATAGGATTCGAAAGATTTATTAATAAAATCAATGATTCCAAGTATATTGTATAATGTTTCAGGAGCTGAAAGTGGAGTATTGTTCGTTAATAACGCGCGACGTGTTGGCGCGCGCCGCCGCTGCGCGTCGCGCCGTTCGCGCGCATCCCCCGCTGCGTCTGCTCTTGTCCGACTATGACTTGCGCAGGAGTGATCCTGTAAGTGTATTGGTACACCCAACACGCTTGGCAAACGGCGAACACAAACAAATAAGAAGCCGTATGCCTGTGCTGATTGCCATTGTGTTTGCCATTGATCGGCATGGGCGTTGGTCAAAGAGATGGTCGACAAACTGGCACGTTTGCCAAGCGTGGGGATGGTGTTTGGTGATCGGGTCAAACATCAAGCTGATCAAGCGTATTACGGGGCGGGGCGTGGAGCTTAGTCGGGTTCACAAATTACTTGAGCATCGTCCACTAAGGCCACTCATATTTGCATTTGTTTAATATGAATTTATTGCTCGCCCAACGCGAGCGTCCACTGTCTTATACTTAGACTAATCATATTCCATTTGTATACCTACATTTGAAGTTCTAAAATGTCTAAGTTCAGACACTCGACTATCGTTTTTTTTTGTTCTTTTAACAGGAAAACCGTGAGCCCATACCAACTTTTGAAGAGCTTGACTTACCCTACATTCGTACTACCTAATGGAGATTTTTAAAAACATGCAGTCATGTAAAGAAGTGTTTTCTATGGCTACCTATCATTTGTTTATGGTAGGTATATTATATATACCTGTGCAAATTTGTTTACAGAGAACCTAAACTTACCGCGAACCACGTTCGACTTGTTGCTTCCCTGTCTACTGATAGTTGATACTGATGCTTATACTTACGTGTAAATTTACAAGTGCGACAAAGGGGCAACACGCCGAACATGGGTAATGAATGAGTAATCCACGATAATGTGCTAGAGGCGCCATCTGCGCACTTATGTGTGTGTATTATCTATAATATTAATTAGTTGTAAAATATTTTTGATCTCGAATTGTAAACGTAAAAAAATATTTTGTTGAGGTAAATCCTTCCACTTGAAAATACAACTTTGTAACGTTATTTTGTTGAGGTAAGAGTAATGTTGACTGTTAGGTGTTGTACCTGTTAAGATATTGCAGTTGAATATAATTATATTGTAACAAATGCAAATAATCATAAAATAAGTTTGAAAAAACGTTGTATTATTCGGTACCAGTGACCGAGATAGCCCTTGAACTCGTCCTCGTGAGTAGTCCAGCATATACATACCATCAACGGCTGGTCCCTAAAAGCCGATTCCCACCGGCTTGCCTAAATTGGATTAGCAGTAAAGTACTTAATGTTAAGGTAGGTTTTTTTTGTGCTCAGTGTTGCCTAGCAGAAATTTTCACCAGCCGCCACTGATACCTTACCTACATAATTATACCTTTTGATTATGGTGAAATGTTTCGAAACTAGTGATAAATACTTACTTTATTGTCAAATATCTGGGTGACCGAGCTTCGCTCGGTTCTATTTTATTATATCACGTCTTTATATGAAAAAAAAAACTGTTGTAAAAAAAATAAAAACAAAAACTTAATTTCTGGCCGAAATTCGAAACCCTGACACATGCGATCTGTCTGTGAACATTATTAGATCGACCTCATCGCTGAGCTAAGCGCAGCTATATTATATGGTCGTTAATTTCGCCGCCCGAGAATTCTCTCTTAACAATACAACTACTCCACACGAGATAGCGATAAGGCTTCGCTAGATCGATTTTTCACCCCCAAAAACCCCCACAACAAATTTCAGCGAAATCGTTAGAGCGGTTTCCGCGAACGTCTATATAAATAAATAAAGGAATATACAAGAATTGCTCGTTTTTACTTGTTCATAGTTCTAAAATAACAGTACTTGCTAGTACGGATTACAATTAACAGATGGCGGTATGTGCCTATTATTTCCGGATAATTCTAGAATGCACTTCTGTTTGAAGTATTTAATTTTAAAAATACTACTGAGATAACGGAAGAAGCTTAAAATTCGTAATAATAATTAAAGCACTTAATGAATACGCAAGTTTTGTCATCCGCGAATCATAAGTTAGTCAATGTTTGTTGTTTCGTATCCTTGACCTGTGTCGCCATCTAGTTTGATAATAAGTAGTACCTACATCGATCGAAAGAATTCTCAGTCTTAACAATACAACTACTCCACACGAGATGGCGCGCTTCCGCCACAAAAAATGTCATTAAAAAAATTTGTGTAATTTTCTATTCGTGGTAAGTATTTTTTTCAGTAATATGAAAAATTATTACACCTCGCCCGCGATTCATAAGTTACTCAATGTTTGTTGCTTCGTATACGGGGCCTTGACCTGTGTCGCCATCTAGTTTTTGCAATAAATAGTACCTACATCGAGCGAAAGAATTCTGTCTTAATAGTGCAACTACTCCACACGAGATGGCGCGCGAAGAAAAACTCAAGAAAACTCGGAAAATTCGCGTTTTCCGGGACCTAAGGACAAGTTAGATCGACTTTTCACCCCCGAAAACCCCCACATAACAAATTTCAGCGAAATCGTTAGAGCGGTTTCTGAGATCGTCGGTGTATATAAATAAATAAATATACAAGAATTGCTCGTTTAAAAGTATAAGATAAGCTTTTGCCCGCGGCTTCGCACGCGTTAGAAAGAGACAAAAGTAGCCTATGTCACTCTCCATCCCTTCAACTATCTCCACTTAAAAAATCACGTCAATTCGTCGCCCCGTTTTGCCGTGAAAGACGGACAAACAAACAGACACACACTTTCCCATTTATAATATTAGAATGGATACCATCCCATTAGTCTCATTAGTGTATATGCAGATTGAAGAAACTGTTGAAAGGTAAATAATAAAAATTACATTACTTCAACAATATTTATTCATAATCTATATTCATGCTATACATTGAACCAAGCAAGTCAGATATTAAAATACATAGAACAAATTTACATCAAGTCTTTCGCAGACCGACTTTTAGCCAAGAACGAGCATATACCTGTTTATTCTCATTAAACGCTTACAGGACGTCTAAATACATACATAATATTCTTTTACAAACAAGCAGGAAAGAAACCATATACCTAGAGGTAGGAATAAAAACGATAATTGAGATAGTACGAGTAATAGATATGTAGGGTAATTCTGAATACGCATCGAACACAAATTAAACAGAGATTAAAACGAAAATGTGATTTCACGTGCCTTGACTCATCGACTCATCGTAAAGTTGTACCAAGTTAATTTGACAGCGATTTTGATAGCCCCGGGCAAGAGTTAAGTACCTAAACGTCAGAACTTGTAGAGAATTTAATCACTTCCTTGTGTACCTAGCACATGATTGCCGCGAGATAGATCACACGTCTTCTCCTAATAACTGAATTAAATGACATAAGGACGAGTAGTCTATCTCGCGGCAATCATGTTGTAGGCCTACTGGAGTCAACTTAGATCTGTAGGTAATGTACGTATGAATCGTATGACTCCGTGCCAATTACGCTTAAATATTAAATTGAGCACTGAGGCAAAACATTAATTGGCGTCCAAACATTAGGTATATTCTGTATCTTTAGGTATTTAAATAGTAATGTAAGGTCACGGACTTTAATTGTTGAATAGAGATGCAACGAATAGTTGTTTGGCCGGATACCGGATACCGAATATTCGGCCTAATCATCGGCCAGCAGAATTTTACCTACAATGTAAGCAGGAAGCGGGCGCGTCGTGCAGGTTTTGACTTTTTCGTAGTGAACTTCGCGCGGAGTCCGTTTTAAGTGCCAACTAGTTTTGTTATTATTACATTCATGGCAAAATGTATGTTTAAATGTTAATATGTAACTGTTTTTTACACTTAATTAGTTTACCCCAAAATCATTCAGTGAAAAATAGCACATCCGGTATCCGGCCGGATAGTACGTCACTATCCGGCATCCGGCCGAATATTAAAATAAGGGCCGAATATTAAAATAAGGGCCGGATACCGAATAGTAACCGAATATTCGGTGCATCTCTATTGTTGAACCACTTCTAGCTCACTTTATGCTGGACACTAGGGTGGAGCGAAAAAACACTTTTCTGGAATTAGCAAACCTAATAGTTATCAATCAATGCCCCTTAGTATATGAAGCCTTTGTGCAAATTTTCAGCTTTTTAAATCAACATCTTCTGCCTCCGCATTAGGGTTGAAATTTTGAAAATCTCATACAAACCTAAAAATTCAACTTTCAGATAAAAAAAAAATTTCGGCAGTATTATGTTTAGTATATGTTATTGATACATATCATTATGAGAAACTACAAAAAGTTGCGAAAATAGCGTCAAGAATCGCCAAAGTTTGTCTAGTTTCAGTACATTCGCCAAAATAGCCGCTAAAATACTGAAAATTGGCGATTTTTAACGCTATTTTCGCAATTTTTGGTAGTTTCTTGTAATAATATGTATCAATAATGTATACTGAACATAATACTGCCGAAAAACATTTTTTATCTGAAAGTAGAATTTTCAGGTTTGTATGAGATTTTCAAAATTTCAAACCTAATGCGGAGGCAGAAGATGTTGATTTAAAAAGCTGAAAATTTGCACAAAGGCTTCTTAGACTAAGGGGCATTGATTGATAACTATTAGGTTTGCTAATTCCAGAAAAGTGTTTTTTCGCTCCACCCTACTGGACACGTCATATCTTAACTACGAACTAACAAAATTATTGTGACCTCTTAATGGCTCAGCAAGTAAAGTCCTTCAGTGTACCTAACATTACTGTAACACCAGGGTACGTAGCCGAATGGCACAAACGCTAACGAAACGAAACGCTCGTAGATATCTATCTCTATCGCTCTTGCGTATTGGCGCGACAGAGCCAGACTAGGTATACCTTTCGCGGCGTTACCTTTTCGTTTTGCGACGCAGAAATGCCTTTCGGCTACGGCACTAGAAATATTTAAGTAAGAACATACAGCAACTGAAATAGCCTTAGATATGTCGTACAAAAATGGTAGTCGAATTATGCGGCGAGACAAAGTAACACTGCAGAAGATTACCCACACTTTATAAAAATATCTGTGTCGAAACACACGCACATGAATACAAATTAACACATTCTCATTTTGACGCACACACACATATCCATACACGATTTTTTGTACAATGAATGCAAGAAGATACAATGAAGGGTAGATTACTATAGGCTATTCCAGTTACTAGTGGCGTCTCTTCTCAAAAATAAACCGTATGTGGTTTTTCAGTGACGAATCACAGTCTTAAATACACATATGAAAACTCTTGAAATAGTTGATAGAAATATCCAACCAGGAATCTTCAATTAAACATAAAGTGTCAAGAATTTGAAGATCAGTCAAGATGGGCTAGAAATCTAGCAAAAGTAGGAACCACTCTGGGCTTTCTATTTGAGCCCTTCATGATATGACAAACGGTCGTAACATTATGCTGCGTTCACACGAACGAACATTACCCGGGTCCACACTGCCCGAGCAGCTTCGCGAGGGAATGCCTGCACGTGTGCAGACCTATTCTGAACACCTGACTGAGAGCCGTCATCTTGCGGAGTAGCTTTGCGCACACGATTTTCGCGCGAGGCTGCTTGGTCAATTTGAACCCGGCTATTCGTGAAGGCGTCTCTTTAATTTTGCTTCGATAGTGAAAGATGTCATCAAAATAGCCGAATTCCTGTGGACGCACCCTTACGAAAGTAGCCACAACACAACACGGCTGGCACAATCAACTTAGTTTTATATACCTATTTCAAATATTATATTTTTAAGTAAGTTCGTCAACTTTGTTTAATACCAGAGTACTTCAGGCCTCAGCCAACTTCTGCAAGGTGAAAAGAAGCTAGTCTACTGAGCAATTTGTACTATAGGACCAGTAGGCAATTGAGGATTTTTGGTTTCTTTAACATATAAACGACGACATGTAATGAAAAGTCAAAAAGTATGAAAAGCTATATTTTTTTTTCTACTTCGGTGCTGGTCCCATAGTAAATCCTGACCAGTATTATCTGTGTGCCGTTCTCAAGCAAAGTCACCACACTGTATAATAAGGACTCTCTAACATGTTGTTTGCGATAAGAACAACATGTTAGAGAGCCCTTAGTGCGTTTTCACATTATCCGATCCGATATCGGATGTCGGACCGATATCCCATATATTACTGGCGCCATCTTGGATTTTTTCTATTGAAATCCTTCCGACATCCGATATCGGATCGGATAATGTGAAAACGGTCTTAGCCTTAGCCATTATTATAACATGTTGTTTGTTTGGTGAAGAGTAAATTTCGAAAGCTAAGTATTTATAGTAAGCTGCAATGTGGTTTTACTCGAGAACATGGCATAATATATTCATTTAGCAAAATATGGCTGTGTTGAACAAGCCCCATTAAGATGGTCCAAGACCTTTATGCAATATTCGGGTAATTTCTAACTACAAAGTAACAAGAATTCAATTGCTTAATCAAACCGCGATGTAACGAAAATGGCATTCAGTTCTTGAACCATTAATGGGGCTTAAGGGGCCGTGTCTCGAGCGTCCAAAAGACAAATAATACTGACCGTCATATATCTGCAAGACTGCGGCTCATGTCAATGACAGACAGATCACCCGATGTTGGCCTGTCATTTAATCGCAAAAGGTAACAGTGCCAATTAACTGCTGGCCTAGCAAAAGTGACAATTGTTGACGCTGTGGCGATCGAAACGGGCTCTGTCGCGCCAACACGGAAGAGCAATAGAGCTGGGTACGATAACGGTAAGCGATTCTGACGTTGGCTAGGTACCCAGATAATCTATGGTTCTCTTTACATATTATATCACCAGCCACTGTACTAGCTGAATCATTGCTTCAAAACTCTGTAGTGCAGAGTGAATTCCACGTTAGATTTCCATATGAAGTGCCTCACTGTACGTAAGTCCATGTTCGGGTCCAGTACCTGGAATTAAATATGTCAGATTGAATACAATTATTTCACTACATAGTAGAGCGGCGAGAGGATCTCGGAAAAAGTTGATGTGACTGGAGAGTATACTGCTGACAAGTGGTATCGTTGTGATCGGTACACTTTACTGAGTACAAAATAATGACTTGTCGCATTCTCAGACTGTGGGGGGGTTAACTATAACGTCACGTCACAAAATTTTGAAAAATGAGGTCGATTGAAAGCGGTGATTAAGATTTCTTATATGGAAAAGTTAGTTTTGTTAGTTATTTTTTAATTATCAATTTTTTTTCACCTCACTAGCTCAATTTTTGTCCTTTAATACCAGAACCCCTCCACTAGTGGGTATCCAATTTGACTTTGAAAAAGTGAGGTGTCGATTGAAAGCGTATAACATGCTGATTAAGATTTCTCGCTATATGTGAAAAGTATAGTTTTGTTAAGTTATTTTTCGCTTCGCTCGTGGTTCAATTATCAATAATGCAAAAACACTTTTTTTTTGTATAACAAATAACTCTCTTTTTTGATTTTTGTGACCCAAAAAGGCAATGAAAACGGCCACTTAGCTAAAAAATAAGTTAAGTAAATTATTTAGCTACATTATAAAGCTATCTGTTGCTTTTGAAATTTCTACGATCCGATAGTAAATAAGCAAACTACAAGAACATACCTGTAGGCGGGGAGTACCGCTTGACACGCGTTCCCATACATTTGGCGTCTATGAAATTACACCTCGCGCAAAATTCGTTTCAAGCAGATATACCTCTAATCTTATTCATCGTAACCTATCAATATTGGTATCATTTGAAAGTACAATTAAAGTACTTTAAGAAACAATGTCAATCATTTTCTTAAAATCAATAATCGCCAGTCTACGGTGGTTACAAAGAAAAAAAGCGGGGATGCAATTTGACTGGTTCCCTAGGTTTGATACCCTAGACGAGTTTAAAAGGGGAGGTAAAGGTGACATATGGGTTGTTCTCTGGCCTAAAAGCTACACAGAGGGTCAGGGGAGAAAAAACTAGGGTTTAAGTTTAGTTTTAATTTATTTTTTCTTTTATTGTGTTTAATTTTTTTGTAATTTTATCAAGGATACACGTTGGTTTCTTTTGCTGAAAATTCCCTTTTTTATGAGAAATGTGATGAATTTCATGGCATTTTCCGATAGAGACTAAAATTAACTTTCAAATAAGGCCACATAGTCATATTTTTACTTATATAATATTACCAAGTAATACCGTTTGAACTCAAACGACTTAGAGGTGCGGTTTTTTGACCCAGTAGGTATTAAAAAGTAATCGTAAAATCAAAACGATTGGACTCCGGTCGTTATACACATTAAGTCACTAAAATGAAGTTACCTATAATGTTTTAGTAATTATAATCATCACTTTTAGCCACTTTTCTCAAAACATAATTATTCAACAGAAGTCAAGATAACAGTAAGAGCATATTTATTATTAATAATGCGTTATAAATATGAAATAGTTGTTGGGGTACACTTGTTAAGTACATACAGCTCCTGCAAATACACTCAGTGTCAAAAAAATCACACATCTCAATCGTTTGCGTTGAAGCAGTATTGACCCACATATTAGAGAGCAGGGCACGCAGGCCGCCTCGTAAGACTATGTGTGGCACTGAGGAACCAGTGAAGTCAGGTCTATGGATGGCTACACTGCTGTCCCGCTTGCACTACTCCGCCGGGGCTATTACCCTTAATATTATATAAGTAAAAGTATGACTATGTGGCCTTATTTGAAAGTTAATTTTAGTCTCTATCGGAAAATGCCATGAAATTCATCGCATTTCTCATAAAAAAGGGCATTTTCACAAAAAGAAACCAGCGTGTATCCTTGATAAAATTACAAAAAAATTAAACACAATAAAATCAACAAATAAAAGAAAAAATAACTTAAAACTATACTTAAACCCTAGTTTTTCCTCCCCTGGCCCTCTGTGTAGCTTTCAGGCCAGAGAACAACCCATATGTCACCTTTACCTCCCCTTTTAAACTTATCTAGGGTATCAAACCTAGGGAACCAGTCAAATTGCATCCCCGCTTTTTTTCTTTGTAACCACCGTAGACTGGCGATTATTGATTTTAAGAAAATGGTTGACATTGTTTCTTAAAGGACTTTAATTGTACTTTCAAATGATATCAATATTATTTAATCGTATGGCGATATGTATAAGTAGGCAAAATAAAAGATTATAAGGCAACATCCAAGTCTTGCAACCACTGCACAGCGTTGGGCGCAGCCGCGTAGCGTCTGTGATTGCCGCCCGGGGCCGATCACCAATTTTGCCGATATGCCGCCCCTCTTATTGTGTAATCCATAGATTGAAGGCTATCTCGTGTATTTTTTCTGTGAATTTTTTACCTATTTTCTTAAATTACTTGACTTATAATTATTTGAGAAAATATTTTTGAAATACTTATAAAAAGCTCTTTCATTTGATATGTAACATAATAGAGTTTAAAAAACTTTAATTTTTAATTTTCATTTTTACCAACCAAAAGTGACTGACCTCTACAATTAAATTTTCTTAATTTAAATTGCTTGTCCGTCTTTGGGTCACAGGACATAATTATGTGTGCCAAATTTCAAGTTAATCGGTTCAGTAGTTTTGGAGAAAATTGGCTGTGAGCTGTGACAGACGGACAGACAGACGCACGAGTGATCCTATAGGGATCCGTTTTTCCTTTTTGAGGTAATCCAAACCAATAGCTTTTGTCTTTTGTTCCTACTAAAGAAGACTGTCAACCAAATCTTGGTACTAAAAATGGCAAATTTAAAAATAGACGGCTCAGCGGCTAGTTAATTTCTTGAAACGCGTGCCTTGCAAAACATTGGCGTTGGCGGAATCATCGACGAACCTTCAAAAAATATTGAAAATATAGGGGCGAAGGTTAAATTCTCATAGAAAATTTAAATTTCGCGACTTTTTAGGGTTCCTTACCATAAAGGTACAAATAAAAGGCCCTTATATGGTGCGACTCTGTCCGTCTGTCTGTCACACTATTTAATATCTCGAGAACTACTTATGCTATCGCTTTGAAATGCAATACTTATGAACATCGTTAATCTCTACAAAATGAAAGTATATTTTTTTAAATGTATTAATATTAATTACAGAAAATGGCCAAAATAAAAGGGGGGAAAACTATAAATTTCAAATTTACTCGGGCAAGTGGGGTATCGTTACAAAAAACTCAAACTATACATATCAAAACTATTTTTTTCATAATTTTTTTGTTGTGGAAAAAAAATGTTTTTGAAAAAAAAATGAACTTTTTTTTTACTTTATAAAAAATCCTTCCAGATTTACATTTTCAATTTGAACACTCTTGCGGGTGTTTATTGTACCTGTATATTTTACAGAATAAAAATGAAAGTTTTTGCTTTCAAAGAGAGGAAAAATGGTTAAAATCGGTTCACACAATAAACAATTATCCCATAAAAATCATCCTCCATACTAGCTCGCACACATTAGTTTACTTAATTTGCCGAAAGATATCGCTGTACGTTGAACGCTCATTTCCTACATCGCATTTATCCTGATATAATGAGGTCGCTTCAGGAGCGTCCTTAGGGACCGGCCACATTTAAGGGACGCGTGTCTCGGGGCGCGCAACGGACGTCCGCGCCACGCCACCTGAATGTAATTCAAAAAACGTCTCCTCAGTACATTTTGTATCAGGAAGGACGTAAGACGCGCCCCAGGCGGCGTGGCGGCGACGAGAAATATTTCAAACTTGGAACAAAACTATTCAACATTCAATTCAAATTCCAAAATACTTAAAATAGACACTTACCTACCCAATTTGACAATAAGTGAATTGAATATTAATCTACAAATCAAATGTAATATTTTCCAATTATAATTAAACTTAGCACTAAGAAGTAATTACAGTTTTTAAAATCGAAACTTCGGAACAAAATGACGAATTTTGTTTGCTCAACTCAAGTATTCATCTGTCGTAAGTACAAAAATGTAAAACTCCATTAATTACAAAGTAAGGCTTAACAGTATGACGATAAGGTGTTTTATCGTGTAATATAGCTGCCGCTTAAGCTCTTTCGCCATAGTTTTTCGAACATTCGCCTATGGTTCGTGGAAGCTCGGCGGCTGCTCGGCAGCCTGCGGCCGCTCGCGCCCCGCCCCGCGTCCCTCGCAGCCGCCGTGGTGCATTCGGCGCCAGCACAAAACAGAGAATTGGCGCGTTTCTCAGCGCGATTTGAAAAATGTTGGTCTCATAATTAACAATTTTATTTATTAGGTTCCGTAACAAAAAGGTACAAAGGAACACTTATGGTGCGACTCTGTCTCTATGTATGTTATAATTTTTAATTGCCGATTTTGCCGCCCCCTGTCATGTGCCGCCCGGGGCCATGGCCCCCCCGGCCCCCCCCTCGCTACGCCACTGGTTGGGCGTCAAGTCCAGCAGATCATGCGGGCTACCCGAGTATGCGCGAAGTGGGCACCGCTGTATGATGTGCTCCATGGTCTGGTCCTCGGTGCCGCAGTCGCATAGCGCGGAGTCTCTCCATCCCCACTTATGCCGGAAAAAGTTGCAACGTCCGTGCCCGGTTCTTAGGCGGTTTAATTGACACCATAGTTTCCTGGGGAGGTTGGTTCCCTTGTTCATGGATGTCGGGTCGATGTTCACAGCTGGGGTACCGTCAGCTTGCCTCATCCATTCTTGTTTCCAAAGCTGCTGTGCATCGAAGGAACTTTGTGTGAGTGTTGCAGCAGCTGCGTAAGCCGGGCGACGGGACTTAAGTCTGGTTAAAGGCGGGTTGACAAACTCCTGATGCATTGGGAGGAAAGGAGCTGATTTGATTTTCTCAGTTTCCCTTATCAGCGCTTGCTTCCTTCTCAGATGTGGAGGTAAGATTCGGCTGAGCGCAGGAAGCCAGTGACACGGTGTAGATTTCACTGTTCCAGTAATGCATCTCATGGTGACATTGAGCTTAGAGTCTACCAGCTGTATGTGTGCACTTTGTTGCCATACTGGGGCGCAGTACTCCGCCGTCGAGTAGACTAGTCCTAGGGCCGTTGAGCGCAAACAGTCCGCAGATGCCCCCCATGAGGTGCCACACAGCTTGTGCATTATATTGTTCCGGGTCGATATTTTATGAGCGAGCTTGGTAAGGTGTGCTTTGTAACTTAGGGTCCTGTCTAAAGTAATGCCAAGGTACGTTGGGGAAGGATTGTATGGCAGCTTTTCACCACCCAAAGTGACGGATGGCTCGTACTTAGCTAAGTGATTGCTTAAATGGAAGCAGGACACTTCCGTTTTTCTGGCGCTAGGAATAAGCCTCCACTCCCGAAAGTATGCCTCCAAGCTCCTCAAATCCGCAGTAAGCTGGCTCTCGCCTTCTCCGAATGTACGACTCTGAGCTACCAGGGAGATATCATCCGCATAAATGAATTTTCTGGATGCAGTCTGTGGCAGATCATGGATATAGAGATAGAGAGATATATCAATATTGATAGGTTACGATGAATCAGCCGGCGTATCATGCTGCCAATTTTATCACTTATCCACGTGGATAAAGCATCCGTCACGCTTTAGCAAGTATGTCAGTGTGAGAGTGACAGATGTCTTATCCACGTGGATAAGTGATAAAATTGGCAGCATGATACGCCGGCAGATTAGAGGTATATCTGCTTGAAACGAATTTTGCGCGAGGTGTAATTTGGTAGACGCCGAATGTATGGGAACGCGTGTCAAGCGGTACTCCCCGCCTACAGGTATGTTCTTGTAGTTTGCTTATTTATTATCCGATCGTAGAAATTTCAAAAGCAACAGATAGCTTTATAATGTAGCTAAATAATTTACTTAACTTATTTTTTAGCTAAGTGGCCGTTTTTATTGCCTTTTTGGGTCACAAAAATCAAAAAAGAGAGTAAAAAAAAGTATTTTTTGCATTATTGATAATTAAAAAATAACTAACAAAACTATACTTTTCACATATAAGAAATCTTAATCAGCATGTTATACGCTTTCAATCGACACCTCATTTTTCAAAATTGGATAAGGGGTTCTAGACAAATTGGCAAAAAATTGAAACCCGGGACCGCGATCTTTGTGACGTTATAGTTAACCCCCCCACAGTCTGAGAATGCGACAAGTCATTATTTTGTACTCAGTAAAGTGTACCGATCACAACGATACCACTTGTCAGCAGTATACTCTCCAGTCACATCAACTTCAAAACTAGACGACTTTTTTCAGGCCTTACTAACACTAGCTATCACTAGGGAGAGATTTGTTTAAGGTTTAGGAAGCAAACGCCTTGTAATTATCTCCTATGGAGGCTATGGACACCTGCAATATCAAGGTGCAATAAACGTATTTAAGATGAAACGCGTACGCTCTTTTCGTATAGATTTGAAGGTTGTAGTCGTTGCAAGTACACTTTAAATTAATATATTGTACCTACAACCAAAATTTCGAATAATAATTTTGCTGAACCTTGTAGACAAATATAGGTACAAATGTAGTGCGAAAATATTTGCCTTCGTAATTGTTACGGAAACGTACGAACGTGTCATGCTATATCAGTCAGTCTCAGTACAAGACGTACTGACATTGACTGAACTAGCATGACAAATACGAACGTTTCCGGAAAAATACGAAGGAAACCCTTTTCGCACTACATCTGTACCACCAGTAAACGTTCTGTTTCAGCATAAAGTAATCCGATTATACTTTATACATAAGAGCTACTATTTTATTAGTTAATCTGTCACACACAATGCATATTTTCATTCACTCATTCATGCCAGCTGTATGTGAGACAAGGAAAACATTCAGCATAAACATTAGGCTTGTGTAGTACACGTACTAATATTACAAAAGACACGATTCCCTGCACTGTACTAGACCGAACTACTCCCAAATGATTATGCTTTCTAGTACATTTAGTACACTGTGTACGTGTGTACGCGCAACAGAATGGGAGCGAAAGGACCGAAGAGCCGAGGAGTGACAATGACAGCAAAGCGATCCGTGTGATCTGACCGCAACCGAACTAGAACCGACTGACCGGACCGAGTGCGCGCGAAAACGGCCAAACAGCTCTCGGCTAGCACGAGCGAGCGTTAGGCCGTTTTCACATTATCCGATCCGATATCGGATGTCGGAAGGATTTCAATAGAAAAAATCCAAGATGGCGCCTGTAATGTATGGGATATCAGTCCGACATCCGATATCGGATCGGATAATGTGAAAACGCACTTACTGTATGACATATGTACAATTTGTCTCTCGCTCTCTCAGTGTACTACTGTACTAAATGGTGTACTACTGTAGTACACTTCGGAGATTGTACTAATTGGGAGCGATCTTTTCGGTGAACGAGCAGGCACAACTCTAATAAACATACCTGGTCTAAGCGCGACAGCGGCGAGCGGCGGCCATACATTGCAGCGAGACTCTACGATGGGTCTTGGGGCTGCCGGCGCGCCGCGCTTCCAATGTCGTGGCTGGGCCGTAATAAACATACCTGGTCTGCGCAAAGCAACTCTACTCGGTCTTGGGGCTCCGGCGCGGGTTCGCGCGCGGCGCGCGGTGACCCGCCGTCGCCACCGCCGACGATCTTCTCCACAACATGCTCCGCTACCTTCCGGCATTGGATGAAGTCATTCGCCACTAATCGGTCCTGAAAAAAAAAACTTTAGTCTTAGCAAGGACAAAAACTTGGGCGAAAGGCCACCTGCGTTTCTTACGTCAGGAATGTCAGCATAATTTTTCACTTTCACAGTCCAGTACCATTGGGCCACAGTCCAGTATAATTGGATCATGACAATTTCTTAATAAACAATAAAACAATAAACAAATAAACAAACAAATAAACAAATGACAAACTAGTTCCACAAGTCCATGGCTCATTTATATAGGTCACTAAGGATTTTTAGATAGCTACCGATAAGGTCGTATATTGATTGAAGCAAGTGTGACTTAGTTATTTATAGTATGTATCGCGATTGTTAGGTATTCATTCACTTTTAAAGTAATATACCGTTTTTTTAAATAATCTTACCTATACTCCTCACTGCAGGTACAAGGTATATCCATACTAATATTATAAATGGGAAAGTGTGTCTGTTTGTTTGACCGTTTTTCACGGCAAAACGGAGCGACGAATCGACGTGATTTTTTAGGTGGAGATAGTTGAAAGGAGAGTGACATCCTAGGCTACTTTTTGTCTCTTTCTAACGTGAGCGAAGCCGAGGGCAAAACCTAGTATTTTAAACCTATTAGGTAAATGGTTTTATGTGGACGAATCCTACTTGTTTTATTGTTTTAATCTTCAAGGACAGCTATGGAATTTGTAAAATAATACACATAGGTACACGTTATCATCGATATTACTGATAAGAATCATACTCTCGTCAGTTCATCAGATATATCTCGTTTATATAACGCCGCAGTGTGCAGTTAAATTATAATAGTATTAATAGTAAAGACTTTACCCCTCTATTCGTAAACGTTCACTAAAGTTATCAAGCCGATAAAGTTCGTTTGCTCCTTTCCGACGTAATGGTGTGATAGAAAGGGACAAACGAACTTTATTGGCTTGATAATTTTAATAATAGAATAAAGGGGATTAAAACATTTCTTCCCAAATCTCAGACAAAAAAGTAATAAAAGAAGTTAGGTAATAAGTTTTTCTGTTGTTTTCCTACCCCTAACACTCTAAAAGCATAAAAATTACTGTTTGAACACTATTATTATTATATAAATCTAAAAAACCCAAAGAGCAAAGCAAACATAGGCTTGCTGTATAACACCCACTGGTACAGTCACGTACAGTAACAATAGAGCCCATACTGGGAGATTTTAACCCCTTCTTTTCTCTATTTTGGGATCTTTTAATCAACAAATCGTGTGAAAGGACTCTTATAATAAAATTGTAAGTACCTTTTTCTGCCGGTCTTGTTTAGTCTGACAGCTAGCATGGGGCAGCAGGTAAAAAGGCAGCTTGTTTAGCTTCGGCGCAGCCATCTCTATGGCTACATCCACCACCCATACTGGTACCGTCTCGTTTAGTAAGTTGCCTTCTGTCTCACCACCTGCATCACCGACCTGGAAAACAATAAGAAACAATTTGTTATGAATAATGTTATAATCAAGCTAGTCTAAGGCACTGGTTCCACCGCGAGCTAGTAAACTATGAGCTATCGGCTATAAAAACGAAAACAAAAGCTAACTAAATAAAAGAGACAGTGATGTTTATAGTTACTCGCCTAGCGGTGAACTATCAATATCGCCATGTCTCTTTTATTTGCATGGGAGTGCTTATCTTATGTTCGTTTTTATAGCCGATAGCTCATAGCTTTACTAGCTTGCGTGATGGCACCAGTGCCTAAACCCAAGCACCCTCCTAATATCAGTCACCTGCATTAATCTTTCAATAATTTTTGATTCCTACAATAACTATACATATTTATTTTTGCCCAGCAATGTCCTTATAACTCAAGGTACTGTACCAAAATGATCATAATTGACACAATATTCACTGGTCAGTAACTTGCTGTACTGAGAGGAGTGCCATTACGCTGTAAATATTACTTAACTTATAGTTGGTTGCAGATGCAGACAACCGTTTTGGCAAAGGTATTAATTATACACATAAAGTAATATATATCTCTTCTCTTTTTCTTCTCAGCAATGCACTAGTCTTATACACACTCCCTATCTTCCTAGGGTGGATGTAGGTGCAACATGAATAAATAAACAAATCCTCACCTGTAGCCTATAAAGTGTTCTGCCTCCAACTTCACTAAATATTAATGGTGTGTGCAATGGCACACTGAAAAAATTGTTCCCAATCACTTTTTGTCCAGCGTCAGACACCCTGCTTGGATGATTCCAGTGCTCCAACAAAGCTTGCAACAGTAATGCACCAAAATTGACTTTCTGGTCCAACTCTGTTGTCAGTCCGGCTTCTTCGCACTCACCCAAGCACTGAGGCAATCTGTCTCATCCTGTCCTAAATGAATAGTTAACATACCAGTCTTCAAATCAACGTTGAACCAGTTTGGGACATAAACCATTTTAAAACGTTTTTTCACTTCTTCTTCAAAATCTACTTCACCTAAGTCTTCTAGCTTACATGCTTTTAGCACATCATACAGAGCCACATTGTTTGCAGTGTCTTTCGTTAATATGTGGCGTTTGTCATTTAATACTTTATAGTGTCTTATTGCTGGCCCTCCGGGTATACTTGTGGTGGGCTGAGTCTGATATACATTGTTAGGATTATAATTGTTCTGATTATACATGTCCGAGTTTATATTAGATAATGGTGGCAGTTTCCAACACCGAATGTCAGATTCTGAAGTAGACACCCAAACACCTTGCTGGTCAGCAGTAAAACACAATTTCAGAATGGGTGCAGTTTCTTCACAGACTATTATTGAATTATCAGGATTCCGCAGCTCCGTTATAATGACTAGTTTGTCTCTGCCTCCTGAGATAATATGTGTAAAGTTTTCAGTAGCCAAAAGTGCCCATACTGCTTCTGTATGAACTCTAATTGTAGATACACACCTCTGCTGTCCTAGAGACCACAATTTTATTGTACCGTCAGAGCTGCCTGATACACACTGCTGACCATCTCTGCTCACAACCAGTGCCTTAACATTGTCCGAATGTCCTTTTAGTTTCATAAGCCTTGCACAGTTTCTAGGGTCCCAAACTCTGAGTACTTTTTCAGTTGAACCACTTACTAAGACTGTGCCAGGTGGATTCATAGCTAGACTGTATATAGACTCCTTATTACCGACGAGACTAGAAGTTGTCACTGTGTTATTGCTTGCAGTTAAAGCTGTCAATGTGTTGACATCCCAAAGGAAGATTGCACGGTCTAAGCCGGCGCTGGCTACTTGTTCTTTCTCTTTAGCGTAAGCTAGTGTGCGTACGTAATCTTTGTGAGTACGTAAAGTAGACATGCAAAATCCTTTCGGCGCGTTCCATACTTTGACGGTGGTGTCAGAAGATGCACTTATAAGGTTTTTGCCGCCGCAGCATAGAACTATGTCGTTCACCCAGTCTGTGTGATGTTCCATGCTTTGTATATATCTATCCTGGACACCCGTAGCCGTATTCCATACTCTAATGATCCCATCTCGGCCTGCGGAATATAGTCTGCCTTGTATTGGGTCCAATTGCAGTGAACTAACGCCATTTTTATGACGGCGTTCTTCCTCGTCGCGGATTACGAAAGATACTTGAGTTTTCTTACGCATCGTCGAGGCCATTTTCCGACATTTTTATAATATACTTCGTTTATTGATAGTCGAAATTATAAGCGAAATTTCTACTTGGAAACCAGTTTACAATGATCGGTACTGTTTGACAAGTCGTAATAGTTCTCAATTACAAACATAATCGCGGCGCCTTAACGGGATTGGTTGATTTTTAGGCGTCTAATCAAAATTCACATTTCATATAAATGAGATTAACGTAGCGTTCATAAAATGTTGCGTTCAGATTTCCAGGCAGGCAATTATGGTCGCGCGATAAATGATAAAACATCTGGCCGTCCCTATCGCACTTACTAAGGGCCCCCACAGACGGGAGACAAAACTGTGTCCACCCTCGTACGTTAAGTAGTTAGGCGGGAATCCCATCCTGGCGATATCGAACTGTATCAATTTATATGGCAAATCAATACCAACTGTACGCCATAACTGTCAAAAAATAATATAGTAGTAGTTGACGATATTTATTTATTTTGTGAGGATTTCTGATAGATCGTGGAAAAAATAGCTCAGTGTATATTTGTGATAGTTCCAAGTTTCATTTCTGACTATGGCTTGTGTGATCAAGTGTTGCAAATCACATTCAGGAAGAAAAGAAAACACGCAAGAGGTTATATCATTTCATCGGTAAGTTTCTTGACTTTTTGATAATATTTATTGATACGACCTGGCAGAAATATAAATGTACATATTAGTAGTTTATACAATTCAAATCTTATTCAATTCTGTATAGATTTTTGCATATTTTTTGGAAGTTTTCTCAAACTCGGAAAGGTTATGTTTTTTAGCATAGTGCTGTGATGTGTTTTATCGACCTTGCAATAATAACCTATCAATATTCATACCTTAAAAACGCCATCAATGATTATTGTTCTTTGTTATGATTCTCTTGTTATTTAGCTATTTTACAAATTCAATTTTATATATTTCTTAGATTTCCGAAGAAGAAGACCGGAAACACGAAGTTCAAGGTGCGATGCTCGCGGTTCCTTTACTCCCAAGACTCCACCAAAAAGAAGGCCAAGAAGCTGAAATGCAGCAGGCCCCCAGATGTCTCCCCAGGTGTCTACCTTTGACAATTGTACATAATCGTATTATATTAGATCAAATATCTCGGCGGTCGTCTGGCCGATTTTTAATTTAATTGTGTTTATTCCTGATAGATAGTTGATGATCCTGCTAAATTCTTATTTGTGATGTGTTCAAGTTCCTTGTGTGATTATGGCTTGTGTGATTAAGGACTGTAATTCACGTACATGGAGAAAAGAAAACTCCCAAGAACCTGCTGTGTTTCATTAGTGAATTTCGGTCAGTTATTGATACCATTATTTGTAGGATCTAAACAAAGCATAAAATACGATCTTTTCATAGTTTATATAATAACTACTACCATGTTAAATTCTGTTCTGAAGTTTCTTCAAACTGTTTTTAGGTTATGTTTTTGTACTAGTGATGTGTCATTTTTATCGACGTCCCGACATTTACTCTATTGACATTCTTGCGTTGAAAAGGACATAAAAATGATTAATGATGATCAGGTATCACAGACTGGGTAAATGGTAATGTAACATTTCTAGTGAATTAAACTTATAGTATTTTTTAGTTTTCCAGAAATTCTCAAACATTATTAAAAAGAAACTAAAAATAGGTGAAACTATTGAAATAATAAATTTTGGTACCTACACTGCCGTTTTGTTTTATTTTCTATTTGATAGAGAAAATATTATTGAGGTAAGTATAAGTAGATTCTTGAGTGGTGGACTAGAAATTAATAGAGGGATGCTACACGAATTAAATTAGGTCTTTGCGTAAGGAGAAGAGAAGAATGTATTTATTTGTTTTATACTCGTATCTCCCATCTTCTATTTTTTATAAACTATTTAGGCCGATATTACACTATTATAGAAATATAGTCATAGACAACATGCCGTCCTTTTTATTCACGTTACAGAAAAAGGGAGGCATACAGACCTATGATGAGATATAGGTATGATAATGTAATATTAGGACTTGGTAAGAGAAGAGAAGTGACCGTTTATGTAGGTAAGTACATAAACAAACCATTTATTTGCAATCAGTAGGTACGGTTAGCCAAGAAGGCAAGAATGTATGAATATATGACTTTCATAGCCAAAAAGCCACATAATAATCCAAATGAAATGTTTATATCAATATTGTATGTTTTCGTTACTTTTATATATATAACGTTTATATTAGAATCGTCCCACGATAAGTTAGCAACGATTTTCACTGCCTCGCCAGTGCAGATGTTATTTTAAACGTCAAACTTTGATGAAATTATGACGTTTACTTAACCCTTGCAGAGGCGGGGCTATTAAAATCTATGCAGACTTATCGTGGGACGATTCTATTTTTAAGGTGAGAATGTAAGTGCATATTTTATCGATAATTGAATCGACAAAGTAACATCCCTAGTTAACACAAAACCAGGGACCACCTACCAAAAAGAGAAATAACTAGCATATATCCATCCTTTTTCAATACATTATCTAAGTCATAAGGAAGTCAAGGATGAGTATATGCATTTTACACGAATTTTTATTAGGGGGGCTTGAGTAGACTACTACTAAGTAAACTCTTTATTGTACAATTAATAACAAAAAGCACAGTAATTACAGTAAAAAAATCAAAGGCGAACTTATCCCTTTGAGGGATTTCTTCCAGTTCGTCGTTCAATATACCTAAGGCCGGCAACAGACAGTCTTAAAATTCATAATCTGGAAAAGAAGAGTTGTATGCAATCTGTCAGATCAATCTGAAAATTCTGTCAGTTTGAACTGACAGATTGTATATACCATTTTTTTTTCAGATTGCGATACCTAAAGCCGGGGTTACATTAGAGCCACGCCGCGTGTCGCAACGCGTGGGATTGTATTCGGTTTTACACGCGGGAATGAGCTAATGTAACCACGTTCATACAAAATGTAAGTAACCGATTGCGTTGCGACACGCGGCGTGGCCCTAATGTAACCCCGGCTTAAGTCGCTAAAATACAATCACACGCAAGTGACGCAAGCTTAGTGGAGCTTCAGCAACAACTGAACTGGTCTTCTAATATTCGTTTTATTTTATTCTTTGCATCTTAAATTACTAATAAAATATATCTATCTTACTTCAGTATTTTCCCATATTTTTACCGTTAAAGATAAGTTTAATTTATCATTCAAGTACCTAAGTATATTACGATTTTATGAACGGCAAATAAAGATACACCGGCTCTATCCCTACGCCTCAGTCTCGAGAAGATTTTAGTCCCCCACGGAGGTGGGTATCTGCTATGGAACTGGCAAGAAACTCGGCGGGCTACTTCTTTTGAAATCCTATTAGTGTTATGACGTTAAATATGTTATATGTTATAATGGAATGCACAAATTATGTATTTTAATACTTTTTATAACGTGTTTTTTCTTATAGAAATAACCCTAATAGTTGATAAATGAGAGTTATACCAAGCCATAATTACAGTATGTTGGCAACGATTTTAAAAACCTCCGCAGCAAGAAACGCCAAAGTTCTATACTTAAAGGCTATTGAAATTGTTGCCAATACCAACTTGGCTTCATTTGACTATACATATTATAATTAAGAGTTTTGAATGATTCACGGTTATTTTCATTAGACTTATATTGACCGGGATATAGACCGTGATTACCTTTTTGATTTTTTTTTTTTTTTTTTTTTTTGCGTCGAAATATCGGGAGCTCGACAAAAATCAAAAAGGTAATCACGGTCTATATCCCGGTCAATATAAGTCATATTATAATTAATTATCAGATTAAAAAGAATTATAAGTGGACACTGGAAATCACGGTAGACGATTTGTAAACAATAAAAATAAATGAAATACGTTTAAGTAAGAACACCTATGTACTTCATTTCAGATATTTATTTCGCATTTATAAGTTATAACTCCTATAATTAGATGTAAACTAACGCACCTACCCTTCTGTGGAGCCACTGTACTAGGGCGGCGCTCTAGAATTCACCGTTGTTCGTGAAAGGGAACCGAAAACACTTTGCACAATAAACATAATTTATAATGAATTAAAAAGGGGATACTTATTTCACTAGGTATTTTGTAATAATTATAATCATAGTAGGTACATGTGTTTTAAGATTTTGCAACTTGTACAATATCTGGATGCCAAAACCGAGTACTTAGCGAGGTATAAATTTCAATGATGTACCGTAAGCCTTCACCACTTGCACTTTCTAAATTAAATTTTACATGGTTTGTATACAATCCACCATCGACAACAGCTACGCTTCCTGTTTTGTCGGGAGACAGATCTTGACACGCAATTCCCGTGATGTTGGTGCCTTCTGGATACACAAGCTCTTCCGTTTTCTGTCGTTTCAAGAATATTATTCCATGTTTTTTCACTTCCACGTAAGACATTCTTGCACCGAAGTCGGTCCCCAAGAACAAATCATGGCCTAGTATAAAATAACAGTAAAAAATAATAACTTGAATTGCACAGACGTAAGCGCGTAAATGCATTTTAATAAAAGACGTTTAAATTGTGTCAAAGTTATCGAGTAACTGATAATGGGTCGAATTAAAAGAGTAGGCCAATTCGCGTAAACAATAAACAACTAATAAGGTCAGGTTTACCAAAATATTATGATATTAATTTGCAAACTGGATTGCCACTCGCACTTGATCGCAATCCGCGTATTATAGCGAACTTAGTTCTCTGTCACTTTAAGTACGCCTTAGTCCGTTTTCATATTATCCGATCCGATATCGGATGTCGGACGGACTTCAATGGATAAAATCCAAGATGGCGCCTGTAATGTATGGGATATCGGTCCGACATCCGATATCGGATCGGATAATGTGAAAACGCACTTAATAGTGCTAACGATCGCACCTCACCAAGGTCATCTTCATACTATCCTGTAAGACAGAGTGAGGAAGAGTTTTGTTTCTCGATCTCATTTACGTGACAAAAAAACCGGCCAAGTGCGAGTCGGGCTCGCGCAATAATAAACTTATTATGTCAATTTATACACCTGGTGTGCGGACGTTTGATAAAAAAAAAATTTTCATCCCTCAGTTACATGTATGGGGGCCCCACCCCCAATACTATTTAGTGTCATAATTTTGTAGCGGTTCATACAACACATATTCCCATCAAATTTCATCACTGTAGTACTTATAGTTTCCGAGTCCACAGACGGACAGACGGACAGACGGACAGACGGACAGACGGACATAAAATATTGGTTTTGGCTACGACTTTTTGAAGCTAAATGGGAGTCAAGTCTTTTAAAAAACAAGTCCTAAGGGCTCCCAAGAACAATTTTCATAATTATTCTCCACCAATGAATAAAGAATAAATGAGAAATAGTTGAAAAGAGGATCACTAGGATTACCCTTAACAATTCGTACCTACTGTTATTATCAGCATTGCAAGCGTTTAAGACGCAACAGGAGGGGTCAATTTTCCATACAAACGCTCTCGACTATTTCCTCCCTGGTTTTTGAAGCTAGGGCAATGGCAATAGCAAAAAGGTACAAAAGAAACCCTTATGGCACCGCTCTGTCCGTCTGTTACATTACTAAATATCTCGAGAAGTACTTATGTTATCGTTATGAAATTTGGAATTGTTATGATCATTGTTAACCTCTACAAATTGAAGGTATTTTTTTTAAATTAATTAATATTAATTATAGAAAATGACCAAAATGAAAGGGGCAAACTGTAAATGTCAAGTGGGGTATCGTTAGAAAGAGCTCAAATTGTACATATCAAAACAATTTTTTTATTATAATTTTTTTGTAGTGGAGAAAAAAAGAATTATAAAGGAAAATGTGTCAAAAAAATACCGTCCCCTTATCTCCAAAGTTTACCAACGAAAAATTATTAAAATTTTACGAAACATTGATTTTATGCTAAATGTTACAGGAAAAATAAAATTGTGTCTGTAATTTGGAAACTTTTTTTTTTATTAAAAAATACTTTTCAGATTTTAACTTTCAATTTAATTACTCTTGCGGATGTATAATTGTATATCGTACTTCAAATTATTACAAGAATTTACTTTAAAAAATCTCTGTTCTGAACTTAAATGCATGCTTTTCTTACAAAAATACCAAAGTCACTATGAGTGTGCCGTTCAGGTTTGAGGAGTTTGGTTCTGGCCATCATCAGCAGTTCCACTGCACCAAATGTCACTGTTCTGGACGAAAGTGCATGCTGTTCTTATAAAAATACCAAAGTCACTATAAGTATGCCGTTCAGATTTGAGGAGTTCGGTTCTGACCATCATCAGAAATTCCACTGCACCAAATGTCACTGTTCTGGATGAAAGTGCATGCTGTTCTTATAAAAATGGCAAAGTCACTATAAGCGTGCCGTTCAGATTTGAGGAGTTTGGTTCTGGCCATCATCAGCAGTTCCACTGCACCAAATGTCACTGTTCTGAACGAAAGTGCATGATGTTCTTATAAAAATACCAAAGTCACTATAAGCGTGCCGTTCAGATTTGAGGAGTTCGGTTCTGACCATCATCAGAAATTCCACTGCACCAAATGTCACTGTTCTGGACGAAAGTGCATGCTGTTCTTATAATAAGCGCGTTACAAAACACGGAGAAACTAAAAAGCCAAAAATAATAAACCTTTCAATTCAGATTTCTTATCGTATTGCAATAAGCTAAACATCCAAATTATAAACAAATCAATTATTTTTGTAGTCGGTACCAGACCTGTTCGTCGCCTTGCTATTGCCTGTTTGACCCACCCAACCATACACAGGCTGGTACCGACTCCAAAAATAATTGAATTGTTTATAATTTGGATGTTTAGCTTTTATTGCAATACGATAAGAAATCTGAATTGAAAGGTTTATTATTTTTGGCTTTTTAGTTTCTCCGTGTTTTGTAACGCGCTTATTTTTGAAGGCGGTTTTATTTTTTGTTAAAAAGTTTATTTATTTGTTGATTTTTAGTGGTTCCTAGTGATATTATATGTATCAGTCCGAATACATGTACAGTAGTGAAAGAATTATCCTTTAACTCCTAACCATTGAGGAGTTGACCTTCCATCATCAGCTCAGTTGATTTTTAGTGGTTCCTAGTGATATTATATGTATCAGTCCGAATACATGTACAGTAGTGAAATAATTATCCTTAAACTCCTAACCATTGAGGAGTTGACCTTCCATCATCAGCTCAGCCACATAAAATTATTACCATCAGACGTAAATACTGGTGTACCTTTGAAAAATATACTAAAAACATTACATGTGCCTATAACATTTGAAGAGTTCCCTCGATTTCTCCAGGATCCCATCATCAGACCCTGACTTGGTGCCAATGGGACCATCTCGGGGTTATACCGGTTCGATCAAAAAAAAAATTTTGAAAATCGGTCCACGATTCTCGGAGATATCGAGTAACATACATACAAAAAAATAATAAAAAAAAAAACATTCAGTCGAATTGAGAACCTCCTCCTTTTTTGAAGTCGGTTAAAAATGGCAAAGTCACTATAAGCGTGCCGTTCAGATTTGAGGAGTTTGGTTCTGGCCATCATCAGCAGTTCCACTGCACCAAATGTCACTGTTCTGGACGAAAGTGCATGCTGTTCTTATAAAAATACCAAAGTCACTATAAGCGTGCCGTTCAGATTTGAGGAGTTCGGTTCTGACCATCATCAGAAATTCCACTGCACCAAATGTCACTGTTCTGTACGAAAGTGCATGCTGTTCGTATAAAAATACCCAAGTCACTATAAGCGTGCCGTTCAGATTTGAAGAGTTCCGTTCTGGCCATCATCAGCAGTTCCACTGCACCAAATGTCACTGTTCCGTACCTAAATGCATGCTGTTCCTTTATTAACACAAAAATCACCATATGTATGCCTTTCAGATTTGAGGAGTTCCCTCGATTTCTCCAGGATCCCATCATCAGAACTGGGTTCTGAGAAAAATGGGACCAATCTGTATGTATATACATTCAATCAAAAAAAAAATTTTCAAAATCGGTCCAGGAACGACGGAGATATCGAGGAACAAACATAAAAAATAAAAAAAAATAAAAACATACAGACGACTTGATAACCGTCCTTCTTGAGATATGAGGCGACGGTTAAAAACCAACATACATTACAGGTCGCGAAAATTAGTTATCGAATTCACCGAGAGATGGCGGTATACCTATACTTCTAGTCAAGTCTTTAAAGTTAAATGATTATTTTAACTATTGAAAGTTTGTACGGACACGGAACCCTCGGTGGGCGAGTCCGACTCGCACTTGGCCGGTTTTTTAATTATGGCCCAATAAAAGGTGTGATATTCAAAATTGGTAACAATTAGCCAAAAAAACTAAACACAGTTTATTTATCTGTTATTCACATTCTCAAATTTCGCTCCGATTGATTAAGTTTTGGAGGAGGAAACAGTCGAGAGCGGAACCTCGATTTTAAAGATTCGTATTCCAATATCTTTTCACTGAGTTGTTTTTAATAGATATTTCTTTTCGATAAATCTAGTTAATAACATGAGTGTATTTAAACAAAATTCCCATATTTAAATAAAATCCCTTTCCATTTTAGCATTTTCGCTCCTGTTCGATCTTAAATACTTAATTATAAAGAAAAGATAGGAGTTTAAAATAATATTTTATTCTGTTATTGGCGTGTTACTACGCATTTGACTAATTATGTACAGTACCTATTATACTTTTCTTAATTGCATTGTTATCGTGTTCTAGTCATCTAGTACATTTCGGAGACCGTTACATCACAGCCTAGCTGCCTACTACTAGATACATTAGGTATTCAGTGCCGACCCAAACATTAAAAAAAAACATTTATTTTCGTAAAACGTAGTGATTCAATACTCTTTGTATTCATGTACTTACCAAAAAAAAAATTTTTTTTTCCCACCAGACGGAGTTTGAGTAAGTATTACCTAAATGAGTTGAACGTGACGTCACTTAACTCGAATTTTTATTTTATTTTTATTATAGTTACATAATTATTAGAAAATATAATAGTGCGAATTCAAATTTAGCTGATATGACTAAAAAGAAAATAGGTAGGTAGTTGTGTCCAAAATCATAAATCCGCTTTGTCTACACTGTAAAGAAAGAAAGAAGTGTTTTTAAGAATTTTTCAAGAAGGAAAAGCGGCAAATTTAGAAAGTACCTATAAGCACGAAAGTTTACGGTTCCATAGAAAATTTCAATTTTGCCTCTTTCCTAGTGACAAACTTGTTTGATCCAAGTTGACATGACCGGATATAAAATTGGCGATTCTTTTTACTTTACTGATTGATTGATTATATATTTGGTAGATATACTTTCTTATCTGTGGCAGGCTCTAGGTAGTTTAATAAAAAATAACTCTATGGTGCAGCCACATAAACTGCGTGCGCTGGCCGGTAATAAAAAAACTTAATAAGCTTTCCGATCGTCTTTGTCCCAGTATTGATTATATTTATTTAATGTTACTGATTTACATGTGATAACAATTGAATGTTATATACTAAGGGTTGCTTCCATTAAAACTGTTCCTATATTTATGTAAGTATAGTAGGCACCGATTGTACTCGTTTAAAATTAACCCGGCACTTTTTTTGAGGTTACTAGTTTTTTTTTAAATAAGTGAGGCTTGGAATTAGGTTTTTGATCGAAATTTAAGCACGCCTGTTTTGTTGCTCTTCTTCTTTTCTTTTATTCAAGACGCTTGCTGGATGTTTGGTGTTGGCGGGTGTCACGGTGAGCATGTGATGTCAAAAACTGTGTTACTGTTACCCGATGCTAATAAATAATAATTCACCTTCAGCTCCGTGGATGAAGATCAAGTTAAGGATGTAAAGGTCAGTGAAGATGTTTTTATTCGTTTAAACCTTTAGGCTCACGTACTGTTGGAATAAGACTCTGGTGCCTTAATAATCCTGTGGGTAAATTGGAAACTTCGCACTGCTGTAACTCCTAAATTAGTAGGTTTTTCAAAAATTGTATTCTATAAGAGATGCTTATTTTAATTTTTTTTTCAATTTTTCATGTTTTTCAATTAACAAACTATCAAAAATGAGAAAAAAATTGACAAAAAATATTCTGTCCTAAAATCGGCCCCCTTTTGCTATATACCCCAACTCTAGCTAGCCGTAGGTATACATGGGCATTAACATTGAAACCAAGTAGGTATCTAAGTGCGTTTCACATTATCCGATCCGATATCGGATGTCGGATCGATATCCCATACATTACAGGCGCCATTTTGGATTTTTTCTATTGAAATCCTTCCGACATCCGATATCGGATCGGATAATGTGAAAACGGCCTAATACTCAAGCATAGTTTTATAATATGAAAGATCGTCCTTTTACTAATCGTTTTATGCAGTAACAATGTCGTTTACGGAGGATTTAAAAGCCGTAACAATTAAGTAGGTAGTTCAAAACTTCTCGCTTCTCAAGCAGACAGGTAAAGTTGTTAAGAACTCTGGTACAATGCGAAGCTCCGAGTTCTTTGTTGCGCTTTAGAAGTAACTATAAAATAAGAACACCATGCAACTGACACAACTTATAGCCTCTAAGTGGCAAAGTTAACTTAGATCGTAACTTTGGCTTACTATCCTGTGTACACTGAGAGAAAATACAATATTCAGTTTTCATGATCGTTCAACAAGTTTTTTGGTTAAAATAGCGCCTACGTGCTCTTTGGTTAAAACAACAAGCTACTTGTCATTTGAATCGGCAATATATTTGAATCAACAAGTCGATTTTATAAAAACAATCTGACACATATTGTTTTAAACATACGTTTGGCTGATTCAAACGGATAAACCGCAACAAGTCGAACTTGTTAAATTCACAATGCAAATTTCTCTCAGTGTACGTAGCCGAATGCACAAACGCTCACGAAACGCTTACAATAATATGTCTTTCGTAGCTATCTACCTCTATCGCACTTGCGTAGTGGCGCGACAGAGTCGTCGGAGAAAAACCATTCGGCTACGGGGCCTGGGTGCGCAGCCGAATGGCACAAACGCTCACGAAACGAAACGCTCGTAGATATCTAGGTATCTCTATCGCTCTTGCCTATTGGTGCGACAGAGCCAAGCTACCTTTCGCGGCGTTTCGTTTTCGTTTCGCGTCGGAGAAATGTCATTCGGCTACGGCACCAGGTAAAAACATACACAAATAATAATAATATATTAATACTGACGACCGGTCTGGCGCAGTCGGTAGTAACCCTGCTTGCTAAGCCGTGGTCCTGGGTTCGAATCCGGGTAAGGGCATTGATTTGTGTGATGTTCACAGATAATTTCTGAGTCATGGATGTTTTCTATGTATACATGTAAGTATGTATTTATCTATATAAGTAAGTATATCATCGCCTAGCACCCATAGTACAAGCTTTGCTTAGTTTTGGGCTAGGTTGATCTGTGTAACGTGTCCCTCAATATTTATAAAAAAAACAAATGTAGCGATAGCGATAGCGATACGGATACGGATAATATGGGTATCGTTAGAGGGATACGGATAATCGGTCGGCGGTCTCTTACAATCAATGTGCTCTAAGATGATCGTTGTTTGCTTGCTTAAAGATTACGTTTGCGATAAGTATAAGCTAAATGTAAAAAATTTTAAGGGATAATAGAAAAAAGTACTTTTTACCCACCGATCATAGTGTCGAAATACGGGCTATGTGGGATGTTTATAAAGGTTTCCCCAGCGTATATAGAATTACCTACGCTATGGTCGATGTGTAATATTTCTACAATCATTGCAAGCAAAAGTATTATGTGCAATCGAAATAATCGCAGATAAATATACCTACAGAGAAACCTAAGGATCCAAATGAAAATCTTAATGAATACTTTTATTACGCGGGCGAAGCCGCGGGTAAAAGCTAGTATACATATATATTATACATAATACATATAAAAACCGGCCAAGAGCGTGTCGGGCCACGCTCAATGTAGGGTTCCGTAGTTTTTCGTATTTTTCTCAAAAACTACTGAACCTATCAAGTTCAAAATAATTTTCCTAGAAAGTCTTTATAAAGTTGTACTTTTGTGATTTTTTTCATATTTTTTAAACATATGGTTCAAAAGTTAGAGGGGGGGGGGACGCACTTTTTTTCCTTTAGGAGCGATTATTTCCGAAAATATTAATATTATCAAAAAACGATCTTAGTAAACCCTAATTTATTTTTAAATACCTATCCAACAATATATCACACGTTGGGGTTGGAATAAAAAATATCAGCCCCCACTTTACATGTAGGGGGTACCCTAATAAAACATTTTTTTTCCATTTTTTATTTTTGCACTTTGTTGGCGTGATTGATATACATATTGGTACCAAATTTCAGCTTTCTAGTGCTAACGGTTACTGAGATTATCCGCGGACGGACGGACGGACGGACGGACAGACAGACATGGCGAAACTATAAGGGTTCCTAGTTGACTACGGAACCCTAAAAATCAGATGAAACTTACAAGTCAATAACAACTACAATTTTCATTACCTACCTATTATTACCTTGATATTATTTAAAGGAGAAAGGGCCAACAGTGGCTATATATATGCATGTAATTATTAGAGAGCGGATTTCATGTAGCGATTTAAATATTAATATGGATATGACTAATGCAATTATTATTTTATTTCATTTTATTTTCTTTATTGGGGAAAAAAACAGATACAGACCAATAATATTTATACAGACAAGTTATAAAATCTTACTTATAGCCTACATCCTAACACAATTCCCACTAGGAGGTATGACAGTAGTTTTAGGGACAGTATTGTGATCGGAACTAATTAACAAACTTATACTAAGACTTGAACTTAACTTATAAAGCTACATAGATTGTTACCAACAGAAAAATATTAAGAAACAAATTAAGAAGTTAGTTACACAATATTATTGAATATTCTGGAGGCTTAGAACTATAATAATGAGCTTACTAAACGCTTAAATCGTATTTTAGTGTTATTGAAAATGTCAACCGAGACCAGGCGTTTGTTGTAGTTATCACACATCCTACGAAGCGGAGCTCGCACCCCAGCGTTAGTGGAAGTCATTGGAACCGCGAATAGGGACTGGTTTCGTGTCCTGTGGTTAGAAGCGCGAAAACTAATAGCTTCTAATAGCTCCGCACAGTTATAATGCCCTGTACATATATTGTACAGCACTGCAGCATCTTGTGCGTTACGTCTGCTTGCGAGCGTCTTCATATTGTACCTATCCAGAAGCTTTGCATAAGACAATGTTGTACGTTCGAGTCTGTAGTGAAGGGCCCTAAGGAAACGCTTCTGTACCGCTTCTACCGCATTTATGTAGACGGCGTAATGTGGGTTCCATACCTCTGATGCATACTCGAGGTACGGGCGCACAAGAGCATTAAAATACATGTCATGTGGTTTATAATAAGGTCTTACAATCTATTATATTACATCGCACACCACAAACTTCGCTGAATAATATTTAAAGAAATCTTTTTTTTTCTAAATAAAGGAGTTTGTAGGTATACAGGAAGCAAATTATTTTCATTTTTCTATTATTTGAGTCGTGAATTAAATAGAAGTTTTTACTGTGAAATGCGCAGAAGAAATATTAAAGAACAAGAACTTAAATAAATAAACTATTTAAAAAATTAACAAACATTTTATTATTTATTATCATCATAATGTTTGCTCAATATTCACAAAAGCATCCAAAAAGGGGTTTACTTTTATGTTCCGGTATTTTTTTTGTGTGCAGAAAAAATAATAAATTATGCGAGTCATATCCATATTAATATTTAAATCGCTTCCAGAGATCCGCTCTCTAATAATTATTATACTTATATCCTTTTCTTAGCTTAACTAACGTATCTATACTATCTATGTATTTTGAATATTTTGATTCCTTGAAATTGATTAAGGGTCGCTTGCACCAAGCCGTCTGTCACAGTTCAAGCGTTAACTGTGGTTGAGTTGAGTTGAGAACTGATGGGCCTAAGTTATAAATAGGTTTGCATTCTACTTCATACTCGTATAACTACCCATGTCGGTGATGCAAATTAATAATTTCACGCATATTAGGCAAAACGCGAATTCCCGTGCACCAATTGCGCCCTTACGTAGTAATTCAGTATTTGTGACATTATCTGGGTAAAGGGACCTTATTGTCGATGGCGCTTTCGGCGTTATGAGCGATGTTCGTGTACAAATACGACGCCGCGGGACGTAAGCGCCATAAAGTCCCTTTACCCAGGTACGTCACATTTTTCCATTCTTTACTTCTGTGGCATAGTCATTAGTCATTACCAGTGATCTCACAGTCAGGATTTCTGTTCGTAGGCGCTTTCGCTGCTAACCCATTTCTCCATGTTTTTCGGGTAGGTACCTTTGTAATGTTCAACAATTATATACTTAATAATAATAATAAGTCCAGTAAGTACCTAGACTTGGCTCACGAGATAACCGCCATGTGGGATGTTGATTCAACGATCATTGTCCCTATAGTCGTTTCAACGAACGGTCTCATAGCGAAGAGTCTCGACCAACATCTTAAGAGACTCTCGCTAGGTGGCTGGATCAAGGGCCAGATGCAGAAGGCGGTGATCTTGGACACAGCGCGGATAGTCCGACGGTTCCTCTCTCTGCAGACCTAACCACCGGCAGCTTGGGCCCTGCCCCGCTGCTGGCGGCACCCTAGGTTAGGTTTTTTATAATGTGTTTATATATTTTGTATTGTTTTGTATGTGGTTTTGTATTTTACTTTTCTAATCATATTATAAAACCTAGCCTAAGAATTAAAATGAATAAAGAGGAATAATAAGTCTAAAAAATATCTAAATTGGAAATAACTCTGTCCTAGTGTCCAATTGACTATTGGACAGAGTACCTACCGATACCTACTACCTACCCCTATTATTTGTACTAATAATTCTCTCTTCAGGCTCTCTTTCCATAAATTGATTTTCCTTGCTCATATAAAAGCGTCGTCGCACTAAAAATATTCGGTCATTTAAATGAACATGATTTAATTCAGCGATAAAGAGAAGTACCCTGTTTGGTATAAAAATTCACTCTACATAACAGGTAGCCTTCAAACATATTTCATTCAAATGAGACAAATCTCAGCAAGATCACAAGCTTACAATATTTCTGCAAAATATGTTCAGAAAGGTCAATGACATTCTGTAAAAAATATCATGCCTCCCATGGTTTCTTTTTCATTCGAGATTTTTCTAGAGCCCCTATTTCGCGGGACTAATCGAGCGTGAACTTATTCCGTCGCGCAGGTGAAATACGATGTGAATTATACGAAAATTATACAGAACAGAGGAGCTGTAAAAGAAATGCCTTTTTATTTTTATTTTACTCGCATTGATAGTACGAATAGGATTTAAGAAGATTATTTTTTGTCCCAAAATTCAATTGGAAGGAACTGCCGCATATGTTACTATTTGTACATGTAAGTATACTCTGTCAACCAAGTCTGTCAGTAAATAAGAACAAAGAAATCTATATGCATCCTTTTCTTTAGGGTGCCAAAGAAAAGGATACCTATAGTTTTCTTAGTTCTTATTTACTGACAGACTTGTTTGACAGAATATGTATAATTTATTTTTAGGGTTCCGTAATAGTCAACTAGGAACCCTTATAGTTTCGCCATGTCTGTCTGTCGGTCCGTCCGTCCGTCCGAGAATAATCTCGGTGACCGTTAGCACTAGAAAGCTGAAATTCGGTACCAATATGTACAATGTAGGTACATCAATCACGCCGACAAAGTGGTAAAATAAAAAGTGGAATAAAATGTTTTGTTAGGGTACCCCCCCCCCCCCCCCCCATACATGTAATGTGTAAAGTGGGGACTGATATTTTTTTTCATTCCAACCTCAACGTGTGATATATTGTTGGATAGGTATTTAAAAATGAATAAGTGTTTACTAAAATAATTTTTTGATAATATTAATATTTTCGGAAATAATCACTCCTAAAGGAAAAAAAAGTGTCCCCCCCCTCTAACTTTCGAACCATATATTTAAAAAATATGAAAAAATTTACAAAAATAGAGCTTTATAAAATAGAGCTTTATAATTAAAGCTGTTACTTTCTAGAAAAATTGTTTGGAACTTGATAGGTTCAGCAGTTTTTGAGAAAAATACGAGAAACTACAGAACCCCACACTGAGCGTGGCCCGACACGCTCTTGGCCGGTTTTTAAGTTTTAGTTTTGCTCTATTGAAGTAAGAACTTTTGGTCACCATTATTATTATACATATACTCTGTACTAAATATTTATCATCCAAATCGATAGAAATTATTGTCTACCCGCGACTAAATCTGTATAGATTGTACAGTACATGTAATTATAAATTTATACATAAAATTATATGTGTACCTACCTATACTCTGTCAAACAAGTCTGTCACTAAATAAGAACAAAGGAAACTATAGGTATCCTTTTCTCTAGCACCCTAAAGAAAAGGATGCGTATAGTTTTCTTTGTTCTTATTTACTGACAGACTTGTTTGACAGAGTATATATTATATCCTATCTTATCCATACACCGGTCGTTTCCTGTGACGAGCACATGAGCAAATAATACCATTTGTAATGAATTCCTCTAGGTCTGCGTCTGGAATTCAATCCTTTATTTTGTTTGTAAACATAACATTTAACACAAAGTCTAAAAGTTCTTTCGTTAATACTAGTACATTTACTGTTAGTCCCCAGAGAAGCTTAGCCAGGATTAACGCGATCCTACCGGCTTTCCAAACTCTTACAAGAAGCTAGAAATTAGGGCACCTAGTCTTAAAGCACTAAGCTAAGACACTGCACATGAATGTACGGAGGAAACCAGACACCCACTTACTCGACTGGGCGATTTTAGTAAGTACTAGTAGTATACTCTACTACGTCTACTACATATAAGTACCTACCTACCTTTAAGAGGATACGGTAGCGAAAATGCTAAAATGGAAAGGAGCCCGCCCCCCTTTCAACTTGGGAATTTTAGTTAAATAGCCAAGTGTTATTAACTAGATTTATCGAAAAAAAAATTGTCCATTAAGAACAACTCTTTGAGAATCTGAATAACAATGAGATAATCTAGTTATGTCGGACGGACCGTTTAGCATCATTGTTATTGTTACCAATCTTGAGTATCACACCTTTTTTTGCGCCACAATGAAAAAGGCCGTTTTTGGAAATTTTTGATTGGCTCTAGAGTCTTTAAAAAGCAGTAAGTATATCAAAAAAATCAAAACGGTCCGACACAGATATAACAAAAAAAAAACCGCCTTCAAAAATAAGCGCGTTACAAAACACGGAGAAACTAAAAAGCAAAAAATAATAAACCTTTGAATTCAGATTTCTTATCGTATTGCAATAATCTAAACATCCAAATTATAAACAAATCAATTATTTTTGTAGTCGGTACCAGACCTGTTCGTCGCCTTGTTATTGCCTGTTTGCCCCACCCAACCATACACAGGCTGGTACCGACTCCAAAAATAATTGATTTGTTTATAATTTGGATGTTTAGATTATTGCAATACGATAAGAAATCTGAATTCAAAGGTTTATTATTTTTTGCTTTTTAGTTTCTCCGTGTTTTGTAACGCGCTTATTTTTGAAGGCGGTTTTTTTTTTGTTAAAAAGTTAATTTATTTGTTGATTTTTAGTGGTTCCTAGTGATATTATATGTATCAGTCCGAATATATGTACAGTAGTGAAAGAATTATCCTTTAACTCCTAACCATTGAGGAGTTGACCTTCCATCATCAGCTCAGCCACATAAAATTACTACCGTCAGGCGTAAATACTGGTGTACCTTTGAAAAATACACTAAAAACATTACATGTGCCTATAACATTTGAAGAGTTCCCTCGATTTCTCCAAGATCCCATCATCAGACCCTGACTTGGTGCCAATGGGACCATCTCGGGGTTATACCCGTTCGATCAAAAAAAAAATTTTGAAAATCGGTCCACGATTCTCGGAGATATCGAGTAACATACATACAAAAAAAAAATAAAAAAAAAAATTCAGTCGAATTGAGAACCTCCTCCTTTTTTGAAGTCGGTTAAAAAATAATAACAATATGTGTTGAAAAAATCATTGCTCTATCTTCAAAAACCAGGGAGGAAATAGTCGAGAGCGTTTGTATGGAGAATTGACCCCTACCGTATCGTCTTAAGTACTACATCTCACCTAAATAGCTGTCTTATTTTAGTACCTCAGCCACCACTCAGTCACGCACACAGAGTGCTAAGCTTAATGTAGGTACCTATATTCTAAATATCTAAATAATATAATTTAGGCCTCTGCAGACGTTGCAAAACAAATCGCATGCGATTTTAGGAGGCTTAAAAAAATGGATTGATGGATCAAAAGCCGTTATACCTAAATAACATAACTTGTAACAAATGCCACTATACTATGACTCAGAAGGTGCCATGATACATATTGAGTTTGTCTCTAGAATTTCGTGTAGCAAAAAATAGGTAAGCCGAAGACTGTTGAACCCCGTTGGGAGAGACATCGAGTGCTCCCGAGTTTTGAATAAAAATACCTCTATTGCCATTATCGCGATTTGTTTTATTTTATTCATAAAAAAACATCGTTTTGGGGTTCCGTCATATCGAGTGATGATATAGTGTAACCTTCATAGTAAAAAATACTGAAAATAAATATTCTACCTTCGTCATTTACTTACTAACTTCAATAGTTAATTCATACTTTCTGTTCTGTTTCATGATTAATTAATTTTAAGACCTAAAAGCAAACGGGTAAGAAAATGGTTAGTCCAAAAACATGCTTATTTTTCAGCTGACGAGTATTTTATTGTCTTTGAATTTATCATAATTATTCATACCGGTTAAGTACCTTTTTTTCATTACACTGTTTTTGCAAATTGACGAACTCTGACTTTTTTTTTTTTTTTAGCTAGGTTCAGCCCTTATTTTGTAAGCAGCAGGCATATTGCATACAAGATTTTGTACTCTTATTTGAGATATATTTTATTTGCTACAATCTGTCATGCCCAGAACACTAAACATTAATTTAAATGCCTAGACATGTTTCAATTCGTGAGAAAAAATATTAGTAGAAAACAGACGCTAAAACTTAATAATAAAGTTTTCCTAAGCCCATGAATGCCGTAAATTAGGTTTCATAGGCATCGCCTTAAAATTTTACAAGTGCCCATTTAGTTTATTGTGACATTGCACATTTTAGCTTAACAATTTAACAACGGCAGTTTTAAATTTGTCCCGAACGTAATTACTTTTTGCGCATAGCAAAGCCTTTATGTGATCTAGCAACTGGATCGATACTGGATGACAGTTCGATTATCCAATCAGAATCAGCTGTCAACAAGGGTGTTGCCAGAATACAAATATGCACAATTTTCAGAATATTTAATTATTTAGAATTAACAATTTAAATGTAATTAATAAATCAGAAAATAGTCACTTTATTGTTGGAAAATTATATGGAATTTTGTGCACTAGGATTTTCAGTTGGTTGAAATTTATTTCTGCAGAGGACTGCTGAGGTGGTCATTTTAGATGTTATCCCCAAGCCTCTCAAGGTCGTTAGGGCTCCTGAGATCATTTCCTGCACTTGCTAGCTGTCTCCGGTCCTGTTCAGGCCTCCAGTGCCTGCTTTTATTTATCGAGTTTCATCTTCGATCCAAAAAGTGATCAGATTGATGGAGTGCTGGCGGTCAATCCTTGTGTAGCCTAAGGGCATTCTGGAGGAATATTTTCCCACCATGAATTGTAAGTAGAATATTATGGGTGTATCAGGTTGATCACATTATTGATCCTTGCCTCAGTTTAATTTGACCACGTGTGTCTATTTCCAGTCTTCTGGTGGACTATGTGGAGGGAAGGGTCGTCAGAGCTGAGAAAATGAGCTCTCTCAAGTTCCAGCTGGTAAGGAAATCAGAATAGTAATTGTCCACATTTAATAGGTTAGACCACATTCACTTTTCTAATGATGTCTTGTTTTCCTTTTCAGCTGACTGGGAATTAAAACTATATTTACAATTACAATTACCACTAAATCTGTGTTTAGGCCTACTCCAGGTTATACTGGTTATACAGACATTCAAGTAATGTCTTCTTTATAAAGGGGGCCGGTTTGTCCGGCAACTCCAATTTTACCACAAGCGTCGAATGGTGCGATAGCTTGCTTCCGGGGTCGAGCCTATCCAGGCGAAGAAGATGCGCTCAACTTGCTGATGCGTCGGTTGCGGTGGTGCTTCATTGTGTCACAGCGCCTGGGGCGACCAGCTTCAGCTCGCAGAAGGAGGGCTTACACATTGTATTAGCGGTAACTTCTGGCTTGAAGGTTGGTGCCATTTTCTTTCTTCCTGGAAGGCAAGATTACTTAGTTTAGTTAAGAAGAATTCCTATTATCTATGTTGGCACTGATAACTAGGTACTAACAGAACTTAGGAACGCTTGTAAATCATTTAGAATTGAACTATTGCACGGCCCAGCTCTACCGTCTGGCAATACATATTAAGGTGCTAGCTTAAGCTTAGAATAATGATTTACTGGCTATAACTTGCTTTGTGTCCGTTAGACAATAAAATAGTGTGTCACAATCTAACCGTTTTCTTTCCACCCAATTAGAGACCTGAAATCTTGAGGAAATCGTAGTGCACCTTATTAAGTACTTTTTTTGCTTTTTTTTCGTGGCGGACGATCCGCCAAAGTTTTAAGACTCATTTTGTGTAAATTTATTGTCTGGTGCTTTCCCATACTTTCCCCCTTGCCGGGCTGGGAAAAGCGACCATGACATTGGCGCCCAACGTGGGGTTGCAGACTGTCTCAATTTGATTTTGATATTGAGCACAGGAAGGGCTCCGACAATGTCGTACCTGACGCGTTATCCAGGCTCATGAAGGTTGACGCCGTGGACCAGGTGAATCCTAGCGACGTGGTCGATGATTGGTATGACAGGACATTTAAGGGTTGTGAAACGTTTCCGGCAAATTTCCCAAACTATTGTATAAGGGGAGGGAAATTGTACCGTTTAAGTAAAAATAAGTACAATCTTTTGCGAGAATTTGACTGGAAGGAGGTAGTGCGTAAGGGTGATAGGAAGGCTATTTTACATGCCAATCATTGCGAACCGACCGCGGCTCATTTTGGAGTTTTTAAGACTCACAGGCGGTTGTCGTTGACATACTTTTGGCCAGGTATGTACAAAGACGTCGTCGACTTTGTGAAGGCCTGCGATACCTGTGCAGCCTATAAACATTCACAGAAGTCGACTCCGGGTCTGATGGGACAGCCAAAAGTATGTGATCGACCAATGTTAGTTTTGAGCATTGACTTGGTAGGTCCTCTTCCGCGCTCTCGTGCAGGATTTACTTATTTGTTTGTGGTCACGTGTTGCTTCTCAAAGTATACGCTTCTGTTTCCGCTTCGCCGCGCAACCAGCGCGTTGGTGGCGAAGACTTTTGAGCATCATGTGATTTTAAAGCATGGTGTACCCGAAACCGTAATTACTGATAACGGAGTACAGTTTACGGGATCGGAGTTTAGGCAATTGATGAAGCGTTACAACGTACCTAAAGTCTTTTACGGGCCTCGATATACTCCTCAGGTAAACTTGGTGGAGCGTTATAATAAAACGGTCATGACAGCGGTAGCTTCGTATGTAGAGGAGAACCATAGAACTTGGGATGAAAAACTGCACCAAATTCAGTTTGCAATAAACAGTGCGGTGAATGAAACCACACACGAGTCTCCTTTCTTTTTAGTACATGCGAGGGAACCGGTGATCAACGGATCGTTTTACAAAGATGTCGATAAAGATTACGAACCAGGTATGCCTAGGGAGGAATATGCGGGTAATTTCGGGATACTGAAGGATATTTTCCATCAGGTTAGGTTACGGTTGTTGAAAGCACACGAGACAAATGCTAGGTACTATAATTTGAGAAGACGTCCTGAACAATTTTCAGTAGGCGATCTAGTTTGGAAACGTAATTACGTGCAGAGTGATGCACAGAATTTTAGGATGGCGAAACTCGCCCCTAAATATGTTAAGTGTAGAGTAAAGGCAGTATTGTCGCCTTTAGTCTACGAGTTAGAAAATTTAGATGGTCACTGTATAGGATCATGGCACATTAAAGACCTGAAGGGAAAGGTAACAGCTACCGGTTAAGTGATCGGTGGACGTGCGGCCCGGGGTACAGGGTACTCCTCGCCGCACCGCCACCGTTGACGAACCAACGGAGCTTGTACTGGATAGTATGGTTGTATTTTAGCAATAGTGTTAAATATTGCAAAGTCATATTTAATCACCAACTGCTAGTGACGTGGCGAACAGGTACGGCTGTTTCACCACTCAGTATGTAAGAGGAAGTATGCAACGAATTGAGAGAGATGTATGAATGGTGCTATGCAACCATATAGCTCAACTTTGGTCTGGAGCGAAGTCTTTAATGTGAACAATTTTGCTGTCGTGCGTAGTCACGCAGAATTTTGTGGTTATCGTGCTTGTTATTTTTTGTGTAGCCAATACTCTGCAGTGTCCCGTGCATGTGTGGATTGGCGGTTTAGTTTTTTTTGATGTGATAGGGAGAGGGTTTATTTTGAGGTATGGCAGGGCGCGCACTGCATACCACGGACGTTGGTTGGCGTTTCGTTGTGTTGGATTTGGTCCGGTTTATGTTCCTCTCAGCTCACGGTAACAGGCACGTAACACTTTTGGTTCAGCTAACTGGGTTTAGCTGATGTATAATTTAGTAATTTGAAATATAAATTTTTGGTTTAGCTAATTAGGATTAGCAATTATGTAATTTAGGAATTTGGAATGAGATTTCGTTTTAAGGCACTCTAGTTTATCGAGTAAACTAGCAGTAGGAATTGCATGATTTTAATTTCGCCCGGTCTAGTAGAGTTGTTTTTAAGAATGCTGATCATCGGTCCTGGCGCGGTTGGTTTTGCGTTTTTCCAGCGCAACCGTGAAGTTGTGCTGGTAAAACCAAGGATATGGTTACTGGTTTGTTGGTTCATTTGGCAGTGGGGAATTTTCCGAATGGTTCGGATGCCACACTGGTTTTAGTGTTGCGTGGGTTCGAAATAATATAAAATTCAAAATTTAAGGATGTTTTAGAGGGATGGTTTTTTGGTATGGTTTTGTGAGGTTGTAAGTTTTGGCATTTCTTTTGGCAATATTTCGTAACCTGCGGCATCACAGGTTTACTTTTGTGTGTTTCTCCCATACTCGGTATGGTCGAGGTGTGTTCGTTTTTTTTTCTTATTTTTTCATTTCTTTTGTGACACATTGTTAGTTTAGTCGCTGAGGACAGCGAGCGTTTTACCCTTGGTAAAACGCTACAGCAGGGAGAGGGGTATTGTGACATTGCACATTTTAGCTTAACAATTTAACAACGGCAGTTTTAAATTTGTCCCGAACGTAATTACTTTTTGCGCATAGCAAAGCCTTTATGTGATCTAGCAACTGGATCGATACTGGATGACAGTTCGATTATCCAATCAGAATCAGCTGTCAACAAAGGGTGTTGCCAGAATACAAATATGCACAATTTTCAGAATATTTAATTATTTAGAATTAACAATTTAAATGTAATTAATAAATCAGAAAATAGTCACTTTATTGTTGGAAAATTATATGGAATTTTGTGCACTAGGATTTTCAGTTGGTTGAAATTTATTTCTGCAGAGGACTGCTGAGGTGGTCATTTTAGATGTTATCCCCAAGCCTCTCAAGGTCGTTAGGGCTCCTGAGATCATTTCCTGCACTTGCTAGCTGTCTCCGGTCCTGTTCAGGCCTCCAGTGCCTGCTTTTATTTATCGAGTTTCATCTTCGATCCAAAAAGTGATCAGATTGATGGAGTGCTGGCGGTCAATCCTTGTGTAGCCTAAGGGCATTCTGGAGGAATATTTTCCCACCATGAATTGTAAGTAGAATATTATGGGTGTATCAGGTTGATCACATTATTGATCCTTGCCTCAGTTTAATTTGACCACGTGTGTCTATTTCCAGTCTTCTGGTGGACTATGTGGAGGGAAGGGTCGTCAGAGCTGAGAAAATGAGCTCTCTCAAGTTCCAGCTGGTAAGGAAATCAGAATAGTAATTGTCCACATTTAATAGGTTAGACCACATTCACTTTTCTAATGATGTCTTGTTTTCCTTTTCAGCTGACTGGGAATTAAAACTATATTTACAATTACAATTACCACTAAATCTGTGTTTAGGCCTACTCCAGGTTATACTGGTTATACAGACATTCAAGTAATGTCTTCTTTATAAAGGGGGCCGGTTTGTCCGGCAACTCCAATTTTACCACAAGCGTCGAATGGTGCGATAGCTTGCTTCCGGGGTCGAGCCTATCCAGGCGAAGAAGATGCGCTCAACTTGCTGATGCGTCGGTTGCGGTGGTGCTTCATTGTGTCACAGCGCCTGGGGCGACCAGCTTCAGCTCGCAGAAGGAGGGCTTACACATTGTATTAGCGGTAACTTCTGGCTTGAAGGTTGGTGCCATTTTCTTTCTTCCTGGAAGGCAAGATTACTTAGTTTAGTTAAGAAGAATTCCTATTATCTATGTTGGCACTGATAACTAGGTACTAACAGAACTTAGGAACGCTTGTAAATCATTTAGAATTGAACTATTGCACGGCCCAGCTACTGGGGACGCTATTGCACAACACCCTGCATTTTATGATTAAGCACTGAGACTTGGCACAGGTTGTTCCTTGGGTGGCCCTGAGTAGATAAAGATCGGGAGGCATTGAGAGCCCCCTTAATTTAGGAGGGAAGAGGGGGAAGGCTGGCGCCGCCGCGCTTCCTTTGAAACCATATTTCTCTAAAACTATACAAAATAGGGCATGCGATATATCATTTTCGGATAAATGAAGAACGAAGAATTCATTTTTGGCACAAAAAAAATGTATTTTAGAACAAAAATATAAAATAAAATGGGAAAATCTGAAAACGAGATTTTTTTTTATACATATTATTGCACATTTTATGAAAACTGTAATGGTTTTTTCTAAATAAAAAATATCATTTAATAGCTACATTTATCTAGTTTTAGAAAATGTATAATTTGTTATAGAAATATATTATAGGACGAGTGATAAAAAATAACTTACATCGCCCGATAGGGTGATTTGAATGCTCATTTCAATAAGTTTTGTCAATGATTTCAGGTATAATCACTATTTTTAACACACGAAAGCCGTAATCATTGTAGTTTATGGCTATTTTAGTGATTAATGTACTTAGAATAAAAAAAAATACAAAAATTTTAAAAAATATTAAAAATGTGATAAATTTTTTTAACATTATCCTATTTTGTTCTTTCTACACAATATATATCTAAAAGCAATAAATATCAACAAAAAGCCACATTTATACAGTTTATAAAAATATATAGTTTGTTATATAAATATATTACGAAACGCGAGATAAAAAATAATGAAAATGAAAATTTTAATGTACGGGTCAGCTTGCATTATTCGATGAGGTGAGGTAAAGGTACTACCCGCTATGCAGTGGAGTTCGTCTAGTAATACAGAAATATACTTATTCTAATAACGTTTACACATGTAAGTATATCACGACCCAGTACAGAAAATTGTAAAAGTCCTATAATATAGTTTATTTTGATTGTAAAATAAAATTGCATGTGACTTATATTGCAAAAAAAATGTCTTAATCACGTTCTCCTCTCCTAAAGCAGTTCTGCATGCATAGGCTTGAAGATTTTTTAGTTTACTAGCAGAATTTAGTTACTTCCTTTGGGCCCCCTTAAATCGGTTTTACCCATCCATAAAAGATAAAATAAAAATCGTCATATTCTTCCTTTCAGTATCAATGACAGTTAGTTATTGCGCAATAGTGCCATAAAAAATAAACTGGATTCGTATTAGCATTAATGATTTTTGAACTAAGACATTGCTTTTGTACAAAGGAGAACCTCAAAAAATGGTCTGACTAGACGAAAACATGTGTATCGGGGCTAGTACTCAAGGCTCTCAAAAAGTGTAGCTATTTTGAGTTATTCAAATAAAACAACATGAATAGTCTGAATTTAATTATGTATATATCACAACATCCACTGCATAAGCACATCAGCTCCGAACATTTAATTTAAAAAGTCTTTTTTTACGGTTGCACCTTACGCGGAACTGTTTTTTTACACCTGCATCCGACAATTTCGAGGCATATTTCTGCAGCAACAGGCAACGTTGCGGGCAAGTAGGCTCCCAAATCCCAATTGTTACAGACTTTCGTCCAGCCACAAGTAGCAAATAATGGCAAATTTTGAATTGGGTTTAGTTGACCCCATACATGGACACCTTGATATACCTATAACCCTTACAAAAATGGTGTAAGGCAGCTTTTGTCGGTGAAATGCTGTTAATTTGGCGGTCTTTTTTGGTTAATAACTATTTTCGGCACTCGTTAACCAAAGTACATGACGCAGATCTGGAATAATAAATATGTCAAGTAAGAATTATCCATAAATTATGCAAATCATATAGATAACTACTATTTCACAAGATGTATGTATTAGGATCAGATGTATATATGTGACCTATCATATCAATCGATCATTTCATGTAATATAAATAGTTAAATTCAGACTATATAGGAGTATGTTGTTTAATTTGAAGTACTCTAAATAACTACACTTTTTGAGAGCTTTGAGTACCTTTACCTCACCTCATCGAATCATACAAGCTGACCCGTACCGTACATCAAGGTCGCCCTGCCACGTCACTTTCATTATTTTTTATCTCGCGTTTCGTAATATATTTATGTAACAAACTATATATTTTTATAAACTACATAAATGTGGCTTTTTATTCATATTTATTGCTTTTAGATATACATTGTATAGAAAGAACAAAATAGGATAATGTTATAAAAAAGTTATCACATTTATTTTTTTAATTTTTGTATTTTTTTTATTTTAAGTACATTAATCACAAAAATAGCCATAAAAGACAATGATTACGGCTTTCGTGTGTTAAATAGTGATTATACCTGAAATCATTGACAAAACTTATTGAAATGAGCATTCAAATCACCCTATCGGGCGATGTAAATTATTTTTTATCACTCGTCGTATAATATATTTCTAGAACAAATTATACATTTTCTTAAACAAGATAAATGTAGCTATTAAATAATATTTTTTATTTAGAAAAAACCATTACAGTTTTCATAAAATGTGCAATAATATGTATAAAAAAAAAATCTTGTTTTCAGATTTTCCCATTTTATTTTGTATTTTTGTTCTAAAATACATTTTTTTGTTCCAAAAATGAATTCCTCGTCCTTCATTTATCCGAAAATGATATATCGCATGCCCTATTTTGTATAGTTTTAGAGAAATATGGTTTCAAAGGAAGCGCGGAGGCGCCAGCCTTCCCCCCCTCCTCCCTCCTAAATTAAGGGGGGCTCTCGATGCCTCCCGATCTTTATCTACTCAGGGCCACCCAATGAACAACTGTGCCAAGTCTCAGTGCTTAATCATAAAATGCAGGGTTCCCATACAAGACATAGCAATAGCGTCCCCAGTAAGCTCTACCGTCTGGCAATACATATTAAGGTGCTATCTTAAGCTTAGAATAATGATTTACTGGCTATAACTTGCTTTGTGTCCGTTAGACAATAAAATAGTGTGTCACAATCTAACCGTTTTCTTTCCACCCAATTAGAGACCTGAAATCTTGAGGAAATCGTAGTGCACCTTATTAAGTACTTTTTTTGCTTTTTTTTCGTGGCGGACGATCCGCCAAAGTTTTAAGACTCATTTTGTGTAAATTTATTGTCTGGTGCTTTCCCATACTTTCCCCCTTGCCGGGCTGGGAAAAGCGACCATGACATTTATACCTTTCTTATATACTCAGTTAAAAATGATAGATAATGACAAACAATTATTACCAAAGTATTAAGACATGGAATTATATTCAGATATCTACTTAAATGATGTAGGTACTTACTGATTACCATTAGTGTTGAATTTTGAATCATGCAGAATGACCAATCATTTAAACCTGAAATTGTCAATCGAAAAGTGATATTAGCTTATTACAAATATTCTTAATTTCGTAATTAATTTACCTTTCACAATAAGACGCAATAACCTTTACTTCTTTACAAACTTTATAAACCAACTCAATTACTTCGGTTGACTATTGTACAAGGAAAACGAAGTATAGAATTCTATGATTAAGCCAAAAGTACCTACTGCTTTATACGCACTCTCAACTCTTTCCACATGTTCATTTTTAGTCCCATTTTAGATATATTTAAGTGCAATATTACTTCATGGCAAACGGAGAAATTGTTCATTTTAGGTTTGTTTGTTTTTAGATGATGGTATCTAAGTATAGGTACGAAATGATTTTGTATAGCAGTGCGTGCATGACTGTGTATGCATTTCTTAACATAGAAATGTCATTGTTCACAGATAACTGAATCTGGCAAAGGAGACTGTTGACTGCTCGTATCCATAACAAAATTGAGATCATATTCGTAACCAGTTATTCGTAATCAGTCAGTTTGCGGGAAAAAACCACGGTCACAACACGCGAGACTCGTAAAGGCTCAGAATACTCGGTGTCATGGTTGTGAAGATTTATAACACCTTTCCGAAATAGGTATTTCCGTAACAGAACCCAGCTACTGAGACAATATTTGTAAGTACGAGTAAACTTAAGAAAATGCTAATTGGGTTAGCTTGTTACATTTAGTGAATTTATGGGAAGGTACTGATGTCCCAATTTTTTTATCTGGATTAACCGCATGTAAAACGACTAGTAAATAAAGAACGTACCCGATTTTACAAAGTCTCATTAGTAATAAGAAATGGTACTCGGGATAAAATATACCTAAATAAATCTAAGGAATTGTAATTTAGCATTTAATCAAGTGACACATACTGATACAGTATACTGAGTGAAATGTACGCCCTATAAGAAATATGCTGAATAGTAAGGTTATTGTATTGTGTACTGAAATATCCATAGGTGCAACGTACTGATTATTATTGTGCTGTATAATATTTTTAAATTCACATAAAACGCCCAATTGAAAAAATTTCCAATACGTGAAACAATGATTAAACCATACCAATAAATCAGACTTTTAACACCAGTCTTTTTCTTTATGATGGAATTACGACGGTTTGCTTTTATACATTAATAACGGAAATATGCGAATAAATTATTGAATCGGAAATCCGTTTATGAATACAAATGAATTTAAAATGAGCTATTGTATTCAATTGCGGTTCTATGCAGTTTAAAGGAATGTTTTCTGAAATTGTAACATTATTATACTTAATGAATGAGAGCTACTTTATACTTATAGCCTAGGATTTAGTTTTCCTTAAAAGAGAGCCATATGTCATCGTGAATAGTTTGGGATTATCTGGCTGTGACAGACGAACATGACTGATCAAACGGTTCTGTTTTTTCGTTCTAGCTACGGAATCCTAAAAACCGGCCAAGAGCGTGTCGGGCCACGCTCAGTGTAGGGTTCCGTAGTTTTCCGTATTTTTCTCAAAAACTACTGAACCTATCAAGTTCAAAATAATTTTCCTAGAAAGTCTTTATAAAGTTCTACTTTATAAAGACTTTCTAGTGTGATTTTTTTCATATTTTTTAAACATATGGTTCAAAAGTTAGAGGGGGGGGGACGCACTTTTTTTTCCTTTAGGAGCGATTATTTCTGAAACTATTAATATTATCAAAAAACGATCTTAGTAAACCCTTATTCATTTTTAAATACCTATCCAACAATATATCACACGTTGGGGTTGGAATGAAAAAAAATATCAGCCCCCACTTTACATGTAGGGGGGGTACCCTAATAAAACATTTTTTTCCATTTTTTATTTTTGCACTTTGTTGCCGTGAGTGGTATACATATTGGTACCAAATTTCAGCTTTCTAGTGCTAACGGTTACTGAGATTATCCGCGGACGGACGGACGGACGGACGGACGGACGGACGGACGGACGGACGGACGGACGGACGGACGGACGGACGGACGGACGGACGGACGGACAGACAGACATGGCGAAACTATAAGGGTTCCTAGTTGACTACGGAACCCTAAAAACTGCTACCCCTAAAAGTACCTGCTCTAAAATAATTTCATACAAAACATGAATATCGAGTTGAATCAAATTTCCAACTATTTAGAGACAAGCTGAACTAGATATGTTCTATTTGATTACATGTTATATGCTTGGAAGTTATACTTACGAGTAATTTAACTACGTATGTCTTTGTATAAGTATATTTATAACGAGGTGAGGCTCTTTAAGAAGCGGGTTACGGGTTACCTGCCATCAACTGTGCTCTTTGTGATTTTGAAAACACTACTACAGTGTTTACGTAAGTAGTTAAGTACAGTGTAATCTGGATGTAAGTTTCAATCAAAAACTTTTCATAACCATTTTTACCTTTTTTTGTTCCCTTAGGGTAGAACCAAAAATATAAATTAAATAACTTTTCTTATATTTTACTATATGTATTACCTTTTCATGAAGTTTTCAAGTTCCTTACTTGAAATAAAATGTGATCTCCATACAAACTTTCATCCCCATTTTAACCCTCCAGGGCTGACAATTTTAAAATTAGTTCTTATCTTCTTTAAGACCTTACCCCACATGTTATCAGTAACATAACATTAGGTACTTGTAGTTGTTCACTATAATCGAAACACTGATTTTTGTACGAAGTCACAAGTGTAAAGGCCATTAAGATGATCACAAATTTTTTTAATATTTATACACTCATATTTACAAATCAACAACTATACATTATATTCTCGCCAAACTGCAAAGGTTTGATGGCGAGATTATTCTACATACTTATTAAATATTTACAGTTAAATCACTTTTTCAAAACACGCTTACAAAGACGGGGCACCATATTACTTCAAACAAGCACGCGTCTCCAACTAGTGCGTTATCATCAGCAATCTGGTTAATTTTGCGTAAACAATTTTCAGCACAGAAATGATTTATGTACGCCCGCGTTACAAATGACTAGGATAGGATGTGCACAGACTACACATAGCAATCAGACTTTTCATAGATGATTTTCAAAAATAAAATAAAAGTAAAAATAAAATTGTAAGCCAAAACATTATTTTCGCCACCAGTAAAATATACCTACCCATAATGTACTCATATTATATTTAGTTAAAGCACAACGACTAAAACAACAATTACAATTAAATATCTTACTTTTAGGGCGACCATAGATATAAATCATTCTCAAAATAATCTTCTGTGGACAGTCAATTAAAATTCACCCGAGAAAATTGAAGAGAAAATCATTTATGTCTGAAAGAAATGTTATTAAAAGTTACAGCGACCGAAATCTCAAAGTGGTTCTTTCTAAATCTCAAGGCCATCTTATTGTTAGGTGAAAATCCCTACTTTACTTTTACAAGCTTTTGCAATATCGCAACGATCCTTAAAACAAAGAAAATGAAAACCATTTCATGGAATTGTAATTTTAAATTTATCTTAGAGCATTCAAATCAGCCGCAATATAAAATTCTAATACACTGTCTCTTAATCGTTGTAGTATTTGTCTATAAACTAAGAAAGAGAGATTAGGTGCCTACTAATTTGTCTGCCCATACCCTGTTCTCTAAAATTTAATTATAGGAGAATTATACGCGTACAGATTTGGTTCGGGCCAAAGCTAATTACACTGGAAGCGGTTTAGCTACGCCGATATAACGAACCCGAAATTCAAGAGAACCTGTAATTACAATCTTATGTTCCTATGGTCTGTTTTTAGGAACTCCGAGCGTTGTAACTGGCGAGAGCGGAACGGATTTTATAGTAGGTAAAACTAGCTTTTTCCCGCGGCTTCGCTTCGGCGAAATGCTTCATATAAACGACCACCCCCATTTCGCGGAAGTGGGGGGTTAGGAAGAGACAAAAAGTAGCCTATGTCACTCTTCATCTCTTCAACTATCTCCACTTAAAAAAATCACAATTCTTCACTCCGTTTTGCCATGAAAGATGAACAAACAAACAGACACACACACTTTCCTATTTATAATGTAAGTATGAATACAAGCGAACACTGTCAGTGATTTTGTATGTAAAATCTCTAATACGTATACGATGCATAAATGCATATTGTTCAGAACGTACTAATTCGAAGGGTAAAAAGCGATGCTTTTCCGCACACAGTGCGTGTATAAATTTTAATACTACCTACTTTTAGTACTTTTCTGCACGTACAAACTACCGCTAATAAAGAATTTTGCTGTACCGTCTTTTTTGCTTTTGTCACATATTCTTCATACTTTCGTTAGTTCGTTAGTATTTATTACGAGTAGATATGTTTGACCAATATTTGTGGTTTGTTTTTCTCTTACTCCGATTCATGTGTTATTCGTCCTATCATCCAAGTTCATAATATATGAAATTAGGTCTATAAAAACATAGATCCTGCCATTTATGTCACGAGAATCATTTACAATTCCAAAGATGACTAATTACGTTTTAATAAAATCGTTATCCTGGTCACGAAATCCAATATTAAAAATCCTCAAAGAAATTCCAGGCATTACAAACCGTTTGCTTTACAAGGGTAAAAGCCGATGTGAAAAAAGTTGGCCTCAGAATGTGCCCGCATGACGGTTTTGCGTTGAAATAAAATTAATTACAGTAATTAGAAACGCAGAGTCCGACATGAGCCAGGCCCCGTAGCCGAATGGCATTTCTCCGACGCCAAACGAAAGCGATACGCCGCTGGCTCTGTCGCGCCAATACGCAAGCGCGATAGAGATAGATATCTACTAGCGCCTCGTTTCGTGAGCGTTTCGTGAGCGTTAGTGCCATTCGGCTAGCCACCCTGAGCTTAATATTTAATAGGTGCGAAAATGTCGTGCACATCTGAGTCGCTAATTTTATTCAAAAACATTACGTTTCGTTTTCGAATAAATTGCTTTACATAAGCTGTTTCTAGAATGTCCCGATTGGCACGCTGTTTTATCTCGAAATGTTTAATGCAAATGAAAAACAAGAAAACAAACTAACTTATAATTAACTTTAGTTACCTTAACACACTATGTACTTTGTTTAGTATCTACACTCAAAGTGGAAATACAGACACCGACCCTGAAGATCTTCTTGGACTACGGTCAGACTAAGTTTTTATTTCAACTTTAAAGCAAATAGACGCACACTTTGGATAACACCCGTCATGTATAACAAAAAATATTTTTTTTTACATATTTTTTAAACCTTCGTAACTCATGACTGACACGACTGACTGAGCAGTTTAGCGTGAGACGCAGGGTGAAATGGCGTCACACGTAATAGTGCTGGTGTTGCCAAATTATTATTCTGGCATTAATTGCCATTGGCGCCAGGGGTGAGACTAGTATTAACATACTCAACCTTTTTTCAAGCCAATGAGCTGAAACTATTGTTGAAGTTGATCGAACACCAAATATCTTTCCCAGTATTTGATTTCGCTCTTGTACTTTTTGAGAAAAATCCATTCGAGAATATGCTCGTTGCTCTTTTATCGACTATCGTTTCATGTCACTTTTAATTAACTACTAGCTGTAAATAAAGTGACGACCATACCTTTGTAACAAAGGGCTACAAAATTCCAGCTTTCCAGCAAGCACGTAGAATAACAAGCCTAAAAGGGGATGGGTCATAGGTATTAGTCATATAAAATGAACCTGAAAACGCGAGCGTAGCGTGTGAAATTTTTTCCAGTGATGCTGATGGCCTGATAGCGCAATTTGATAAACGTCCAAGATTTGAGGTTTTTATACAGGATGAGACCGTTTTCGGTCGCTATACGACTTAATGACCCGGAGTCCAAAGTTTAAAGTTAAGTTTTAATTAGTGTAGTAATTTACTCGTTTTTAGGGTTCCGTAGTCAACTAGGAACCCTTATAGTTTCGCCATGTCTGTCGGTGCGTCCGTCCGTCCGTCCGTCCGCGGATAATCTCAGTAACCGTAAGCACTAGAAAGCTGAAATTTGGTACCAATATGTATAATCAATCACGCCAACAAAGTGCAAAAACAAAAAATGGAAAAAAATGTTTTATTAGGGTACCCCCCCTACATGTAGGTAAAGTGGGGGCTGATATTTTTTTTCATTCCAACCTCAACGTGTGATATATTGTTGGATAGGTATTTAAAAATGAATAAGGGTTTACTAAGATCGTTTTTTGATAATATTAATATTTTTGGAAATAATCACTCCTAAAGGAAAAAAAGTGCGTCCCCCCCTCTTACTTTTGAACCATATGTTTAAAAAATATGAAAAAAATCACAAAAGTAGAACTATATAAAGAATTTCTAGGAAAATTGTTTTGAACTTGATAGGTTAAGTAGTTTTTGAGAAAAATACGGAAAACTACGGAACCCTACACTGAGCGTGGCCCGACACGCTCTTGGCCGGTTTTTTTATAATTCGAAGGATTTATCAATTTTTCATGTTACTACTCGTAGTAACATGAAAAATTTAGCGATAAAGCTTAAATTAACTACGCCTGGTCTGAGGCTATTTTATTTACTGGCTCATATATATGTCGCAGGGAAATGGCCAAAACAGAGATCTGATCAAATCTCTAAGGGATATGATCAAATCACGCAGGATGTCAAAATGGCGAATCCATTTCATCATTTCTCTGGAAGGGCTCGGGATTCTGAGACCTATTTTAGAAAAAAAAGTTTTTGAATCTTTTTTCGCGAAAATACGCAATCATCACATAAGACTCAAACATTATTCAATGCTTACAGTCAAGTTTACTTAGCAATTATTTACAAATATAGAGAAACTCATACATATATTACAAGCTGTGTCAGAATAATCATAATCTATTGGATTTTCGCATTTCGTTTTCCCCTTGGAGTGGATGGTAAATATTCCAGAATGTTCCATCGCTTGTCGTAAATTAAGTTGGATGTTTGTATATATTTAGGACTTTACGATCCGACTAGAACAGGAAATCAAGTAAAGAAATTGCTTAGCAAATAACAAGCAAAAACGAGTATATTTAAAAATTAATATGATTTAAATAATTCATCATCATCCTCCTTGCGTTATCCCGGCATTTGCCACGGCTCATGGGAGCCTGGGGTCCGCTTTGACAACTAATCCCAAGATTTGGCATAGGCACTAGTTTTACGAAAGCGACTGCCATCTGACCTCGAACCTCCAACTCGAAGGGTAACTATACCTTATTGGAATTAGTCCGGTTTCCTCACGATGTTTTCCTTCACTGAAAAGCGACTGGAAAATATCAAATGACATTTCGCACATAAGTTCCTAACAACTTACCGCTAGGCTATCAGCGCTTCATAATATGATTTCAATAATTATCAGTCAGAAAAGAACGAAAATTAGTAAGTATATTAAATTGTAAATATTAAAATTAAAGATGTTGCTGCTCGTAAAATTAAATGAAATAGGAAAGGTTTCCAATTATGTTTATAATTATAACCTAATAATAGGCTACTAGACTCGTATCGAATTTAGCACATCAAGTTATTGTTTTCTGTAGTATTTTACTTAAGAAATCAATATTTATAGCTTGCGGGCATTAAAAGTGCGTGATGACTGCGTATTTTTAATTAAAGATGTATGTTTTTTTTAATTATGGACTCCGAAAACGGTGTTGGCCAATGGAGTGACGTCACATAATTCAAATCAACTATGGAAATTAGAGGTATTAATCTAATCTCCATAGAAGCAACCTCTATTGTATTAAAATTCATAGTCGTTGCTCGGCTGTGACAATGTCAAATATTTTTTTCTAAATCGACTTACGTCATGTCATAGATATTCTATAGATTAATATGGCTGATGTTGTTTTTGCCTGATCACGTAAAAGTAAACTTTAAATTATTTTTTTGCGGGTTTTTCAGTCGTAATAAAATATGGTACTATTTTTGTTCGTTTAATTAGACAGTAATTAATAATATAAGACATACTTTGAAAAAGGGTCAAGTAGCCTACTATTGACATGGTGTAACACGAGGAATCCGCACCTATAGGTAATTTTAACAGCATGTATCCCTGATCACATTTTGAGACTAAAATGTCAGATAAACTTTTTAGGGTTCCGTAGTCAACTAGAAACCCTTATAGTTTCGCCATGTCTGTCTGTCCGTCCGTCCATCCGCGGATAATCTCAGTGACCGTTAGGACTGGAAAGCTGACCAATATGTATATCAATCACGCCGACGAAGTGCGAAAATAAAAAGTGGATTTTTTTTTATAGAAGTTTACTAAAATCATTTTTGATTATGCTCATATTTTCGGAAATAATCGCTCCTGAAGTAAAAAAATGAGTCCCCCCCCTTATAACTTTTGAACCATAAGTTTAAAAATATGAAAAAAATCACAAAAGTAGAATTTTATAAAGACTTTCTAGGAAAATATTTTGAACTTGATAGGTTGAACAATTTCGGAAAAAAATACGGGAAACTACGGAACCCTACACTGAGCGTGGCCCGACACGCTCTTGGCCATTTTTTTTCGCCCAGATTTGCCTAGTCAATTTTTTAATTTCCTCGGCCTCAGAAATGCGTTACAAATTATAGTACGCCACTGACAAATAAATAGGCTAGTTTCCTTTTTTTTCGGGGCTCGTTGGGCTAGTCAAATCAGAATTAGATAATGTATTAAAAAGGGACGGATATATGCCAGTTATTTCTCTTTTTGGTAGGGTGGAGGTTTCTTACAAATGACACGCGAATTTTTTCAAAACTAGTGTTGCTAGCCCGAACTGTCAAAACGATTTGACAAATAAATAGGCTAGTTTCCTACTAGTCAAATCGGCTTCTTTTTAAGAACTGTCAAAACGATTTGCTAATATGGAACTACTATGAAATACTGAGAAAGTGACGTCACGGTCAATTCATTTACTTTAAATCTTTCTCTTTGACTTATTAAATAGAAATTATGTGTAAACATAACTACTGTCCATGTTTTTCTTCTAATTATGTGGTGCTTTATTTTGTGCACTGCATAAAATATTTTATTTTAAGTATAGGAAACTAGCCTATTAACAACCTGCCTGATGGTAAGCAGTCTCCGTAACCTATGGACGCCCGCAACTCCCGTTTACACTTTGTTTCACGTTTAACTCTGGCAACTTTACTCACCTACATAATATAAAAGCACCTAACTTTTTCGAACCAGAGCTTTGGTTAAACAATTTGAGGAGTGCCTTAGCTTCTCCAATATCAGATTAAAATAAACTTAAGATAACAGTACTTATATTCTAGTCTTTTAGACAACAAAATTCGGAAACAAAAATTTTAAGAGAAAATTATACGAAAGGAAGAAATACCTCTACAATGGATTTCTGTAGAAAGTGAGCTACAAAATGAACAATATAATTAAGAGAAGAAATTAACTGCTCAGCGTCAATGACTTCCATAATTGTATGTACAAGTAATTCAGTTTATTTAAGCGTTACCTACTAACACTTTTTGGAACCGTTGAGTGAATGATGGCAGTTCCTAGCCATCTCATTAGTATCTGCACGGGTAGCATGGTCGCGCGATAGACGATAAAATATCAGGCCGTTCCTATCGTACTATTAGTAAGTGCGACAGGGACGGCCAGATATTTTATCATTTATCGCGCGACCATACTTGCCTGCCTGGACTGCATCACAAATGGAAACAGGATCTCTTATAACTTAAGGAACTTTCAAGCAGTAAATTCATTAAAAAAATGTAAAAACAATTCCAAACATTTGTCCCTATCGCTCTATCAACTACAACATAAATTAATTTACCTACTCAATTATACGTACACAATAATAGTAGATTGATTCTCTTAAACGACACATAGAGGGTTTTTAATCAATACCAGAATTAAAAATATGATCACGAATCCTTTGGAAATGTGTCATGATCATATTTCATTATCAGTGCTAGTCGTTGCACATCACAGTTTAATTTGTGAGTCTATATTAAGAGTAGTCGATGGTGCCAAGGGGAGTCGGAAACTCGTCTTTAACAAGTTGTCCAAGGTGTCAGATGCAGCTGCTTCCTGACGTCACGCGAAATTAGTACAAATGGAAAACTTTTCTAAATTAAGACATATACACGTGTATTCCAAAAATAACTCTGGACTACTTCACAATAACCGCTTTCACGATTTCAACTTTCACGATTTTTTTGACATAATTATAACTGCAAACGGGACTTGATGATATTTTTAACCGCCGCCTCAAATCTCAAGGAAGGTGGTTCTCAATTCGTCTGTACGTTGTTTTAATGTTTGTTCCTTGATATCTCCGTCGTTACTGCACCGATTTCGAATTTTTTTTTATTGAATGTATATGCATTATGCATATTAGTCCCATTTCCATCAGAACCCGGTTCTGATAATGGGATCCTGGAGAAATCGAGGGAACTCCTCAAATCTGAAAGGTATACCTATCAGCATACATTTACGTACGGAACAGTGACATTTGGTGCAGTGGAACTGCTGATGAAGATCATAACGGAACTCCTTAAATCTGAACGGCACGCTTATAATGACTTTGGTATTTTTATAAGAACAGCTGAAAGGTATACCTATGGTGATTTTTGTGTATTTATAAAAACAGCTTGCGTTCAAATGTGATGAACGCATCACATTTGGTGCAATGGAACTTCTGATGATGATCAGAACGGAACTTCTCAAACCTGAACGGCACATTTATACGACTTTCGTATTTTTATAAGAACAGCATGCATTTAAGTTCGGAACAGTGACATTTATTTATTTGTTAGGAGATTTGTTCTCTTTGTTACGCTTACATATTGACTTTTAAAGTCAAATTTTGTCAAGCTCACTTTCTTATAATCGGATTTCGATTTATGAGGAATTGAGGAAACTCCTCAAACCTTAACGGTATACATATATTCATTTGTGTTTCCACCAAATAATCAAAGATTTACATTACAAGCAGTTTTAAAAAATACCTACACATTTCTACATAATCCAACATTCGCAAGTTCGCAACCAGAACCCCAAAACCGGCGGTTTTTTTTCTTAAAAATTATCTCTGAAACGTTCGTTTCGTACCTATTTGTCAAATCAGTTCAGTCTACGCCCGTACTTCTTGTACTGATTTATGTTTTGAATATGCCTTCTAGGGGTTCTATAAATCTCATTTTTAGGGTTCCGTACCAAAAAGGTACAAAAGGAACCCTATGGCGCCGCTCTGTCCATCCATCTGTCTGTCTGTCTGTCTGTCTGTCTTATTATTAAATATCTCGAGAACTACTTATGCTATCGCTTTGAAATTTGGAATACTTATGAACATCATTAACCTTTACAAATTGAAAGTATAATTTTTTTTTAATTTATTAATATTAATTACAGAAAATGGCCAAAATGAAAGGGGGGGCAAACTGAAAATTTCAATTTGTAGAGGTTAATTAAATTTTATAATATTTTGGTTGTGGTTAGTTAGGTTAGGTTAATTAAAAATTTACAAAGGACAGCATGCATGGCTATAACGGGTGCGTTCAGAACGACGCCAACAGCAGCATTGGAGGTACTATTGGATCTCCCGCCGCTACATCGAGTGATACAGTCTGAGGCACTGAAATCGCTACACCGGCTGGCTTTAATTTAACAGGCCTCTGGAGCGATAGCATGCCGAAGACTTAACACACAAGCATGGAATACAACAATTCTATGGGAAGGCTGATGAGTATGGGCTGCGACAAAATGCAACCGAAATTAATCTTCCACAAAAACTTCAAAACCAAAGTCCATACTAGAGCCGAATGGAAGGAGGCACCCACCCCTGATGACAACACCATCATCTGGTATACAGACGGGTCCAAGATGGCATCTGGTACGGGCGCAGGCATTTATGCAAATGACTACAGAGGTAGTATCAGCATGGGCAATTATGCCACGGTCTTTCAAGCCGAGACATATGCAATAATTGCCTGTGTACATGAGAATATAGACAAATCCAAGGTAAGACTATCTATATACTCAGCGACAGTCTAGCGGCACTCAAAGCCTTCACATCGCCCAGAGTTGCCTCTAAACTGGTATTAAACGGCATCCAAGCTCTTAACAAGCTTGGAAGGCAAAACAAGGTGCAACTGGTATGGATACCGGGGCACGAAGGCTTCATTGGCAATGAAAACGCTGATGAACTTGCCAAGGCCGGATCTGAAGACAACTTCATAGGTCCGGAACCTTATGTGGGTCTTTCACAAGGAACCATCAGAACGGCTATGAAAGACCAAACAAAGGCTAGTCACCAAAAAGAGTGGGATGCCCTGGTTGGTCTGAATCATAATCATAATCATAATCATAATCTTTATTTGCTTTTTAAAAAGTGTTAACATAATAGGTGTTACATAATTTTTGTGTCCCAACTTTTTAGCCGGTTTTGACAGCATGCAAAATATATTAGGTACTACCTACTAACTAAAATTACATTAAATTCCCTTAATTACTTACATATTAAACTATTCTATTATAATACATATGTACAATATTTACAGCGTAAGGTTCTCTATATTACTTTCAACAAATTCCTTTACCGAGTAGTACATTTTTACCATCAGCCATTTGAATAACATTTTTTTAAATTTAATATATGGTAGGTCTGTTATATCCTGTGGTAGCTTATTGTAGATAGTGACACACATAGAGTAGCAGTTACTTTTGAAAGCAGCAGTTCTTTGCTGTTTAGGTACAACAAGTCTGTTGGTATTCCTAGTATTTCTAGGGAATACTTCCTTGGCTGTCTTGAACAAGTTCATATTCAATTTGACAAATTTACATGCTTCAAAAATATAGAGACAAGGTAGAGGCAGTACATTTAATTCGGAGAATAGAGGTTTACAGGATGTCATCTGGCATACTCCGCATATGGCACGAATACATTTTTTTTGGCAGATGAAAGCCCTTTGTACATCAACCCCATTCCCCCACACAATCAGTCCATATCGAAGCACGGACTCCACGTAGCCGTGATAGGCCATCAGGGCCGTTTTTTTATCTGTTGTTGTGCGTAGTCTATGCATGACAAAAACAAACCTGTTTATTTTATTACATACATGTTCGATATGTCCATTCCATTTTAAATCTGCGTTAACAATTAAGCCCAAGAATTTTATAAGATTATCATTTTTCAAGGTATGTCCATTATAATTAATATTCAATGTCAAATTATTAAAATTCATATAATTAGTTTTAGATATATTTATTAGCATATTGTTATATTGCATCCAGTTAATTACTTCAGTTATAGTGTTGTTTACATTACATTCATGATTAGTTACAGTTTCAGTCGATGCTGATGATCGAGATGTCGTCAGCAAACAGAATACATTTGTGAGACGTCACCTCCGGCAAATCATTGATATACATTAAAAACAGCAGTGGACCTAGGACACTACCTTGAGGAACTCCAAAGCGATTGAATTTATAATCAGATTTAAATACTTCGGTTTCCTGTAGGCCATTCACGCGCTTAACTTCTACACATTGCTGTCTGTTTTCCAGATAAGATCTTATCCATTGCAATGCTGGCCCTCTAATGCCGTAACTCTCTAATTTGGCCAAAAGTAAGTCATGGGCAACAAAGTCAAATGCTTTGGACATGTCGAAAAATAGGACAGTAGTAAGACTGCTGTCATCGCGGTGAGTAGAAATCTCGCGTATCATGTTAAAAACTGCGAGTGTAGTAGACTTACATTTTTGGAAACCGTGCTGTTCTGGTGCAATAGCGTTAAATTTATGAAAGAATTCACTTAGCCTTAAATACATTGCTTTCTCAAATAATTTAGATATAATAGGAAGGATCGTAATTGGGCGGTAATTTCCAATATCTTGCCTTTCGCCATTTTTAAAAATTGGAATGACAGTGGCCTTTTTTAATTTGGATGGAAATATTCCTGACTCTAGGGAACAGTTAATCAAATATGTTAGGATAGGAGCTAGTTCACTACAGCATTTTTTGATAATACATGTGGCCATACCATCATACCCTTCTGTTTTAGAATTCTTAAGGGAGGCAATAATTTTTTGGACCTCTATTTCACTAAAAGGTTTTAGAAATATAGAATTCATTACTTTATTACCATTAAGCGTGTTCGAGGTTTTATAATTTAGCTTATTCGAGGCTTCAATAAAAAAATTATTAAAAGTGTTAGCGATATTAATGGGATCGGTGATAGTAAGATTGTTAAATTTAATGGTATCATTCAAAGCTCTTTATGCAGAGGGTAGACTCTGGATGGAGCAAAAACTAGGGTAGCTAGGCAAAAGACAACTCCAAATTATAACGGGGGTGTTCACAGGCCATTACGGGGTCAAAGGAATTTTGGCCAAGATGGGACACGCCGACAACACTGATTGTCGCATGTGTGGTGAAGAGGAAGAGACCGTCAGACATTTAATGTGTGAATGTCACGCCCTCGCCAGACAAAGAATGAAGAACTTTGGAGCAGGCTACCTGGCACCGAAGGATTTCAGAGAGCTACCCATGAGCCTCATCATCCGATACGTGGAGATGGTCGAGAAGCTCCGGAATAGCTGAAGGATCTTAGGATCGTAGGGGGTAATTGCACAAAAGATCCCGATGGGTCGAAGTGTATCCGTAAGGGCCCCCGCAGTTTTAAGATAAGATAAGATAATTAAAAATTTTATAATATTTTGGTTGTGGAAAAAAATGTTTTTTGAAGGAAAATGTAAAAAAAATACCGTTCCCCCCCCTTATCTCCGAAGTTTACCAAAATAAATTTATGAAATTTTCACCAAAAATGGCTATTATAATGAATATTACAGGAAAAAAAAATCGTATACGTATCTTGAAAACTTTTTTTTTATTTATAAAAAACCTTTCAGATTTACATTTTCAATTTCAACACCCTTGCGGGTGTTTATTGCACCTGTATTTTTCAACAAAATAACAATGAAATTACCTGCTTTAAAATAAAATCAAAATGGTTAAAATCGGTTCGCGCAATAAACAATTATCCCATAAAAATCATCTTCCATACTAGCTCGCGCGCATTAGTTTACTCAATTTGCCGATAGATGTCGCTGTACGTTGAACGCTCATTTTTCCTACATCGCGTTTTTCCTGATATAATGAGGTTGGTTCAGGAGCGTACTTGCGACATGTCGTAAGTCGTAAACTAAGTATTGAAGTCGAATAGTCTTGATTTTATTTGGACGTTGTCTAACAATAAAATTGTATATTCAAATATTACTTGTTATGTGGGAAATTGAGTCTTGAGAGATTTAGTCAAGTCTGTAGAGTTCTATGAATAACATTTTGATGATTCATCTATTGTAAGCTCGGTGAGCGAGTCCGACTCGCACTTGACCGGTTTTTTATGATAAAGGAAGCAAACGAGCAGACGGATTGCATGTGTGGTACCTAAACAGTTACCACCGCAACATTAGAACAGTTGGAAGTGCGCTGGCGCCGTTTAATTGAGTACCTACACTCTTTCCTCGCTTACATTTGAGTTACATTTCAACTTAGTTCTAAAATGCCAATCCGTAGGATCATCTTTTTCCTTAGTGCATACCAAAGAGGATCGAGTATTATAGAGAGTTACTGTCAGAGTAAAATGTGTAATCACAGTGCATAGACTGCCATCTCTCGACACAAGCTTAAAACTTTTGAACCTCAGTTTTGACAATTTGGCCCATATTGTTAGCTTGATGTGTGTTAAAATGTCATATACAGTGAAACTTGGATAAGTGAGACTTCAAGGGACGACAAAATTTATCTCACTTAAAGAGGTATTCCACTTATTCAGGGTCTCAGTTAGATAGGTATAATATAAAGTTTGTCTCACTTACAGAGGGTATCACTAATAGAGGCCAGAATAGGGGGATGTGTCAGTTATAGAGGTGATAAGGTGTTTTTCATATAGTTATTATTAGTTGCATGCTAAAAGAAAAGGTAAATAAGCCTTGTCTTTAAATAATATACATAAGACTTTAATGTCATTGTGTCATAGAAATTTTATACTATGAAAGTTATTTTTTTTTTATAAATAATTTTTATGTTACAAAACGAAATTTTAGTTTTAATTACTTAAAATAACCAAGAAAACCCTTAAACTCACCTAAACACAAAGAATCAATCGCGTAATTTACAGATGGGCCAAGAATTATTAAAAATATGGAAATAGATTTTCAATAGTGTCCAAGTTATAGAGGTCATAGATTGACTGTATCTCAGATACAGAGGTAAATTTCTATAAAATTCTTAACAAACAATTAAGTGAATATAAATTTCAAATATAGTCTCAGTAACAGAGGTAAAATACACATTACACACTCTGTCTCACTAATAGAGGGAAATGTGACAAAAAATCGAAAAGGCTAATCTCAGTTATAGATGTCTGTTTTGTCTCACTAACAGAGGTAAATAGGTGCGAAAGTGTCGGGACCGCAACTTGGGTCCCAGCTCAAGAGGTTTCTCACTTATCCAGGTCCCACTTAACCAGGTTTCACTGTATTAATAATAGCGCCATCTCTTTGGTGCATACAAAGGTTTCTTAAAGGTGGTGGTGATTTACTTTTTAATATGATTGAAACGCATAAACGCATTGAAACATTGCATATAGGTACGCAGAAATGCACTGTTAAAATTGCCCTAGTCCTATATATTATTTAAAAGAATCCTTTCACATGCTCGTTTTTCAATTCCACACTCGCCGTTAAAATATTACCATTGGTTGGTGGTTGGTGGTTGGTTGGGTTTGGTGGTTTCATGTTAAAGAAATGATACGTCAATGCTGATTCATTGAGTGTGAAGGACTTTCTTATATTTCACAGTTCACACACACAGAATGTGTGTAAATTTGTGGAATACGCCGTATTGCATTACGGTTCCTCGTATTTCGGTTCCACGTTGATCAGCCGTTTTGCACGTTTGTAAAACACGAATTGATATTGACGTACTTTTATTGAAGCCGATATAATTGAACTTGGTTTAAATACGAAGACTATCTGGTGCACTAGTTTTTCATTACAGTCATGTTATGTCTATGATAGTGGCCATGGGTTTGTAATTAATTTTAACACTTAGGTATACATGCTTTCTAGCTTTTACGTTCGTTTTTTTTGCGGCAGGTGTAAACTATTTAAAAAGTTTAATTAAATAACCATATCTCTTAAAGATTTTACTGAAGCAATTAGCTTACCAAGTTACTTATAACAGTTTAAAACTTAAATTTAATTAGTCGTATTTAAAACACAGCGAAGTAATTAATTCGATATCGCTGTAAGTTGGTTATAATAACTTGGTCAACTAATAATTACAATAGGACCAAGTTCGGAATACAATAACAAGGGCCCACTAAAAACAACGTATCACACGCAAAAAGCAGTTCAATAAAACTTGTACGTCTAATTTCCTTCTAATAAGTTCCGCCATTCGCCACAGGGGGCGCCACGGACACTACGCACAGTCGTAGCGCGATCGCCGCAGCCGGGCCACGTAACGCCGCTACGCCGTAGTACGTTTACGTAGTTCACGTTAAACTCTTTAACGTTACCGACTTTGTTGTGATTGTGAGTGGGTGTATACTGTGGGATTTTAGTGGTCTGTGAGTGGTTTTAACTGTTTAGTGAGTGTGCGAATGTTTGGACTCGGTAAGTCGACCAATTTTCATATTTAAACTTTATATAAAACTTTCTGCTATTCTTCAAAGTGTTATTTATGAAATTTGGATTTTTATAACTTAGTTTTGGAGTCTTAAAAAGGACTAAAGTATGAAAGAAATATTAAAGAGAGTTAGTGACAATGATAGGTGTTTATATATGTGAGTTGTGATTAGTTTAAAAAATCTAGTTCTAGATTATAAGATAATCTATCTATGCTATGCCCTAACAGGGTGTCATGTAACGTGTACCCATTTTTATGTATACTTATGTGAAAGCATGAATAAATGAATATGAATATGAATATCTTTTTTCTTAGTCATGGGAGACTCGAGAAAACATTTATAAATTACATGTCAATATTTTAAATGCACTGGTAGGTAATTATAAATTATTAATAATTTTCTTAGTCATTAAATTAAACTATAATTATATACGCTATCTATCATTCGATAGAAAAATCACTCATTTACCTACTTTTTGAATAAAATAACTGTGATATTGGTGGTAATTGACAATGAAAAGCCGAAAGCTAGTGGCCTTAAAAACGTTTTTCCACCGAGGCGGCGTTGAGGCGGGCGTGACTAAATTGAAATTGGATATAGTAAAGTTGGCGACCAAACTATTATTATCACGGATGGGATGACATTTTTCGCTCCATTTCCATTATTTTTACCGTGAAAATTTTAGAGGGTATGATTATAATTTTGAGTACAAGGAGGGTGCGGTCTGTTAGGGTTGGTAACGTGCTTGTAACCCCTCTGGCGTTACAGACGTTGAAGGGTTACAGAGACTGATTATGATTATCAAAAGACAGTTTGCGGCCGCGTTTGTTGAGCGTATTAAGGATTCAAGTAAAGGAAAAAAAAGTATAAGTGCGGCACATACGAGGGACGTTCAAAAAGTAATGAGAATGGATATGTTCCTGTATCTTGATTTAATTTTTCTTAACTTGTCCATGTAGCAGTACTCATTAAAGTGAAATTGCATAATTCAAATTTTTACTACTTTCATTTGTTTTTCTTTGATATGTAAATAATTGACACAAGGGGGGGGATGAAAATTGTCAGTAAAATAAGAGCATGTTTACATGAATATTTGACATGTCGTGAGTTCATTTCTGACATGAATATCAAAAATAATCATACTTTAAATTAAGCTGGGTTTATCCATGTTCACGATTTTTACAGATTATCACGAAAATTGAGAATATAGATTGGAAACAAAATTACATTAGTATTAAAGAAGAACATACAATTATTTTAATATTAAAAAAATGATTGGTTACAATAAGAACATTTTAAACAAACAAATAATAATGTTTTTGGCCTTCAAAATGACAGTCGACAGGGCCGAACCCTCAAATTGCCGAGGGTGCTGCTCAAGTTAGTGTATTTAAAGCTACAAGTGACATACCTAATATTGAAGGTAATATAAGGATCATTAATATTTTATACCCAACCCTTAAATAAAATTGTAAAATAATCGCTACTCTGAAGTATAATGAAGTGAAGTGCTTACTGACATGGTATTTAGACTATCGTTAAGATTTTAATTTTTAAAGGGGGCAAAAAAAATAATTTAAAAAATTAAATATGTAAATAAATCACAAAAGAGTTACTTTTAATTATAAAAATATAAGGATACTTACATTCTTATGTTTTAATACTCATTATCATTACTTATTGAACGCCCCTCGTATGAGTAGCTTTTATCATCACTCAAAATAATGGTTTGAAATTTAATTTCAGTTTAATAAACTAGGCTTTAAAAATACACAATAAATGAAAAATAATCCCAGCTAGGAAGAAAGCAAATTTTCGAATTGGTGCCGCGAACAATACATACATACATACAATCACGCCTGTATCCCATAGAGAGTTAGGCAGAGCACATGAAACTAAAAGCCAAAGCTGTGCTACTCTTGGCAAAATAAGGGGTTGAAAGAAAACGAAACTGTGACATTGCAGTGACAGGTGGCCACTGGCCAGCCTCTCGCCTACGCCACAATTTAACCCATATCCCACGGTCGCCTTCTACGACACCCACGGGAAGAAAGGGGGTGGTGAAATTCTTTGCCACATAGGCAACAATAGTTTTTACTTATACATGTATGCGATCCCTACCTTCGAATCGTCAGCTTTTTCCTGCGCGTAAAATCTTGAGCTACTTATAATTATTTGACCCTGAATTGATCAGTATCAGCACAAACTACTATCGATAGCTGAAAATAGAACTAAATTAGAATTACAAAAGGTTTATTTGGCCCGGGTTCATCTTATCAGCCTTGAAAGGGATCAGTGCTGTATAAGTATGATTCGGAGCTTTCAGCGTCTCCGCCCACATACGCCTGTATAAGCGATGACTGCATGCCTTTTCAGTATTCCAAATAATTTTGCACTCGAGCAGAAGAAATTAAATTTAAAAATTGATACTGTAGCAGAATAGGCTATTCTTTTATCTGCATTTAGAAGAGAGTGTATGAGGTAAAATCCTGAAGGGTTATTGATAATTTATTTTAACCAGAGGAAAGCTTTAACAACAAAAGGTAACGGCGGATGTAGACTGGTAGTTAATTGAGAAAAACCTTATAGTTTATTCTGAAAGGATTTAATAGAATACGTCCATTTAGCGAATTTTTATATTCTAGGTACTAACAAAGGTTTTGAAGGCTGATAGATTTCGAAATTAATTGATATGTATTTATGCAAAGGGGTTTCCATTTTCATCAAAATATATGCGTCAAAAAGACAAATCTAAGGCTTTATTGCGTGAACAAGTGAGCATTCAGGTCGAGTATATGACTAGTACTAGTTTATAAACATCATGTAAACATTTGACGAAAAACATGAACCTTTTTATCTACCTATTATGTTGCACGAATAACAAATATAGAGTATAAAATTACAACAATTGTTTTTCTCCATAACCTAACCATATTTTCTCTGTTTTTTTATTTTTTCATGTAGATAACTTAGAGCAAGATTTCTACTACGAGTATTTACGGTTTCGGTACGTCCTGATTACATTAAATATGATCCTAAGAAAATATCCGATTTACCAAAGAAATACGTAAGTACCTATTTACATTGTGCGATACCATTTTGTTAAAAAATACAGATGCTGTCTGAGAAAATATCGTACTTATTTTAAAAAGAAAGATCATGAATGGAAATAATCATTTGGGGGAAATTTTTTCAAAGTTCCAACATTTTTTTTTGATTTGGAAATTTTTATATGGTTTCCACTCTTAATCGCGAGTTCTTTCAATCCTAATAGGAGAAAAAAAGTGTCACAAATTTTTCATATAGGTACATTTTGTATGGTGGTAACGGAATGGAAGGTTCGAAAAATGTATAGAAGTCTTGGGTCATTTTTTATTATCCTATCAGTAGCAATAGCGTGAAAAATACTTATGTTACAAAAAAAGTGAGGTGGAAAAATTTTAAAAATATGGTCCATTCACGGTTTCATTAAATACGAGTATCTAGATACTATTTTAACTCTTTTAACTGCTGCATTTTTGTAGTTGAATCGTAGCTCATTTCTTTAATTTTTAAAAAAATTAACATTAGCCCCTTTATTCATAAACGTACACTAAAGTTATCAAGCCGATAAATTTTGTTTGTCCCTTTCTATCACACCAATACGTCGGAAAGGGACAAACGGACCTATTCCTAAATATGTATACATAATGAGTATAAAACATGTATTTAGACAAGTGTAGTTTATCAAAAAGGATCGAGTATTATAGCAGTGCATAGACTGCCATCTCTTGACACAGGCTTAAAACTTTTGAACCTCAGTTTTGACAATTTGGCCCATATTCTTAGCTTGATATGTTTTAAAATGTCAAATATTAATATTAGCGCCATCATAGCTTAGCGTACCCCAAAGGTGTAATGCCATCTAGGCCACCGTACCTTTTTCTGTACGGTAATGAGGTACGTTTTTTTCTTAGACTTTATCTGTCTATATGTCTTTGAGTTTATTTAGAGTATGTTGCTAACCAAGGTTTGAATTAACAAAATAATGCTTCATACTCCCAACTATCTGTCTAACCGCCTGTTATATTGGCTAGCAAGACGTCCCTTGGCATTTCCACACATCCATTTGAATCTAAGAGAAGTTCCACACGAACTTTCGTCTCCTATCTATAATCCCATAGGAAATGGTGGAATCTTGAGCGTTTGTGAGAACTGTCAAACCACTAGGATTAAATACTCGTAAATTTTACCACTGTTTAATGGTCCAATAAGATAACACTTACACTTAAACTAAACAATAATGTATTACGAGTAAATCAATAGAGGTATTACTGGTAGAAAAGCTTGACTACAGTTTGTTTCCTTCTAGACGTTATGTTTCTCGGAAAAATCTTAACACCGCGATCTAGCTCTTTTGACACTCGGTACAGCGACATCTATATGGAAATTTGGCAACTAAAAGTAACAGAATGCAAATGTACTAAGAAATACATAACGTATGCGGAATGAAATCTGGACAAAATTCAATGTCTTATAAAATTAATATAACATAGTTTATTTTTGATATCTTTCGTGATTTTAATTATGTATTGAATATCGATAAATAAAAGAGTTAGTTTTCGTCAATGTGAAGCTTCTAACAGAACTTGTGATACTTTATGTCCATCGGTGTCGACAAAACCAATGTTAGTATTTTTTAAGGTACAAATTTATCTTCCATGTGATAACTTTTTAAAGAAGCTTCGTATGCTCGACATTTTTCACATTCTTGTCCGTAGGATCATTAGTGTTCTCAAAATAATAGTTTTCTAGTCATGAAATTCCATTTACTCGACATATTATTAGTCATTCATAAACCCAGAAATGCAAAAACAGCTGTTTTTTACATTTTTTGACTTAACGGCGTAGCAGCATTTTCAAAGTTTTTTATTTTATTTTTGAAGACTATAGGTCTAACTTTTTTTGAATGTGTATCGATACTCATGTCTTCAAGATAATTTTTATCACTTTCGCTGTCCCATTCGAATGCTGTCTCGAGCTCTCTGTAAGATTTTGTGCCTTAGGGGGCCGACATTTCTTTTAATCAAATCTCTCCCAGAAAACTTGCCAATGCTGTAATGTTTTCTTGAACCACGCTTTGTTGCGGTAGTTTTTGTAAAGAAAAAGGACGCAAAAATATTATAAATTGACTGTTAGCTTCTAACCCTTCCTACAAAACTTTCCTCGCGCTTTTGCATTCGGTCACAGAAAATTGGTATGTAGAAATTACAAACAGTTTCGCTAGGTCGTCCTTCTCGATTGACCATCATTTCGAGAAAAGGAATCCAATACTCATGAAACTTACCAGTTTAAATGACAGATATGTTAACTTTAATCTGGCATTTATACATTATTTTAGTTTATTTATTTACTTACTCTGTACGATATCAAAACTTTGTCCAGATTTCATTCCGCATACGTTATTACATACTGAGGTCAGACAACCAGTGAGTGAAATACAATCATTTTGGCTAACACGGGGAAAACTGTATAATAATTATATATACTCATTCAATTAAAAACGAGTGTTATCTATCGAATTTTTATTACTTACTAAAAACCGTGTTTATAAAATTGGTATAAAAGGAGCAAAATCAAATATTTATGGGTAAAGTGTAGATTGTATCCTGAACAAAGCGAAAATAGAATTTCAAACGAGCGAGACGGATTAAAGTGTCTTCTTAAAATAGTTTTTAGATTAATTTTATTTATTTTAAGAGTTAGTTTAAGGTTTTATCCGTTTATGTATTCGTAATAACATGTTATTTTTTAATCTCAACAGAAACAAATAGCTACCTTTATATTACCAAAGAGGATCAAGTAATAGAGAGTTACTGTAAAAGTAAAATATGTAAAATACAGCTGATTGTGTTAAAATGTCAAATATTAATATTACATTTACCCGAGCGTCTCCCAAACGTCAAACGGTGTAACGCCATCTAGGCCACCGTACCTTTATCTCTATGGCTTTGAGGTACGTTTCTTTCATAGAATTTATCCGTCTATACGGAGTTACATAATATGTCTTTGATATTACGTATATGGCTCCATTCCCACCCCTTTATTGAATACTTGAAATCTAAAGTTTTGGGTCCATAAAGGGTACCCAATTGTTACATCCTAGCTTTTAGGATCCATCTTATGATCTAAACTTTCTGGACGCGTGAAAAGATATTATGTTTTGAACAATAAAGTTAAGGGTTTTATACACACAGTAACAACTCTCAAGACTTAATATTAAAGACGTAGGGCCCATTTAGACGGTACGAGAACTCGCATACGAGTTTTATTACATTGCTGTATTTGATGGATGTGCACAATTGTTTGTAACATCAACAGCCCGCAAAGTGATTAAAATCGCATGCGAGTTCGCACGCCGTCTAAATCAGGCCTTAATCTCAAAGCGGGATAACGTTATGACAACAAAAAAAGATTAATTATTACAGGAAAATAAGCACATTCACGTTTTTAACAGCCTTTCGCGCACGCAAAATATCTTATCAACGTGCAGCCAGCGGAAGTAATTTAAATTAGGCAAGATGTTTCCTTAAATAATGTTAAATATTAGGCAGTTATTACACTTTCACGGCGTCGCCACGGGAGCGGCTGATCCAGAGATTACTGTGATAACCGTATTAACCGTATAAACTTATGAGATGTCACAGTAACATTTTTGCAATCAAAAACGTGGCTTTGAAAGACCGCTATTGTATCGCTGTTACATCATTCTTCGAATACGCATTTTTGAATATGAATATATCCTGCGTACGTGTTTTTATTTTTATTTGCATAATAAATAACCTAGGTTCAATACTCAGCAGCATCATTTTTGTTAACTAAGATTCTACACAGCTAATTATTACATTATGAAAAAATTTAAGCTGAAACTAAGCATTGAATACAGATCATATTTTTTTCTATATGTCTCTATATATAAAATCGTAGTAAGTATATTTTCTCATTGCTGACATACGAGTTTAAACGTTTCTCATTTCTTATATCGGTAAAGCTAAGAATACAAGCCATCAGATAAACATTTTGCCCTAAAACATCCTCATTTTTCCTCTATAAGTGATTCAATGTTGAATTGTTTACATGGTTCGCAAAAAGGACAGTTTTCTATTATTCGCATTAATATAAAAAAGGGAATATCTTCTTTGCTCGCACTGAGGGCCCCAGCGGTTTCCAGTTTGCCGCTCCCCCGGTTTTTCCACTCTGCGGGAATCATGAGGGATAAGTAATTAGGTCCAGACTGGCTATAAAAAGGACTTGACTTTTGTTTTAGTTTACCTACATGGTGGTCCAATTACCCAGTTAAAAACGATCATACGAGTACGATTAAACGTTCTCCTTACGCCATTTTTCTCTAAAATGAAGTGTCATGAGGCCATGACACCGTTTGTCTATGTTCTACTCGTATCATGCGAAGGTATGTTTGGCTTATTTTGCACCTTTATACCTTTTCCGAATAAAAACGAGTTTTTGATGGGTTCTTCAGTAATGCAATTAGTAACATAATCGTAGCAGAATTGTAACGTAATAGCAACCCTGAACTGCAATTCTGAGCAAAATCAGAATCCGAAGAATTTATTTACTTAGGTTTAAAGCAAATTAGCAGACAAGACGATCTAGTTTACTCTCCTATCTAAGGCCGTACACTAGCATCTCAAACGTCGGTGTCTAGTAAAATCTATAGACGCTGCTCAAAGCAACGTTGACGTAACTGTGCTTTAAGCACTCTGCAACAAGATAATTATCAAGTCGACGCTGAAAAGACACTAGTGTAGAGTAACCTTAACCTTTGACACTTTATAAATATACACACTAAAGAAAAAACTAACCAAGTCCACTGGTGGCCGAGCAGGGGATCGAACCCGGGTCTTCAGCTTACGCGGCTAGTAGTCTAGAACCCAATAAAATGTTGTGGCGTTTAGAAAAAAACAAAAAAGGATTTCAAGAAGCCTATTTAGATTGAATATTATCAGGGGAAATATTTACCTTCACTCGGCGCCTAAACTCACGTTCAACGAAATTAATAGCTTGGATGTTTGAACTGCGCGAGGATGCTGTTTGGCAATTTGGAGGTTATTAAATTTGTATGAGAGATAAAATGGCGCAAGGTGCGTGGGAGTTTGCAAATACAAAAAGGTTAAAAGGATTAAAAATTTATCTCTTTGAGACGAAAAAATAATATGAAATATTGCACAATGTTTTGAGTTAAGAGGATATGGGAGTTGAGCCCCTACTAACATAATATAACGTCTGTGTCTGTGATTTCATACTCTACTGTTTCCTCCTCCAAAAAGAATAAGTACCAAATTGTTAAGTTTAGGAAATAGTCGAATCATTTGTATAGAAAAGTTACTTCTGTTATCTTTTAAATAACGATAAAAAAATAAAATACAAAGTCTACTGCATACGTTGCGATATTCAGGCAATGGTACTGATTTTTAGGCTAACCATTTTAATTTTTATATTACCCATAAATTCGTATGAGGACCTACCTTTATTTTGAGAATATGAGCTTGAAACTTCGTGTAAAGACTATAAAGGTAAAATTACAATGGAAAGAAACAAATTTCAGCGTTTTTGGATTTTTATCCTTTAAGAGAATTAAAATGAGGCTGGCTGAAGTTTGTATGGGGAATAAGTTTTATTTCAAGTTACAGGCTTGAAACTTGGTAAAAAGGTACTTCAGAAGGGCAAAAACTAGTAGCTTGATAAACTTTGTCAAAATTCTGAAATTAAACCACTAATACACATATGACTATTTCATTAAGTACTGAGTTATATCGAACTTCAAAAAGCTAATGCACGAATATGGTGAGTGCTACAAAAAAAATGCATATATTCTTTTTTGTCTAAAATTTAATAAGATTTAATTCTTTCATAGACACTTTTTCCCTAACTCTGATACTTTTCTGAAAAATTAAGAAAAACCGTAAAACGGGACCTATTTCGTGCTAAAAGGGGTGTTGCGTCAGGGGGACGGTAGGGGACGCTAGTGTGCGCAAAGCACCTTACCCTAAGGTACCATACTACATTAAAACTTTGCTGGATTTAATTTTTTTTAATTTCCCATACATTCGAACACAACTTGTTATATAGGTAAAGACAACCGCACTTTTGATCAAGTGCGATAGGATAAGTAAATCGCGCCACAATAACGACCCAAATGCTGCAAAGGTTATTTCCTGAACATATAATGTTCTAGCCCGAGAATATTAAAAATAATAGTAAAACATATTCGTACAACGTAATTCTATTCTTTATTCGAGCACTGGTAGCCGAGAAACAAAACATAATCGTTATGTCGACGGTAAAACAAATGAAGGCAATCACCGTGGAACATCCATCACACGAGTCAAGATTACACCTCTCGCAGTTCCATCGAATGCTTGAGTTTTCGGCTTTTTTCGAGGCGTGTATGTAGAAAATTACATATGTTATCGTGAACATATTTCATGGATAAGATTTCTTTGTTACTGCAAATACATACATAACAAGCTTTTGCAAATATATACATAACATTTTTTAAGACACGTTTCTTGTGACTCCTTTCCATTGACATACGGCTCGATTCCCCAGTGACATACAGTACGATTAACATCAGTTAACGATTCGGGTTTTATATCTATCTTGATCGCACTTATGCGATCCCAATAAGAGACGAAGCTTAAGGGTAAAAGCTGAATCGGTAACTGATTTTAATCGAAGTGAAATGCGACTATTTAAAACCCACCAACACCACGACTACAGCCACTAGAAAAAAAAAACTATTGAGGCACAATGCGAAAATTAAATACTATGAGATCGAGGTGATCTGCGATTCAGTAAATTACTACAATAGTTTTATGCTTTTGGGGTTACAGGTCTAACAAATCTTTTAATCGCACTGTCCGGTCAGTGAAGTTTCTTTAAACACAAATGTCAGTTTTGACTCTGTTATACTTATTATAATATTTATACATACAAATATACTATTTTTTCATGTGAGTTTTAGGTTAAACCGGCCAGTGTTTACCGCCAACCAACCAATAAAACCAAACACGTTCGGTGGCTTAGGCTGTAAATACATTGTACAAAATAGAGTCCATTAATGAGTTCATTTATTTTGCATTGTAGTGCCAGTGATGTTATTCTGCAACGTTCGTTGTTCATTGCTTACTATAGTAGTATTTTCACACCTCATGCTCGACAAAGTCGGATTATATGTCATTAGAACTTCACGGAAAGCATGACATTATATCCCTTGTCAACAACCGTGATATAATGTTGTATGAAAATTCATTATTACACACGGCGCAATAATGTAATTGCCAAATAATTGCACCTTATTGCTATGACGATAAAGTCTAATTTCGTTAAGCCGTAATGCCCGCGGCGGGCATGGCCAACTCGATTTTCAAAAACTGAAGCCGCGACCGACTCGATTTTCATTTGACGCACGATCTTCATTTGTTGAAATGCTGTCAGAAACGAGTTGTGACAAGTTGCGGCGGTATCATTTTATAGCTCCATTTCAAGAATAATAGCGAAAATGTCTAGTGATGAAATAAAATGTTGTTTTTTCTTGTCTCGCATAAGGTGAGAAAAGTAGAGTATATACCTCGGGAATAAAACTGTTTTTGTCTTGGGCGCTTGAATCCCTCACTGCACTCAGGACTATTCTAGTTCTATAACTATTCATTCTATAACTATTCAGGACTATTCTAGTTCTATAACTCCCTCGCTACGCTCGGGAGTAAAACTGGGAGTCCTTTGTTACGTTCAGGATTCAATGTCGCGCTCGTAACATAAAACAGTGTTTTATTCCCTTGGTGTATAATCTACTATTAAATACGTACCTATTTAGTATAAATCTAATGGTTTTAGACCATTAATCTCTTTAGAGTTGAACCGATTTTATTTAATTGTATGGCGTATTTTACAATAAACATTTCAAACTATGTAGCTAAACAATTACAAGTCCACCCAACTCAGGGTCCCGTGCCACGAGCGTGTGTCAGGTGTTAATTTAAACAGATCTTCCCGGGGGCCGTTGAACTGATGCATTTTCGTAACAAGATAGAAATTATACGAAAATGGGTCGTTACCACAGTATTTATTACTATAAGTGATTAAATTTAATCACTTATATAGATCATATATGCAATACCCGAAAAAGATGTAACTATCTACATTCTACAAAAAATATTTTTCCCTTACATTTCCTTACCTAAATCAAGTTTATTTATTATTCCACTTCGTTGAGCAAATTTTTGCGACGCTTCAATTGATCTTCCCACTAAACAACTTAACAAGTTTATAAATTGATGTGCGCCCAAGGCAGGTTCGATCAAAGAAAAATCCAGTTTAAACCGGTGAAAACCGCCAGCGACCGGCTCGGGCCCAATATAGATAGGCGTGTTTACACAAAGCTGCGGTTTTGCTCCGATTTATTTGCGGCTCGTATACTCCCAACTGGCAGAAAGTTAAAATCTGTATACCTGCTATATTTTTCGGCAACTTGTATCATACCTAGTGGCAAAAAGGAGGGTTTCTTCTTAGCAAATTCTTCATTTCTGTGATTTTAAAAAGGGTTTTGGAGCGTATATGAAATTCTTTCACCTTGTCAAACATATTACCAGACTTAGAATAAATTTAAAAGTGGAAAATGTCTGCCCTGGGTGAAGCCTAGTGGCATCGATTGCAGACGTTTCTGCTAATCAGAAGTTAAAAAATATTACCAGACTGTCCTCATTAGCACATCAAACGCTAATATTTTACTGCGACTTTTTCAAATGTCAAGTCACGCTTCAACAAAAGTCGGTATTGTGCCGTATATCGTCAGAAATAACAAAATAAGTAATAGTACATTACGATACAAGTGCGTAAAAAAACGAAACGAGTGGCGATAAATTAAAACACGACCGAAGGAAGTGTTTTAAATCGACACGAGTTGCGGATTTCCTTTTCGCACGTGTATCGTACGACGTTTTTCAGTACAGATGGCCTTCCGAAGTTTCGACCTGGCATATAATGAACCACTTCTCGCACTAGTGTGTAAAAAAAACACCACCTGTACTGAAAACGATTTTACTCACCCACGATACGTAGTGCAGAGTCAATGTCCTATACATATAGTACCTACTTATACTTGTACAAAAACGATTACTGTATAAAAATATAATATCAAGATAGTAAAAAAGACGCAGTAGAAAAACGCAGCGACATTTTTCTCGACCTAAGTGAGGTTTTTTCTCTAAAAATGCTTTTCTGTAAAAACCAGGCTTTTGTTAGCTTTGGAAGGTTTCCAATAACGTGACAATTGCACTCGATGTAATATAGCTGAATACGGTGCTGCCACTGTATGTCTTTTATATGATTACATTGCTTTCTGAGAGATATCTGCACAATCGTACGGACATTGGATAATAATGGAGCGACAAGTCGCTATTAGGCATATAACATTAACAAATTTTCATTACGATTTAATACTTGTATAAAAAAAGTCTGTTTTCATATGGATTAATGTTCAATTTGCTACCAATGTGGCTCGTGTAGATTAAGTATAGTTTGAAGGCCTCGATTATGCGGTTCATTTTAAGATCAAATTGCAATACTTACATGAGGTAAAAAAAAAACAGCTTTCAGTAGATACCTCGGTATGGTGGTTTTTTCTCGCACTAGTTAGCAAAGTAGTCAAAAGGCCATATTACATACTGAGAAACGTCGTACGATACCCATGCGAAGAAGGAATTCGTAACCCGTATCGATTTAAAAACGTAATGTACTATTTCGTTTTCGACGCAGATATCGATTGTTTGTTTTCATACGAATAGTTGGCATTTGTTGCATTCAGATTTCTTTAGTTAGCAAAGCTATTTCCATATAATATTCAAGAACATTAGATAGTACAAATATAAAACATTACTTGTTATTCACCTACTAGACTAAATTGGCACAAGAAGTAATTGTCTTCTTTAGGTAATATTTCACATAATAAACCAATATTTATTGATTTTGGACATTAAAAGTGTACGATAAGTGCACTCAAAGTAATAAGTAGTCGCTTAGTAACTTATTTTTTTTTAATATTTTGTCCACCGAAAACGCTGTCGGGCGTGTAAATAGTGAAGTCATAGTAAACGAACCACCAAAACAATCACTGACATAATGACCTTTACTTGTGCCTCGTACTTAAAGTGTAGTTAAATGTCAGATAGTGTTGTTTTTGTACTGAATGACTTCATTCACAGATAATCTATAGATGACATGACTGATGTTGTTTCTGCCTGATTACGTAAAACGGGAGAAGCTCAAAAAATGGTCTTACTCAGAACTAGTTCGGAAAAGGTATCAAGTAATCGTATGTAGGTATGGAGCGTGCTTTATGTACTAAAACGCAGATAGAATAGGTAAATAAAACGTGTGTTGTCAGTTTGAACTAGAATTTCAACACATATCATCAATTCTCGGCTCTATTTTGTGCCGTGTTGCACCACGATGCGCCACGCTGCAGTTTTATCAAAATTGATGGTTTCATGAACCGCCATAAGTGGGTTACGGCTGTTTGCACCGGAGAGTTATCGCACAGTTAACGGGATTATGCAAAAGGGAACTATGATACTCTATTGTGCAATGGTTTGCCTATAATTAGACTATGTTTGAAAAGAAAACAGTCACAAAATTATAAGACTCTGTCCGCACAGACTCGGAGTTGCTTGCAGGCATCGCATTGTGAATAGTTAGGTACGCTGTGGTACATTATTAGCTTTATTCGTCGCAATCATCTTAGCCCAATATAAAAAGGTGAATGTAAATATGATTTTAATATAAGGCACATGCAGTGCGTCTGCCTTCTGGGCACCCGACCTACCTACTTATTAATTTCTCCTTCACAAAAAAATATTATGTCCCTGTTCCCTGATTACCCAATGATTGACTGATATTACAATGTTTTTTTGCATTAAGTCCTCTATCTTTCTTTATTTTTGTAATAAAAGCACAAGTAAACTTAATACATAAATGGAATTGAAACGTCCGAATAGTTCAACTTAAATAACAAAACTCGCCAGCCTAACTCAATTAGTAAAGTCTAAACAAAATAAATACCTGAATTTACCTCGTCAAATTCTATATTGAATTTTGGGAAACTTTATTTTCTCAGGAGAAAAGTGATTAGCCGAGGGATTGGGGAATGCTCATAAATTAGAACGGATAAAAACAAGTCTCCGAGGTGCCTAAAGGTTGATTATTTATTCAATGTTGTAATCAATTTACCGTATTTGCATTACAGGCCTGTAATTTGACACAGGTTCGTTTTGTCACGTACCGTTTGGAATATTTGCGATTCCTTGTGGGTGTGGAATTGTGGATATAGAATAATAATAAGCTAGGTCTACATAAATGTAAATGAAGTTCAATACCTATGACCTAGATTCCTTCATTCAATGCTCTGCCACGAGGCGGTTTTTTAGTACATATGGGGGTACACACTTACGGCTCTGCATAAAAAAGCCTGCTCCCAAGGTGTTACAGACAGCACCATAGTTAAGCTCTAGCTAGCAAACTTACTGAGAAACTCCTTGAACAAACACAACACTTATAAGGAGGACCTAGTGTCATTCCTGCGTTATACTGTAGTTTTCCCTTACAGAGAACCATACTACTTCGCATTTCCCGGTTGACCTATCCTGCCGATTTAGAATGATATTCGCTGTGCTGTGTAAACCTTGCCACACGAAGCTGAATGGCGTTTTATACTCCATACTTTTCTTTCCCCACACCGGCAATTAAAGATACAAAGAAAAAAAGATGAAAATAGTATTTTTCTACTCGTCGACTTTAGGACACCACAGACATATAAACAATTAGGACACCACAAAACAGACTAAACTATAAGTGCTGACTTTTCAGTGTTGGATAGTCTTTGACACTTATAGTCAACTATAATTATTTCATTACACTTCACTTTAGTTAACTCAAACAAATTCAAAAATAGAACTTCATACAACTTCTGTACTAATTTGCGATACCTGGCAATTTTTTCTGCATCTGTAACACATTTTTTTATCTATCGCGTTATCGACCAATCACAGGCGGTTATTACAAACAATTGGTTGCCAAGTAATTCGATGTTGATACAACGGTGAACGACGCCATTAACATTAATTTTAACTTGAATGATGACATTTGATGACATCCATTGATGATGAAGATGATGACTCATAGAAAAAGTATTGTATATAATAGTGATATAATTAAGCTTTTCACTCTCGTACCGTACTATTAGGCCACTCAGCAAGCTTCGTGGCCTAAACACGGTACTCGACTGAAAAGCTTTGTATTATAGGATTGTATAAAATACTATTTATACAATCGTGATATAATACAAAGCTTTCAACATCGAATTACCTGGCAACCAATTGTTTGTAATAACCGTCTCTGATTGGTCGATAACGAGAAAGATTAAAAAAAATGTGTTTCAGATGCTGAAAAATTTTCCAGTATCGCAAATTTGTATAGAACTTGTATGAAGTTCTATTTTTGATTTTTTTTCAGTTAACTAAAGTGAAGTGTAATGAAATATTATAGTTGACTAAGTATCAAAGACTATCCAAGACAGAAAAACTGACAAAAGTCAGCACGTATAGTTTAGTCTGTGGTGTCCTAATTGTCAGATTAAGGTCGACGAGTAGAAAAAAAGTTGTAAACTAGTGACCGGACGCATCGCCACCCAACACAAACCGAGATTACCACGCGGCTTATTTTTTTTGAATGGATCAGAGCCTTCCCTTTAATTTCATCACAAAAAAAATCACATCAATATCGTTGAGAGTAAAATGAGACGACTGCTGCATAAAAGAGAAACTGAATAGGTACATACGAGTACATCAGGCTTTTTTAACTAACGAGATTCTGAATTTAGAAATAAAAATTTAAATTCAGAAATGTTAACATATAGGAAAAACTATAAATATTAAACTTCTTCATATTCAGGCAGTTCAAGCATGGTCGCGTGCTCGCGTGATAATCGATATAACGACCGACCGTCCGACCGTCCGTATGAAATTTTAGTTGAAGTTATTTAAAATAGGTATTTACACTATTACAATAAAAGTATGTCTGACTCAAATTTCATGTGAGACTAATTGGCATATCTCAGTCATATTTACTTAATCATTAAATTTACTTCAGTATAAAAATGAAAAAAAAAAATCACACCTTTCGTATTTTATTAGATCCTTCTCAAAAGATTTGAGAAAAGGTTGAGCTTTCCTAGACTACATTTTATCACAGGTAGGTTGATAGGTTCACGGTCTGAATAATAAATGTGAAGTTTATGCAACGTTCCAAAATATAGCGACATACAATATAAGGTCCTAATTTATTAGTTGCAGATATTTTAACACATGATACTTTACATTAAAATAATTAACTTTAAATATAAATTAAGAAATCTTTTCATGTAACTTTTTTGATTTCATTTTCCTAACAAAAAAATTAATTATAATTTCGTCTAAAAAAAAATCATCATGTGCATTATCACATGTCACACTGTCTGTCATTTCAACAATTGTTTGTTGTAAATGTCGTAAAGGTTCGGCGGGAAAACTGCACATGTCATTGAAGTGGCCAGTTACAGTTAAGTGGTACGTAAAAGAGGTACTAGAATCTGTTCAACGAGTTTTCATTTAATAATCACATAAACAGGGTGTTTTTACGTAGCAAATTTGTTTTTCCGTTTTGTCCAAAAAAACATCGTAAAAGCTATAATGTTTCACGGTTTAATATACTCCAGAGACAGAGTACTATCAGCTGTAAAAATATCTGCATCTAATAAATTAGGACCTTATATATTTTATACTTGCATATCTTCTTTTATGGATTCCTCCTAGTTGACGTAAAGGAACATTGCAGGATGGTATTTCACAGTTAATAATTTTTCATCACACCCGCACTTTAAATGTACTATTGCACGCATGCGGAGCGTGAGTTATAGAAAAATCGTTCTCCCAAGAGAATAATGAAATTTCTTGTACCGTACTTAACTTTTTTACATCTATTTACATATTTGTTACATTGCGAGTGTGATGAAAAACATTGTGTGTAACTCGGGGAGTATGAATATTACAAACTCGAGTCTTTAAATCGCTCCGGCAAGCCGTCGCGATTTTACTTACTCTCGTTAGTAATATTCAACTTACTCCCCTTGTTGCACAATGTACTATTTCGCCACACCGACTGCCAGTGCCAAAGGCTCTCTTGATACCTCAAAAATGATTGATAATGTTCCATTTTATCCACAAGAGCGCAAAGTAATTTGAAAAAAAAAATTACTTGATGCGGAATTGACGTTTAAATGAGGAATTTCAACCATAAATTGATGAATTGGATTTGGCTTGATGTTTTACAGTTAATATTATTATTTTCCTCGTGTTGGTGTTATACAACAATCCGGTCAACATACGGCACACCGTACGCATAACCTATGACGTCATGATTTCATGAACATAAGACTTGTTTTAATGATACAACTTTTTAAAATTATTGTTTAAAAGTTGTAAAATATATCTAAATAAGTAAGGTTCAATGTCAGTGGCAAAACTTTCGTATGTAAATGAAAACTAAACTAATACTCGTATTTCTTGTTATCTTGTCAGGCATGCAAATTGGAGATTGATCTCAATGTCTCAAGATAACGACGCGAGGGATTAGTTTTGTATACAACTTTTAAGTTAATAAATATATAAATTAGGTATTAGTTTTCTAAGTAACTGTAAGTAAGCAGTTTTTAAGAGCTTACTTATCCACCCCTGAGAAAATTTGTTATTATCGCCACCATTTATAAATACGTGAAAGCGTCATCTCCACCAACGTTAAACATCTTTGACATTTTAAAATATCCCTGGTGCCGTAGCCGAATGGCATTTCTGCGACGCGAAACGAAAACGAAACGCCGCGAAAGATAGTCTGGCTCTATCGCGCCAATACGCACGAACGATAGAGATAGATATCTACGAGCGTTTCGTTTCGTGAGCGTTTGTGCCATTCGGCTACGTACTAGGGCTCTGGATACACGTGATTCACGCCGAACCGTAGCTACGTGATCTTAACACCGGCGGTACTAAGATCACGAATTTCACGAACACGGCAAGGTACGTACCTCGTACGCACGTACGTACGTACTTGCCTTAGCGCCCGGATTCACGTGACACGCCGCGGGCCGTGACACGCCGCCGCCCGAACTAAGTTCGTGTGCAGAGTACTTATCGTACGTTTTGTAGATTTAACTCGCCCGGGAGAAAACCAAATCATGACTATTATTGAATTATCACTTAATACCTATACTTAATACTGGACGAAATTTTTTTTACATATGAATTAAACTTATATTTATGTTTTGCTTCGATTTTTATACAATACATATAACTAGCGGCCCTCCCCGGCTACGCACGGGGATTATGATAAAAATTGTTATAATAAGTTATCCGTAAAAGATAGACATATGCCATTGCGGACTTTTTTGTAGACCTATTAGAGAGACACAATTTTCCAATACATTATTTTGATATAGCTCAAACGGTTTCGGCAGCGTTTTCGATTAAAGCTCTCAGCCAGCGGGATTTTGTCCAACTCGATTAGAAAATATCGTCATATTTCAACCAATTCAAACAAAACTTTAACAAATTATATACCTGAACTTTCCTCAAGAATTACTCTATTCATAAGTGAAAACCATATGAAAACCCGTTCAGTTTTTGAGTTTATCACGAACACACAGACAGACGCGGCTCCCCGGGAGTTTATTTTATAAGAGAAGATTAAGTGATTTACGGCGTTATTCTGTTTCCGATTTTATTGAAATTAAAACTAGCAAACTGTCCGATGCCTTACACTATCTATATACCTGTATGGTAAATGTCAACCTGTGTTACGTTACGTCTTAATATTGTTTATTTCTTGACATGTGCCGTCAGAATCCTCAAATACTTGACACTAACTTAAAACTGTATGTGGTGACAGTTTAGTATAGTATGGAGTAACTATTGTCCCAGAGCTGTAAGAAGTGTAAGAACCTCTTTTTCACACATGACAGCGTCCACAAAACGTAAAATCCTGTAATAATGGTTAAAAAAATCAAGTACTTAAAATAGTATTTTATACAATCGCGATATAATACAAAGCTTTTCAGTCGAGTACCATGTTTAGGCCACGAAGCTTTGCTGAGTGGCCTAACAGTACGGTACGAGAGTGAAAAACTTAATTATATCACTATTGTATACAATACTTTTTCTACGAGTCATCATCTTCATCATCAATGGACGGAAATATCATCATTCATGCAAGTTTAAATTAATGTTAATAGCGTCGTTCACCGTTGTATCAACATCGAATTACCTAGTAACCAATTATTTGTAACAACCGTCTCTGATTGGCCGATAACGCCACAAATAAAAAAAATGTATTTCAGATGCAGAAAAATTTGCCAGGTATCGCAAATTAGTATATAAGTTGTATGATGTTCTATTTTTGAAATTATTACAGTTAACTTAAAGTCAACTATAATGAGATTAAGTACATATATTATTATAGTTGAGTCGGAACTGCCATAGAGTATCCAACACTGAAAAGTTAGCACTTATAGTTTAGTCTGTGGTGTCCTAATTGACAGATTACAATCGACGAGTAGAAAAATAATATTTCCCTTACTTTAAACATAATCTAAAACATGTTACATTTTTGCGGATCTTCGTTAGTAAGTATTTTACGATATTAATTTATAACGCAAGATTTACTTATTAAACCATTTATCATTAATTTTTATTTTTAAACTAGTGCTGTGGCAGAGTGTAATTTCGATTCAAATGACATTTCAGTAAGTTGATAGAAATCGTATATTTGTTTAAGCGCCTCCTTGTCCATAGGGCCTAATCGATTCAACCAATTCGAAAATTAATCGTTAGATTTGGCAAACGATACGCCTTAGCCACATCGCAACATATGTACTTCAAAACAAATGTGTCAAAAATGTGAACTTACGGATCCGGGACAATAGTTCTGATGAAATTCAGCAACACGACGCTTAGCCATATATTTCTGGTCAAGCATTATTATGTTATTCTTAAGGTTTTCACATTTATTCTTTCATTTATTATGTATGAAAATGAAAACCTACCAAGTGGCTTTAATTAATTAATATTTAAGCTTGCTCTTATGTAAGCATATAACGTAATCTTAAATGTAAACAAGACAAACAGGAGTGTAGGTGAACAAAAGAGCAAGTTTATGATGACTATTATACTCCAGGCAAAAAATATGCACACATGTGCGCGGGGCCACGGCTAAGACAAAAAAAATGACAGCTGCAGTTCTTATCAGTTTCGGTACATTAAATAATACATTTAGATAGTATATTCCTTTATAGCACTGTATTGTTTGACGAACGAGCTCAGCTATCTTACTGTGGTGGTATTTTGCAAATAATAAGCGCAGTTCCACCACGTGGTAATAAAGACAGTAAAATTTACGAGCAGCCTTTTGTACGTGAAGCTGAGTGAAGTGAGTGATGTGTTATTTTTACATTTTAGGATTTTTTATTTAATCTGGATGAGGCAGTTTAGAATTTTAGTTTATTTCAATTAGTCACTTGTAAGATCCCAGTTGATCAACACTTGAAGGCCTTGACATTTTACTTTAGCGGTGAATTTAAAAGTTATTGTCTTGTTGTTTTGTTAATTTTTTGTATTGTTACTGTTAATGTTTGAAACTCTTAACAACGAAGAAAAGTTTGATGTGGAGATATGCCACCAGAGTCGGAGATTCAACTTTATGTAGTCTCTGCAAGGATCGGACAAACAATGAGTTTCCGTGTCGTCATGGTACTACAGGATCTATCGCGAGGCATTTGACGTCAGTTCATTTGAAATCTGCTGTTACTGTTACGACATCAAACGAGTAAGTCAATTTTTTAAATAGGTGTAATCCATAATAAGTAAATGAAAGCAGCAAAGGTCTAAGTTTAAATACCATGAAAAAATAATTTTAAAGTTATTGCATGTAAATAGTATAACGAAGCTCACTTTATTAAGCAGTGCCTATTTATTATTTTTGAAACAATATATCAGTCATAAAACAGTGTTTACATCTTAATAAAATGATAATCCTGCGCCTTGAACCCTCTTAAAGTAGACTTTTTTTACTACCATCAATCTTATTACTATATAACGTAATTACACTAATTACCTAATTAAATAGTGGCTATAACAGTTAAGTAAGTTCGCGTAAAATGTATAACATAATTATTAACTAGGTATGTGTTAAAATTACGTTTCCGTGGATGTCATCCTATCGTCACATTCTTAATTTTTATACTAAATTGACAAATGTCTTACTCCTTGCATCAATAATTGAATGGTACCGTGAATACTTATCTTCCTATTAAATCTTATTAATCAGAGGGTAACTAGAGAGTTTTTGTCAACGAACATTGCAGACACATAATAAGCAGATTCAAGGGTATCACGGTGCACGGTTAAGCCCATATTACCACGTTAACGCATGGTATTTTTCAACCACAACCACTCAACAGATAAGCTTAACAAAGGATAAGGTATAGTCATGGTATAGTGCCATTTTAATAAACATAAAAGTAATATTTTAGTGAAAGTATAAGCATTTTTGAATTTGTACTCGAAGCGTCGGTTGTAGCGTAGAGACAATGCTATTATTATTATTGTTAGCTATAGTGGGCCTTTGTGTGTCACGTCGACCAAGAGAGATCTATTGTGACGGCCTTTGTGGTTAGATAACCTTACTTATGCCCGTTGAATCCAGGAAATTCCAGATTCTTTGGGCTGTAAGGTCTTGTACCTCATAGGGTTGCAGTACCTGCCGCCCTAAGTAGATACTTCTCTTTGACATTAGTGGACCGCAGGAACAAAGGATGTGCATTGCAGTCTCCTCCGTTTCCTGGCAGAACCTGCATGTCGCCTCTTGTTTCAACCCCAATTGAAACATGTGTTTGTTCAGCTTGCAGTGTCCAGTCAATATTCTGGATACCGCGCAGATTTTGTGTCTTTTGAGCCCTATGAGCTCTTTAGCATATCTGCTGTTGAACGGTTTTATTAGGGCTTTCGAGTGTTCTTGTCCTCTCACGAACTTCCACCCATCGATTGCCCTTCTTTTTTCCAGGTTATTTAGCAGAGAATATGCTTCTCGTTTTGTGAATCCACAAAACGGTTCGGGGCCGATCAGGGGTGTGTCTGCGCCCTTTCTAGCGAGTTCGTCTGCTTCGTCGTTTCCGGTAATGTCGGAGTGCCCTGGTACCCATCTAAGTGTGACTTTGTTGGAGTTGGCCAGTGCGTTTAGGTTTGTTTTACAGTTCTGGACTAGCTTTGAGTTGGACTCTAGAGAATCTAGTGCCAGCAGAGCAGCTTGGCTGTCTGAGTTGATGTAGATATGTTGGTGTCTTAGGTTTCTATCCAGGTTAATCTCCACACATTTGTTAATGGCGAAGACTTCTGCCTGGAAGATTGAGGCCTGTCTGCCCATGCTGACGCTGGCCCTGAGCTTGGGTCTCTCACCATAGATCCCACATCCTACATCATTTCCTTTTTTGGAACCATCCGTGTACCATATGTGGCTTCCCTCTTCGACGTACATTTGGTCGTTAGTCCATTTGTCTCGAGGAGGTATTTCCACCGTGTACAGTTTGGTAAAGTTGCAGAGAGAGAGACAATGCTAACAGTGGTTATTTAATAATAAGTCGAATTTAGAATTATAACTGTTGAAAACCTTTGGATAGAGTAAAAAACTCAAATGACTGGAAGGAAACTTTATCTGAAACGGTTACCAAATCTAGCAGTTACCCTTACAAAAGGTTACCTACCCATATCGTTGGTATTTTTATAACCACTTCTAAATTAAGCCTATCGGAAACCCCGGATCGTTTATTTGGTTATATTTATTTATTACTTACATATTAATATTTGAAAAACCGCAGTATTGAATATAAATTTTAATTCAAAAGTAATTAAGATATAACCTCACGATACCTACATGTTTATTCATAACTTATAGAGACTGCATCCGATCTTATCTTCTCTCATGAAACGCCGCTGGCGGACCGAACGGGCGTGTCACGTGGATTCGTACGTACGTACGGACGGATCTACGAACGTACGTACCCTAATTTCACGTGATTTATTTTCACGTGACGAACGAACCAGAAATCCGTTGCCGTGTATCACGGCAACGTGCGTACGGCTACGTGTTCACGATACACGGTCACGACCGGGAGCGCTACTACGTACCCTGGGGCCTGGTGGTAGTGGTGGTGGCCTTGGTGCTATTAAAGCCGTCACAGGGTTAGCTTCGACCGACTTACGAAACGGTACTAAAGGAAACGTCTTAGTTTCAATGAAGTTTGACATTTAAAATAACATTTGCAACGGTAAGGCTGTCAAAATCTTTGCCATCTTCGTATCAACTATGAACCTGTCTCGCTTCTAGGAATCGATTAAGCTTTGACTACGTTCTGGAATTCTGTACATTTTGTGACTCCGCTCTATTAAATTCCTCACACCAAACGGTTATCCGCATTACGTCGGCCCATTAAGCGTACGTCAAAACACAAGACGTCCATTAACGATATTCTGCGCTGCGAGATAATCTTCGCGTTGCCTCCCTCTATCTCGAAGGAATGAATGACCCATAACATACAAGGAAAATAAGTCTGCAAGGATGTAAGCGCATTATGACACTACTTTCTCAGAATGTGTACACTATTCCCCTTCATTTAGATTTGCTACTTGATTCATGTCTTCACATATTTACCTATAGGTTAAATTAGGTTAGGTATAATTATTATTATATACACGATGAAATAATAAGGACCGTCCATACTTTGCATAGGGACTTTTGAGGTTACCATTATGAAGACATGAAAAAATCGATCTATTTGAAATACATTATATCAAACACGGTGTGGTTTAAATCGAAACATTGAAGCGTTAAGCATTAGGTATATTTTTGAAAGTATTTTGAGAGTCAAGGGGGCAAAGTTGTATTTTAACGCTGAGTGTGGAATTGAAAAACGAGTTGCCTATAAAATAAATAAATAAATATTGGGGACACCATACACCAAACTAAATACGTTTAAAAATTTTCTAGTTTGATGCAGTGTCGTGAATTTAGACCTATTTAGTTTACACTTAACCTTTCGTTTTAAAGATGGTCCTTGTGACTGTAGTCACAAAACTTTACATAATATTTAGACCTATTATATAAAGTTCTACCAAATAAGCATTTTATTCTCCAGCAAAATATAAGTAACTTTCAAATCTAATAAGGTTCCTATAATTTAAATCTGCTTAACAAATCTAAAAGATACCCTTCTCGTTTCGCGTCATTATCCTGGCGACGATCAGACTGACAGTGAGTAATACTTTGTTGCCACGAATGCCACGATGTAGGAATCGATTTTGAGTCCGTCGTAGGCATCACGGATGTTGGATGACTATAAGGTGTGTTGGAAGTTTTGGTATCTTTAATAGTAGGTATTTACTTAAATGTTTTATATCTAGGAAACATTTTTAAGATTAACTCTAAAACTAGCGAGTCGCTAAAAGTTGTACTTATGATACGATTCTCTTTGAAATATTTAGGTATTATCAATTTATATATGTAATTCAAGTAAAAATATAATTCAATCTTTATTTGGAACTAATACAAAAGTCAAATTAAAACGTAAATATGTCTAGGGTGCGTGTGATTTCAGATTTGTTTACACGAAAATAGATTATAATATAAGATTATAATAAAGATTGTTATATTTTTACTTGAATTACATATATAAATTGATAATACCTTATTCTTAAATAAGAGTTTTTTCATCACATTTGCTGTTTAAAGGTCTCATTGCGTCTACGTGTACTGAAGAATAACGTACTATTTTATTCCCAAGGGAGTAATGGATTTAGTTTTAAAAATTAATACAATCCGTACAATACTTCAGGCAAAGGATGTTTCAATCAGCCAAGGATTTTTTTTGCACAACCAAAATTTGACTATTAAGCTATAAAAAAATATTATACGGTATGAAAAATGCATTTTATTTATATTTTACAATTATTTCAGTGTGTTTGACATTTATTTTGTAAATTTCACGTAGATAAATCGTTATAATTTGCAATTTGGCAGGAAATTGTGACGGCCATCTCGATTTGCGCTTGACCGCGTTGCCATAGCAACGGGCAGTACAACACCGCCATTCATTGAAGGTTTTGCCTTATGATTTTTTTTCTCTGTGTTTTCCTCTCAAATGTGATGAAAAATATTGTGTGTAACTCAGGAGGTAAGGATTTTGTAAACTCGTGTCTATAACTCTCTCCAGCCTGCGGCTGTCGCGAGTTATTAACACTCGTCGACAAAATCCCCCTTACCTCCTTGTTGCACAATATACCAACAATTACAATACTACCAGGGTTTTTTGTCTGACGATACGTTTGGGTATAAGTTACGTCTGACGATAAATTAATTTACCGAAATATATGCGTATCTAGTTAGGTACTTAGGCCCAGACAAAATATCGAAAATATTTTTGCTTTGTTCGTTAAAATAAATGTATGCCTAACATTGCTTTCAAATTTGATGCCTTTTTGCCGCACTTAGTCGGCAAACTAGGTCTTACCGCCCGCCACTCTTCATTTACTAACATGAAATAAACTGCGAAGAACCCTCAGAAGCCGTTGAAATAAAATGCTTTTAGCCACCGCCGTGCTTTGAGCGTCATTAGCAAACGCAGTAATTGGGGGGGTGCGAGCGAGATGAAACATTTTCACTCGCAGACCGGTACACTATTTGTTTTTGTAGGTATTCACAATATTTATTCTTGACTTTTCACTACATGGCTGCTAAAGGTGTTATTACTATAGGTAGGTATACTTTATTTCTTAAAGACATATTTTACATGGTAAAACAGGCTGCTAAAATTACTATTTTTTTTTGAATATTCAAATTATTATCACTTTCCTCAGATCATAATATTGAAAACTCAAAAGGCTATGTGCTGTGCTGTAAAAGTTATAATTAGACGGACTTCCTTCGACCGTGTTTCATTTAAATTGATTTGTTCTTAGACTGTTTTTTGGGATCTTAAACAACGACTTTGCCCCCTTGTAAAACAAATAACTATTATTTGTTTCACTCGAGGGTTAGACAGAAGTTTATTTTTTCAAAGGCCTTTATACCCGTTACAGTTTCACGCAGCATGTGTTGTATGTATCGCCATGACAACAATATTTGCCACTTTCAGACCTTTTCTGCCATCTTTAGGTACAAATATAATAAGCGGAATGAAGTTTATAGTAATTAATTCAACTGCGTTGTGGAGATATGGCTTAAATGTGGATTTTATAGCGGTAGTGAATGGACTGGTTTTAATTGCGAAGGTAGCTTTTCGGATCTGCACATACTTCAGTCTGAGCATTTATGAAAAATCCCTAAGTGCGTTGATATCAATTTTTTTAGAACTGACTGCATAAGTAGAATTAAAAAAAGCAGTTTATTGTACATATCTTTATCCAGTCACCAAAAACATTATAAGAATAAAAAAACCTTTGTCGCTATTTATTATAGCCTCAGCGTTGACTAAAATTTGTGACTGCCTATGCAGATTCGTTTTTTATCCTTTGCATTTTTCTATACCTTACAAGATAAAACCTTTTTTTTTTGGTTAGAATTTGTCTAATATTACATCAGAGTCCTATAAAAATATTGTTAAATTTAATGTCATAAAAATTCAAATAATATTATAATAAATATATAACTTATATCTAATATCTGAATTACAAAGTTCTATTTTGTATGAAGGCTATTTGATGTGCTACGTATGTTCGATATTGTAACAGGTACCGTATTATACATTATCCACGGCTAATCCTTCTCACTACAATTTGAAATCGCTAAACACCTTTCATCTCGGGCCTCAAAGCGTGCGTTTCACGGCTGCCTTTTACCCCTTGGTATTATTAGAGGGTTTGCTCAAGGGCAGATATTAGATTAAATGTGGCATGACAAGTTAAAAGAGATCCTATTGGTGGAAAGGTATTGATGTGGGTTGTGTGTATGAAAACAAATGTAATTCGAATCTCATTGTTACGAGTATCTAAATATCTAATAAGTATAAAACTATTGGTTTATGATCAGGACTTAACTTGATTCGCAAACGTGATGTAGCAACATAGACTTTCTGGCAAACCACATTTTTTAGTAGTCTTTTGAACAATGCGCCAAGCGGGACATTTCGGAAATACATTTTATTTAAACTAAAATTTGCAAACGAAACGTTTCGTTTTCTAATAAAATATATTATTATCAGGGTTCAGGAGTAATGTAAAGAGGTCAAGGTGGCTAGCCGAATGGCACAATCGCTCACGAAACGCTCACGAAACGAAGCGCTAGTAGATATCTATCTCTATCGCGCTTGCGTATTGGCGCGACAGAGCCAGCGGCGTATCGCTTTCGTTTGGCGTCGGAGAAATGCCATTCGGCTACGGGGCCTGGTGCCCTATTATATGGAAAATTGGGTATTAAAGATAAGATTTTAAACACAAAATCATTAAATAGTATACGTTTGTATTGTATAGGCACGAGTATTTATAATATACCTATATGATAATATGTATTTTACTAGGTACTACATTTTCGACTTCCTCCTATATACAGGGTTACTTTTTAGTCAGTTAACAAACTTCGTATAAATGATCGCTAAGGTAAATGAAATATACGTTTTGTTTTATTTTTATCCCATCTCAAATAAAAAAAAAGAAAATTGCACCCAAATTATTCCACAAAAACAGTAGAAAACTTGGTCACCCTAGTTACTGACGGCAGCGGCGGAGGCGAGGAGTGAGCGGGGCACTCGCGCGCGGCCAGTGGCAGCGCTTGCGCAGGGGTGGGGAGAGGCGGGTGGGCGGGGAGCTGAGCGGCGTCGGCAGGGTTCAAAGATGGCAGCTTTTGTTCTTAGCCGCGCCGGTTTTACAGCGATTCCAAATTTTCCTTCATACTTTCACGGGCTTAGGACCGTCAAAGCCCATGTCGATAGTCAATAAAAAACATTTAACATTTTAAGACAAATTAATTCACAGAAGAAGTCGATAAAGTGAAAAACGACATGTGCTTAGGCGTATTTAAAAATTGGACGTTTGATTTAGGTACTTACAAATGGAGTCCATTTCTCCTCACTTAACTCACTTACACTAATTGTATTTTAATAATTGGTCAAAATGCAGTCCATTTTGCTGCAAGCACAGTCTAGCGCGTTTTAGGACATTTCCACTAATGTTCCTTAAAACAAGATGTTCGTTTTTCACTTCATTAAATGCTAAAATAATTCAATTTCCACAGCTAAACGTGGTGCTCCACGACCTTGAGCATGCGCAGGCACTGCAAACTGTCCATGGTCCAGTAGATTCTGACTCGCCGACAAAATTGTTTGCAGCACAGAGAACCTCCTATAGAGTGGCAGTCTGGCAGTCTTGTATATTTGGTTCGCGATACGAGTCACCACTGTTTGGGGTGCGAGGAGCGGGCGGGGAATGTGTTAAGCGCGCTGTGATTGGCCGTTTCAAGGACGGCGGGCAGTCGCGCCAGATGAAAAGGGACAGAAGTATGACTGTCCCTCTACTGACGCGTAAGTGGCCAATGTAAGTTGACCTATGCCGGCTCTGAATAAATTATAAATATGACTTATTTGTGGAATGTAATGCCGTCTGTTTTTAAATTTGAGCTTCTTGTTACCTTTCCACACCATTTCACACTACAGGTGGACATCTTTAAGGCATCAAAATACCCTTTTCCAATTTTTTTGTGCGAAAAACACGCGCTGCTTTCGGGTCTGTTACTTGGTCGTTACTGATCGGGCACGGCGAGCGCCCGCGCTTATATCAGTGCAAATACTAGGAAGGCTGGCCACCGCGAGTCGTCTTGTAATAGATGTCTATAGGGGTTGGTCTGTGGTTTGCAGACATGGGAGATGAACTCAAATGAATGAACCCAAAATCAGCTGTGTGTAGGGTGTCCGTAATTTGTAAAAATTATGAGGAATCAAAATAAAAAAATAATAAATCTTAAAAATAATGTTTTTTTATTGAAATGGTTTCTATTAACGATACTGAATTCAGGGTTTTTTTTTGTAAGGTGACTAAAAAATAACCCTGTATGAGTATCTTCCTCCCACACGCATCACCACCTCGTTTTCACCATTCGTCAAATTAGGTATACCCATCGCTGACAGTATCTCATTTCGCTCACTCGCTTCAATTATTATTGACGAGTGTCGGATAAAAACGAGTGAAGCCTCTGAAAATATTTATTTCACCTGTCATTCACAATCACAACCATTCCTAAAATTCATTGTGGTAGGTAAAAACCTAAGATTTCACGCTTCAAATTATATCGGCAAATATTAGACAGTTCTCGGAAACACAAGTGTCTACCTTTTATTTATTTTAAGGGTCCCCCCACATCTAGCGTTTCGCGAGCGTCGCGTCGGGCCAACTGTATGGGCAAAGCGTCGACGCGGCGTCTTTTTCCATACAGTTGGCCCGACGCTACGCTCGCGAGACGCTAGATGTGGGGGGACCATAAAGGTCCTAGGCACTTCATATTAGCATACATAAGTGATATGTATTCGATACTTTAATATGAACGTCGGAATCGACCATAAAATTTCAAATCTTGCCAAGTATTCGTGCTATAAAGAACACTCACTCTCAAATAAATCAGAACATAGCTCAATAATACTGGAATTCAAGAGTTACTGTCCTTACAATTTAGCCGATTTTGGAGATATTTATTTCCTCTTAGTTTCCTTATATTTGCAGCTATTATTCGGAGAAATTAGATATTTGCCGCCTGCCAGCGCCTGTCAGTGGCGCCATAATTATAATAAACACAAAATACTCTTTGATATGGATTTACCCGTGTCCATACGATAAAATATACATAGGTACTTTGACAATTTTGTAAGAAATGCCTTGCTTAATTGAATCAAAATTGGAACCTCCACATTTTATTTGTGAAGATTTCAAAGGGAACCTAAAAGGTAAGTACATACTTTTCAGCAATTACTTACCTACTGACAAATTTAGATTAGAATCCTTGAACATGTACCTATATCAAGCAAAATATATAATTTTAATGAGACGAAGCAGAAAAGATGGCGCACTGCCTAAGGCAAGTTTCTAGTTAAATTATAATTAAATTTCTGCTAGAGCCCCGCTGAGCTACCATGAAATGAGATCTCGTGAATAGTAATTTGCCATCTCTCACTTTTTGTTCCCATTTAGATGGCAAGCAAGCAAACAGTGACTGTTAATAAGCTCTTATAGTCGCTTATGGACGTCTGCGACTTCAAAGATAAATTGATATTTAATTATAACTTTTTTTAAAGAACGTACTGTGGTCTTTTGGTAGTTCATAAAATGGGAGTCCGGAAACAATTGAGGCGTAATCGTAAAGACCGTCGTACCAACGGCGAGCGTATTACTCGTAAAGTATTTACCTACATTTATTAACAACTGGTGACCTGCCCCGGGTTTTCACGGGAAATTTGTATATGTAAGTACATATACTTTAACCTTTTCTTATATTACTCAAAATCATCTATATATTCAAAAAATTGCATCAAACTCCGTAGATAGACAGAGGGAAGCGTTTTATTCTATGCAGAGATTAATAAAATAAGTCGCCTTGAGTACAGTAATAAACTATTTATAATAGATGTACATGATATTACAATTATTGAATATTGAGTATCTACTCGTATCTCTATTAAAAAACGAACTTTAAAAAAATCAAGAATTGTTTCTTAAAGATTTAAACAAGTTTCCTGTCTTGTTAATAAATTATTAATTACTTTTTCACTGCAGGAACGGTTTTGTTCTTTGCATTCCCATAGTAGCACCGCGATATCTGAGAGACTTATTTTTACTGCTTTAGCGGTTTCGTGGTTACATCCAGAAGCCCCTTACTCTTAAAGGATTGATAACGGGTAATGAACCTGCTGATAAGGTTTGGATCCCTTATTTAAAGTAACGTTATATGCCTCTTTGAATTTTATACTATGATAAAATTGATAAATAGTGTTAAGGTATTTGTGATTGTGATATAGCCAGTAATTAATAGGTTTTTGTTATACAAGGGGGCAAAGTTGTATTTTAACGCCGAGTTTGGAATTGAAAAACGAGCCAGTGAAAGGATTCTATAGTTGAACCACGAGCGAAGCGAGTGGTTCGAGAATAGAATCTTGAACTTGCGAGTTTTTTAACACACGAGAAGTAAAATACATTTGCATCCGAGTGTAACACAACACTTTTCCCCTCACTATAGCGAGGAAAGTACAACGCAAAAAATGCTTTTATCACTGCTTCCAGCAGTTCCACAGGTGGTAAATCATCTTTATTACTAGATTTACCTACTTTTATCAATTTTAAAGCAGTTAATTTGACTTTATTCAAGGTCAAATTACAATACCCACTAGTGGATAAAATGTGTTTTTACCCGCTGGTATTAAAGGACAAAACACGGATTTCCGAGGTAGTGAGAGGAAAATAATTTTGTGCAAGTTTTAAAGTAATGAAAGGTACCAAATTGTCGGGTTTCAATATAGATTTCAGTACAGATGGTGTTTTTTTACGCACTAGTGCGAGAAGTGGTTCATTATATGCCAGGTCGAAACTTCGGATGGCCATCTGTACTAAAAAACGTCGTACGATACACGTGCGAAAAGGAAATTCGTAACTCGTGTCGATTTAAAACACTCCCTTCGGTCGTGTTTTAATTTATCGCCACTCGTTTCAAACTTCCTTTTTTACGCACTTGTATCGTAATGTACTATTATTATATAAATTGCAGCTTTAAGAAAATTAAGTCATTTGACAATCGATTGAAAACAACAAAGTATTTAAGTAAAGGAATAACAACACGACATGAACAGTTTTATTGGCAGAGCCAGTACCTACGTAACTAGGTTAAGCAACTACCGATTTACTCGAAAATTTCGACTTATAAATCCTGGTGCCTAAGTAAATAGTTTGTCAGTCAAAAAATAAATACAATTTCACATTTCGCAGGGACCACAATAGGTACTTGATTTCCTCGCATTTATTTGTCTAGCCGGCCTTAGCCAAATGACAATCGTAGACGCCAATCGAAACGTAGTCTGGCTTTGTCGCGCCAATACGGTAGCCAAATTGTATAAGCGCTTACGATAACGATATTATCGTAAGCATTTGTACATTTGGCTACATAGTAGGTACCTAAGTATAAACTTACAAGGTTCGTACGTAGCAAATTTCTAGGAATTTTCACAAATATTTGTCGGGAAACTCATAGTTGGGTAGCAAGCCCTAAAGTTAGGAATATAAGTTGAGTTCAAGTAGCGAGTGTATTACGCCGAAGTTTAGCGCGTGTCTCACTGCAGTTAGTCCCGGTCCCGGAAGTTCGGAACGACACACGGATGTGTGTAAGTAGAAATCAATATCGTATTTGCAAAGTTACATACTATTTAAACTTGTTACTCGCTTGTCTGACCTTGTGATAAGATATTACTGTTAATTTGCTCAATATGCAGAGAAAGTTAACTGAAGAATTGACATAAATTGCTGCCGTAATATCGCTCAATTTGTTTCCTTTTTCTTTTTTTCTATTCTTTGCAATTTTCTTTTTTTTTGTATAAATGCAAATGATTCAGTATTCTGATGTACAAGAAAATCATTTTTCATCACACTTGCTCATCAGTAAGTGTGCAATTGCAAGCAGGAATAGCGGATAGAAAAAAACTTTTTGAAATGGTTAAGAAATTTCTGAAAGGTACCATAATTTTTTTTTTTAACTATTTACATATCTTTTTGCAAGAGTGATGAAAAGATCATTATTGTGTGTAAATAGCAGAGGCGTAGGAATATCGCATACTATATAGTTTGTATCATATAAGTTGCGCCCTATATGTTCTATGAACTAAGTACCTATTATGGCCAATTATGACAATCCTTTGCAGGAAATAGAAATGAACTTAATACTTTTCATAGTTTAGCTAGTTTAGTTTTCTCCTGAGTGTACTGCTACATGATTCACTTTTGAAAACAATTGGGAAGATTCATTCCCCCGTTCTTCTTTAGAATGGTCCCTTTTAGCTAGGAATAAAATAAAATGCATCGGTAAGAATGAGCACTGCATTCAAGGGCTATCGGAAACAGAACCTCCTCGTCGCGGACTCAGGCCCGCTTGAATATACTAATTCGCGTACCTAGTTTTTTAAATAAATAGTTCCCATTTTCATTTATCGCGCGGCCTGAGTAGTATTAGCGCTTAGACAATAGACATGTATGTAGATGCATTCGGATGCAAAACGCAAAGCTTTGCGCCGGTAATATTGCTGCAACGCATAGTCATCTAAGTATTCCCCGTCGGGTCGGGATCGAGTGAAGTGGATGGATGGAGGAACCATTATTCCTCATAGAAAAATTAAAGCCAACTCAAATGACATTTAGATAGAAGATAGTGCCTATTATATTCGCTGTTGTCTGAAATAAATAGAAGTCGCGGTGTCCTTATGCTTCCTAGTCCCGCAGAATATATTCTTACATTCAATTGCTCCAAATAAAGTGCAGGAATACAATAAGCAGTGCAGTGAAGGGCTTTTCACTGAGAATTCTTTATTGTGGGCACACTGTGGGTGTAGGGTTGTAAATTTATTTTATTTTAAAGTTTTGGTATCTAAAATCAGAATAGTGTCTAAAATCAGAATTAGAAAACCCAAATAAGATTTTTTTTTATACCCTGGTACGTAGCCGAATGGCACAAACGCTCACGAAACGAAACGTTCTCTGTCGCTCTTGCATATTGGCGCGACAGAGCTAGACTACCTTTCGCGGCGTTTCGTTTTCGTTTCGCGTCGCAGAAATGCTATTCGGCTACGGCACCTCGGCATTGAAAGGAAGCAATACTTTTACTCTAAGACCAAATTAAATTATTTCATAGGATATTTTTTCTTCGGTAATTGTGTCATATACTTGAAAATTTCGACCCTTGCCGCCGTGACCGGTTGGCCGAGTAGTTCAGGCATCCGTGGCTATAACGGAGTACACTGGTTCGAATCCAGCATTGGACACTTGGAGGCCTTGGTCATTTTTTCTTTGTATATGATATTTATTTCAGTTTATAACGATACTTTTATTCCATAAATGAGGTGAAAATAAATGTATTACTTAAATAATAAACAACACGACCTATTATGTTAATGTACCTACTATGAGGTTTAAGCGTGTACACGATTTGCGTTCAATTTTCTAATGGTTTGTTTCCACTCCTGTCATTCATAATTATTAATTACACTATGCGAATATGACAGCGGTTGTATGATTAAAATGATAAATTGTACTAGAATAATTACTTTTCGGGTTATTCCATCTAAGTTTATTAAATGTTGCATGTAGGTTTTATACAGACTTGACAAAAAATTGGGAACACACTTTCTAAGTTTCTACTCGATTTTCGAATCGTTTTATATGTAGTAGCAGATTTTGGAATTTTTGGAATAACAGATATGGAATAATTATGCAGTTTTTTTTCACCTAATCTGCTGCGCTTTATATTTTTATAAAAAATGCTTTGTATTAGGGTTCTGTTAGAATTTTCAGTGGAACATGACTCATGAATTCTCATATTTGGAGTAAATACCAAATGGTATCAAACTGCTATCAATTTCTCATCATAGCACATCACTACTTCGATGAATCAAAGCCCGATACGTTCAAAGAATACTTTAGCTGGCTTTCAAGATTCTATTGACTGCTGGAGATTTGGTGCAAAAGGGATTTCTATTAAATCGGTTCGGTGTCTATTCCTATCAAGCAGAAATACATTTTATCTAAAGCTTTCAGTAAATTTGGAAATGGTTATGGCATGACTTGTCGATAACTCTTCCTTTTATAGTAAAGTGTATATCATATCAAACACTTATATTCGTTCAATTTGAGCCCCTTTGTATTTATTAAGTTTCTAAATAAGTATATCATAATTATAAACATCTATTTTATACTAGTATTGAAAACTAGAGGTCTAAAATTAAGGCAACACACTATACCTAATCATAAAATTGTTTGAATGTCTGTTTTATAATTAAAAATGATTTTAATAGTTTTTATTTATTTATTACACTTGAATTGAACTTTCTGATTATTCAACCTTTTAAGTAAGTTGTAGGTAACTATTTATTAATTTTACCATTTATTTGTCCATAATGTTATCATGGTTTAACACGGGCAACACAATTCCACGCAATTTAGATACCATTGCCGCGTTTGCTCCGTAGTTAGTTGGTGCGCATGGAACAAGCGCAGCAATGGTATGTAGATTGCTTGGAATTGTATTGCCCGTGTAAGAGTATACAATTAGACTAGTCAGAATCAGAACCTGTCAATTTAAGTCGTCTGATGGTGGAGCTAACTTAAGTAACTTACCACTAACTATTCTCAATACCAATAAATCAATTTAAATACATATATCAATTCGTAGAAACGAATTGATTAAAAGTAATAGGTATTTACATAGCTCGATAAGGGCTAAATACACAGAGCATTAATTATTTAAATTTAACTGGCCTAGTTCTATTCGTGCTTCCATTTTCAGTATTAGTCAATCTAACCATTTCGAAGTGAATTACCTTGACAACCATGTTGTTTCAGGTGGGTGAAACCAGAACTACTGTTCTGGCTCGCTAAACAAGTACTAAGTGAGGGCTGTTCTGCACTACTCGACTGCATTGGTAAGTTTGTGTTGTGGTAGTTAGTCCAAATTGTTGAAACTGATTTAAATTTCTAACCATCCCTGTTTTAAGTGTGTTGATATATAGAGAATGTGTGTATCATAATTTATGAAGCGCGACGTCGGAATCATTGGATACGTTTAGCGTTTACTTGTTAAGGGGCGTGCCTGCGCCAATGACCTTCGATTTGAACCCAATGATATTATGGTAGCTTGTAAAGCCTATCATATTAACAGCATCGTCTTTAAGCAAAATAGTATCTCATAATTACTTCACAGCTCGTTGTTTCTATGATATTTGGCATAAAAGTTGACCAATTTTAGGCAAAAAGTTGTTTTCATTACTTTAAAATAAAAATCTGTCTTGAATCTTTAGGAAAGGGAAAGGTAAATCCAAATATGTCAATTTCATGTATGTAAAACCCTTCACTAAAATCAAATTTCGAAAAAAGTGGTTTGTTAGACTACACTATGTTTAAAAATAAATAAAAAAATAAGCATTTATTTTTTTCTAAATATGGCTCCTACAAATAGTGATAAAAGATGGAAAAACCCATGGCTGTTTGTTTTATAATCTGTAGTGCAAATTTAGGGATTTCAACTCAAAACTTGTCAAAAATCGAGGAAGACCGTGTGGAGCCCTTAACTTTACTGTTCTAAGTCATTTTCTAGCGTGGTGACCTAGCCAAGATGATATGAAAGAAAAATATACATATTTTAATTTCTATGATCTCCAAACGGAGATGACAGAAAGTAACACGTGTGTACTTTCATTTATTATTTGTAACAGAAATTTTGTAGGCTTCCCGTTGAGCTCACAAACACATTTCAATAAATGTATTTTAAAATAAATATGACCATGTAGTGAGCGTAGGCTGCGTATGTGGTATTGTTTCAGCCCGTATACGATCCACAGTAGGGACGTATTCCGTTAGTCCTTATACCGCTTCTCCGAGTGAGGTAGATTTATCACAACCAAAGAGGATCGAGTATTATAAAGAGTTACTGTCAAAGTAAAATGTGTAATCACAGCGCATAGACTGCCATCACAGACTTAAAACTATTGAACCTCAGTTTTGACAATTTGGCCCATATTGTTAACTTAACCGTGGGGCCCTGGTGCTCTAAGTCTCTTCAAGGACCTGTCGAAGAGACTGAGAGACGCCACCGGAGACCGAAGAGCTGGCAGCTTCCTCGCTCAGCGCATTAGCTTGACAATCCAGCGAGGAAATGCTGCCAGCGTCTTCGGTACCATGCCACAGGGGCCGTTTTTAGATTTATTTTAGTTTAATTTTAGATTTATTTAGTTTAATTTTTATTTTAAGTTTAATGTTAGTATAACTTTAGATTTATTTAATTGAACATTAGTAATTATAAGAAAATAGTAGCTTATATTAGATTTTTACTTAATATGTGTTAAAATGTCAAATATTAATATTAGCGCCATCTAGCCGAGCGTTCCCCAAAGGTGTAACGCCATCTTAGGTCACCGTACCTTTTTCTCTATGGCTTTGACGTACGTTTTTTTTCTTAGATTTTATCCGTCTACACGGAGTTACATAATATGTCTTTGGCACAACTCTCCCCTCAAATCACTGTCTTACTGTGTAGAAACAGACTCCCCAACACACTTATTCACACGACACTACAACCAATCCTTTTGACAGTTGTAAAGAAGAAACTGATTTCACGTGATATTTCAGAGTTAGAAGCAAAAAAGATGCCATTTAAAAAAAAGTGTGATTCAAAATAATTGATATTGTAACGTTCGGTCGCTATTTAATTCGTGTATACGTGTCCGTATGAACGTACTTAGTATTAGCATACATAATTGAATAAGGGATGTACACTTTCGTACCTATTTAAGGTTTTTCCAAACGTTTTATTTCATGGTTTTCACAATTGTGCTTCAAAAATTCAGCGCTCTTCAAAAAATAATACGAGTTGGTATAATCATTTCCGGCATCTTCGTTTTACGACTCTGGGCGTAAAAATGACGGGTGCCATTAAAAAGTCTAGAGAATATAATTACCTTTGCTACAAAACTCTCCTGACTTTGCATTTAGGATAATACCTGGAAGTTTGTAAGTATACTTAAAGTATGTAGGCATTTTGTAAGATAAGTTATATGCCGCCTTGGGGTATTTATAATAAAGTTGTAATTTTCCCACAGAATTGGTGACTATTTTGTAGCAGGTTTAGTCAGCCCGTTTTACTTGGATTAAGTGCACAACAGTAAATTTATGGCGAACTTGGTTTTTTAAAAACAGGCTACGTTGATTAATAAGAGCAACGCTGGCGAGCTCTTAACAGCAAACACACCGATTTTAGCAGCGTGCAGGTGCTATACCGGTTAGCATTCCGCATGTCAGCAAAACTACTATTGGCATGGAAAATCTACACACATAAATAAACACGGCTCTATTACCACAAGAGGCATAGCATGAAACTGCTCAAATGTCGGTACCTTATGCTCTGTAGCAATTAAGATGTTGAAAGAAAACGAAATTGTGATCAGCGACATGTTGGTAGCCCATCCGATCGCTCATACCATTACTGAAACCATTTCCCACAATCGACTTAGTACGACACCCACGAGAAAATATTATAATATGTTCTTTATTCAGAAACTAACCCGAAACCCACGGGGAAATATTATAATATGTTCTTTATTCAGAAACTAACCTTCGACAATGACAGATCCAATACAGAACCATTTATTACAATCAGAGAAGTTTTTAGGTGTAGGTACACAAATACTAAACGTTGAACTTCAGTATTAATCATAACTTTCCGTAACACGATTATTTGTTTTCTCCTTGATAAAAAGCAAGTTCAATGTTATATCTGAAAAAGTTATTCCGAACAATGCTCTGAAACTTGTTATGTACCTTGATGCGTGGCAGCTTCCGAGACGTATTAGTTTTCTTTTACGTCAAGGCTATAAACGCTTAAATAGATCTCCAATAATGCCCCTATTCAATGTCGTGGAAGAGGCAATAGGATATTGCGAAAACTTTGCTCAAATGGCGCCACTTCCACATTGAAGAGCGTCTACCGCAAACCTTGTTCGACATGTTGCGGGCCTCTTTGTTGCAACTGTTAATTCCCATCTAAGTTTGACGGAAGCAACACATCAAACGTGGTTCGAGGTAGGTCATGTGCAGGGTCCGTAACTTTCATGCCGATGACATCAATTTGAAGTCACGCTACATATAGAATGATTCAAATAGTTCTATTGTAATAATTAATCATTATTCATTAATCAATTTAATCGTTTACAAATGATTTCAAAAGTAAGTTATTCATACGTGGAATAATTAATACCTACTCGATACGTGAAACGAAAAGGAAACAATTTGTTTTGTTTTTGTAATTTATTGAAATATGGTAACATTGGTAACAAAATTCAATTCAATTCAATTCAAAATATCTTTATTCATGTAGGCCTAGTTACAAGCTCTTATGAATAGTTCATTACATATATATTATGATCTTAATCTAACCTAATTATCAGAGCAATTTATTGTTGTAAATTATTGTTCATAATAATATTGAGTCTATAATATACAATTTCATATAAAAATAATCGTTAAACAAAAAATATATAATTAGGTATATGTATATATAAAAATACATGTCTAGAATATTTCTAGGAAAAATCCAATGTCCAAAAAAATACAATATTAATTTCATCAACAATAATAATAATAATAAACGTAAAAATAAGAAACCATTTCGAATAACAATTAATCCCACGTTGTTTTATCATTCATGTAGTCTTGTGTTGTATAATAAGCTTTGGAAATGAGTACACGCTTTACATGATTCTTAAATTTATTAATTGACAAGTCAGTAATATGATTCGGAAGTTTATTATAAAATCGAACACAATTACCCATGAATGATTTTTTAATTTTACAGAGCCGTGTGAAGGGCACCGCGAGTTTATGTTTATTTCTAGTATTTATATTATGTACATCACAGTTTTTCTTAAAATTACAAATGTTTTTATGTACATACATAATATTCTCATAAATATATTGACAATGCACTGTCATTATATTAATGTCCTTAAATTTATCTCTAAGTGAGTCTCTATGGTTCATTTTATATATTGCTCGAATAGCCCTCTTCTGCAGAATAAATATGGTATTTATCTCTGAAGCACTGCCCCAAAGTAAAATACCATATGACATAATGCTGTGAAAGTAACTAAAATAAACTAATCGAGCTGTTTTCACGTCTGTTAACTGACGGATCTTGCTCACTGCAAAAGCTGCAGAACTAAGTCTATTCGAGAGGTTAACAATATGGGGACCCCACTGAAGTTTAGAATCTAAAGTTATACCAAGAAAAACTGTACTATCTACCAGTTCTAATTCCTCATCCTTCACAACGACACTTGTTTGCTCATTCCTTACGTTACTATTAGTGACAAACTTAATACATTTAGTCTTTTTTTCATTTAATAATAAATTATTAGCATTGAACCAGTTCACTACTTTAGAGATAGCATTGTTTACATCACTGTGAGCTTGTTGCTGTCGTTTGAGTTTGAAAATAAGTGAGGTGTCGTCTGCAAACAATACTATATCATGGTGGGTCTTTACAAGGAATGGCAAGTCATTTATGTAGATAAGGAACAGGAAAGGCCCCAATATTGATCCCTGTGGTACACCCATAGAGACCAATGACCCAGTTGATCTCTGTCCATTGACATCTACCCTTTGTATTCTACCATTTAAGTAGGACTTGAGTAAATCTAGTGCTGATCCTCTGACTCCATAATAATGTAGTTTCCTGATCAATGTTTCATGACAAACACAGTCGAAGGCCTTAGATAAATCACAAAAGATACCTAAAGCATCTTGTGAATCCTCCCAGGCATCGAAAATATGCTTAATTAGCTCAACACCAGCATCGGTTGTCGAGCGACCCCGTGTGAAGCCAAATTGCTTATTATGCATTAAATTATTAACGTTAAAATGTCGTACTAATTGAGAAAGAACTAATTTTTCAAATATTTTACTGAAAGTTGGCAGCACAGATATTGGTCTAAAGTTAGTGGGGTCAGAGTGGCTGCCGGATTTAAATAAAGGAGTTATTTTGCTATGTTTCATTAGATCAGGAAACTCGCCGCAGTCAACACTGTTGTTGAATATAACTGCTAAGTCAGGCGCTACAATCTCAACTAAGGATTTTACGGCATGGACGGAGACCCCCAGAGGTCACTAGTTTTTTTGACATTAATTGATTTAAATGCCTTTACTATATCTGAGTTACAAACATGTTCAAAATAAAGGTCTCTACAACACTCAGGAACGTTTTCCTCTAATAATGTGACGGCAGATAAGGGTGATGAATTTAAATCCTTAGTTGTGAATGCTGGTATCTCGGTGAAAAATTTTTCGAACTCTGTTGCTACTTCAAAATTGGAATCTATAATTTTGTTATCAATATTCAGTTTAATATCTTTTACTGCGTGTTTCGAGCGACCAGTTTCCACATTAATTACTTTCCACGTTGCTTTAATAATGTCAGAGCTATTTTTTATTTTATTACTAAGATAATTTCGCTTAGCGATATGACAATCTATCTTGAACTTCTTCGAATATTGCTTAACATGTTCTTTAAATTCATCACTCGTATTAAACCGCCGTTCTTCATACAAGGCATACAATGCACGTCTTCGTTGATGTAACTCTGCAGTAGCCCACTCACTAAAAACTGATGCACCACTAACTACGACCGATTTTGAAGTAAATATTGCATTATAATGTTGCAGAAAAGTGTGAAAGAATGAATTATACATACTATTAGGACTCATATCGGAAGACAGGGAGGGTAGCGCCTGAACCAAACTTTGCTTCATTCGTTCCACGCGGTCGGAGGTTACTGGTACAAAAGTTATTTGTTTTCTCAAAGTATTTTTCCTTAATGTCTCAAATACTATCAATTGGCCTAAATGGTCTGATTCTAAGTTGCTAATTACATCTTTAGTAGTAGGAAAAATATCAGTGAAAATATTATCTATACAGGTGGCACTAGTGGCAGTCACTCTAGTAGGCTCCATAAAAATATGATTGAGATTACATGATTTGAAAAGATTCAACAATCTGATACTTATTGTTGAATTTTCCAAGATATTTACATTAAAGTCGCCGCATATAAGTATTTTTTTACTAGAAGATGATATTTTAAGTAGCACAGATTCCATAATTTTTTCAAAAGTTTCAAAATTACTTAATGGCGGCCTATACACACAGACAACAATAAATTGCTCCAATTCTACAGCACTTAGTTCTATAGTCCGTTCAACAGACATGGAAACTATTTAATAAAACGTACGTATAAAAAATATCATTTAATTCAATCATTTAATTTACTTTTCAAGTATCAAGTAGGTATTAATTATTTCACATATGAATAGATTAGTAGGAAGTGATGATTAGAATGATTTATGAATAATGATTAATTATTAAATAAGACTCTTGAATCATCCTATATGCAGCGTGACGTCAAATTTATGTCATCGGCATGAAAGTTACGGGCCCTGGTCATGTGTAAACAAATCGCCTTGACAAATAGTTAAATGTCACAGAGATACCTTTTCAAGACACCGTTTAAAGTCATAGTATGTATACGTTATTGCATGTATGTTGAAGTGCGGTACTTCTCGTATTCAAACAATGTTTCTAAGCTATGAATAAAAAGGCAATGTGATATGATATGGATTATGGCATCCTTCTGTTAGAGACGTGTCTACCTTCAAAAACATTCCCTCTTTCTACAAAAACGTCAGTTCTGACACCGATAATATGTATAAGTCTGTTGCATATCGTAGCCATGTAGATATAATTATTGTTTTTACGTATATTAAGTCGTGAGTTTACACGAAGACGATGCGTTGAAGTTCTGGAGACGGAATTATTTGTTTCTGTGTTATTAGTCAGTAATTAACGTTGTCAAGAATGTAATCCATTACTCACTCAGGCAATAAACAGTGACATCACCTGTTTCTCACAACTCTGCAACAGGAGGTAAAACTATAATGTTAGTAACATTAGTTCAACGTCGTAATTGAAATGAAACCTTAACGTTGTGTGCAAACCCCTAGTTTGAAACCCCCGAGCTTTTGTCAAAGACTACGTCTGTGCACGTGTTTATAGGTGAGAACTGGTGCCATGTGTGGTGGAACATAGTGCCACGAGCCTCAGTTTGAGTGACATACATAGCACATAATACAGTAAATAATTATTAGAAAATGCTCTGTGCACGGTTCTCCTTTTGATTTCAGTTAAATGTGACACGTCGTTAAGCTAGTTAAAAGGCATAGCATTCTCATAATAAAATGTATTATCTATGAAAACGAAAAAAATGTTTATTTTTTCATTTACCTAATGAACTAAGTCGTGTGACCCATTTATAATTTTGTTATATCTTAAGCAACGAAAGAGGATTCCGTTTAACATTACGTGACACAGTTCTCGCTTCTTTGTTAAAACGTAGAGAATTTCGGCGCAGGCACTCGTAGTACCAAGGTGTAAGTTCCTCATTATGGAGGCGTTAATTAATCTGTTAAAAGGGTCGCATGGAGTTATGTAATATCTATCTAAAACAACACAGGAAGCATTATTATGGATGCGTTTTGCACTCAATTTAAATACTCCTTACAAAATATCTCGTTGCTCTTAGTTTGCTAAAATATTTTACCACAATTCTGACAAAATAAGAAAAAAATCTCATATTTTCATATAACTCTAATGACTTGACTAGAAGACAAAAGTATAGGCACATAAGCAACCCTTTCGTCAGTTGCCGTTAAATGTTCTAAACTATATTTTATAAATCTAGAGAAGAGAAGATAAATTATGTAGAGAGATGAATCGATTACAAACTTTACTTTGTTATCGAAATGCAATATTTTATTTATTTATTATTATTTATTTTATTATGAAACAAACAGTCATCTAATCAAATACGGTCGTATGTTTTCTTAATTTTCTTGGGGTTGGAAGGTCAGATGGCAGTCGCTTTCGTAAAACTAGTGCCTACGCCAAATCTTGGGATTAGTTATCAAAGCGGACCCCAGGCTCCCATGAGCCGTGGCAAATGCCGGGATAACGCAAGGAGGATGATGATGTTTTCTTAATTTTAGACTTACAGTTTCCAATATTGGTTTAAAGTTATTAATTACACAATGTGGCACGAGAATAACAATGTGGTACACAATTTAAATGATTATCTTAATGATAATTTAACTGACATAAATTGTGTATGTACAAATTTCAAAAGTATCTTTAGTGTGGTAAAGAGTTAATCCTAATCCTAATCACGGAATCACAATCAGATAAAGTCCTAATCACGGAACATAGCTAATGGAGATGAGGTAGAGTATAACGGGTCAAAAGGATCTCTTTAATTACGAGTAACAACACCTACAATTTCAATTTAGATGCCATCAACTTTCAAATAGTACTCACGGTAGTAGAATAGAATAGAAAAGAATAAACGTTTATTCGTGAACACATACGTGACAAAATACACATAATAACAACAAGACAGAAAGGTAGCATGCACGGTATAACCAGTTATGAATTTAAATTTTGTTAAAGTTCCATGAATGTCTCTACGTGTTGGCTTCGGCTCCGCGCATGGCTTCAAAACATTCGGAACACCATTGTTGCATAGTGGGAAAGACAAAAAATACATTTGAACGTGGTATGGATCTGTTTATTTTATAATTTAATTCTTAGAGTAATAAGAATTACTTAGTAATAATGAATGTTTATGTTTCTGACGTGTAATGTATAAATATGCAATATCAATAAATATGAATATGAATATGAATATGAATATAGGGTCGAAAATTCGGATCGAGAAATAAATATTTTTAAGGCATACCATTTAGTCAAATAACATTTTTGTCCATGCTCAATACGACTTCTACAAACTAAGATGCTTTAATTGCAAACGAACCGTTTATTTCTATAATAAACAATAGTGGTAGTTTTTATACGTGGTCCATTTAGCTCAACCATACTCTCCTTAGTTATACCGAAGTTTATGATAAACACAGAAGAAAAACTGGTAAACAATAAACAACAGTAATTTCCGCCAACTGTGTAAGAGAATAAACACTTTGTTGACTTTTAATTCCGCTTTGGCGTTTTCCGTTTTTGCCAAGTTTTGAGGCGTTAATTTTCAGCAAGACGTTTTAGGAGCCAGTACTATATTCATTTATGTATTTTCTCATGGACGTTGACTATATTAGGAGTGCTACTTAATCTTAAAAAAAAACTTCTTGAAATAATTTAAAATGCCTTTAAAATATTTACAACCATAGTGCATTATATAAAGTAACTAGCTTTTGCCCGCGGCTTCGCTCGCATTAGAAAGAGACAAAAAGTAGCCTATGTCACTCTCCATCCCTTTCACTATCTCTACCTAAAAAATCACGTCAATTCGTCGCTCCGTTGTGCCGTGAAAGACGGACAAATAAACAGACACACACACTTTCCCATTTATAATATTAGTATGGATTCCTATCATGAGCAGAGTTCCGTTTTAATCATCATTACAGTTCCACTTCATCAAATGCCTAAGCCTTTAATGTAAGTCCTTGATTTCTGATAAAAATGCAAAAACTACTATACGTACGTATGCCTTTAAGATTAAAGAAGTTTTCTCGATTCCTCATGGATTCCATCATCAGATCTGAGTCTTTACAAAACGGGACTAATCTGTATGTACAAATATATATTACACCGTATACCTATCAGTAAAAAAAAGTAAATCGGTCCATAAATGACGGAGATATCGAGAGACAAACATTAAAGAAACAACAATCGTATTTATTACCTCCTCGTTTTGAGATTTGGAAGTCGGTTCAAACTACCAATCATTCTCGCAAAAAGTACTTAGCCTACAGGTTGTATGCTAATAACACGTAATTAGAATAATTGGCCAATCGCTTGCGCTCAATAGGTAACGAAACGCCAATGCCTTTCCCGCGCTAATATGGATTAAAATTTTAAAAACCCCCGACCGCGACATAGTAGACCGATTTTCATGAAATATGGCTAAGAACACTCCCGACTAACTCAGCTTTCAGACAAAAAAAACGAAATCTAAATCGGTTCATCCGATCGGGAGCTAAGATGCCGCAGACAGGCACACACGCAGACAGACAGACACGTCAAACTTATAACACCCCGTCGTTTTTGCGTCGGGGGTTATAAATTGTAGGTATAGGGCTAAATTAAATAGCGCCATCGATAGGGCTAAGTTAAATAGCGCCATCGAAATTGCAAAACGCGCGACGCACGCTGGTTACAAAATAGTAAAATAGGTGGTGTCTACGATGCAAGTCGCCCGACCCATAGTGTAGTTTGCTTTTATCTTGAAACGTGACCAAGGAACCCTCAAGGTGCTAAAGCAACTCGGAGCGGAAGTTTCCCTAGAACAAAACAGCATAGGACGCCTGGGAAGCGTGAATTTGTAATGAAAAATACCCTTTTTAGGTCACAGTTTCTTGGGCTAACGGGTTTAGCTCCACGTAGATAAAAACAACCTATAGATAACCTAACCACAAAATTTAAATTTTGAAAAAAACCCCCGACATAGTGGAAAGATTTTCATGAAACATGGCTAAGAACACTCCCGACTAACTCAGCTTTCAAACAAAAAAAAAAAACTAAATCGGTTCATCCGTTCGGGAGCTACGATGCCACAGATAGACACACACCTCAAACTTGGAGCATTAATAATTTTCTGCGTTTTAAAAATTAAAAATAGGTATTTTCAGTTTAACTTTTTTTCAGCTTACCTGCTTAATTGCCAGTGACAGCAAGATAAATACATAGACTAATATCAAATCGCAATCAGATTAGTAAAAGTGGAATGGTTTGACAGGCCTTAAGGCAGGTATAAGTTTCTACGAACGGTTTGAGAAAACAGGCTTTCGTCAACCAGCACTTTGGATAGTTTCGCATTGGTTCCATGGCAAAAGATGTGTCAATGATGCCTCCTTAGGGATAGTATGATTATTTGCCTCTACCGCCTGTTAAGTCAGTAAATCTACATAATTCCCGGAAGGCATTGATACCTTCATGCCAAGTCATTGAAGGCTTGAAAGGTAAAAGTGACCTTTTGATATGCATTCTTTCAAAGGAGCGGAGCTGGCTTCGACCTTTTCAAAACGAACAAGATCATTAAACCTAATTGATGTGACCATTCAAAACTTGAAGGATCCTAGTTTTAATAGAAAGGGTCTTTGTCCTCAAATTGCTTAGTATTTAGGCTTTTCATTATGAATAATCTCTGGAAAGCCACCCTGAGGGCAGACAGAACAATATACGGAGCTTGTATGAGGTTATTAAATGAGATTCTGGGGGTGGTAGACTGCTAAGCCTGTTCTATTTATTATAAACGCTCATATAAGCCACGCTAGCCAGTATTAAATATATTAGAAGCATGATGTAAAAAAACATAAAAGAATATCTCCTAGACTATATTATGTGGTCACAAAAAATAAAATAGATTGTGATTTGTGATTTAATCTCATGGTTGGAGTTAAACAATACTGCCTACACCAAGCGTGGCCTGCGTAGGTGGATGTAGCGTTAAACATGCTTTACTTTCTGGTTGGACAATGTTGGCAGAAAAACATGTACATATTGTTTTTTTTTGCTATTGATCCTATTTAATTTGAGAATACGGATAAGTACAATTAAAAATTCTATTGCCCGTATGGTGACGGGTTAAGAATTTCACCACCCCCTTTCTTCCCGTGGGTGTCGTAGTCGACTGTGGGATATGGGTTGAATTGTGGCGTAGCGTAGGCGAGAGGCTGGCAACCTGTCACTGCAATGTCACAATTTCGTTTTATTTCAACCCCTTTTTGCCAAGAGTGGCACTGAAACTTGAGTAGTTCGTGCTCTGCCTACCCCTTTATGGGATACAGGTGTGATTTTATGTATGTTTTATGTATGTAAAAATTTTATAGTCCCAAACACAAAAGGATGGAACTAAGGAGTTCCTCCTTGCCTCCACCGGCGCACTGCCGGCTCTAGCAATTACACTAAAGCTTGTTATGTAAAAACTCCCATTGACTCGCCATCCCTTTGAAACTACTAGATACATATTTTAGTTAAATACGCATTTAAGACGCTACGGGAGCGAAAAACCTAAAATGGAAAGGAGCCCCCCCCCTCTTTCAATTTGGGAATTACAGTTAAATATACTAGTGTTATTAACTACTATAAGTAGAAAAAGAAATTGTCCATTAAGAACAACTCAGTTAAAAGATATTGCGAAAAAATCTTTAAAATCGAGGTTCCGCTCTCGACTGTTTCCTCCTTCAAAACTTAACCAAACGGAACGAAATTTGAGAATCTGAACAACAATGAAATAATCTGTGTCGGACTGTTTAGTTTTTTTGGCTAATTGTTACCAATCTTGAGTATCACACCTTTTTTTGTGCCATAATGAAAAAGGCCGTTTTTGGAAATTTTGATTGGCTCTAGCGTCTTTAAAAATAAAAATAAAAAAATAAATAAAAACGGTCCGACACAGATAAAAATCATAATAATAATCTGTATTATGGCCAGATGCAGAAGGCGGTGATCTTGGACACAGCGCGGATAGTTCGACGGTTCCTCTCTCTGCAGCCCTAACCACCGGCAGCTTGGGCCCTGCCCCGCTGCTGGCGGCACCCTAGGTTAGGTTTTTTATAATATGTTTATATGTTTTTATATTGTTTTGAATTTACTTTTATACTCATGTTTTTATATTGTTTTAAATTTACTTTTATACTCATATTGTAAAAAACCTAGCTTAAGAAAAGAGATAAATAAATGAAATAATCTGTATTAAAAAAAATATTGCTCTATCTTCAAAAACCAGAAAGGAAATAGTCGAAATCGTTTGTATGGAGAGTTGACCCCTCCTGTATCGTCTTAATTAATCTAATGTATTTCGCTGACTAACCCTCTCATTAATAAATAAAACTTACATCTTCATTCGTTATATTGATTTCATTGGAATTAATACTACTCACTTCAAGTCAGTGACTGGCAAGAGGCTGCGTAGGATCGGGACAGGTGGCGATCTCTCATTTCGGAGGCCAGCGGGCCGATTTTTGAGTCTCACGCGTTCGAATTCAGAAAATTGTCACTGAACATAATAATCAAGTCACCGTTTTCAACCGGTATTTTAGTGACAAAATCCCGTATGCGAGATTCAAAAATCGCCCTCCAGGATTCACTTTGTATCGTTGAGCCAAAATAGCTAGTTAAGTTAGTTACTTATCCCTTTTCACCCCTTTATAATTCATAGTGACAAATAAATATTCTCTCTAATTCTGGGTCTAATTCAGGGTTATCATAAAGCGACAAAGTGGGCATATTTTATAGGAATTATAGACAACGACTACGCAACACAAAATATAGCATCCATTTAAGTTTCATCCTTGACATAGCACTCGGCGTAGTCCGACTCTAGTGCCTCAATATTACTTTTGGCAATTCGTTCATCCCCTACTGCGTAGGACCACGCGTTAGATTTACGATAGTGAGTTCGGGCGCCTTTGTTACGTGCGGGTAAATAAATTCTGTATGAATAGGCAAAGTTCGGTATCAGGTATAACAAGGTTGGATATAAGGTTACTGTTTTGCATTCTGCGCAGAATTTTAATATATATAAAAGGGTACATGAGAATTAATATTTTGATAACAAACTATATTGTATTTCTAAAAGTTGTTATCAGTTTAGGTAAAATAAATTAACTTTTGACCGCCATATTGATATATTAATATCAGTTTATATATAAGACAAAGGTCTGATTTGGTTTTTATTGTGTATAAAATATCCAAATTCTGATTTGCGTTGTGAAATTTTGTATTGGTTAACGCTTGAAAAATTCACGGCGTCCAAAAGGTTAAGTAACGTTTACTCTGTGCGAATAATATTATTAAGGTACAGCGGGTCCATTTTTTACAATTTTTTTATATACCTATGGTAGGCGTGTTCAGTGGATACATGTAGGACTCAACATCATAGTGTAATAATGGAAAACATGGATCAGTTACAATTGTCCCCCAGTTGAGATTTGCCCCGCTGTACATTACCTTTTATTTATTTAACGACAAATAATAATCTGGAGAGCATTAATGTTTAAGTCAACATTTATTTAGAAAATTGGAGAGAATATACCATGAATATTTATTTTACAATTATGTAATCAGTAATTTTATGAGATTAATTGTATTGAGTAATAACTTCGGTTGATGAATTAATAATATAATCGAGGAGGTAACGGTATGGCAGCTTGACTCCTTTAGATTGACCGACAATATTTATTTTTCCCCTCACTGGCTCGGAAACACGTGTTTTGTCCTTTACCAGCGGGTAAAAACATTTTATCCACTAGTGGGTAAAGTTTTACATAGGGCAGTGACAGGTTGCCAGCCTCTCGCCTACGCCACAATTTAACCCATATCCCACAGTCGCCTTCTACGACACCCACGGGAAGGAACAAAATAAAGTCAAATTAACTGTTGTTGTTTCTAAACCTCAACTTCAACTATAGAATCTTGCTCGTTTTTAAATTCCACACTCGGCGTTAAACAACTTTGCCCCCTTGTATAACAAATAACTATTACGAGGGGGCAAAGTTGTTGTTTAATCGCTTGAGTATCACAACAAGACGAGGAAAATACTGAATGTAAAACATCAAACTAAACCAAATCAATCGGAGATAATACATTATTTTTACTCAGTTAAATAAATAATGCAGTGTCACATGTCACACAAAAATACCAGATAATAATATTATATCAGATATCATATAATGCAATACCCTAAGTGAATCACGTTGTGTTCCTACCGGTGAGTAAGGCTGCCAGAGCTCAACGAGGGTGCGCTATGCTGATAACGGGAGGACTTGCGGAACTAATTTGTTCCGTCTATTGTCCTTTGAGTCGTCGGCAACCCGAACCCTCCTTAGAGCTTGTACACTCCTTTTTGCTGTGTACTTAACACAGCAAAAGGGAATGTACATTTGTACAAGTTTCTAATGGGGTGGCAACGCGCATGGGGCACTCTTTGAGTTGCAGGCGTCCATAGGTTACGGTGACCGCTTTTCATCAGGCGGGCCGTATGTTTGTTTGCCACCGACGTAGTATTAAAAAAAACATCGTTTTAATCCAGTGTACGAGTAGCAAAATATAACCTAAAAGTTTTGTAACTGGCTATCCGACAACTGGGTGAAATTAAAAACGTAAGCGAGGAAGCGTTTTAAAAACCCTTTGGGGTGAACGTGTGAAGTGCAAGCTTGCATGCAGTTCCTTCAGTTACAAATAATCACACGTCTGGCAGCCAGCCAAGATCGACACCGCCGTCAGATGGGGATCGGTTGCGGCTCACTGGGAACTTTGTGCGGTTGGTGGGACTTGCTAAATTGTGCGGGTGTTTTTTTGATTCCGTTGACGTAGTATGATGTTTCAATTGGTTTCTTGAAGTACAAAGCACTGCACATCGGCTATAAGCTTTAAACCCACCATCCCAATATTCCCATTTTTTTAAAATGAGCATGTTATATGCGCCTGTCCGGGCAAACAGCTTCGAGCTACAGGCCGTCTGAGAACAGTCCCCCGTCACATGGCACTTTCAAGAAAGAACCCGCGTGTCATCGGCCCTACTTACTACGAACACTTACCTGCCAATCTTAGGAATGAGCCATATGACGAAGCATTTAAGCGCAAATTGAGAAACCTTTTGTTAGATAACCCTCTGTACTCTGTAAATGAGTACATGGAACTGAATTTGTGATAGCATGCATTTGATTACACTGACTTCGGATTTTATTTCATTTCTTAATTTTATTGTGTTTTGTGTATTTCTATTTGTAAATGACGACCCTTATTGGGAGAAAATATTCATTTTATTATTTTTAATTTATAATGTAATTTTCGACGATCATGATGAGAAGATAAACATAACTTTGGCATGAAATAAAGAAATCTAAATCTAAATCTATAGGAATGCTACTTCTATTTGTTTTATTTCACGTATAAATTTGACTGTAAGGTAGGATGTGCACGTTGTAGTGTCGATTTGCGCTGTCGGAATAGGGGCTCAATTCGGCATGGCGAATTTGACGTTTCACGTTGACTCTCAAATGATAGTGGATTGGATCACGGGTTGTCGAATACGTGCAGCTGTCATCTGGATTGGTACTAGGTTGGGACTAGAGCTCAGGCAATGTACCGGATAAAATTTTTGTAACATTTATTTTTGATGGAGTATTTTTTAAGTTTTGAGTATTTTAAAAGAACGGACTTCTATCTTTGAAATAAATAACATATGACATTTTTATCACCTCGTATCTCCATTTTCACTGTTACTTGAAGTAAAATGTTTTTTTGCTAATAGACGGTCGTCGTCGTGCCAGCTACACCAAAAAATATTAAAAAAAAATATTGCTTAAAAATATGTTAGTTGATTAATCTCTTTGACTCAAAACTTCGCGATACGTCCGAGCCTTTCTAACAAAAAGATAAAATATTCACAAATAACACCTATTTGTAGAAATCCTAAGCACGGCAAACGATTAAATTCCCTTTTTTGGGTCAAACTTGTAATACTGGCAATACTTTTGGTACACACTTTTGGTTTGCATTTTGCTAACGTGTCACGACTCTAGTATTGATTCTACTTTGATTTTACTCTTGTGTCAAAGTGACAGAATGAGATTGCAATTCGAATCATCATATCATTACAAAGATATGAATTGCGTAATTTTACACGAATTTAATCTCTCATGGCCTGACAATACGAACCAAGGCATGCGTTCTCCTGAATGGCACAGTATATAGACTTTTTTGTCGATGGGTATGGCCGCCATGTTTGGTTTATGACACTTAGACGGGGATTTTGTCGTACCAAAGAGTAAATTGCAAGTTTTTTTCGGCACAACTTGGTTCCTCTACTCGTCGCAAGATGGCGTTGGCATTATTAAAATAAACAAGAATGACGTGCATTTGCGTCGGTGTAGACCCATCATGAAAACGTAGATATGATAATTTTATATTTAAAAAAAAGCTAACGTGACATAAATTTGACAAATGTCTAAAAGAAATATAGTATCTTCTGTGTAATATCTTCTTCCGTGCACGTGTGATTTATTGTTTAGTCAATTTAAATATCACTCTAAGTAAGAACTGTTAGACAAAACACTCGTAGCATAATTGTATATTTCAATATATCACAGCCATACATTTTTATATTCTTTCAGGTGATTCAGCTTACCCACAGAGGCAAACACTACTGATGGATGCACTGACTTTTGGATGCACCTGTAGGATCTCCAGAAGCTCGTTATACCGCTTTACAAGTTCGAGCCCGCAACTGTATAGAGCGGTGTTTTGGGCGACTAAAAATCAGTTGGTAGTGTTTGTCGTCAATGGAGAAACTGCACTACAAGCCAGCAGCGGCAGCTAAGATCGTTAAAACGTGTTGTGTGCTTGACAATATAGCTAACAAAGCGAATTGTGAACTGCCTCCGCTGAACCGACACGAAGAACAGGAGCAGCAGCAGGAGCAGAGATTAGCGGCGGAGTTTGACGCCCGTCAGCAGAATGCTGATATTTATTTGGCAATGGCTCCTGACAGGTGTTGGCTAAACAAAGAGCTGCAGCTGGGTCGCGCTGCTCGTCAAGCGCTTGTCCGGCAGTTAGCAAATTATGTAAGTAGTTATGGTAGGTCTATTTCAGTTTATAGTTAAGGTGAGCCAAAAAAGCTATATTTTAAGTTCACATCTTAACCATTAGTATAATTATCATTAATTTCATTACAGAACCCATTTTTTCCTAACTTTTGTGTCGTCATGGGAGTGTCGTAAATTAGGTTTCGGGGCTGCTGATTTCAAAATTAATGTTCAATTTGGAATCTGACATTTGACACAAATTCGTCATGGGTATTGCTATATTATATTAGTATAATCAAGAACCATTTAATACTGGACTGACATAGCCCATACAAAAAAGCGTACCCCTAAAATAAGCTCAATTTTCGACATCCGATATCGGATCGGATAAAAACGGACTAAGACAATATATACTGTATCCCATCAAAAACAAAACTTGTAAAAACACCAAGTCTTCGCAACTCAGTTTGTTCGCGCCCTTTTCATTCATTATCATTCATATCGTCCATCCCGTTCGCTCTTCCTTATGATAGGTTCAACCTCATTTTTATTTGTCGTGTCACCCGCCTTTTTGCCGACCTTCTTAAAAAATATAAGAAAATACGTCAATCTGCTAAACTAAAAGACATTCGATGTCAATGTGAAAAAATATCCGCAACGACGAATAAAGTTATAATTATTAATTAAATAAATAACGATTCGCGAGTGTACACAAGAAAGAGTGAACCAAGTAAATATTCGAAAGGGTGGCCACCCGCTGAACTGTCGAGAAAACAACAGCAGTAAGTTCGGCACGCATCAATTACCATAATTTTATTTTTCCGTTTTATTTTATTTTATATTACAATAGTTCGTCAGGAACTACGTAATCGCTGGTCCTTCAACACAGTTCTTCTGGCGTAAAAAAGAGTTGAGATCCCTGTAATACCAAGTCGGTTAATTTATTCAGTCCCTAATACTTAAAGGACCTTCTGCCATAAATTATTACGTAGTTTACTAATAGCTATACTTTCGTATTTTGCATTTCTCATGATGCGTCGAATAGCATTCAAATGTATAAGATGACAACTCGACTCGACGCCGCTCGATTCCGCATATGTGGAAGCCAGGCTTTATGGAAAAAGTAGGTTTTTGTGACAACTACCAATAAGATTTTGCCAGGGAGACTAGAGATAAGGAGGAAAGTCTGTCGAAGTAGAACAGTCGCAAAAATGACCGGCTGAGCCTTTATAATTGCAGTTACAAATATCTCCGCTTGGAGCGCATGTCTCGCTCAATGATCAGCGATGTGAGATGACATTAGACGTTCTTTTCTCTAGGCTAATTTCGTCAGACTGAGCAAGTCAAGACGTAGTCCCGTGGTAGTGCGCTGGCTTCGTACGCAGATGTTCTCGGGTTCAATTCTGACAGCGATCTTTCTGTTTTTTTTTTTATACATTTATTTTCTTTTTGTGTATTTTATTTGTGTTTATTTATTGTTTTATTCATACAAATGTTAACTTAAGCCCTTTTACATTGTTTGCCCCATCTTAGGATTCTTCAGTAATGTTGTAAGTCTTGCAAATGAAATTTAAAAAAGTTGTAACAAAACAAAAAAATATTTTTGGACATTAAAAAAATAAAATAATTCAAGAAAAATATTAGTAGAAAATAATAATAAAGGTCTCACCAGGATTTGAACCCGGGACCCCTTGCTCCGTAGGCGGGGTCACTCACTACCGAGAAGGCAAAGAGATTGTCAAATCCTTATGCACCTGCGATTGCAGCGCCACCTATCTTTTCTTTTATATGTGCACTTCTGATACTTAAAGAGGTTGCTCCTTTATTTCTATTCTTCATGGATTTTGCACATTCAAAAATCTTTAAATAATACTCAACTCGTTTCGGTCGCACTCGTACAAATATAGGATTGGTGCGAGCGAGACGGAGATTGATTGTCAACATGATATCTATCATAATCATAAACACTATTCGAAATGGCCTCATTTAAAATATAAATTTGAAATATATTGAAAGTAATATTACTAATCATTGACGTCACGCTCAAAATGAAAGCGATAGAAAATTTGATAGTATGGTACTCTTTTGGATGACTGTCAATTGTCATAATTCAAAATAAGAGCGATGCCGATGGCTTGCGTTGTAAGTAAACAGGGACTGAAACATGACACGGGCCCCTAGCGTCATCTATATACTTTTTACTGTATCATTTGTAATGCCGTTGAACTACCGCGTGCGTATTTTTAGGGTTCCGTAGTCAACTAGGAACCCTTATAGTTTCGCCATGTCTGTCTGTCCGTCCGTCCGTCCGTCCGTCCGTCCGCGGATAATCTCAGTAACCGTTAGCACTAGAAAGCTGAAATTTGGTACCAATATGTATATCAATCACGCCAACAAAGTGCAAAAATAAAAAATGGAAAAAAATGTTTTATTAGGGTACCCCCCCTACATGTAAAGTGGGGGCTGATATTTTTTTTCATTCCAACCCCAACGTGTGATATATTGTTGGATAGGTATTAAAAAATGAATAAGGGTTTACTAAGATCGCTTTTTGATAATATTAATATTTTCGTAAATAATCGCTCCTAAAGGAAAAAAATGTGCGTCCCCCCTCTAACTTTTGAACCATATGTTTAAAAAATATGAAAAAAATGACAAAAGTAGAACTTTATAAATACTTTCTAGGAAAATTGTTTTGAACTTGATAGGTTCAGTAGTTTTTGAGAAAAATACAGAAAACTACGGAACCCTACACTGAGCGTGGCCCGACACGCTCTTGGCCGGTTTTTTTTAACACGTTCACTGCGAAACAGGTCATTCTGACCCTGTTCTGGACTTCCCCCTGGTGCGGCGACAGAAATGCGCAACTTTACCCTGGTGCGAAGCCCATAATATATCATTGTTATATTTTATTATTTTTATATAGTCAAGTATACGTTTATATTTATCATTTTACACTCTATTTGACAGCATATAAATTAATAAACAGGTCACATATGTCCTGTTCGCACCAGTCTTAGACTTTTGTTATTCAGTGCGGAACAGGGCCTTTAATGACCTGTTACGCACGACCTTGTATAGCACTGGAGCAAAGTGCAAAATGCATTAGTGTTTTTACCATATTATCAATCCACACGTTATTTTGTGGTGAAAAAATGTGTTTCGATTGTTTTAAATGAAATTCGTTAAATACAATATAACGCTTTTATACGCAAAACGCTTACAATTTTGCTAAATATTATTACGTAAAAATATATTGTAAAAAGTTCAAATTGCTTGATGCAAAATATTTACTAAAATTTCTAAAAATCGTTTTTTAAATAATGTTAAGAGCAAAGTTAAAAGTTTTGGTTGTATATAAAAATCTGGTTACATTAAAGGTAAAGAAAGTAAGAATTGGATCGATATATTAGTTCGTTTATTTTCCTCATCACTACTAAATCATCGACATTTTTACCTGTGCCCGTTCTGGCTGTGCGGCACAAGTCAATTTTGACCTGTTAATTAATTCGTCTATAAAATCTAAACGAACAGTCATCAACTTCGGCGAAGACAGTATTGTGTAGATTAGTTATTAGACTAAATATTGTTTCAATAAAATTTAATAAATATGTATCTGTTAAAGGTATTTTAGGTAAAATATGAAACCCTCCTTACAAGCTGTAATTGACTTGTACCGCACAGAGAGAAAGCTCAATACAGGACTCTCATGGGTTGTAACGCACTGAGAGCGAGTTCACAAAATCCGGCTCCGCAGTGAACGTGTTAAATAACGACATTTTTATTCAAATGACACTCTTAGTGACATCTATTCTAGCGACATAGATTGACGGCTGCCAGCTGGGGTACGGTATTTAGTATGGACTCTGCTGGTCCTGTATTAAATGGTTCTTGGTATAATGTAAAATACCCCAATATGGACAAATCCTTAAAAAGTCGTTGGATAAGTTCGGTTCGGTACAAAACTTTTTTCTCTACACTTAAATAGGTTTGTAAAAAAGTTTTCGAATAAAAGTGACGTTATTCTAAAACAAATTTAAAAAAACCGGTCAAGTGCGAGTCGGAATCCCCCACCGAGGGTTCCGTACAAACTTTCAAACTCCCCAGTTAAAATAATCTCACGTTTTCACATACCTCTAACGACTTGACTAGAAGACAAAAGTATAGGTACTAATGAGCATTATTGTGTATAGCGCCATCTCTCGGTGAATTCGCTAACTAATTTGCGCGACCATATTAGTATGATGGTTTTTCAGGGATTATTCTTTATAATGTTAACCGATTTAAACAATTTTTACTTTATTGGAAAGAATTTGATTTACGTAACATCTCGTATTAATTTGAAGTACTATATACATCCGCAAAGGTGGGTAAATTAAAAGTAAAAATCTGAAAAGTTTTTTGTGAATTAAAAAAAAGGTTTTCAAGATACAAACACGATTATATTTTTCCTGTAATATTTAGCATAAAACAAATGTTTCCTAAAATTTTCATAATTTTTCGTTGGTAAACTTCGGAGATAAGGGGGGGGGGGGGGGACGGTATTTTTTTTTACATTTTCCTTCAAAATTCTTTTTTTTTCCACAACAAAATTTTTTAAAAAAATTGTTTATTTACGTTCAATTTGAGCTCTTTCTAACGATACCCCACTTGACCTAGTAACTTGAAATTTACAGTTTGCCCCCCTTTCATTTTGGCCATGTTCTACAATTAAAATTAATAAATTAAAAAAAATTATATGTTCTATTTGTAGAGGTTCACAATGTTCACAACTATTCCAAATTTCAAGTTGATAGCATTAGTAGTTCTCGAGATATTTAGGAATGTGACAGACGGACAGACAGACGGACAGAGTCGCACCATAAGGGTTCCTGTTGTACCTTTTTGGTACGGAACCCTAAAAATTATATTGCGCTACCTCTTTCTTAGTTTGCCCCTTCTATTCGGGCCCCGTAACGCCTAGGGTTCTGTTGCCTACGTATTGACTTATTGAGGTGGCGTTCTTTTGTGACATGTCGAAACCTGCGCTGTTCTGATGTTGGAATCCATGAAGAGTTGAGGGATTTTTTAGCAACTCAAGCATTTTCTCTTGTAAATTAACACTAATTAACTTGTAAATTTATTTTTTATGTTACAGTGATTCTTCATCGGACCAAGGCCGGTTTGTCCAGGACCAATTTTCGGATCTCCTGGGCTTCCTAGAACAAGGACTAGTGATTGTTTCGAGGAGCTGTCATGGTGTTGGCTCTTGATATTTTATCGTGAAACGCAGGTATCCTTTCAATTGCTAGTTTTTCAATTCCACATTCGACGTTCAAATACAACTTTGCCCCTTGTATAACAAATAACTATTACTGCCAAGTGCCAAGCCCTTTGCACACGCCAATGGTTGGAAACTTCTGATTTATTCGTGATCATTATTATTGCAGATTTAATGATGAAGGCGCGTCGGAACCCAAACGTCAAGAATCGCCGACGTTCACAGAAGCAGCTACAATGAGCGGAGAATCTGAGAGCCAGGTAATAAGTTTAACAAAATTGAAAATATCTGTGTATCTACAATGCCAACAATAGAGGAAAAACGACTGAACCCTTTAATGCACAGCGATGTATATATGCATCATCTATTTTTGACTGTAATGACAGCATGTCAAAATACAAATTTGAATTAATCTTTGTCAAGGTCATGCATTTAAGGGTTAAATTTATAAAAATAAAAGCTTGAATTCATAAAAAAATACTGAACTGATTAGTTGAAAAGAGTTATGTCCCTTTTTTAACAGACTTTTTTTATCGAAAATAAAGGAGGTTATATAATTATTAGGGTTCATGTTTTTCTTTAACTTTACCGCCGCTCCAAATCTCAAGGAAGGGGTTCTCAATTCGTCTGTATTTTTTTTGGTTTTAGGGTTCCGTACCAAAAAGGTGCAAAAGGAACCTTTATGGTCCCACTCTGTCCGTATGTCTGTCTGTCTGTCATATTTCTAAATATCTCGAGAACTAGGTAATTTTGCTATCGATTTGAAATTTGGAACAGGTATGAACATTTTTAACTTCTAATGGCAAACTGTAAATCATGTCAAGCTACTACGTCAAGTGGGGTATCGTATGAAAAAGCTCAAATTGTACATATCAAAACTATTTTTAACCGCCGCCTCAAATCTGTCAAGGAAGGAAGGTTCTAGGGATGGTCAGAGGGCGCTGCGAGTCCTTGTATAGATTACTCATATGAGAGATAATTTCGACCTCAGCATCTGTGACCTGGGTGGCCGAGCGGAAATAGGCATCTGCCGCGATTGCAGGGTACGTTGGTTCGATTCCAGCCTCAGGCACTGGAGGCCTTGGTCACTTTTTCTTTCATATGTGTAATTTATTTCGGTTTTAAAAACTAATCAGATTTAAAATTCAATTTAACCACCCTTTCGGATTTTATCGAACAGATCGAACTACAAATGAATACGAGATTATATGTAAAAAAATCTCTTCTAAATTAAGATTAAACTATGCAAATGAGTTAACATTAAGAAATAATTATCCCTGAAAAACTAACATACTAAACAGGTCGCGCAAATTAGTTAGCGAATTCACCGATACCTATAGGTAATTATAGTCAAATCTTTAAAGTTACAGGTACATATATGAGATACATGAGATTATTTTAACTTTTGTAAGTTTGTACGGATACTACTCAGTGGGCCAGTCCGACTCGCACTTGACCGGTTTCTTTATGTTGTCGATTTCTCCGTTGTTACAGGACCGATTTCATTTTTTTTTTGATTGAATGTATATATGTATACAGATTTGAGATTAGTCCTATTTTTATCAAAACCCAGTTCTGATGATGGGATCCTGGAGAAATCAAGGCAACTCCTCGAATCTTGAAGGCATACATGTGGTGATTTTTGTGTTTTTATAAGAACAGCATGCATATACGTACGGAACAGTGACATTTGGTGCAGTGGAACTGCTGATGATGGTCAGAACGGAACTCCTCAAGTAAAGGCACACTCATAGTGACTTTGGTATTTTTATAAGAACAGCATGCATTTATGTTCAGAACAGTGGAACTCAGTGCAATGGAACTGATGATGATGGAAATGGATCAGAATGGAACTCCTCAAATCTGCACGGCACACTTACAATGAATTTGGTATTTATATGAGAATAGCTTTAATTTAAGTACATTCATAACAGTGACATTTGGTGCAGTGGAACTGCTGATGATGGTCATAAAGGAACTCCTCAAATCTGGACGACACACTTATAGTGACTTAATTTAGTATTATTATAAGAACAGTATGCATTTACGTTCAGAACAGTGGTCGCGTTAGAGCTCGCGGGTTCGAACCCCGGATCGCACTAATGAGGTTTTTGGAATTTATGTGCGAAATGTCATTTGATATTTGCCAGTAGCTTTTCGCTGAAGGACAGCATCGTGAGGAAACCGGGTAATCCTAATAAAGCCCTAATTACCCATCGGGTTGGAAGGTCAGATGGAAGTCGCTTTCGTTAAACTAGTGCCTACGCCAAATCTTGGGATTGATTGTCAAAGCAGACCCCAGGCTCCCAAAGACCATAACTTTAATTTATTCAGGTATACATATATTGGTTTTTGTGTTATTATAAGAACAGCATGCGTTTACGTACGGTCGACTACAAAGAGATGTATACACTTTTTCAGCTTCTTGCATCGTAATAAGGTGAGAAATGGATACATCTCTTTGTAGTCGACCGTACCGAACAGTGACATTTAGTGCAGTGGAACTGCTGATGATGATCAGAACGGAACTACTCAAATTTGAACGAGACACTTATTATGACTTTGGTTTTAGGATTCCGTACCTCAAAAAGGAAAAACGGAACCCTCATAGGATCACTCGTGCGCCTGTCTGTCCGTCTGTCACAGCCTATTTTCTCCAAAATTACTTGAGTTTGGGGTTGGTGCAGTGGAACTGCTTATGATGATCAGAACGAAACTTCTCAAAGACGACACAAAAGGATCTTTGTTTGCTAAGCATATTGTGTTTTTAACTCAAATTTTGTCAAACTCGATTTCTTATAGGTAGTCGGATATTGGATTCATGACGAATTGAGGGAACTCCTTAAACCTTAACGGTAGGTATACGTTATTGATGTATTCATTTGTATTTCCATCAAATAACCAGACATTGAAAGCAGTTTTAAAAAATACACATTTCTACACAACATGGAACTTGACTGTACTTAAAATAAATTATTTAATACCATGCACGAAATAAAGCATCAGATAAATATAAGGAAAACATGGATAGAAGTTATTTTTAAATACAAATTCTATTTAATTCGTCAGGTAGAAATATATAAAGTAAATGAGTTGAACGTGACGTCACTCAATTCGATTTCATATTAGCAAAACGTTAAAATTCGTTTTGACAGTTCTTAAAGGGAAGCTGATTTGACTAGGAGGCAAGTAGCCTATTCAACATTCGTAAGTACCTTTCACCAGAACTCCAAAAGCGGCGGTTTTTTAGGGTTCCGTACCAAAAAGGTACAAAAGGAACCTTTATGGTGCCGTTCCGTCCGTCTTGTGTGTCCGTCCGTCTGTCACATAACTTAATATCTCGAGAACTACTTATATTACGGCTTTTTAACCGGAGCTACAGTCCGGTCTGGGAGAAAGCGAAAGCGCAACTTGGCATGTATTAAGTGCAAAATAGCAATAGAGTGCGATGAAAAAACATTTTCCCCCTCACTAGCTCGGAAACACGTGTTTTGTCCTTTAATACCAGCGGGTAAAAACGCATTTTATCCACTAGTGGGTAAAGTAATTTGACCTTGAATAAAGTCAAATTAACTGCTTTAAAATTGATAAATGTAGGTGAATCTAGTAATAAAGATGATTTACCACCTGTGGAACTACTGGAAGCAGTGATAAACGCATTTTTTGCGTTGTAGTTTCCTCGCTATAGTGAGGGGAAAAGTTTTGTGTTACACTCGGGGGCAAATGTATTTTACTTCTCGTGTTTTAAAACACGCAAGTTTAGAGTTCTATTCTCGAACCACTCACTTCGCTCGTGGTTCAACTATAGAATCCTTTCACTTGCTCATTTTTCAATTCCACACTCGGCGTTAAAATACAACTTTGCCCCCTAGCATAACAAATAACTGTTAATTAATGTTCATTGACTATATCACCATTATTACAGGAATGCGGAGCACCTTGCTACTACTAAAATGGAGAACCCGGACCTGTTAGCGACATGGAACTGACCAGGACCGTCGTGGGCTCCTCATGTGCCACCCCGGATACCTTTTCTGATTGTGGTGTTTACAGTACAGTAGTGTACATATTCATGAAAAAAAAATTGTAGGTACTTTTTTTACATTTTTAAAAAACGCACTCTGAATGGTTTTGGAGTTTCGACTTCGTGCTAGATAAAAACCCCCAGGCAAGAGCAAACAATTTTTTTTCCTAGCCTATATTTGTGACCCACTGCAAAGGCCTCTCTTTTCTTCCGCCACCCATCACGTTTTGCCGCCTGCTTCGGCTAGCCGCAGCAAAATACGTCGAGGTCATCTCGCCTCGTTTTTTTTGGTCTACCTCTGCCCCGACTAGTCGGGTGGTGTCCAGTTAGCAAACTATACACCCTGTTTCTATTTTAAATTATATGTGTTGTATTCTTTTCTTGTACAATAAAGTGTTTACTTACTTACTTTTTTGAATTCCGTTAACTTTAAGGGAAGGTTCTTTAGATTAAATACGATTAATTTCTCAAAAAAGCTAGCGTCTTGACTGTTACGTTTACCGAGTTTGAAAAAATAATAGTTATTTGTTTTACAAGGGGGCAAAGTAGTTGTTTAACTGGACGTGCCAATATTGATACCTGAGCAAGGGAAAGATTTCAATATTGAACCGCGAGCGTAGCGAGTGGTTCAAAAAGTGGAATCTTGAGCGTTGCGAGGGTATCGAGGCACGAAGGTAAAAGGAACTTTGCCACCGACTATATATATAGAGCAGCGAAGTGGTCCAATGATAGCAACCTTCCCCTAATAACTCTTTCATTAGATTTTTATAATATTAGGTAAAAGACACGGAGACAGCCAATTTTTGGCTTCACTTTTTAACGTGCTAATTCTATAGAGGTTTCTGGGCTCTCTGGTGATTCTGTGTTTTAAACACATCTTTAGAATAAAAGCTTTACCTTATGTCAAAAAAGTATTTTATTTGAATAAAGGTATTTTGAAGATACCTATTTTGCATTTTGTATTTCAAATACCTTTTTCTAAAACTATTTTTTATTTTTATTTGAAATAGGTAAAAAACCAAAGTATTTGCATTTTGTATTTAAATACATTGCTGGAGAGCATCACTTTGTTTTTCTGTCAATAAAAAGAAGAATATAGTAACTATGTATGAAGTCCATGTAGAGGCACTGCGTTTCAATATTAAGTATCAGTGTGAGATAAGATTTTTCAAAATAATAGTCACGATATTTGTTTAATTTGATAGTCACGTGTATTTAAATTGTAGTAAGTATCTACATTAGTTCAGAGTTTATTGCTGGGTGTGGCCATACTGTAGATAGAGCTCTTTCTTGTACTGTGCCCTTAGGTTCCCCCTTTGTAATAATTGCAGTGGTTCTTCAAATCATACATGCGGTAAATAATGCGGTCGTGGCACGGAATATCTACTAGCTGAAGAAGAGTTACTGTCAAAGTAAAATGTGTAATCACAGTGCCTATACTGCTATCTCTCGACACAGGCTTAAAACTTTTGAACCACAGTTTTGAAAATTTGACCCATATTCTTAGCTTGATATGAGTTAAAGTGTAAAATACTAATATTGGCGCCATCTAGCCGAGCACCCCCAAAGGTGTAAAGCCATCTAAGCCACCGTACCTTTTTCTTTATAGTTCTGAGTTTGGCCGTTTTCTTCCTATCTGTCTATACGGAGTTATATAATTGTCTTCCCCTGTTGTAAATAGCAATAGTAACAATAGTTGTGGAGTATACAGATGTATGCGACTAAATAAATGTACAAATGTATTCTGTGACACAAACATTTAAGACATCAAATAAAGTTTAACGAAGCTTGTTCAGTTGTTTTATTGGGCATATTCTATTATATTTACGATCGAATGCAAAAGTATCTCCAAATGTGGTGTTACCATAGGTACAATATTTTGTGTTGTAGAATTAATTTGCCAGTGTAAAATACTAACGCACCAAGAGTTTGCACATTTTTGTCAATATTTTTGTAGGTAAGTGCGTACTATACTTTGTCAAACAAGTGTGTCAGTAAACAAGAACAAAGAAAACTATATGCATCCTTTTCTTTAGGGTGCTATAAAAATACAACTGTATTTGTATATCGGCAGCAATATTGTGGGCATGGCAATCACATTGAATTTTAAGCGTAGCGAGGGATTTCGATAATAGTAGGTATTGAAATGTTAACGCCCAAGATGTAAATTATTAATTATGTGACAGACATTTAAAGGTATGCAAACTCGTTGCGTTAATATTCTGTACTGACAACAAAGTTCTCGAACAGAAAATTGTCAGTTTGCTCCCTCGTAGAAAAAAAACAAAGTCCCTTTTTGTGTGGGTGAGGTAAAAAACTAATTTCCGCCTTATACAAATCAGTATTATTATCATAATACAAATCATTTATTCTTGATAAATATAAACAATACAAACACATATTTAATAGTTGTGTTTGTATGTCATTGAAATGAAAACATTGGCACAAAAAAAATAGGAATTTCAATTGCAGTTTAATGGATTTAACATGTTCAAGCTATTTTGTCAATGTGAATGAGGAGACACACTGACATGTTATCCCGCCGGGCACTGACATTTTAGGCGGCGCCTGTACGTAAGTGTAACTTGAAGTGTAATAATGGGCATGTCATTGTCGTTCATATGTGTGAGAGAGAGAAAAATATATCTTCTTCTCACTCTCACGTATTAAATTCTTTGTCTGTGCAATGGACTTATAAGGTGGCGCCATCTGTCACAAGCTTCGAGTGTGCCTCCTCATTGAATTTCAATGCAAACCCCTTGTATACTAGTGTTTGTACAGAAAGTGAGGAGTCGTGAGTCGTGGAATGTATTAGACCTAGGGTTGCAAAAAAACGGTTTTTTTTCTGGCTTGAAAAAAAAACATGAAAAAAAACCGTGAAAAAAAACAGTTTTTATTCTGGAGTATGTTTTTTTTCTAAAGTACGAAATCTCAAAATTTGCAAAGTAGTTAATACTTTTATACGGTTTTTTAGACTTAATGTTAACTATTAAACGAATTTAATCAAATAACTTTAATTTCTGGTCTTATAAAAGTAACATTTACGAAATCTGTAGTTGGTAGTTATCACTATTTACTGTTGGAAACACCACCGCCTCTCCACGCTACACGCAGCATCGGGGATTCCCCAATAAACGTTTGTATACTGAATGTTAATTGAATTAAAATGTACGTTATTGTTATTGAAACACGTTAGAACTCACGAAAAACCGTTATTGTCGTATTATTTGTTCATCTGAAAAAAAACCATATTTAGAAAAAAAACCATGGTGCTCGGTTTTTTTTCATGTTTTTTTTCACAATTCTGAAAAAAAACATTTGGTTTTTTTTCTATTTACAACCCTAATTAGACCCCATACATTTCACGACTCTTCACTTTCCGGTCAGACTCTATGAATGGCGGCTCTGTAGGAGAAAAAAAAATTCAATTTAAGTATTTTGTAAAATGTGTGAATGTACTTACGACTTGATCCGTAAGCGTGGTTTAGAAGCAACTTGAGATTGGGTGACGTGTATATACCTCCTATAATTTGTGGCGTTTATTTCATAATGTGTGGAGCTAGCATTATGTGACGTGTAGATGTCGGTTTCACAAAAATAACGCTTGTCAATAAAGCTTCATTGCTGCTAAAATTCGTTTAATAATAGTCTTTATCGACCATCACCAGTGTAACCTCTTTTTGATAGCTTGATAGCCGGTAAATGACATGTTTAGTTCCGCTACTCGCCACCGCATCGTGCACAGCGTTTCCATAGACAAAAAAGTCTAGCGACCAAATCCACATGTACCAAAAGCTGTCAACGGTAAAAAGGACACATGAATCATGTACCGTTTTGCTTAATGTAAAAAACTATAAGCCCTATTGTACTAAGATAAAGTTGATTTTAGATTCATATTTTTTTTTAATTAATACGTTTTGGTTGGCTCAAAACCAACTTGCGATCCGATCTCACATGCGACCATTATCCACAGTTGATTTTGAAATGATACCACTTGACAGTTAGATAACGGTTCGAATAGGGCCCTAGGTGAGCTTATAAACATATTCTCATTTTATAGGCACTTAAAGAGGTTTGATTTTCATACTAATTAAAAAGTTGTGCCGTATGTCGGATAAAAGTTTTATGCTGTAGATAAATATAACATGACTATATTAATTTAAATTACAACAAAAAATAAAGGCAAACAATTTTATTTTGTGTTATTAAACTAAAATATAGATTGATAGGTTATGGTGTTTTTGACGGAGTGGGAATGCAGTTACGCACGATGTGTGGGACTCGCCGTTTTTTTCCCCTACCTTAGCGAGAGGACGGAAACTTGGCCCTACCCACTAAACTCACTCCGGCGTTTCATCCTCTTTGCCGTTCGTGAGGGCTCACTGGGATCTCTGTATGTCATTCACCACAGTTGAAGGGAAGCCTGCCAGATCGGAAGGTGTGAAGGGTAGGTACCTACTTAAACAATAAACGCCCCAGTAATTTGTGCCCGGGATCAATAATTCCTGTTCCCCTAGTAGAACAATCTCCTGTCGACAAATACAGATAACAAGAGTTTGTTCTTATTAATACAGTGATTACTTTCGTGTATTGTGTTATTTCTATTCCGTTATTTAGCCAAAATTGTTTGAAATTTTATGTGAATTTCACGTTTTATTGCACACAAAGAAATTGCCACTTAGTTGTTATTAATTAGGACTGACTAGCAGACGAATTAGTGGACAGTATGGATGGTAAGTTTCAGGTTATTTAATGACCACTAGACGCTAATATAAATTTCCACAAAAGCTTTCTTGTCATTTGGAAATATTAATCTTCACATCGCCTTTGTTCTTTCCCTTGCATCATTTATAGTTATATTTTTCCCTAATGATCACGTCCTGCAATGTTCCAAGTCAGCGGTCGTAAACAACGAAAACCGCTGTGATGAAGAAACGTATTTACATAATCTCAAGAATAATCTGATTTCCGGGTGAAGGAATGTAATTCCTTGTTTTGTTTACCCCGGGGACTACGCGCAGATTGAAGTTAACAGCGAAAAGGAAGTACGCACTTACTGTTCTATTTAAACAGGTTGAGTCATTTAGGAGTCTTTGTAACTTTAAGATTCTGTTAAAATCCTTCCGACGTTCAGCGCCAGTCACTTTTAAACTCGTGTACCAAATAACAACTATTTTTACGACAAAGAAAATTCGCGTTGCTGTAACTCTGATTCCCCCCACTGAAGAATCCGAATATCTGGGTAAATTCCCACTAAGGTATAAACCAATAGACATATCGAAGTACACCATGGATCAGTTATGAAACACAAGTTTATCCTTTGCCTTGAGTATAAAATTAATAAATCAGCATATAGAGATTTTTTATACTACGTCGGTGGTCATCATACAGTCCACCTGATGGAAAGCGGTCACCGTAACCTATGGACGCCAATCAAGGAGTGTCACATGCGCGTTGCCAACCCATTAGAAACTCATACACTCCTTTTTCAGGGAATTCCGTTTTCCATTTTAATGTGAGGAAGCCGTTAATGCAAATACAACCCATTGATTAATTGTTTAACTAACACTTTGCTGTAGCTCGTCCTTGCAACGTTGCAGCTTAGCAACTGCACAGAACTACTCTCAGAACTAAACGCCCAGTAACCTGACTGTGCAATCACTTAGTTTCAATACTGAAATGAAATTACGCAAGCAAACTGCATTTGAAACGTAAATACGTAGACCTTGTTATCTCTGTGTTTATTCTGTGTTCTGGTTAATTAAAGACATTTGTAGCCTAGATCAAAATGGTGTATATATTAGTTACTTGTTCTTTTATGAAGACATGTTCAGATTAAATGTGAATCGTCACACACGTACATGGCTTCGTCCGCTTTATTTAATCATACCTATATTTATATTATGTTCTATTATGACTAATAATGGGCTAGAATTGCAAAATGAATGGATCCAGACTTTCATAATAGCAGGTTCGAAATTATTATGTTTTGCCTTATTAATAATTAAAACTAATTATGGTACAGTGGCTTAACAGCCACTGGGCAGAAAGCTTGAGTTCTCACACCGGTGTTGCCCTTGAGCCATCTTGGATGTCGCTTTTTGTGGGGGCCTATTTTGTGGGGACGAGTCACCGTCTGCCGAAAATAAAATTGGATACCGTTTTATTAGGCATGCGTCCGGTTTTTTATCCATAGCCCAGTATTTAGTCCATCACTTTCATCAAAATAGACTAGTTCATTTTAGATTCCATTAACTCTCAAATAGTCCTTACACCCTGGCGGGTGTTGCCTCTGCGTGTGTCCCATGATACGGGCAAGGGCAACATCCGCTCGGTATACCCCTTACATTTCATTAAAGTGTCGAAAGGGCCTCTGCGCGTTGGCTTCGGCCCCGCGCACGCCCCCCAAAGGTCCGGAATACCATTGTTCCGTGATGGGAAAGACATACAAAACTAATTACTGGAAGAGATCCCATTAAGGGATATTTTAACCTTCATTATATTGTACTAGCTTTCGCCCGCGGCTTCTCTCGCATTAAATTTGAAAATTACGGAATGCTCCATACGAAATTCCACCCTTCATTTTAGGGAAGCGGGGGCATAGAAAGAGGCGAAAAGTAGCCTATGTCACTCTCCATCCCTTCAGCTATCTCCACTTAAAAAATCACGTCAAAACGTCACTCTGTTTTGCCGTGAAGGACGGACAATCAAACAGACACACACACTTTCCCATTTATAATATTAGTATGGATAGTATGGATTGACTATATAACTCTTTTGTTTCTTTTATGTACACTAAAGCTTATACATACATACATATACATACTATTTCTTAAACCTCCGTTCTAAAACACAACAAAAACATTTCTCTACTAAAGATTTCAAGCTAAATGTAAGCCGCAAATAAATTACTCAAGCTCAACGTCATTTAGTTCTCACTTTTTCCACCTGGCACCCTCTCTTACAGGTGTAATTTACCGCGCATGTAAAAATAAACGGGTTGGCCAGGGTTAAAATCATTATACACTTAACCCGGATAAGGAGGGCCGTGGTTGCCTCATTTTGCTGCCAATATTGTTGCTTCGCAGGCTTTGACAATATTACACAAACTACACAAGTTCACGGTATATACGTAATAAATAAAATATGACGTAAGTATTACATGTGTAACCCATGATTGTTGTTTTGGTCTGTATGTAATGATTGTTACATGTATGTATAATATGCTAAAAATTTAGAGAATTATAACAGTACTTAGAAAGTGCCGAGTAAGCAGCGTGAGACACGCGACGTGAGTCGTATTTTGCTGAAAGGCAATGTATGAATAATAAAGCTATTACATTTACCAGTAGGCCTAGCACATGATGGCCGCGAGAGTATGTCGCCGCGAGATAGAGGACACGTCTTCTTCTAACTGTATTAATGACATAAGGACGAGTAGTCAATCTCGCGGCGACATACTCTTGCGGCAATCATGTGCTAACCCTGCTGAGTATTCATACTTATAAAAGATAAAAAAGTGACGTAAAAATGAAATTAAAAAAAAATGTACACATAGTACAATTGCCATCCCTATCCTCCATAATTGAGGGCGTTACCGCTTTTTCCAGTCAAATGCCTTTTCCGGTTAGTCTTTTCACGGGTCACATAGGGTGGCAATTTTGCAACATAATCGACGTACTCATAGGTCCGTCACTAGTGAGCACATTGAGGGCCTCGTTAACGCCAGGTCGGCCACTTTAACCATTCATAACTGTATTGGGACTGCTCCAAATGCCAAACGGAATTAGGTCGCTAGTCAGGAATTAATTTTTCATTACAAATACATACGTTGTTTATAGGATTACAAATACATACGTATTATTGACCGAAAACCAGCTGATCACCCAGCGCAGGAGTTATTTAAAAAGCACCGTATTTTGACTCTGCCCTGTGTTTACATATTAACGGCATGCAAATTCGTCCGTTCGAACCTAAAAAATTATAAAACCTACGGCGAAATAAACCATCGACCGTCGCGCAGACGTGACCTACTAGTGCCCCTTCGCCGTCGGCTAGCGAAGGCCCGTGCGATGCTGGACGTTGTCGGCCCTAATCTATACAACTGTGTACCTACTGACATAAAAGAATCACCTTCCGATGCTATATTTACAAGCAAACTCAAAAAAATGTTATTAGAGTCTGCTTATTATAACATCAACGAGTTCCTCAAAAGGAGTCGTTGTCCCGAAAATCCATAATACCTATGCTTATATATGTTATTCTGGTTGTAACACTGTAATAAAGAGTATATAAATTGTTTATGAACTGTATTACACATTGTAATGTACAAATTTTTGTTGACCTGTAACTTTGGTTATAAATTTACCAATAAAGAAATCTAAATCTAAATCTAAATCTAGGATCTGGTAATGGGTGGATTGTCGTTTGAATGAAGCAGATCTACTACTAAACATACAAATAGTTAAAAAAAGTATTCTGAAGACTAAAGGTGTTACAAGTTTGTTTACAATTTCGTTATAGATATATCTTAGGAACTGTAGTGTAGGTCATTAAAACGAATATTACAAGAATAACAAATTTAATTAAAGTAAGATCGGCCCTCGGCACTTAAGCTGAATAGATCAATAAAGATCTGGAGCTCAAGCATCGAAATAGGATACTGACTAGAGGATACCTTTTATGCCCTAATATTGTCACGGTGTAAATGAGCAATCTGAGACTTAAAATATGTAAGTGACCCCTCTTGATATGCCTAAACTATGTGCTGCTAAACATACCTTGACTTATTTATGTTTGAATACGTTATTATGGAGCTAAAAGTCGCTGAAAATGACATTTCTTGTATAGACAAAGTGAGTAGCGTCCTCCCTAAATGGGTACTAAAATTACATACCTAACCTACATTTTCCGAGATGTTAACGCTATCAATATCATAAAACGGATTCTAAAATATGTGTATGAAAAAAGAGTGGAAGGGTCAGTTGGAAGTGGAAGACCTAGGTGAACTTCTCTTGATCAAATCGGGCAAATAATAGACAACCAAAAAGGCCAGGTCAGAAGTACTCGAAACCGACGAGCGTGTATGAGAAAAGTTATGAAAGTGTGTATAGCGAAAGTGGTTTGTCAAGATCGTAGTAAATGGAAATCCGTGATCTCTACCTAACCCTCTGGAAAACAGGCGTGATTGTATGCGTGTATGTATGTATGTATTCTAAAATGTCATACTCAAAGGCTCAGGCTCAGGCGCAGGTGTCGGGTCCGTTTCTTGACAATTTTACTAAAAGTTTTGAATGATTCACGGTTATTTTCATTAGACTTATATTCCGTGATCATGATGCATGCAACTGCGTCGAAATATCGGGAGCTCGACAAAAATCAAAAAGGTAATCACGGTCTATATCCCGGTCAATATAAGTCTAATTTTACTAAAATTAGCAAAAGGGGGTTCCTCAAAAGCTTGATCAATCTGTGTAAAATTGTCCTTTAAAATTAAATCATTTATTTATAAAGTGATTATACTGATTATGTGTTCATTAATGTAATGTGTGCTGTACTTATCACTATTATTAATTAATTACTTGTAAAGCCGCCGAACTTTCTCACAAAATTGATTACCATATTTTACTTTCATAGAATTTCAACAAAATGAACAAGTATTGGAGCAAGTCGGAGAGAAGAGATCTCTGCTAACAATAATTGAAAATAGAAGGGGAAACATGTTGGGGCACCTGATACGGCACGATACTTACATAAAATCAATAATCGAAGGGCGAATAGAAAAGAGGAGAGGCAGGGGAAGACCGAGGCGTGCGTTTTTAGACCAACTTAAAGAGAAAACCAACGTAGTGACGTATCAGGACCTCAAAAAAGCGGCAGAGAAAAGAACGGAATGGCGATTACTCCACAGACAAGAGCCTGGCTCTTAAATAATATGATGATGATGAGAATTTCAAATTCAATATACAAAATAAAATTAACTTGAATTGTACAATATAGAATAAAGCTTTCGTTTTGTAAACTCGTTTGCGGGATTATAAATATTTACGTCGTTTAATTAGTCGTATCATAAACTTTTTGTTTGGATAATATGTGTTATGAAATTAAAATACATTTACATTTAAAGATGGATTTAATTTATGTACTTACTTTCATTAACTGTGCGTACGTGATTAACTGTTAGAAAATATAAGTACAACATTATATTTGATAAGATGAGAGGAGTGACTGACTGAGGAGAGCAATATGTCGTTTGATTTGGTAGTAAAGCAATGAAGTATAGAGCATCAGACGTCCAACGCTCTGTATTGGTGAAATCTGTAACTGATAACAATGTAACAATAACAATGAGGTCCATTCAATATACATGAGAACATACATTATTGATCTTACATTGTAGTGATGTAAGCTAGTAAATAATATAAGTAGATATAGAACCTAATGTATTAGGAGCCTCGTCTGCCAACAAACCATACTCTGGTTTGGCAGAAGTTAAAGTTTAGTTTTAAATTTTAGTTTTGAATAAACATTTATTTCATTTATTTCATTATTTCATTAAGTACTGATGTAATGTAATGTAAAGTAGTTAGTTATGTTTAAATTATACCTCTAAGTATGTACCTTTTTAAACAAGCACGGATGGGTCATAGTAAAATGCAGTCATATCAAACTGGAGTTGGAATTGCAGTTGTAGTTAATACAGTTACTGGCATAAATAATTGATGATTTCTGTACCTTGTCACATTAAAATCTTGTTTGAAATGTCATACGAAGTTGTCAAATGATTAAAAGCGACAAGGTACAGAAATCATCACTTATTTATGCCGGTGACTGTACATACGTACAATATTTATAAAAAGTGTTATAATTATTATTCTGCTCTGCTAGATCTCGGATGGTTTGAGCTTCCCAAGCTATAACATTAATGCAACGCTTTCATAGAAGGTGCATATTTTTTGTGTATTACATTAGACTAGACCAGAATAAGAATAATTTTATACCAACCGTGCCTTCGTACGTGAGCTGGTTTCTTAGGTAACCCTTTTCCAGTATCTTGCACACCCGACGAATATATTTTTGGCCATCCTTAGAGCCGAATAAAAAACTCGTCAAAGAAACCTTTGACAATATAGCGAAATCTTCAAACAACCTTTTCGGTTTTCAGCGTTTTAGGACCAATAATTATATATTTACATACTTAGTAATACTTACTCGTACATGTATTGTATCATAATAAGTAGGGTACTGGCGCCTAAAACGGTGGATATCGCTTAATGATTTCCCACTTTCAAAATCAAAATTTTGTAAATGTTAAAGAGCTTAAATTATTTGTCCTCGTTTGTTGGTACCATAAACAAAACGGCAACTTTATATTAAGGTGAGGCTTTGCTATACAAAGTGCTCGCGAGGAACCCGCACGCGTTTCTGAGGCAAAAAGAAAGAAAAAATGTTATATGAATTTTAAAAATTTTCGCCAAAAAAAAAAAATTTTTTTTTTTTTTTTACTTTTTTAGACGTATTTTCACATAAAAAAAATTTTTTATCCATAAAGTTGGCAATTAAAATGAGTTCCTTCATTTATTTTTCTAAAAACCAAATTATTTGGAAGTTTTTCTTGTCACATTTTGACATCTATCAATGACTACTGTGAGACTATGCTCCACAATTGCGCATCAGCGCCGTTAAGAAACCTTTTCTACTGAGTAACAATACGGAAATGTTATTTTTTAAATTGGCAATAACTCTGAAACTAGACGAAATCTAGAAAAGTTTATATGACATTTTAGTCTTAAAATGTGACCAAGAATATGCCGTTAAAGTTATATGGGTTCCTCGCGAGCACCTTGTATATAACCTAACCACAACATTTAAATTTTGTAAAAACCCCCGACATAGTAGACCGATTTTCAAAACATGACTAAGGACACTCCCGACTAATTCAGCTTTCAAACAAAAAAACTGAATCTAAATCGGTTCATCCGTTCGGGAGCTACGATGCCACAGACAGACACACACACAGACAGACAGACAAACATACAGACAGACACGTTAAACTTATCTTTTTTGCGTCGGGGGTTAAAAAATAATAATAACGATGGGTGATGAGTTGATGACCCATATACAATTCCAATAAGCAATTCAATAAGGTAAGGATTTATATTTAACCAGCGTTTGCCCGCGGCTTTTCTCGCGTTAGAAAGAGACAAAAAGTAGCCTATGTCACTCTCCATCCCTTCAACTATCTCCACTTAAAAAAATCATGTCAATTCATCGCTCCGTTTTGCCGTGAAAGACGGACAAACAAACAGACACACACACTTTCCTATGGATAAGGATATGCCTCTAAAAAGCGTTTTATTTGTTCTAAGAAATAATAATAACAAAATAAAAAAATGTTAGTAACTCTGAATCCCCAAAAAAGTTTATATGATATTTTAAGCTTGAAATACGTTGAAATAAATTTACGTTGCCATAATTATTCAGTTTCTTCATGTTTGTAAATTTAGGAAATTCGAACCAAGTGGTAATTAATTAAAACACGACCGAAGGCAGTGTTTTAAATCCACACGAGTTACGAATTCCCATTTTGCACGTGTATCGTACGTTTTACAGTACATAATTATGGCACTTTGAAGTTTCGACATAGGCACATAAAGTACGCACACAAGTGCGAGAAAGTTGCACTGCACCATTATGTAGGTACTGTAAAATAAACAACGTGTTTTTATTGATTTCCGTTAACTTCGACATGTCAGTTGGCTTATTAACATAAGCTTTGCTATATTACTCATGACTGATACACTAGTGGCAACGACTTGAAGAAGTTTTCGTACCTACATAGGTATTTAATGAATTAATAATTGTGTGACAACTTTAAGAGTATGTAATATATAAGTTAACGTCAAGTATTTGACAGCATATGTGAAAATATATAATAGGCAGTAATAAATGTCATACACATTACACACACGTTCAATCACTACCCCTAAAACCCCTAAAGTACGTTAAAGTTAAGTTAGCAGAAATCAATAAAAACAGGTTGTATACATATATTTGATTACATTGTTTCGTTCCGCATAGTTGTTCCAGTTATCGATATTACTTTACTGTTGGATCAACTAAACCGAGAGCGGGAAATAGTCGTAATACGAGCAGGTGATAGCAGGGGTAGTTTGATGCGAAGCCGATTATATCAGAGCTCACTGTCTAACTAACATGAAAGTACCGAGGGTTCCCTCTATTTGGCATACCTTTAAATCCTTTAATTGTCCGAAAAGATTTTCGCATAACAGACTTCGCATAATCGATTTTCGACGAATGATAATTTGGCAGAAAACTTATTTGTCATAATCCAAAATAATACGAATATTACTTTGTCTGAAAATAAGTTCGCATAATACTGTTTACGCCGATTGTTTTTATGAATAAAATTGATGCGCATAATTGTGTTTGGCATATTTCTTAAAATCAGAATGACCACCCATACTAAATATTGTCAAGAGAGTCGGTTAGGTTAGGTTAGAACTGCAACATCAATATATGTAGTAGTAATACCTATGATAAAAAAGTCTGCTTGGTAAATTTTGACTAAACAATGTTATGCACAAATAATTTATGCATAAAAACCATTCGGCGAATAACCTTTATGCACAAAATATATTCGGACAAATCAAAATATGCCTAGACAAATTATGCGTAACTATACTATGCCACAACAGATTATGCGAAAAATGAATTGTGAAATGAAATGTAATGAAATATATTTTATTTGCAAGAAATGTGGTACATTAGATTAGGTGGTAGGTAAACATGCATTATTATTATTATGCTCATATAGATTATGCCAAAAAGAATTCTTGATTATAAATTTATGCCAAAACAAGGGGATCCAAGTACCGAACCGTCTCTAACGCATCGAGCACAGACTCGATGAGATTTGCGTTGAACCCACGTCGCGAACTTTATCGCTGCCATACCATTCCTAAAATATTCATGAGAGCACGCCAATTTCTCTTCTTACCCTCATTTCAACTAAATCTTACATTTTTCAGAGTCTGAGAAGACTCGTTATTGCAATAGTAGCTAAACATTTATTACTTATTCGCCTACAGAATGCTTGAAATGAGGCGAAAAAATCAGTGCCCCGGGCAAAGCGTTGTATTGTTAATTTTAATAAAATAATTGACGTCCTCAAAGCTTATGTAAATTTTTTTAACTAGAATCTGTATAAATATTGATGGAAACCCTTGAATTGTGTTTATCTACAGTGCATTTTGAGAAATTTAATAATATAAATAATAAAAACTGATAAATGGTTCATCAATTAATTCATAGTTGTTATTATGACACAAATAATAGGTACAGAGTGAAATAAAAAGGACCAGCCATACGATACTTGCATATAAGTAGTAACTTTTGAGGCTATGAACAACTTTATTGGACTGGACTGGATCAATACTATAATCGCGAAAAAAATATGACGACCGCACATTACATTACTCTCTCTTGCTTGGATGTTCAATATGTTTCTATGTAGTTTATGTAGGTTTATGTAGTTTATTTTTATCGCTTCACGAATGTATGTAATTTATTTTATAGATAATCATATTTTTTTATTTTATTTTCTTGCCTTTAGTTTATATTATGTTAGGTATTTACATTTTTTTTGTTGATTTGCACTGCCCTTAACTTTTTTCTATCCACTATCTCGCTGTCTGAAGGTTCTCTGGTAGAGATCGCTCTTTAGCGATAAGACCGCCTGTTGTTAGCTACTATTTAAGTTCTTTCTTTGTTTGTTTAGCTGTTGTCGTTGTAGTAGTGCAATAAAGTATTTTATTATTATTATTTGTATGTCTGTTAGAAATTATCGGGACCATGGGGTCCCGGGCATTTGGAAGGCGTGCGTGGGGCCGAAGCCAACACGAAGAGGCCCCTTGTAAGTAATAGACAATTTACTCTAAAGGCTATGTGACACCAACCGACGATTATCCCTGTATGCACTATGGTAGTGCACCAAAGGACAATCCCCGGTTAGTGTAGGACTATTGCAAGTAAAAAGGAACAACAATGAATTGGGCTAGGTATCGGTTTGAAATTATAATGGACTGGTAACACTTGGCTATGGAAAAATACTATGGCACCTGCACTAATCATTATGTTTTTACAACATGAAAAAAAGTGGGCAGGTGGTGACTCGCCAACTCACTATATGGGTCCCCGAAAACGGCCGCTCGCACGGAGCGACAAGGTTATTATTATTGCCATATGAAAGCAGTTTGTAGCGACACTCTTTCAGGGTCAAATAAAATAGTATATTATATAACGGTAACGTTATGAAGGCTATCAAAGTTGAGTACCGCGGTTAGGCCACGAAGGCTTGCCGAGTGGCCTAAGTAAGGTACGAGACTTTTATAGCCTTCATAATGTTACGATTGTATACTATACTTTTTCTACGACAGCCACATAAATACCTATTCAAGAATAATAAAATGGGTTAGTTACTTACTTCATATAATGAATGGGAATATTTGTGTGGATCGTCGTAGCATTGAGTATTCTGTCCACAAAATGTTGATGGTGAGATATTGTTGCACAATTCTTCAAAAAATGCCAACAATGCGATTTCAGAGAAAGTTGAAACATTTTTTTGCAATTTCTATGTCATAAAACAATCATAACATTTTTGCTATGCTCTATCCGACTTTTCAGGTAACAAATTGTCAGTCACAATACAATACAATACAATACTCTTTATTGCACACCTCACATAGTTTACAAGTAATACACAAGAAACAAAGAAGAGTCACTTTGAGCGCCATAGCCTTGATTTCTTGGGGAGTATATTGTTCACCAGAATCACTCATAATTACTTAAGTTTTTGCACAACGTCGACTTAAAATAAAGTATAAAACACTAAAATAGGTCAAATAATTTTTTAAAAAGTTTACAAATGCGGGAACCAATAATGCACAGCCAGAGAATGCTCAACCCAAGAATTTACGACCCAGGAATTGGCGTCCATGATGTACGAGAGTTCTTGGGCCGTGAATTGATGGGTTGGGCATTCTCGGGCTGTACACGTTTGGTCCGGGCGATAATTCGAAGCCACTTTTTTTTTTACAGGGCGGCAGTATTGTACGACCCCGTAATTCGCGTCCAAAAAAGTGGACGCCGATTTTGGGCTGTACATTTCTGGGTCGTACATTAACCGAACTCTTCATGCCATAGACAAGAGAAATAGAAAATAAGCCGGTTTTCAATTACGAAAAATGTGGTTGCGTTCAAGAATATTTAAATGTCAAATGTAAAATTATTTGATAAACTTATGATTTTTACCTTTGTTTTGCAATATCTAATATGTAAAACGCATTTCAGTTTATTTTTTCATCTTGATTTAAATTATGAACCTAAATATTATATTATTTATTAAGAGTTATTTATTATTGCAAATGAAAACATACCTGATAAATGGAAGTTGTACTTTTAAAAATAAACTTACAGAACTCCTATATTCATATGAATACTGCTCAGCAGTTATCATATGAACCTATAGACAAATAGACTTTTCTATCGTTACTCAAATGAACTTAATTTGGATACCGCTGACAATAATCTTATTGACAGATTTAAGTGCTGGAGTAGAAAAAGTTTCTTTTAATACCACGTCGGTTTCAAACAGGTACTTATATGGTCCGAATGATGGAAAGCGGTCACCGTAACCTATGGACGCCTGCAGCTCAAGGGGTGTCACATGCGCGTTGTCGACCCATTAAGAAACTTGTACACTCCTTTTTTGAAGAACCCCAAGTTGTCAGGCTTTACTTTTTATTTCATCCTGTACTTATACAGGGTGCCCGGTAATTAATGGACAACCTTTTAACCACCAAGAGGGCACCTTATACTGGTCCAGAAAATCGACTTTAAGGTTTAGTAAAACTCGCCTGGTTTTCGAGATTTTCACACTTTTTAAAATTTTAATGGATATTAATGGACAACCTTTTAACCACCAAGAGGGCACCTCATACTGGTCCAGAAAATCGACTTTAAGGTTTAGTAAAAGTCGCCTGGTTTTTGAGATTTTCACACTTTTTAAAATTTTAGGTAGTATTAATTTTAGGCGACTTTTACTAAACCTTAATGTCGATTTTCTGGACCAGTATAAGGTGCCCTCTTGGTGGTTAAAAGGTTGTCCATTAATTACCGGGCACCCGGTATGTATTACAGGCTCTTTCTTACCTATAGTACTGTGTTTATGTGGCAGCTTGGACCCTTTAATTTTATTATTAATCAATCAGTATTCTAACAGTAGGCCCTGTTAGATGAAAGGGCCCAATCCACTATCTCGAGCCACATTATTCCGTTAGTGTGAGTGCTTTGTACGATTGTTTCCTCGATTGAACGTTTCACCGACCCACGTATCTTGGCATGTTTAGTATGTTTAAGTTTATGTTAAAAGATACACAAACAAATCTTATCATAATACATGATAGAACAAAAATATGTCCGATCAAAATTACGATTTTTATTTTATTTATGAGGCTTCTATTATTATACAATATGTGCTACAATAAAATTGTGGTCAGAAGGCACTGGTCCCACCGCGAGCTAGTAATAGAGATGGGTAGGGGTGAGTAAATACTGAGTATTTACCCGTAATTTACTCAAAGCACCGAGTAAATACTCGTATTTACTCATTTGGGTGAGTATAAACTGTTACCTAAAAATAATTTAAAAAATGAGATTTAAGTACTTAGTCGTGTTTATTTTAACTGTGTGGACATGTTTAAATGAGATTTATATTATTAGAAGCTTATGGGAGTCTTAGTTTGTCGAAAAAAGGTAATCTTTGTGAGAAAAAAATAGTGATAATGTTTAGTTAGCAGTTTTGTTTTAAGAAAGCAGGTATTTACAGTAAAAGTATGAGACTTCAATGAAATTGATGTTCTAGATAACGGCATGACGTTCGGAAGTGATTGTTAATGTGGCACTTACGACCATTTATTAAGGGTTTTCTAAAGAAAACTCAAAAATGGCTCAGCTGGTGACGTTTAAAGTACTAGTTTTGTGTTTTGTATTATATGGCCAATAATTTGACGGTTTCTGGATATTTTTCCAACAACGAATTCGAAATTTATAAAGGTATAAACATTATTTCGGCCTTAATTATCGTTTTATTCCAAAACTGTTCATATTATTAAAAAACTTTTTTAGAAACATTCAATTAATTTTTAAAGACCTATCAGATGATGTATAACACACTGGTAATTTCTGAATTTTATTTTTGTGAAAAATAGTTACATGTATGGAGAGCACGTCTTTAAAATAAAATTAATATAAATTTGATTACTTAACTTAGTAGTCGATAACAAAATACACCAATATTTCTAATTTGTATTTCCATTTCAGCACGCGAAATAGTTTATACCCATCAATTTGAGTAAAAACGAGTAAATACGGGTATTTTGAGTAAATACTGAGTATTTACTCGATATTTACTCTTGAGTATTTACTCACTACCCATCTCTAGCTAGTAAGCTATGAGCTATCGGCTATAAAAAACGAACAAAAGATAGTCGCTCCCGTGCAAATACGGAACCCTAATAAAAGAGACACGGCGATGTTTATAGTTACTCGCCCAGCGGTGAGCTATCAAAATCGCCGTGTCTCTTTTATTGGCACGGGAGTGCTTAATATCTTTTGTTCGTTTTTATAGCCGGTAGCTCATAGCTTACTAGCTTGCGGTGGGACCAGTGCCGAATGAATGGAATGAATAAATGACTTTATTGCTATAAACATGGTATACATTATTATTATTGAGTAGCAACACATGTTACAGGCAGCTCTTAAGTAAAAGTAAATGATTATGATTAATGAGGAACGAGGCATAGTCTGACCAAAAACGATGAAGTTCGAATAGTCAATACAATAAAATTAAATATAGGTACTTATTTAGATATTTGCGTTTTATTAAGTTTGATTTTATTATGCACAATGGTAGGTTAGCTATAATTTAATAATATATGTCCTTACAAATAAATAAAATAAGCCCCATAGGACCCATCATTTAATAAAAAAATATGGCCACTCACTTAATTACTACACTTACTGGTATTATTGTAAATATGTGGCGATGGAATTCTGCTTACCAACATCGTTTTTGTAAATCAGGAGCATGCCTTCCCAAATCGGTACTTTATCAGGATTCCACGTAGGGAAAGAAATCAGGGTATAAATTTGCCTCTCTTTAAGTTACAATTGATTCCAGAGTCACGTGCTCGCGCCAATGCGCCAGGACAAAAATAAAATAACTAGGTCGCGACCTCTATGTTTTCGCTACAAACCTATTAAATTATCGCAAGATATATCGACGAACGTCAAGACAATAAAACGGGACCATCGCGTTTCCTCTCGGTTACCCTCCACATATTTCACGAAACACATGTAGAATAAAACGTATTACAAATAAGATTCTATGGTTGTCTGTTGCCTGAAAAACGCGTTTTCCTCAAACTGTGAATTTATTCATGAAGAGCTTCGTTGTAGCGATTTGTCGGCGGTTACGGCTGTACGCCCGGCGGAAGAATACAAGTGGATGGCGCAGAGGCGACATTTCCACACCGAGTGGAAGTGTTTACGCGGCTTCACGGAAGGTGGGAATATTCCGCATTTTCCGCGACTTGCATTTGTTGTTGAGATAAACAGTAGCAGGTACCTGATGAAGAAAAATGTGACTACCGCGAGTTTTAATACCTACTTTATTTCGAAGAATAGCGGTATCGCGTCGGTGCATTATTGTTTGTAAGTGCGAAAAGAACGCGATATGAAATGCCATAAATGCTGCTTATAGGTACTTTGTTACTCAATAGCGTGATAGTGAAAGCTTCATGGAAATGTATGTATGTTGGTTCTAATAAATAATCTTTTAAATAGGTGCGTTGCTCTTATCCTCCATACAATAAAATGTTCCAAGATGTTCACGCCATCAAGCCTAAGACAGTCTGTTTTGCACATGCACATTTTCTTTGACACCCTGTTCTGTAATCTAAATAAAAGAAAATGTTTAATCAAACCGTCGCATTAGTTCTGCTCCAGTGAATGTTGAGTTTGCGATGGTTATCGCGCCCAAAATAGCCTCAATTGGTGGCTCAATGTTCTAAGATCATAGATAAAATCATTAACACTAGTAATCTGACTGCTCAAGTGCTCACGTAGTTAATGCTTATATAATAAATTTTATGTACATCGTTTGAAAAAAAAATGGATTTTTAGTTCACTCATTCATACTTTAAAACTGAAACGGGAAAACTTAAGTTAACAGTATTTTAGATTTAAAGGTCCGACGCAACGTTTCAGACATGGCATTACGTCTCTGGTCTCAAGGCAGACAAAGAGAGAGCATCACAAAGTGGCGACTGCGCCCTGATTCAGTATAGGTAAACGATTATTACACAGATTTCAAAAATCTTTCTTTCTTCGCCCGTTATATCAGGCTGATTAGTGCTGAAGAAGATGTTTAGTTTAAATCGTTATGCCTCTGTTTGGGCCTGGGAATGCTAAGATTGCCCGTCTATCGGGGATTAGAAATGCAAGCGGTAAATATGGAAGTGACCAGCTAGTCCCAATTCAGCGTGACGATTTTTTTCCGCAGCTACTCTAGCGAGTGATGGACTCTGTGCAGTGTTTCGGATGCAATCCATCCTTGAGATACTTTTGCACTCAAATGATCCATCATTATTTCACCGTCATTTTATTTTATCACTCCAAAATAAGTCTTCTTTTAGACCTAAATGTTGCACTCACACATGTATAACAGGGTATAACAATAAAGCTAATGTAAACAGCTATACCTATAGGTATAGCTGTTCTCACGGGATGTAAAGAGCTGTAACGCGAACGTGATAATCTAATATTGAAGGCTGAATAGATGTGTTAAGATCCTCCCATTAGCCCAGAATTTCATGAGTAATGGATTGACGAAAATGCTGACGCAAAGAAATTTGCACTGATAAATTGCTCAAAAGTAGAACTCGTTTCAACTTTATCAAATTAGTTTACGGACCATTACAGTATTCTATATTATATACCTTTATATAGTTAGTATTCACTAGTTATTGTATGACCTTATTATAATGTAACCTCTAGTTTACGGTGCATTGTTTGGATAATATGCATATTATGGATAATATCCATATGGGTAGGTAGGGTAGGTACTCGTATACTATAACCGCGTAAAATTAATACTTACTTCTATGATTTTGATTAACATCCTCGCTGTAAATAGGTTATTTGGCTTTTAAATGAAACAATTAACTATTGGATTACTTTGAATCCGTTATCTAGACTAAAATATCGACTAATTCGTATAACAATTACCTAACTACAAAATTAAAATTTTGATAAAACCTCCGACCGCGACATAGTAGACCGATTTGCATGAAACATGGCTAAGAACACTCCCGACAAACTCAGCTTTCTGACAAAAAAAACTAAATCTTAATCGGTTCATCCGTTCGGGAGCTACTTATAGCTCTAGAAACTTATAACACCCCGTCGTTTTTGCGTAGGGAGTTAAAAACAGAAAAAACAATGAATACTCCAATTTACATTTTGATAATCCTGTCAGGTAACGTATTACCTACTTTGAAGTGCTAACAGATAACAGACGGGCCGAGTAGAACGACATGAGTACCTGTGTCCTGTATTAAATCAATTAAATGTTCCTGTTATACTTCCAACATACTTACATAAATTAATTCAACCATAATATCCAACCAATCATAATATAGGCAAAAATCACAAGTCTAGAGAAAACCCATTACGTTAACCATTTTAATTTGCTAGCAAATTGATTGAAACAAATACAAACAAAGCAAATCGTTCACAAATACAAAGCCCTTTAGGAATTTGACGTCAAAAACAAGAAAATCTAAGAAGCTTGCGTTGAATGGGGATTTAATGAAGCTTCGATCTTTTATGCGAGTTCAATCTCAGCTTTATGAGCAGTCTAACGATTAATGACGAATATATTAGTCAGAAAAAGGGACATTAACCACCGATGTCGTCATTGAATACCACCTAAGGGTATGTTGTTTGATTAGCGGAGCGGGGCTAGCGAACCTCTCTCTGCATAGAAGCTGACTGTACGAGTAATATGTACCTTAATAAGTTTTAATAAATACACAAAAAATGTGCAAGCATATAAAGCTGAAATTAGTAAAAATGCTAATTAATTTTCAAACTTTTCGAGTTAAACACGATTTATTTAGGAGCTGAACGAACTCTTAGAATATAAAATAAGAACAGAACCTAAGTAAAAGTTTAGGAAACACGCCTAGGATCGTGCCTTCATGTAAGTTAGCAAATCTTGCGATTTTAATAATCATTTTTATTTTCTAATAAAAATTTTTTTCAGGCGATAACCATCTTATAATACCAATTTCTAATATTTAACCAATTTCTATTGTTTAAAATTACTGTAGATATTTTTGCTGCACATAATGAGATGTATACTACTCAGCTAAACAAATTGCGTAGGTTAACGGAGTCGAGTTCGAGTTCGTTTTTGAGGGGAGGGAAACGGAACCAACACCTCACCATGACTTCCATCCTCGTGTGAAAAATTTAACTGATGTGGAGTTTTCGGAGAATGAAGTGGAGCTTTTAGGAAAAGGGTTGAAATATAATTTCCAGCCAAAAATAACTCAGGGGACGTTAGAGAATTTGGCTGTGGATTCAGAGGTAGCGATAGTGCGGGGCCGTGGTGATTTAGATACCAAGACCATGGTGGCCAATGTTATTAAGAGTACTGTTCCGGCACAGGGTGGTGGATTTAGTTCAGATGGTTTGGCACTGAGAACTATTCAACAGAAAGTGCGAGAAAATGATTTGGTAGTTTCGAAAGCAGACAAAGGAAATTGCATTGTTATTATGGAGAAAGGAAGTTATAATCAGAAAGTTCTTGATCTGATTCAAGGTGATGGCTTTTCGAGTTTGCAGAGAGACCCAACTCCAGGATTCCAGAAAGATCTGAGACAGGCAATTAAGAACTCTATGTTTGTTTTTGAAACTGAACATCAGAAGAGCATGGTTGTGCCAATGAATCCACGAGCTCCTATTCTTTATGGGCTACCTAAGATTCATAAGGATAACATTCCAGTTCGTCCAGTGGTCTCATATTTGGGTGCACCAACTTATAATCTAGCTAAGAGGTTGAATCACATTATTAGAGAAAAGTCTCAGTTCCGGCCGAAGTTTTGTTTGAGGAATAGTTTGCAGTTAATAGAAAAGATCAAAGATATTATTATTCCAGATAATGCTGTCTTGCTTTCGTTGGATGTAGATAGTTTGTTTACGAATGTGCCGTATGGGGAGACTTTGGATATTCTAAGGGACCTTTTTGAAAAGCAACGTTTACATCCAGGGGAGGTAGATGAGTTGATAGATCTAACTGCTATATGTATGAAACATAATTATTTTAGATTCGGGGGACAGTATTATTTGCAAAGTGATGGTTTAGCCATGGGTTCTCCACTGAGTCCTTTAATGGCGGATATCTTTATGGACCACTTTGAGAACCAGCATATTGCAGGGAATGATAATATATTGTATTACTTCAGATACGTAGATGATTTGATTATTTGTTGGACGGGGAGTATGGACCTGCTGGATGAATTTGTTACTGGGCTTAATAGTAAACATCCAAAGATCAAGTTTAAGAAGGAACTAGAGCAAGACAAGTCATTGAATTTTCTAGATTTGACCATTACTAGAGTTAATAATAGCCATCAATTTCAAATTTACCGCAAGCCTACACATACTGATACAGTTATACCAGCTTCTTCTACACACCCTTGGCAGCATAGGTTGGCCGCTTTTCACTGTTATGTGCATAGGATGTTGTCTGTGCCTCTTTCTGAAGAACACTATCGAGCCGAATTGGACAATATTTACCACTTGGCAGTTTCGAACGGTTATGATAAATCAATCGTTGATGGCATCATCAGAAAGAAGCGAATGGTTATGGTTAATAATATGTTGTATGCGGCACGTCCTTCTGAACCGGTTAAGAGGTGTCAAGCGAGCATTACTTATGTTGGCAAAGTGTCAGAGGACATTTATAAGATTTTGAAGTCGAACGGCATTCCTGTGGCCTTTAGGACAAATAACACTTTGCACTCCAAGCTTTGTAACGGCAAAGATAGGATCGAGAAAGGGAAAAATCTGGGGTTTATAAGTTGAGCTGTGATGTTTGTAACAAAGTGTACGTGGGCCAAACGGGCCGCAATTTCACTACTAGGTATAAGGAGCATATGGCATCATACAGGCACAACCATCCAGAGAGATCCAATTTTGCAAAGCATTTGATAGAGAGTGACCATACTGTATCAGAGAATCGTTCTTTTGATGTTTTACATGTATGTGAGAAAGGGCTGCGTTTGGGGGTTCTGGAACAGTTGGAGATAATTAGGTACAACAATAGGGGTTAATCCTTAATGAGCAGTTGAATGTTGCGTCATCGCCGTTATTACGAATTTTTCCATCTAACTTGCTTGGTAGGGGGGGTGGACAAAGTATAAATATGGCCGACCATTCTGGGGACGATCAGTCAGTTGCGGGACTTCGGACCGTCAACATCAGCTCCTGAGGATGCCTCGTAGAGAGGCGAAACACTTGTCGAGTTTTGTATTTTTGGTGGTGGGTTGTTATATTTATTTGCGTATTTATTTTTATTTTTGCGGTGGGAGGGTGGGAAAATTAATTGCATGTAAAAAATACGCAAGTAATTATAACAGGTTAGCACTGATTGACTTGCACGTTATCTATTCGCGGATTAGCAAAGGAAAGTTCTAGTTTACGATTAACATGGATTTCCGCAAAGTAACGCCTGATTCCATCGATTATTTGAAAACGGCTAGCGTGGCCGAACAGGCACGACTTTATGTCAAACTAACCAAACAACATCGTGCAGCTGTCCAGAATGTGTGGTTTAATCAACAGTGCAAGCGTTTGAACGTTGTGCCTAATTACATTCAGTTGCGTTGTAGTAGCAATTCGAGGGCTGCTAAGTTGGCTGTTAGTAGGGCTCAGAGAATTTGGTTGAACGAAGAATCTCGCCATTGGTTTTCGGTTAGAGATAATTTGAAACTGCATCTTAAAGTGTTGTATTCTGAACTCTCATTTAAGTTGCATAATCTCGAGTTTGATATCCTAGACCAAAAGGCGAGATACTTTGCTTCTGAACTTGCACATGAGATGTATACTACTCAGCTAAACAAATTGCGTAGGTTAACGGAGTCGAGTTCGAGTTCGTTTTTGAGGGGAGGAAACGGAACCAACACCTCACCATGACTTCCATCCTCGTGTGAAAAATTTAACTGATGTGGAGTTTTCGGAGAATGAAGTGGAGCTTTTAGGAAAAGGGTTGAAATATAATTTCCAGCCAAAAATAACTCAGGGGACGTTAGAGAATTTGGCTGTGGATTCAGAGGTAGCGATAGTGCGGGGCCGTGGTGATTTAGATACCAAGACCATGGTGGCCAATGTTATTAAGAGTACTGTTCCGGCACAGGGTGGTGGATTTAGTTCAGATGGTTTGGCACTGAGAACTATTCAACAGAAAGTGCGAGAAAATGATTTGGTAGTTTCGAAAGCAGACAAAGGAAATTGCATTGTTATTATGGAGAAAGGAAGTTATAATCAGAAAGTTCTTGATCTGATTCAAGGTGATGGCTTTTCGAGTTTGCGGAGAGACCCAACTCCAGGATTCCAGAAAGATCTGAGACAGGCAATTAAGAACTCTATGTTTGTTTTTGAAACTGAACATCAGAAGAGCATGGTTGTGCCAATGAATCCACGAGCTCCTATTCTTTATGGGCTACCTAAGATTCATAAGGATAACATTCCAGTTCGTCCAGTGGTCTCATATTTGGGTGCACCAACTTATAATCTAGCTAAGAGGTTGAATCACATTATTAGAGAAAAGTCTCAGTTCCGGCCGAAGTTTTGTTTGAGGAATAGTTTGCAGTTAATAGAAAAGATCAAAGATATTATTATTCCAGATAATGCTGTCTTGCTTTCGTTGGATGTAGATAGTTTGTTTACGAATGTGCCGTATGGGGAGACTTTGGATATTCTAAGGGACCTTTTTGAAAAGCAACGTTTACATCCAGGGGAGGTAGATGAGTTGATAGATCTAACTGCTATATGTATGAAACATAATTATTTTAGATTCGGGGGACAGTATTATTTGCAAAGTGATGGTTTAGCCATGGGTTCTCCACTGAGTCCTTTAATGGCGGATATCTTTATGGACCACTTTGAGAACCAGCATATTGCAGGGAATGATAATATATTGTATTACTTCAGATACGTAGATGATTTGATTATTTGTTGGACGGGGAGTATGGACCTGCTGGATGAATTTGTTACTGGGCTTAATAGTAAACATCCAAAGATCAAGTTTAAGAAGGAACTAGAGCAAGACAAGTCATTGAATTTTCTAGATTTGACCATTACTAGAGTTAATAATAGCCATCAATTTCAAATTTACCGCAAGCCTACACATACTGATACAGTTATACCAGCTTCTTCTACACACCCTTGGCAGCATAGGTTGGCCGCTTTTCACTGTTATGTGCATAGGATGTTGTCTGTGCCTCTTTCTGAAGAACACTATCGAGCCGAATTGGACAATATTTACCACTTGGCAGTTTCGAACGGTTATGATAAATCAATCGTTGATGGCATCATCAGAAAGAAGCGAATGGTTATGGTTAACAATATGTTGTATGCGGCACGTCCTTCTGAACCGGTTAAGAGGTGTCAAGCGAGCATTACTTATGTTGGCAAAGTGTCAGAGGACATTTATAAGATTTTGAAGTCGAACGGCATTCCTGTGGCCTTTAGGACAAATAACACTTTGCACTCCAAGCTTTGTAACGGCAAAGATAGGATCGAGAAAGGGAAAAAATCTGGGGTTTATAAGTTGAGCTGTGATGTTTGTAACAAAGTGTACGTGGGCCAAACGGGCCGCAATTTCACTACTAGGTATAAGGAGCATATGGCATCATACAGGCACAACCATCCAGAGAGATCCAATTTTGCAAAGCATTTGATAGAGAGTGACCATACTGTATCAGAGAATCATTCTTTTGATGTTTTACATGTATGTGAGAAAGGGCTGCGTTTGGGGGTTCTGGAACAGTTGGAGATAATTAGGTACAACAATAGGGGGTTAATCCTTAATGAGCAGTTGAATGTTGCGTCATCGCCGTTATTACGAATTTTTCCATCTAACTTGCTTGGTAGGGGGGTGGACAAAGTATAAATATGGCCGACCATTCTGGGGACGATCAGTCAGTTGCGGGACTTCGGACCGTCAACATCAGCTCCTGAGGATGCCTCGTAGAGAGGCGAAACACGTGTCGAGTTTTGTATTTTTGGTGGTGGGTTGTTATATTTATTTGCGTATTTATTTTTATTTTTGCGGTGGGAGGGTGGGAAAATTAATTGCATGTAAAAAATACGCAAGTAATTATAACAGGTTAGCACTGATTGACTTGCACGTTATCTATTCGCGGATTAGCAAAGGAAAGTTCTAGTTTACGATTAACATGGATTTCCGCAAAGTAACGCCTGATTCCATCGATTATTTGCACATAATGCTTTATAAATCTTGAAGTCCCCGCGAGGTATTAAACCACAGCCTTATCTTCTACCATCTAAGGCCTAATCCGAAGCTCACACGCGACTAAAGCACTTCACGATCGGCTGTCTGGCGTCTGCCGAGACAGTAAACTCGAGAGACGTTTTTGAATACATGACACGGTACAGATACTGAGTGGACGAAATAGGTATCTTTTATGGTTTCACTAGTTGCGTTCAAAAAGAGGTTAGAGGCCCTACCTCTCTTATTCCTTAGTTCTCCAGAACATTCCAAACGTTCACTGTAATAATTATATCACTTCGCACTAATATGTACATAAGTAATAGGGATACAGAGAAACAGTTTAGAAAAGTTGTTTTGTCTGTATAATGATAACGCGACGGTGAATCATCGTCTGCCGAAAATAAAATTTGAGACCGTTATACAGGGTTATTTTTTAGTCACCTTACAAAAAAAAACCCTGAATTCAGTATCGTTAATAGAAACCATTTCAATAAAAAAACATTATTTTTAAGATTTATTATTTTTTTATTTTGATTCCTCATAATTTTTACAAATTACGGACACCCTACACACAGCTGATTTTGGGTTCATTCATTTGAGTTCAGCGGCGGCCGGCGCATGATTGGGTATGACGGGGGTGTGCGCGCGGCGGGGGCGGGGGAGCGCGCGCGCCGCTCGCCGCTTTACAAAAGAAACACCGCCCCTCAGTCTCACGCCGCGCTCTCTTACGGACAGTCGTTTTATGTTTTCCTCGCACGCCAGTGAGCTAACGCGAAACGATGTACTCAAACCGCGAGTTTTATGAAATGGTGAGAGTGTACGCCAGGGCTAATAACAATCTGCGAGCGGCTCGTAGGTTGTACGAGGCAGAGATTCTGCCTGTGTTAAGAAATACCGGTTTGCCTAATGCTCGTCTCCCATGTCTGCAAACCACAGACCAACCCCTATAGACATCTATTACAAGACGACTCGCGGTGGCCAGCCTTCCTAGTATTTGCACTGATATAAGCGCGGGCGCTCGCCGTGCCCGATCAGTAACGACCAAGTAACAGACCCGAAAGCAGCGCGTGTTTTTCGCACAAAAAAATTGGAAAAGGGTATTTTGATGCCTTAAAGATGTCCACCTGTAGTGTGAAATGGTGTGGAAAGGTAACAAGAAGCTCAAATTTAAAAACAGACGGCATTACATTCCACAAATAAGTCATATTTATAATTTATTCAGAGCCGGCATAGGTCAACTTACATTGGCCACTTACGCGTCAGTAGAGGGACAGTCATACTTCTGTCCCTTTTCATCTGGCGCGACTGCCCGCCGTCCTTGAAACGGCCAATCACAGCGCGCTTAACACATTCCCCGCCCGCTCCTCGCACCCCAAACAGTGGTGACTCGTATCGCGAACCAAATATACAAGACTGCCAGACTGCCACTCTATAGGAGGTTCTCTGTGCTGCAAACAATTTTGTCGGCGAGTCAGAATCTACTGGACCATGGACAGTTTGCAGTGCCTGCGCATGCTCAAGGTCGTGGAGCACCACGTTTAGCTGTGGAAATTGAATTATTTTAGCATTTAATGAAGTGAAAAACGAACATCTTGTTTTAAGGAACATTAGTGGAAATGTCCTAAAACGCGCTAGACTGTGCTTGCAGCAAAATGGACTGCATTTTGACCAATTATTAAAATACAATTAGTGTAAGTGAGTTAAGTGAGGAGAAATGGACTCCATTTGTAAGTACCTAAATCAAACGTCCAATTTTTAAATACGCCTAAGCACATGTCGTTTTTCACTTTATCGACTTCTTCTGTGAATTAATTTGTCTTAAAATGTTAAATGTTTTTTATTGACTATCGACATGGGCTTTGACGGTCCTAAGCCCGTGAAAGTATGAAGGAAAATTTGGAATCGCTGTAAAACCGGCGCGGCTAAGAACAAAAGCTGCCATCTTTGAACCCTGCCGACGCCGCTCAGCTCCCCGCCCACCCGCCTCTCCCCACCCCCTGCGTATTAGATACACGTCCGGTTATCTTATCACTTAGCACAGTACTTACTCCAATATTTTTACCCAATAGGGGGCTGGACTATTGGCCAGTAAATTTTAGTTTCCACCAACTCTTAGATAGTCCTTAAATCCGGCATCGGTCGGCCCTTAAAAGCGGGTGCTGTCTCTGCTTGTCTTCCATGACACTAGCAAGAGAAGCATCGCGGAAACGCGGTGTTCCCCTTACATTTAACTAAAAAGGCCTCTGTACTCGTATGTTGGCCTCAGCTCGGCGCACGCCTCCTAAATGGTCCGGAACATCCAGTTCTGGGAAACAACTCAGTATTATCTGATATAGCATTTATTGCTTTTATTGTGTAATTATCGTATCCAAGAAAACCATTATTAATTTATTAGCTACATAATTGTCCAATTAATTAACACGGACCACAGGGAACGGAGGAAATGTAAATACGTGACAGCTTTCCGCAACACAGTCTTGTTAGCAATGCAAATTGCCAGCCTGTCAATATGATTAATTTCATTATGAGTCCATTAAAACAATACAGGGCGATAATTCCACAAAGAGCCTTCGGGCAGGGCTAAGCGAGGGTGGATAATAATAACTCTTCCACGGAGTATCAGGAAGAAATAAGCAACTTCATGTCGATTGCAAAAAGCGTGTTATTTACCAGTAGGTAGGTAGTAATACGAGCGCATTTTGGGCCTTTGGGTTATACACAGGATATATTTTTTATATTTACAATTTTTTCTAAATATTATGATTGCTTGGCTATGTAATAACACATCAAATATCATAATTTTCGTTAATAATCATAAAATACATTATTTTTTAAGCAGCACAGCGGTGACGTCACGTGCGGGGCGATTTTATAAAAAATACAACCTTTTTAAGAAAATTGGTAAATATAATGCTTATGGAAACTTAATTTCAAAATTTACTGGGCACTATGAAATAAAACTATTAACTTAGACGAAAGGTAGAATGTTGCCAGTTTTTTGGGATCGTCGTTTATAGATGAACGTTTGTCTTTCCGCTCAATTGAGCAACCATTAAAGGCTTCGGTTTAAATTGGAAATGCACTTTAAAATAGAGTTCTGGCTCAAAAGATCTTGAGCGGAAAATTCGTAGTTTGCTTAGATGGTTCTGTTGAGTTTTTCTTTGACATTATTCTGCTAAGATTGATCCACTAAAATCTAGTGGGCGTATGGAGGTGATGGATGACCGTATCGTAGTAACTGTCACTTTTTAACCCCCGACGCAAAAACGACGGGGTGTTATAAGTTTGACGTGTCTGTCTGTCTGTCTGTGTGTGTGTCTGTCTGTGGCATCGTAGCTCCCGAACGGATGAACCGATTTAGATTTAGTTTTTTTTGTTTGAAAGCTTTAGTCGGGAGTGTTCTTAGCCATGTTTCATGAAAACCGGTCCACTATGTCGGGGGTTTATTCAAAATTTTAATTTTGTGGTTAGGTTATTAGCAGAGATCGGACGGATTTGCGACATTCTTAGTGACTTACGTCATTTTAATGACTTTTAGTATGAGATGACACACAAAAATCCGATCTCTGTTTATTAGGGTTACTCGCTACGTTTGTAACCTATAAAGTCAATTATTTTCTTTAAAGTGCATAAAAATAAAGGAATACTTTTGTTTACCGCCACATGAAACAAAATACACTCCGACATAAAAAACATTAGACGCTAAAATATAACTCCTACTTAGCATAATACGTATAGTTTAGGTACTCAGGATGTGTACGGAGTGGGTCGTCGGATTTCCGAAAAGCTCACATTGACTTTTTAATTTTTATTATAAAATCTAACGGCAACAATCGGATTTTTAAGATAAGTCAAAAACGTATATAATTTTCATCTTAATCTGTAACATATACATAGCTATATGCGATGTTGGCTTGGTGGCCCAGAATTAACTATCTCCTTTGCTTATTTACTAACTTGAAATTTAATGTAGATGCTTAAATTTTTTCTATTTGAAGAAATACAATTTTTAGCATCGATTTATTTTTTGCTAAAAACCTAAATTCACTGAAACTTGGCAGTCTCGTCGATCGGAAAAATACGATTAAATGTGGTTTGATGAACATGAAAACTCAGTTTGATACGATTTCAAAACTTTTTAATGAACAGTCAACCCATAGTCCAATATATAACTAAATTCGCATGAGTTCTAACGCCATGATTATGGGCCTGAAGACAGAACCTCAGTCTTAAAATTAGCAGGGATAATAGACATTCACGGAGTTAGTTACATCACCACTACTATTTATTGTTCCGCTCACATTAACGGCGCAGTTAATCAAAAACAAGTGGATCCCAGTTAATTGTGTGTCTGGCGTAATTTACTACGGCGAGAGGCTAAGGGAGGCAATCACAGAAGGTTTGCTGTTATGCAACAGATATCACAATGGTTTCAGGAAAATAGTAATCAAACTACTTACTTTGCTTACTTAGTTGAGCAATTTGAAATCTGCTCAGTAGCATTACTTCCGTTCATTCAATCAGGGAATTGCTTAGAGTATTCAAAATGAGACAATCTTTACGAGCTTGTCCCTCTGCCAGGCAAATCGGCCAATGGTAAACATATTGTAGAGGAAAAGACAAGACTTTGTTGCCTAATCATTTAGAACTTAAATGAGTATCAATCCCGGAATAGTCGTAAAAAGCTGGTTATGTAAGTTAAGTTAAGCTGGTAAATGGTTATACATATGACTTCATTACCTACGTTCATCATCATCATCATCGTCATATCAGCCGAAAAACGTCCACTGCTGGTCATAGGCCTCCCCCAAAGATTGCCACAATGACCTGTCCTCCGCCACCCGCATCCAGCCTACCTACGAATTATACTTTGGATAAGGGTTATTTTAGTTTTCGTACTAGGTACTTAACTTACTTTTATTTAAATTATAAGATATTTCGTGAAAGGCGTTACAGTGTAACATTATTAAACACTTTATATTTAAAGATGGTACTCCAATGCATGATAACTAGGAACGTTTCTATACCAACGATAGCACAAGGTCGTATTGATTGCGTTCAGATAATTAAGTAGAAATTTCAGATACCAACTCATAAACTATTCTAGTGATATATAGTTAATAATTACAGTTCAAATGCAGAACGCGTATACGATCTAAGTTATCGCGTAACGGCATAAAATCGCCGTCAATAGAAATTGTGAACAATGTAAACAATCCAGTCAATGTACTATCCTTATTCTAGCACTCTTTGGTTGTTTTAGGATCATCATGTGATGCACATTGACTAAATAACACAGTGTTTAGCCAGTATTTGACGAGTTATAAAGGAAATTAAACACAGTTCTAAATTTTGACTACAGGTTTGTTTACATTGTTCGCAACGCAACAGAACTTCTATTGACAGCGACATAGCAGGCCTACTGAAACTATTTCCCTTTTATTCATGCCTGTTTGCACAGGACAAGTTATTAGGCCGTTTTGTAGCACATGTAAGTAATTACCAGAAGGGACACTACGTGTATTAAGGGTCCGTCTATGCTAACTTTCTGACGTATATCACTCTTGATATATGATATGACAGGGTGCTTGCGCATGATGTCAAATCAGTAAGTAGGTACCTATTTCAGGATTAACTCTGCTTTTTGTTGGCAAATCAGTATTATTTCAGAATTAACTCTGCTTTGTCGTGCTTTGCGTGTTTGCTGCATTGCCGTGTGGAGACGGGTTAAGAATTTCACCACCCCCCTTTCTTCCCGTGGGTGTCGTAGAAGACAACTGTGGGATATGGGGTAAATTGTGACGTATTAGGCGAGAGGCTGGCAACCTGTCACTGCAAGTCAGTTTCCTTTTCTTTCCACCCCTTATTTGCCAAGAGTGGCACTGTAACTTTAGCAGTTGTATGTGCTCTGCCTACCCCTTTATGGGATAGGTACAGGCGTGATTGTATGTATTTATGTAACTCTGCTTTTGCTTAGCGAGTATTCAAATCTCCGTGTACATATACATATTATGTTTAAACACTAATTCAGTTTCTAACTGTGCTCGGAGGCTCAAAATTTGTGGGAGTTCATAAAGTTTGAATAGCTTAGATACCTCACTCTGGTTTGTATACCCGTACTAGCGTAAAACATAAACTATTAATATTTTTATGCTCTGTTTTGTTAATATGATGATGACTGTCTTCATCAAAATTAGCGTGGAAAAGTTAGTACGAACGTCATATGTTTTCATAGATTTAACATGTATGAACTCGGTTTTACTTACTTTTGCAAACGTGTCGAAAATGTAAAATTTAGGTTTGCACATTTATTTAAAAGGGGGTATAAAATATTCATAAATGTTTAGAAATAGAAAAAAGACGGGTACTGGGACGAAAGACAATATCCAGTTGATTGAGAATTTCTTCTTACCATCTATTGGATCGTCCCATTGTGGTCCAAGAGCTGGCAGGATTTTGGAGTAGGTCCTTGAGGCAACCTGGAAAGGTGCTCAGATGCTTCTCTGATCATAGCCAACATCAGGTCTGCAAGTCTGGCAGCTGGGGAGCGGGGCTTTATCGAGCTATGAATTTTTAAGGGATACCCCCATTTGCCAGAATTTCATTTGCCATAATTTTATTTGCCATCCTATTCAACAATCATAATATTGTTTCTCATAACATCTTATGCCATAATCATTGTTTACTATATTAATCTAGTGCCAGAAACTTTGTTTCCCATAAAGTCAGTTTCCATAATGTCATTTGTCAGAATCATCGAAATCCGTAATTACCACATTCCATACCATCATTTGTCATACAAATTAGCGTCCAGAAAAGTCAATTTCCATAATGTGCTTTGGCAGAATCGAAAACTACTATAATAGGTACTAGAAGGACTGGAGAATGAAACTGCTATCAGAAAGTAGGTTAGGTTAGGTTAGGTTAGAACTGTGACCCCCTGGAAAATGAAACTGCTATCAGAAAGTAGGTTAGGTTAGGTTAGAACTGCGACCCCCTGGAAAATGAAACTGCTATCAGAAAGTAGGTTAGGTTAGGTTAGAACTGTGACCCCCTGGAAAATGAAACTGCTATCAGAAAGTAGGTTAGGTTAGGTTAGAACTGTGAACCTCTGGAAAAGGAAACTGCTTGAAAAGTAGGTTAGGTTAGGTTAGAACTGTGACCCCCCGGAAAATGAAAATACTATCAGACAGTAGGTTAGGTTAGGTTAGAACTGCGACCCCTGGAAAATGAAACTGCTATCAGAAAGTATGGTTAGGTTAGGTTAGAACTGTGACCCCTGGAGAATGAAACTGCTAGAAAAGTAGGTTAGGTTAGGTTAGAACTGTGACCCCTGGAAAATGAAACTGCTATCAGAAAGTAGGTTAGGTTAGGTAATAATATGGGCAACAATTAATATGGCAATAATTGCTTATGGCGTTTGAATATTCTATGAAACCATATTATTGCACTTAATAATATGGCTAACTAATAGTATGGCATTGTATGATTATGGAAGGTAATATTCGGATAAACAACGAGTATGTCATATGATTTTTATGGTAAACAAATCATTCGGGCAAATGAAATTCAGGCAAGTTAGATTCGGGCAAATGAATATTATGTTAAATGACTGTCGGGCAAACAATAGACAACCGAATTTTTAAAGATTTAATTTTTTGAGGCCCAAAAAAGGTGTTTGAGGCAACCTGGAATTATTAAAAAGTGAAAATAGAGTTCCTCAGAAGTCGCATAGTATTTATGCCAGATCATTTGGCCGGGTCCTTCACCGTGCCAGAACGGTACAAAGTGGTAAAAAAAAAAATTCCAAAAAAGGTTCTTGAGGCAGTCTGTCATTTTTACCAGTGAAAGATGAGGGTCTAAATAGCCATGGAAAAATAATGCCATGACATGAGGTGGGGTCCGTACCCTGCCATTCGATCTTGAAAGTCAATTTTTTAGTTTTTCGTAAATAACTCATAAACGGTGGCCCACAGCAAAAAAATATGTTAAACAGAAAATATCTACATAAAATTTCCTACAAGAAAGGTTATGTACGTTTTTTCGATAGGATCAATATATAAATGGATAATTTAGTAAGAAAGTTTTTTTTAATCGATTACATGCTCCGTTTTTCGTCAATACCTCGTAAACGGTGGCCCACAGCAAAAAATTATGTTAAACAGAAAATATCTACATAAAATTTCCTATAAGAAAGGTTATATAACTTTTTTCGCTAGGATCAATTTTTTAGTTGGAAAGTATTTTTAAATAGATATTTGGGCCGTTTTTTGTTGATAACTCAAAAACGGTGGCTCACAGCCAAAAATAATGTTAGACAGAATTAATCTACATAATATTTCCTACAAGAAAGGTTCTATACGTTTTTTCGCTAGAATCAATATTTTAGTTGGAAAGTATTTTTAAATACATTTCATGGGCAGTTTTTTGTTAATAACTCGAATTCGGTGGCTCACAGCCAAAAATAATGTTAAACAGAATTAATCTACATAATATTTCCCACAAGAAAGGTTCTATAACATTTTTCGCTAGAATCAATGTTTTAGTTGGAAAGTATTTTTAAATAGATTACATGGGCCGTTTTTTGTTAATAACTCGAAATCGGTGGCTCACAGCCAAAACTAATGTTACACAAAATTAATCTACATAATATTTCCTACAAGAAGGGTTCTATAACATTTTTCGCTAGAATCAATATTTTAGTTGGAAATTATTTTTAAATAGATTTCATGGGCCGTTTTTTGTTAATAACTCGAAATCGGTGGCTCACAGCCAAAACTAATGTTACACAGAATTAATCTTCATAATATTTCCTACAAGAAAGGTTCTATAATATTTTTCGCTAGGATCAATATTTTAGTTGGGAAGTATTTTTGAATAGATTTCATGGGCCGTTTTTTGTAAATACCTCGTAAACGGTGGCCTACAGCTAAATAAAATGTTCACGAGAAAAAATCTACATAAGATTTCCTACAAGAAAGGTTCTATACGTTTTTTCGCTAGAATCAATATTTTAGTTGGAAAGTATTTTTAAATGGGCCGCTTTTTGTTGATAACTCAAAAACGGTGGCTCACAGCAAAAATAATGGTATACAGAATTAATCGTCATAATATTTCCTACAAGAAAGGTTCTATAAGATTTTTCGCTAGGATCAATATTTTAGTTGGAAAATATTTTTAAATAGATTTCATGGGCCGTTTTTTGTAAATACCTCGTAAACGGTGGCACACAGCTAAATAAAATGTTCACGAGAATAAAATCTACATAAAATTTCCTATAAGAAAGGTTCTATACGTTTTTTCGCTAGGATCAATATTTTAGTTGGAAAGTATTTTGAAATAGATTACATGGGCCGCTTTTTGTTAATAACATCAAAAACGGTGCCCCATTACCAGAAATAATATTAAACAGAAATAATCTATATAATATTTGCTACAAGAAACGTTATGTATGATTTTTCGTTAGGATCAATATTTTAGTAGGACAGTATTTTAAATAGATTACACGAGCCGTTTTTTGCAAATAACTCGAAAACGGTGGTCCACAGCTAAATCAATCTTCAACGGGAATAACAAACATAAAATTTGCTACAATAAAAGTTTTGTACGTTTTTTCGCTAGGATCTATTGATCCTAAAATTGATAATGATAACGTTAAAAAATATTATTATATTTAAATAGATTTATTTATTTATTTACACAAAGAAAATTACACAGTATGACAGTATACAAAACTAAAGCACCGTGAATTTTAAATAAACATTACAACAAGTAACACAAAATTAAATATTAAATAAACAGCAAAATCAAAACATTACATACCATAACATAACTAATAAATAACAGATGAAGGCCTAGCATCCAATCCCACACAAAACCTCATGCATTCGTCACGTATAAACGCCCATCTGCTCGCAAGAATATCAACATTAGGTGCCACGTCTAAAAACTCATTCACTATTTGCAGTGCACGAACTAGCGGTTACTTGCGGCAAAACACGGTTCGAGCGGCCGGCACCGCCAGTAGGGGTTATATGCTTTTCGTGAATGTAGGCATCACGAAAAGCATATTTCGTCACAGAGGGAACAAATAGACGGACCAGCTGGGATACTAAAACCGGGCAATCTGACTCCCCCTTCAAAATACCACATGCAACAGACATCAGCACGACATTACGCCTAACTTCTAACGAGAAGAAACCCAACGTCCCCAAAAGGAATTTTGTTGGGTACAAGAATCGGTAATACCCGCGGGTACATTTTTTTATAAAAGAAACGCAAAAATGTTTTTTTGGACCTTTTCGAGCAGCAGGATGTAGGGCGCTTCATGGGGATTCCAAACGGCTGAGGCTGTCTCAAGCTTACTTCTCATGAGGGCAGTATAAAGAAGCTTTATGTCCCTGGGATTGTCAAATTCTTTGGCGTTGCGGACAACAAACCCAAGCCTGCGGTAACAGTCTGCAGCAAGCATTGTCATGTGCTCATGAAAGTTAAGGTGGGAATCTAAAACAACCCCCAAGTCCCGTATCAATGTGACACGGGCGATGGGTTTCCACCCCAGGAGATACTGCCTACACAGGGGACTACGCGCTTTACAAAAAGTAATAACCGCACAGTTGTCAACATTGAACTGAAGTTTCAGAAGTTTGTTTACAAGACTCAATTCATAAACCCGATCAATATCACTTTGTAAAGATTGTAAGTCAGAATCTTCCTGGACCCTGTAAATTAGTTTCAGGTCGTCAGCATAGAGTAGGCATTGCGCATGCTTAGGCACCAAGGCCAGATCATTGACCATAACACCAAAGAGCAGAGGACCCAGAATAGAGCCCTGACTGACCCCGGAACGGGTGGGGTAGGCACTCGACACAAAGCATCCGTGCTGCACATATTGCCGTCTATCACGTAGATAACTAGCAAAAAGGCAAAACAGTTTAGGCGAGAAACCAATGCTGCATAATTTGCTTAAGAGTACGTCGTTATCTACGCGATCAAAGGCTTTTTTAAATCAAAGTACAGCACGTCCACCTGCATCCCTCTATCTAAGTAGCGCGAAACGGAATCAACCAAGGTTAAGAGGCCTTATTCCTAAAGAAGAGTGTTTTTTGCAAAATGTAACATTTTTCATTCAAAACTATAAAGAAACTATACTTAAGTGATTATTAAAAAACTGATAATGTTCCTAAAAGAACATATCTTAAGCTAGTTAATCATAATATAATATTTTAAAATATGTCTTTTTATACTTAAAACAAATCAGTTTTTTCGGTAGACGTTTTCAAATTTCGTAGTGGGATCACTCGTTTAGAATCGTGATTGTGCTGTTAAATATGTTATTTGGGGTAATAAATGATCACAATCCTATTTGTTATATCCAGCACGGGAAGCATGGTCGCGCGATAGACGATAAAATATCAGGCCGTCCGGATATCGCACTTACAAATAGTGCGATAGGGACGGCCTGCTATTTTATCGTCTATCGCGCGACCATGCTCCCCGTTCTGTACGAGGTAATCATAGTTTGACATTTTAAGATTTATTTGAAATGGTGGATTTAATAAATAACCTTCCGTATCTTCCCCATTTTTTCGATAAAAAGAGGTTTACATTATGTATTTTTCCTGGGATTTCTGCATTTATTGTAACTCTTAAATAATATTATCCTAAACTAGAACTTCTTGTTGACATATAAGAAAAAAATTATACATATAGGACATACCTTTCTGTCGACAGACATTTTTTTAAAGCACCTAAAATTCGAATAAAATACACTGTGTGGATACGGGCCCGCTCAGTCTGCGCCGAGCGCTCGTAGGTCGTAGACAACGGACTTGCGTTCGATCGTCCGGCGCTCCTTGCTTTCGTAAGTAGCTAGATAGTTCCGAGAAATGCTGTATACTGCGACTTAACAAATCTTGATCCCGTGGGTGGCAAACAGGCATACGGTCTTATATATAGCTGCAACCCCACTGATTTCTAACCTCTCCCTATATCTGGAGAACGGCTAAACCGATTTCGACGGTCGAAGTGTCTTTGTATAGAAGAAGCAGGGAGACATGTGGGAAAAATATGGAATCTGGTCTGCGACTCTTGGGTCAAAAAATGTTGGACGGCCTGGCTAAACGGGGGGAGATATTGGGGGGGTGCTCGACCAAATGTCATAGAGGACCCTGGGCAGTTTTTGAGGCCGCCATTTTTTTTTCAAAATGGCCGACTTGTTTTTTGTCGATTTTTCAAGTTTATCCTAGAGTGCTCAAATTTTGGTCATAGAATCTCTCTAGGGTCTAGATTAGAATGATATAAAAAAAATTTGAAAAATGCTACAAATGGGAAAAAAAAATCCACTTTGTACTGCAACTTTTAAAAAATAAAATAAAATAAAATGCATTTATTTCAGACAAACAAGGTCCATATTTTGTTAGTATAACTTAACCTAAAACATAAAACTATGGTTAACTTAAAAATAATCTTAAATAACTAACTTAGGTACTAGAGATAAGTGGAGAGAGGACCAGTGCTTGATGAGGCCACTGTCCCATCTCTCAGCAACTACGCTCAGGAGGCTGTGGCGGCTATCGCGCACCCTGCGCAGCGTCGCGGCGCAGCGCTTACGCAGCGTCGCATGGAACCCGTCCACATGCGCGTCCGCGAACATGCCGGACGCGCTGCAATGCCGCGGCAGCCGCAACAACACCCTGAACGCGTCATTATATTGTACGCGCATGGCGTTAAACGTCCTTTGCGTGTACCGAGTCCACAGGCTGCAGGTGTACAGCGATGTACAGAAAGCTCGAAATAATGTGATTTTCACTTGCGCTGTACACCTGCTAAACCTGCGAGCTATCATGTTGGCCCTGACGGCCAACGCTCTCCTCTCCCTCTCAATGTCCGCGTCATCACGGAAATCGTCGGTTACCAAGTGCCCAAGGTATTTAAATGATGAAACCCTTTTCAGCTGCATGCCATTCAAACGAATGGGTGGGATGTGTGATGGGCACTTGCTTCCCGCTTTGAACACCATAAATTCGCTTTTGGTCACATTATATTTAAGGTTATGCGCACGGGCATATACCTCACACCTCTCAATAAGCAATCTCAGACCGCCAATCGATGGGCTCAACAGTACCATGTCATCGGCATAGCTAATGTTATTGAAACAAACCCGATCAATATGACAACCGACACGTGTACTGCTGAGCTCACCAATCAGGGCATCGATATACAAATTAAAAAGCTTAGGTGAGGTTAGCCCCCCCTGCCGCACCCCGCACTCCAGACCATACTCGTCCGACAACTCACTACCCCAGCGAATACAATTTCGCTGGCCACCATACCAACATCTGAATATGCGCGTAAGTTCCATAGGAAAATGCACTTCGTCAAGCTTCTTCCACAATAAATCATAGTTAACAAGATCGAAGGCTTTGGATAGATCGAGGAAACACGCATACACAGGTGTCTTTCTTCGTGTGTAGTACTCAACGGCTTGCTTTAGACAGATGATGGCACTTTCGGTGGATAAACCAGGTCGAAAGCCGAACTGAGCATCATGTAACATTACACATTTGTCCAATTGTACATTGAGCAAGCCGTCGAGCACCCTAGCCACTATTGTCGCTAACGATATAGGCCTATAGTTAGCCTTATTGGATATGTCACCCGTTTTATTTTTGACAATAGGCACTACAATGGTTTTGGTCAAATCAGATGGCAAGTACGAGTGACATATACAAAGGTTAAAGAACATTGCCAGTATGCGGGGCAGGTGAGGTCCAGCAAACAGCAGATGCCCGACACTTAAGTGATCGTGACCGGGCGACTTTCCCCTTTTCATATCTTTTATTATTTTAAACCGTAAGAGATAGCCGGGGGGTGCTCGATCAAATGTCATACAGGAGCCCGAGTAGAAAAAAGTTGCATCAAAAAAATTCAAAATGGCCGACTTTTTTTTTTCAAGTTGGTCCGAGCGCGCTGAAATTTTGCATGCGGAGAGGTATGGGTCCCTAGAATACAAATGTCAAAAAATTTTTTTCGAAAATCCAAGATGGCCGCCGTTATGGCAAAATAATTTTTTCAAGTATCTTCGCGAGCCCGAAGGGCGAGCTTCAGGGTGGGAGGCCGAAGGCCGACCCCGCGGAGGGCCGCAGGAACGGGGCTCACCTTTAGGCTCCCACCCGGGCCAAATCAAAGTAATTTCACTGCGGGCATAAAGTGCTCCCATACAATTTCCTTACAAAAGTGTCTTAAACAAGCGTAACCGGCGGGCCGAAGGCTCAACGGTAGAGCTTCGGAGCCGAGTGAAGGCCGAAGGCCGAGCTCCGCGTAGGGCCTAAGGCCCGGAGCGTCCCTGATGGACTCGCCGGCGGTCCGGGAAGTTGGAAAAATACTTTCCAACTAAAATATTGATCCTAGCGAAAAATATTAAAGAACCTTTCTTGTAGGAAATATTATGAAGATTAATTCTGTGAAACATTAGTTTTGGCTGTGAGCCACCGATTTCGAGTTATTAACAAAAACAGCCCATGAAATCTATTCAAAAATACTTTCCAACTAAAATATTGATTCTAGCGAAAAATGTTATAGAACCTTTCTTGTAGGAAATATTATTTAGATTAATTCTGTATAACATTATTTTTGGCTGTGAGCCACCGATTTCGAGTTATTAACAAAAAACTGCCCATGAAATCTATTTAAAAATACTTTCCAACTAAAATATTGGTCCTAGCGAAAAATCTTATAGAACCTTTCTTGTAGAAAATATTATGAAGATTAATTCTGTCTCACATTATTTTTGGCTGTGAGCCACCGTTTTTGAGTTATCAACAAAAAACGGCTCAAATATCTATTTAAAAATACTTTCCAACTAAAAAATTGATCCTAGCGAAAAAAGTTATATAACCTTTCTTATAGGAAATTGTATGTAGATATTTTCTGTTTAACATATTTTTTTGCTGTGGGCCACCGTTTACGAGGTATTGACGAAAAACGGAGCATGTAATCGATTAAAAAAAACTTTCTTACTAAATTATCCATGTATATATTGATCCTATCGAAAAAACGTACATAACCTTTCTTGTAGGAAATTTTATGTAGATATTTTCTGTTTAACATATTTATTTGCTGTGGGCCACCGTTTGCGAGTTATTTACGAAAAACTAAAAAAATGACTTTCAAGATCGAATGGCAGGGTACGGACCCCACCTCATGTCATGGCATTATTTTTCCATGGCTATTTAGACCCTCATATTTCACTGGTAAAAATGACAGACTGCCTCAAGAACCTTTTTTGGAATTCTGCTTTCGTCGTCCATTCTTTCATCAGTGTAGGTGGTCTTTAAACATATTTATTTAAAAATATAACAACACCACTTTTCAAGAGTTAGCATTTATTTTTAAATAGGTGTTTGAACCCCACGGGAGTTTTATAGTTAATATTTTATTGTTTACATTTTGCTTATTTTAGCAGTGGTCGAATAAGTAAGCGCCTTATTGTGTACAAAAGGTTTAGGTACATACTTATAATTTTCAGAAATAGACGTATTACACTGGTCAAAAAGAGAAATAAAAAAACAAAGTGTGATGTAAAGCTGCATTTTTGGTATGTTATTTGGGGTCCTTGGGGGAATGTAGGACTATATTTTGCAAGCAAAAAAATGATGTGCTAACTTCGTAATTTAAAAAAAAAAGTAAAAAAATCAGACTTTTTTTGGTTTTTGCCGTTTTATTAAAAAAATATGCATTTTTGGTCAAAAGTTGCTTTGTAATGTTGAAAGCGCATTAAATTCCAAACAGTTTGACATCTTTTTTATCAATGTCCGTCAATAATTTTTTGAGATATGAAGCGTCAAAAAAAGAGCATTTTTCCCTTTCTATTAAAATATTCGTTTTGCTAATATTTTGAGACAGATATCAGCAAAACAACTCAGTCTATTACATAAATTGTAAAATAAAGATGTAGAAAATTTCACTAGCTTTCATTTAAGACCAAAAGAGTGCCAGTTATTTAAAAAATAGGATTATATCATAAGTCTAGTATAACTGGATCAGAAATAATCGGTGGATAGTAATGGCCAAATGGGTTAGTTTACATATATTTACAGGAGGCGTAGCGGAGAACGAATTATTATTATTTGGGAGCTGTTCAAGTATTACTCAGACACATATTTGCGTATATCAAATCAACATTTATTTAGTAAGTTAAGTTTACGGTCAGAAAGACAGGATCGCCGCTTGGCGGAAAAAATATTTACGAGTAGAAAACCCTCATTAAGTAATTGAATCAGATTGTTCCGAAATTCTTCTTGTACGGACTGGTTTTTAAAGCATATCACTGAGGGTCAATAACATCGATGTAATCTCACGAGCGTTGTCGTGGACGTGCCCGAATCATAGTATTCTCCGTTTAACGAAATATCAGTACATAGTATGTGTTGTATTGCACGCGCAGGTCTCTCACAGCCGCGCAGGTGTAGTCGGACCATAACTCGACAGTATACACGCTTGTACAAAAACTGAGGAACAGCTGTCTTTTAACGCTGTCACTACATTTGGCGAATCTTCTAGCCAACATGTTTGCCCTTACTGCGGTGGCTCGCCTCTGCCTTTCTATGTCCTCCTGGTCTTTTAAACTGGACAACAAGATGTGGCCAAGATATTTGACTTCGTGTACTCTCCGCAATTGAACTCCATCAAGCAAAAGAGGTGGTACATGTGTGGGCATATGTGCTGCCTCCATGAGCATAAATTCAGACTTGTCCGGATCGTATCTCATGTTATGCTGGCTGGCATATCTCTCGCATTCTGCAAGTAATTTACGCATAGCTCCCACAGATGGTGCTAGTAGGACCATATCGTCTGCATATGCGATGTGATTTATCATTTGTCCATTGATGGAGCAGCCAACCTCGGTACTGGTCAAAGCCTGCGACAGCCCATCCATGTACACGCTGAAGAGAGCCGGAGACATACTGCCTCCTTGTCTCACGCCACAGTTTAGCCCGCTGGCTGTGGACAGAGTTGACTTCCATCTTACTACGTTCTTCTGCTGGGAATACCACTTCTCCAGTATCTTAATAATTGGCGTGGGCGCTTTCCGTTCCCGTAGTTTATTCCACAGCAATTGGTGGTCAAATACAACTCAAGTGGACTTTCTATCACTACAGGAGTTGTGCCATCAAGATGCAGAACCAGGACCCTCAAAAAGGAAAAGTAAAATGTAACTAATTCTGTTTTATTTTTCTAATTTACTAAACTTTAAAATTTTACTGTATTTTATTTCTTCATTAGTAATAGTCAAATCGATGCAAAGTTAGCTTAGACAATTTTTTCAGATAAACGGATATCAAAGAAAGTAAGATCGAATAGATAGCACTTTCAACCTAAAACTTTTAGCGTAAACTATTTTACCTTAACCAATCTACCAGACTCTTGGCTTCTCTATTTATAGATTTTTTTTTGTTTACCAAAGTAACTATTCGTCTTACTGACCTTTATTTGCACTAAAACTAAAGCAAAATAAATTTTATACAATGTTATATTGCAATATATATCATATCATGAAGTATTTTGCAGATATTTGTTTAAAAATATTGGCAAAACGCTACATTTTATAAATGCGTCAAAAATTAACCTTTTTTGACGCTTCATATCTCGAAAACTATTTGATGGATATTGATAAAAAAGATGTCAAACTGTTTGAAATTTAATGCGCTTTCAACATTACAAAGCAACTTTTGACCAAAAACGCATAGTTTTTTAATAAAAAAACAAAGATCAAAAAATGTCCGATTTTTTTCCTTTTTTTTTTAAATTACGAAGTTAGCACACTTTTTTTTTGCTTGCAAAATGTAGTCTTACATTCCCCCAAGGACTCTAAATAACATACCAAAAATCCAGCTTTACATCACACTTTGTTTTTTTAGCCGATTTTCATGTAAGATTTGACCGGTGTATATAAAAAGCGAGCAAAGGCGAACTTATCCGTATAAGAGACCTTTTTGTCTTTTTTTGTGTTTTTTTTTTAATTCTCTAAAATATAATAGGAAAAAGACAAACAACATATATGATCAGATGATCACATGCATATATGCATGAAGACGACAAAGGCTACTCACGAAAGTGACGAATAAAGAATGGGTGACGAATTTAAGAAATAAAAGAAAAAAAAGGATCCAAGAGGATTTTAGCGAAGCGCGAGAATGTGGGTCATAATCATAATATAGATGTTGCGCAACTTGCGTGTAAGACTCATAAGGGGAGGGAAACCTGAAGCGCGTGCCTCTTTAAAGCAGCAAATAATGAATTAAACTTTATATTACACGTTTTGCTTAAAGACTCCCTAATTTTCGAACATTTCTGAACAAAGTGACCCAAAATTATTTACGATTAAAAATATTCTCTAATTTTTAAAGTTCTACCAGATAATGTGATACACGGTTTTTTTTTAACTAAGTACATGTAGTAACGCCTCAGAGAATTAGAATATTTGTTTTATTATCAAAACGTTCCATTTAAATTTCTTCATGTTTTTTGAAGAGCCCTTAACCGCCGTCTCTAAATCTCGACTCAGTGCTCGGGAGACGTATTAACATGTAAAGTGGTGTTTTTATCTACTCCAATTTTTTAGGAGGTTCACGCTTAATGACATGATAAAATATGAATTTGCTCGGAATATGTGGGTGTTTTCGGGGCGATTTCGATTATTTCCAGGTTTTTTCCTAGTCGGTAATATCAATAAAAATGCAGTGGTAAGGGATAAAACTGGTACTATATTGGCATAATGATCCATACTAATATTATAAATGGGAAAGTGTGTGTGTCTGTTTGTTTGTCCGTCTTTCACGGCAAAACGGAGCGACGAATTGTCGTGATTTTGTAGGTGGATATAGTTGAAGGGATGGAGAGTGACATAGGCTACTTTTTGTCTCTTTCTAACGCGAGCGAAGCCGCGGGCAAAAGCTAGTAATAAATAAATATTCGTAGTGGGTCGACATTTCTCGAGCATGCCGCCGCCCCGGAGTGTCACTCGGGCATATTATCTCTAATTGATTTCATCGATTCAACGATCATTGTCCCGATAGTCGTTTCGGCGAACGGTCTTATAGCGAAGAGTCACGACCAATATCTTGATATATGACTCTTCGCTATGAGATGCGCCAATACGCACGAGCGATAGAGATAGACATCTACGAGCGTTTCGTTTCGTGAGCGTTTGTGCCATTCGGCTACACACACTGGCCCCGTAGCCGAATGGCATTTCTCCGACGCGAAACGAAATCGAAACGCCGCAGAAAGGTAGTCTGGCTCTGTCGCGACATTACGCAAGAGCGATAGAGATAGATAGCTACGAAAGATATTATTATCGTGAGCGTTTGTGCATTCGGCCACGAACACAGAGCAGAGTTTAATTAAAACAGAGCTGGGAACTAGGTTCATCCGAATACTTATCTCAGTAAAGTCCACTTAGGTTTAAACTTTAAATGATTTAATAATATTGGCTAACAGATTCACAGATTCTCTTTTGTCCTGGTGTAAGTTAACTTAGTGGCAGTTAAAAGTGGAATGAATTTAAATCCCCTTACTTAACACAGCAAAAAGGGGTGTACAAGTTTCTAATGGGTTGGCAACGCGCATGTGACACTCCTTGAGTTGCAGGCGTCCATAGGTTACCGTGACCGCTTTCCATCAGGCGGGCCGTATTCTGGTTTGCCACCGACGTAGTAGAAAAAAAAAATTGGCTATACATAATTAGCCGTTATGAACAGTGATTGCGGGTTTGTTTGCAATGCCTCGGTACTCATATTGTGATCAACAGAATTTCAGTCCAATGTCCAGCATATAAATTGGTAACAGATAAATATAATAGTATTTTATACAATCGTGATATAATACAAAGCTTTTCAGTCGAGTACCATGTTTAGGCCACGAAGCTTGCTGAGTGGCCTAGTAAGGTACGAGAGTGAAAAGCTTAATTATATCACTATTGTATACAATACTTTTTCTACGAGTCATCATCTTCATCATCAGTGGACAGAAATATCATCATTCATGCAAGTTAAAATTAATGTTAATAGCGTCGTTCACCGTTGTATCTACATCGAATTACCTAGCAACCAATTGTTTGTAATAACCGTCTCTGATTGGCCGATAACGCGACAGATAAAAAGAAATGTGATTCAGATGCAGGAAAATTTGCCAGGTATCGCAAATTAGTATAGAAATTGTATGAAGTTCTATTTTTGAAATTATTACAGTTAACTAAAGTCAACTATAATGAGCTTATTATAATTGAGTCGGAACTGCCATAGAGTATCCAACACTGAAAAGTTAGCACTTATAGTTTAGTCTGTGGTGTCCTAATTGACAGATTACAGTCGACAAGTAGAAAAACGTACTTATAGATTTTACTCCATACATGGCTATGTAGCCCCTAATAAAACCTACCTAATAGGCTACTTAATACTAAAACGGAAAATTAACTGTTATACGGGACGATAAACATTCCCGCCTACATATTTTGAATTTGCCTTTTTTTCTAATGTAATGACGGTAATCAATAATTAAACGTACATTTCTTAAATATATTATAAATATTTACTCAACGACAATACAGTTATGTAATACAGCAAAATTGTCAAAAAATAGTTTTTTATAAAATCACTATTTTCTTCTTCGCTAAATCCGTAATATTCCGTAGTCAAAATCAAGCCAATCTTTCGCAGTACCCTAATAATTCTTAACCAACTAAAGTGCCTAATAATAAAATTAGCTCGCGTGACTTATTCTTTTCAAATAATTCTAGTGTTACAGTTACGTGGTAAAATAACTCGGAAATAAGGTTTTTTCATAAACGAGGCCAATTTTACTATTATCACAATTCATGTGTTGTGACGTCATTTCAACCTCTATTCGTTTTGATTATCGTGTTTTTGTCACCCACCCGGTGTATTATGCTTCCAATATTATCACATATTATCTACGTTATAAGATATCTGTCACTCTCACACTGACATACTTGCTAAAGCGTGACGGATACTTTATCCGCAGAGATAAGTGATAAAATTGGAAGCATAATATGCCGGCTAGTCAGCGCTGTCTATTTAATTATTTCTCGTGCTGTAAGAAATGCTTCCCGAAACTTTGTCGTACAGTTTTTTTATAGTTATCCATATTATTTGGGCCTAACCTTGATAAAAAAGTACCTACTTATCGAAGGTAAACTCTTGCGTGTGTATATTTTTGCGTGTTTGGATAACAATACATTTTACTCTTATTCTTTTATGTAACCAGTTTAGAGAATTAAGACCTAAGTTATAATAGAATCCACGTTATGGAATTTTGTTTATTTTATAATGAAATTACAGATGTGAGCTATTTGTTTTATCAATCAACATTATTCGTTTTCAAATCAAATGTACGATTATTACGAAAAGTGGACGCAGTTAGCCTGTTACACTAAAAGTTCTAATTAATAAGATACTACAAGAATTCCACTCAAGCTAAAGGGTTCCTACGCAATAACTGGAACACTTAGATACCAGACCGGCATTTCGGTTGGTATTCTCAAGTCTTCGCCTTGTTTCACGTAATAAGTAATAAGCGAGATGGGGCCCATTCAGTGTTAAGAATTAGTTATGGTTTTGACTTAGTTTTGATAAGAACTTGAACAGCGCTTTAAAAAGGTGAGTGAAAATCGTGTTAGTTTTAATAATTAAGTAGTATGAACATTGAACTAACTAAACCAAAACTTCCGTAGGTACGTTTTTCGTGATTTCTATAATAACTAGTAGATTATTACATATATGAGATCTGAGACATTTCTTAATTTACTGCCCAAAGAGTAAACACAGCTCTTTTTCTATTTGGCGGAGCCGGGAAGCAATAACTTCGTTTAGCGCAGCGGCCTTTCTGGCGGACTGATGAAAACGGAGAAAAGAATAAAGATAGTTGAACCTTTAATGAAAATGTTATTCGCATTTTTTTGTAGGGTAAACTCGCCTCATTCGGTGACATACCTAATTCGGTGAATCAACTAAAAATCGTCTTTCGGAATAGTGCTTCAAAACTTGTATCACCGAATTAGGCGTGTCACCGAATGAGCCGAGTTTACCCTACATAATTCAGAATGAGAAAACTCCAAAATGGATCCTGCGAATCGCGAGTTGGTAGTTTTTAAGTAGCGGAAGGGTTAATTACATTTGAAGCACATGACTGCTGATGGCAGACGCTTTTCAAAATAATACCCTACGGGCTACCAGTGATGTCCTTTGTTACGTTTGAAAGTCATACAAAGCGAGCGTACGCCCCAGGTCCAATTATGCAGCTGAAATGAAACGCAGGTTTAAAATTTGTGTAAAATATGCAAAGGATAATAAATTAATAATACTTAGCAAAGAGGATCGAGATATAGAGTATTACTGTCAAAGTAAAATGTGTAGTCACAGTGCCATAGACTGCCATTTCTCGACACAGGATTAAAGGACTGTCAGGCCTACGTCACTTGCTTGCGGTCGCGCGTTAAGTATTGGGTTGGCACAAAAGTAATGAGACACTTGGTTTACGTTTTATATTTTTTATTATTATTACAATACAAAAATATGTGTTGAATATTTGTTAGCGTTTACAGTTTCATTTCATGAAACAGCATGCCTTGCGAGTCCCAGAAACAACAAAGCAAAACTTTTAAGCGGTTCTTTTGACTCAGCTTCGGTTGAGTTGATGGCGTTTCTTCTCGAGGCAGCCAAAAAGCACGACGTGTATCGTTCTCATAATAAATCCATGATTCATCTCCCGTAACCAGATCAGTCAAAAACTCTTTACGTCGCGGTCGCAGCAAAAGTGATTGACGGATGGCGACACGGACTGCACTACTGGCGTCGGTAAGGATGTGCGGTACCCATCGAGCCAAAACTTTTCGATACCCAAGCTCATGCAGATGGTATTCCACAGCGTGGTGACTGCAGTTAAGTGCTTCCGCTAATTCACGAGTAGTAGCATCAGGATTCGACTGTAGTTCGCGGCGTAAATCGTCATCATTGAATGCAGGTGGTCGCCCTGAGCGTGACTGACTTTCAAGGCTCCTGTCTCCTGATTTAAAACGGTCAAACCATCTGGACACCGTGGCATGGCTTGTACTTCCAGCGCCCAATGCAGTGTTGATATTGTCAGCCGCAGCCCGCGCACTGTGGCCTAACAAGTACTCGTATAAGTAAAGTGTTCGAACTTGTCGCTCGTCCATTTTATTTCAATCTAACTAAACCAATCACGAGGGCGGCTTTATATACCCTCACATTAGAAGTACCTAGAATGTTCTACAACATACTAGAATATTATCGAAAACAATTAACTTAAGAAAGGAAATGTATAGAGTTTTGTAGAGTGTGTCATTACTTTTGTGCCAACCCAATACCTACCCGCTAGCAGTAGCCTTGAGGTAACAAGTGGCGGAGGGGCGCCACGCGCCCGCCTGTGTCGTTACGTGGCACGTGTCTTCTATTCTTCTGAGTTTTACGTAGTAGGTTATTAGTTAAATAAAGCGTAGGTATTTGTCGTTTTGCAGGCAAGTGAAGGATGGTGGTGTCCGTCATTTTTTCTTTAATATATGACATCTTAGGGGAAGGTCGCTATCATTGGACCACTTAACTTCGCTGCTCTATAATTCATAGATTTTATGTCAAAAAATATAACTAGTTTGAGAAGTTGTAATTTTTGACATCTATTTATGAATTACCTTCTTCAAAATAAAAAAAGTAAATTTAGAGAAAAATCGTGAAAAAGTTTTCAACTTTTCATAAGCTGTTGCTTTCTTTGGACCAGAGTCGCCTTCATTGGACCACAAAGTCGCCATCAATAGACTTAGGAAATTTATACCAATGGTCCAATCAAGGAAACTTATATAAATCGACAAAAAATATTTTTTTATGAAATATTTTTTACACAAATTTTATAATTAAAAAATATATACTATTTTCATATGTACTAGTTTTTTCTTACATATTGTCTATTTGCGCACAGGTGAAGTATTAATAATTCTAAAATAAAAAGGTTGCCATGATTGAACCGGTCCGATGATCTAACCCACAGGTGGTCCATTTGATTGATAGCAACTAGGTATCATATCACAAATAAAAATATTTAAAAATAGAGAAACAATTGGCTGGAAACTGCTGTTGTAAATTTGCTCATTAATAAATGTTTAAACATTATACGTCAACACACAAATTCAATTGCAAATGTATTTATACTTTCGTGATTTTATTCCTTCGCGTAATTTAACTTCAACAGCGCTCGAAACGCACTTGGACGCGTCACTCTTTTTCGAGAAGCTAGGCGTGACTGAGGTTACAAGGTGGCCCAAGGTGAAACCCAAGGTCACCTTGTACCTTACTGGATTCCGTCTAGAACGATTAGATTTTGAAATATTATAGTGGTCCAATCAAGGTGCTGGTCCAATGATCGCAACCTTCCCTATTTCGATTTTTAATTTATATATAGCAGTATGACTACTTAAAAAACACAAATCAAAATAGTTGTTAAAAATAATTTGATTTGTTCCCATAGTTGCGTAAGTGAAGGATCTATTACGTTAGTAACTTATTAATAATCTGTGATACTTAATATAATCATAGACCAAGCTAAGTTTGCAACGATTTTGATACCCCGTCTGTAAAAAAATAATTTCATCGAAGTTTGTCGTTTAATACTATTTGCACCGGTGAGGCTGTCTGACACATCATCGTCAGGCAGCAGACGTCTATGGAATTTCCCATACAATTTTTTTTACGAACGCTTTAATGGTGACAGACGGATTGATGCAACCGGCCCTAGGTTAAACATATTGTTAGTAAAGAATCAAGGCGGCGTTCACTTCGACATATACGAGTATAATATACTTATACCTGTAGGATGCGGTATATAATGTACCTAGATAGATTCATGTTTGATAAATGTTAATGAGGTTATCCTAAAATATATAATTAATGAAAAAATTGGTTTCATCTTGTTCTTTGATCCTTTCATCTCGTTCGTTCCATTTTATTACTATGTATTTTCCACTGGAAAATAATCTTATTCTGTAAAATTACTAGGTTTACCTTATAAAATGCTTTGTTCTTAACCAGATGTACAGTCCGGTCTGGCAGAAAGCATGAAACTTGGCATGTATATAGCTTATAGCTGTTTATAAGAAAATATGGAAGTAGAAACACGCCGAGGTGTCAATATTTCCCCTCTTTCCCCCCACTTTTGTATCCCTGATTTCAGTTTTTTAATATTTCCATGAAAACCGTGAAAGCTATCATCACGATGTCTAGGAGAAGTATATTTTTCATAAAATTCTCTACAATATTGTCTATGGATCAACGCATCAAGAATGCCTGGAAGAACTTCTGGTCCATGAAGGCGTTAATGAAGGGTAACCTTCCAATTGCGTTAAAACGCAGACTTGTCGACATGTGTATCCTGCCTATCCTAACCTATGGCGCCCAAACTTGGTCATTGACAGAAGCCCAAAAGTCCCGACTCAAGATTTGCCAGCGAGCAATGGAGCGCAGCATACTTGGAGTCCGTAGAATCGATCGGATAAGGCTGCTTTCAAAAAAAACGTCAAAAGAATGTAAAATTGATAGTTTTAGTCGGTGAAATACTACACTTTCCGTTATCCAATAGATTTATTTAATTCAAGTTCCAGTTAGAGCATATTATTATCTTGATTTTTATAAGACTGGATTTTTGAAAACTAATTTACTAAATTAATTATGAATTTTTCTCTAATGCACGTTTAGAAAAACGCACGTATAGAGCTGAATCAGTCGATCTTATTTGTAAAATTTGGACAATTTTGAATATTAAAACGGGTAAATTTATAATTCGTATATCCTGTACCACAATCATTTCAGACTAGATTTTTATTTTAAGTTTTTGAAAAAGAGTAAACTAGCCTAAGGCGAATTCAATTTTTTCAGAAATTACCTAAAATTAAGTGACAATTTCTTTGAAAATCTACATCACATCGAAGTAAGTTTTGTACTTAATTAATCAGCAACGTTTACTTAAATTGCTGTTATGTCTTAGTGATTATAAATTGCTATTATTGATTTTTGCCAATTTTTTGAAAACGAGCCTTCACCGGTACAATTATTACCACTTTTGGACATTTTCTCATATTTTGTTAGACCAAGTAGAAAAAGTCCTATAATGTGATATATATTTATAAACTACTCGCAAAGCCCTTTAATTTGATACCACACACGGTATGATCGAGCGCTCGGTTGCGATTTCACTATTTTTAACACGAAAGCCCTCATAAGGAACACGGAGCTGCGCTCCAAAACAGGTATCGCAGATGTTGGTGTGAAGGCAGCCAAGCTGAAGTGGGATTGGGCGGGACACGTCTGTCGGATGCATCCGGAGAGATGGGCCAAGGTAGCGACCGAATGGGTGCCACAAATTACCAGAGGCCGAGGTAGACCAAAGATGAGATGGCGGAAAGACCTGGACTCATTTTGTGGCGGCTGGCGAGAGTATGCACAGAGCCGTGACGAGTGGCGGAAAACAGGGGAGGCCTTTGTCCAGCAGTGGGACACACTATAGGCTATTAAAAAAAAAAATGTCTATGGAAGTATAAAGCTAGAACTTATAATTTTCAAACTATGCTCATTTTCCCCTAACAATATTTCTCTTTGATGACCTGAACGATAAGTAAGACTAGCGACTTTGCTCTTTTACCTGTGGCGATGTTGCTTCACAAAATTGTTCCTTGGGTGAAACTGATCCGATTTAGCTCAATAGTTATGAAATCGCACGTCACTACCCTTTGTGGGGACAAAGACAAAGGGAAAGGGCCGGTTTCCTCGGTGAAATCTATGCATTACTTCTTTTTGCTCTTAGCGACTAGGGCAAATCGTATATCATTTTCGTGTAATATAGGGACGAGTTAATCATTTCTGAAAAAATCGTTGCACCTTTTCATTCATCAGTGCATCAGTGCACAGTGAAATTGTTTTAAATGTATATCCTTGATTTAATTTAATGTAATTTGATATAAGTACCTAAGTTTTCATTGTAATTTTCTTTTCTTTCTTTCTTTTCTTTTGTGAATATGTGTATCTATGGACTAAAGTTGCCTGAAATAAATGATTTAATTTAATAATTTAATTTTCATACAAAAATAACGATTTTATAGCAAAATAATGAATTTTTATGTATTTCATTAAGTATGGAAGTTATGGCATTTACAGTTACATTGCGGCAATTATCAACAAATAAAACATAGGACAGATTAGCCAATAACCCAGTTCTGATGATGGAATCCTGGAGAAGTCAAGGGAACTCCTCAAATATTAAAGGCATAAGATATAGTGATTTTTGTGTTTCTATAAGAACAGCATGCATTTACGTTCAGAACAGTGACAAATCGTTATTTTTGTATGATAAGGTGCACGATTTTTTCAGAAATGATTAACTCGTCCTTATATTACTCGAAACGAGAATGATATACGATTTGCCCTAGTCACTAAGAGCAAAAAGAAGTAATGCATAGTTTTCACCGAGATTACAGAGCAAGACTACTTTTCTGCGGCGTTTCGGTGGCGTTTCAAGTCGCAGGAATGCCATTCGGCTACGGGGCCAGGCTAACAGTTTGTTGACGCTTTAAACGCAACCTACATTCAGGACAAATTGATGTTACAAGTAATTAATAAAAGTAAGACATACTGCTGATAAGCATTCCGGTCGTGTATTTTTAGGAAATTACTATTGTCCGTGCCAACTTTCATGGCGTCGGTCCAATTCACAGAGACTAGGCATTTTGTCCTTCATATTCATGCGAATTTGAGCTCGGCGTCAGCGTCAGTCGCAAAACGATCGCAGAATTGCGTTACCTTGCGTGCCTGTGTTTAATAATGGTAGGTAACTAAATAATTTAATTAATACTAGATACTAGAATTGTTAACCGCGCTCAGGACTCGATTATAAAACTCTTTGTTGTGTTTAGGATTCAATGTGTGATTTCGCTGTAACTATGTATATTTTGCTCCCTCGTGATATAATCTACCAATATAGTACTAATACCAACACAGTCTACTTATTCGTTTCATTAAAGCTGCATGAAACTTGGTAATGAATTCCCTTTGATCTTTCCAATATCCATAATATATCTAAGTAACATTATCGTTACTAAAACTTGAACCAGAGGTTATCTCTTAGAAACTCTGAGACTGCAAACGGTTGGCAATCAAGTGTTCCTGCAGTTTCCAATCAATATTATGTAAGAACCAAGCTCGGGAGGAGCCTTAAGGGGCAGACCTGCGCCAATGATCTTCGATTGGAATCCGTTGGTATCATGATAGTTTCTAAAGCCTATCATATTAACGGTATCTTCTTTAATCAAGATAGTATCTCATAATTACTCCACAGCTCATTGTTTCTGTGATATTTGACATCAAAGTTTAGAAATTGTTAATTTTAGGCCAAAAAACTGGTTTTTTGGTCATAACTTTTGATTTAATTAGTTTAAAATTAAAATCTCTCTTGAATTTTTAGGAAAGTCAAACATGTCGATTTCGTGTATGTAGGACTCTTCACTAAACTCAAATTTCGAAAAAAGTGATCATGTTTTTCAAAATATGTCTCTTATAAATTAAAAAATTTGATAATTTGATAAAAGATTGAAAAACCGATGGTCGTTTGTCTTATACTTAATTCTATCTGTAGTGCAGGGAGTTTCAACTCAAACCTTGTCAAAAATCGATGAAAATCGTAAAGATCCCCTTAAGAGGGGGTAGAGGAGGGAAAATTTTCAGATTCTGTCAAATTTCCCCATTACACACACAAACACTCTTCACTCACACTACTGTGACAGGTCAGTGACCCTTCATATTTTTTTAAGGTGTTATAATATTGAGTTTATAGTTAACTACTGACCTTCTTTGAGGAATTAAAAAGACAGAGAAGATAATACGTGTCATCTAGCTTTCCTTGTCTGACGTAGGTACTGTCACATATGATTTTAAAATGACGTACTGTTAATACCAGCGTAATGAAAATTTATTCCAACGAGTAAAATTACATGAAACTTCTTTTAATTTAAGCGAACTAGAATGAAATCATTTATGCACGTTCGGTTGTGTTTGTTATTTTCTTTAATAATGTGTTATATTTTTGTAGGATCAGGATCACGACTTGTGAATAAAAAAAAACTTGAAATGAGATTAGATCTCCCTTTGACATTATTGATTTACCCTATTTATTTTGAGCACAGTTTTACACTGGTATGGTTTTTCGTGTACGTACATAATTTTCTGTCAAAATTAAACGTCAACGCGGAGCGACCGGCGACACGTCTGCTTCCAATGAGCCGCTCGCGGCATCTGATCCAAAGGAGATTTCTGACAGAAATGGCGAATATATGAAAATTTTACGAAAGTATACATTTACGATATAATTACTTTGTTGTCTTTAAGAGGAAAAATATATAAAACCTCAAAAGCTCTAGTTCATTTATCTGGCTTTTAGAATCACTTAAATTTGTGACTAAACCATTGAATTTTTTTAACAAAGTTTACTAAACGCTGGCATACGTTTTTTTTCATTTTAGGTAAACTTTCCGTAGGTTTATTTATTATACTGTTAAGAACTGGAGATTCTGCATAGTCAAAAATTGTAGATATACTCTTTAAGATACTAATTACATTTATTTCATTTTATTTTATTGAAAAATGTGAACAGCATTTGATAAACGCGGACTGTCTTTTTCACGAATTTCCTACGTCCCCCTCTTAATACCTATCCACCACTAATATTATAAATGGGAAAGTGAGTGTGTCTGTTTGTTTGTCCGTCTTTCACGGCAAAACGTAGCGGCTAATTGCCGTGATTTTTTAAGTGAAGATAGTTGAATAATGGATGGAGAGTGACATAGGCTACTTTTTGTCTCTTTCTAACGCGAGCGAAGCCGCGGGCAAAAGCTAGTTTAGTTATAATGAAATAAGATTCTTTGCCAATTTATTATACGAACACACTGCAAACGCTTCTTCAAAATACTTGCCGTCTGGCTTGGCATTAAAAATAACATAAAAGTACAGCAATATTAAGTTACTAGTATACTTAATCATTTCTCTCGAGAAATGTAGTTCAGTTGTGTCACGTTTTATCTTTGCTTAGTTATTCGTTTACCAAATAATTTTTAATATTATATGTAGGTACACATGTTTTGCTTTTATTTTTTAATACTTAATGAATATTTTTAATATATGCTCCTAAGTTAGCTTGTTAAATACTTTTTATTTAAATACAAGTTTACATCGTGTTTCGCGTTTTGTATTACGTTTTAGAGAGTTAATGTTTTTTATTTTTAAATTTTCTTTTGAACTGCAAGTAACTGCACAAGGTTTACTTATTTTCTTATCGCTGTCATTTTCAAAGGTTTTACTGTGGGTATAATAAGTTGTGATAAAAAATAAATTTAATATGGTATAATATAACTTGTCCACGGGCTATTCTGGAAAGGACACAGGTAGTAACTAGGTGCCTTGTCAGTAATTTTCTTTTTTTTGGTGATCAATATCCAGAGTAAATGAGGATAACGTTTGTATGGAGAATTGGTGTGCTACTCTGCGGCGGCGCCACCATAATGAAATTCAACTAATTATATGTTAAAATGATGTTCGTAAGACGTACAGTATGTACGTATAATGTTATGACTGTACCTATAGCGTGAAACGAAATCGAAATAATGGGCTTTTATTGTGGCGCCGCCAGGGAGCATACTCTGCAGCGGCGCCACTCAGTTCTCATAGACAGAAATGACATCATCTACTTTTTTCTCATGGAAATTGATGTACCAATGCTGTTTATTATGTACGTATTGAAAAAATCACTATAACTTAGTAAATTTATGTACTTTCAGTAATTCCGCATTCCGCCTGAACGGTATGAGCTAGTATGTAAGGAGGTGTATCTACGGGTAAGCGAGAGGGAGATATGTTCCTTCCCGCTCGCTCCCGCGCTCGGCGCGTTTCGTTCTAGGTTTCAATAATTATTATTAAATTTATGCTCCTGTTATACACTTTGCTTTTCACTTCGATTGCGAGGAATTAATTATATTTTTCTCGGCAATTTACACCACGAAATTGTCGTAAAGCGAAAGAACATAATAGGTACATAAGATAACCAATTCCCGCCAACTTTTTTTCAACATGTGATCAGAGTTTCAGACGCTTGGTTTTTTGCCAAGTCAAACATTTTTTAAACGATAAGTAATCGAATCCTATTTTATTTACTTAATTTAATGATAGAAAATACGGAATTCTAATAAATTATAGCAAAAATAAAAGAACCTATCAAAGTTTTGTCACCTACACAATTTTATTGCGTGCAATATGTTTTAACTGTTTGTCTCTTGAGACCGATTACCTTAGTCTTAGGCCGGCACGGCAACAGACAGTCTTCAAATTCATAATTTGATAAAGTCATAATCAGTACAGAAATCAGATCGAGTGCACGGAGTTACACTTACATATAATTTCGCGACTGTCCACACACACTCTTGTTTTTTAAGATTATGAATTTTAAGACTGTCTGTTGCCGGCCTTAGAAGAAAATTGTACCTACTTTATGCTCTAGAATATAAAATGCGATTTTATGTCGTCTTCGCACTACATAAAGGTGCACTTTTCGAGCATGAGAAGTGAAAACGAAATTTATTTGTTATACTTAAAGTTTGTGTGTTTGTTTACTTTCGTGTCCGTAAAGTACAGAAGTCATTTGTTGGGCAATGCATTCATTTTTATAATAAGTTACCTGACACTGCTTTGAGATTACCCCTCCCAGCTCTTAAGAACTACTTAAAAAAATCATTGATGTTAAAGGCTTATTACAGAGTCGAGGACTATTTGACAGACAAACATGCATGGCCCGAACCAGAAACTACAAAAAACGAATAGCAATTAAAATAATTGTATTATGTATAGAGGACACAGTTCAGATAAGAAAGCACATCAAATATTTTATATTTTATGTTGTGTAGGTAAATTACATATTTAATGATATTGAGATTCATATTATCTTTTTCTTCTATGACAATTTGATATGTTTTCTCTGAAGAAGAACGACGTATTATTAAGCAATAATATAATTTATTGAAATTGATTTCCATAGAGTACCTAGTCTGTTCATATTCTTTGATGAATACTTTTGCATGTTAAATTGTATGTTGTTATTTAATGCATGTTAATTATAAGATGTAATGTTTTGAAAAGAAGTTGCCCGCCGAGTTTCTTGCCGGTCCCATAGTGGATACCCCCTCCCAACTGAGGGGGACTGAAATCTTCTCGAGGCTGAGGCGTAGGGTTAGAGCCGGCGTAGCTTTATTTGACGTTCATATGCGCATTGTAATATGCCTACTTGAAAAATAAATATTTCATTTTCATAAATATTTCATTTTCATTTTCATTTCATTTTCACTTATACAGAAATGCCAGCGCTGGCTACATGGCTAGCATCATGCTGATTTGGGTCCATTTCGTGATGAACAGTTTTATGTCATTTTTTTCTTTGCCATTTTATGTTTGATGTCTGTACATGTCCGTACATGTTATGTGATCGTCATGAAGCTCATGAATAAATGTCTTTTATCTTTTATATTTTTATCTTTAAAACTTTGATAGGTTCTTTTATTTTTGCTATAATTTATTAGAATTCCGTATTTTCTGTCATTAAATTAAGTAAATAAAATAAAATAGGATTCGATTACTTATCGTTTAAAAAATGTTTGACTTGGCAAAAAACCAAGCGTCTGAAACTCTGATCACATGTTGAAAAAAAAGTTGGCGGGAATTGGTTATCTTATGTACCTACCTATTATGTTCTTTCGCTTTACGACAATTTCGTGGTGTAAATTGCCGAGAAAAATATAATTAATTTCTCGCAATCGAAGTGAAAAGCAAAGTGTACAACAGGGGCATAAATTTAATAATAATTATTGAAACCTAGAACGAAACGCGCCGAGCGCGGGAGCGAGCGGGAAAGAACATATCTCCCTCTCGCTTACCCGTAGACACACCTCCTTACATACTAGCTCATACCGTTCAGGCGGAATGCGGAATTACTGAAGGTACATAAATTTACTAAGTTATAGTGATTTTTTCAATACGTACATAATAAACAGCATTGGTACATCAATTTCCATGAGAAAAAAGTAGATGATGTCATTTCTATCTATGAGAACTGAGTGGCGCCGCTGCAGAGTATGCTCCCTGGCGGCGCCACAATAAAAGCCCATTATTTCGTTTCACGCTATAGGTACAGTCATAACATTATACGTACATACTGTACGTCTTACGAACATCATTTTTACATATAATTAGTTGAATTTCATTATGGTGGCGCCGCCGCAGAGTAGCACACGAGAATTGGTCGTTACCTATCCTCTTCATAGTTCATGAATGTATAAATAAGAAAAATATTTTTCTGTCCTCCGACCGGCAAGCGACAAATTTGAGGCCAATGGCTTAGGTAATATCGTCACTACTTTTAAAAAACTTGTATCTTCTTCTGTCAATGAAAAGAAAATTGTAGTAAGTATGTATGGAATGCATATAGACTTACTGCATTTTAACTGTGAGGAGAAGCATGGGATACGAGATTTTTTAAAAGTAGTGACGATATGTAATCATATGCAGTAGCAAATGAGTTGATTGTTTAAAATTTAGCATTTTGTATCTTCTTGTTATTGTCCAATTAGTGGCACTTACTAAGATTTTAGGGACTTTGCGAAAAGTTAACTACGTAAACTAATAATGTTGAGACGGTTTCCAGGTTCGTTGGTTTCCTTAAAACAAAATAATAAAAGGCAAAACTCGTAATTTATGAAATTCAGTAAGTTTATGGAAGACGGTCTGTTAAAGGTACAAACGTTAAATTTTCTTGAGACTTATGGAGACCCTTAATTAGCCATGAGTGCTTGCGGCGGCTACACTGTCGAGAATCGCGATATGCATGCGTATATTTAAATTGTTTGAAGATGCCTATTTTTACACCATTTTCAGTAGGTTTATACACTTTATAACAGGAAAGTAGCATTTTATCTTATCTTTGTATTCATGTCAGTATTATTCATGTCTTTGTGAAGTTATAAATAAATAAAAATGGTCAAGTGCGAGTCGGACTCGCTCACCGAGGGTTCCGTACAAACTTTCAATAGTATAATCATCAAAATGTTATTCATAGAACTCTACAGATTTGACTAAATCCCTCAAGACTCAATTTCCCACATAACAAGTAATATTTTAATATACAATTTTATTGTTAGACAACGTCCAAATAAAATCAAGACTATTCGACTTCAATAGTTTACGACTTACAACATGTCGCAAGGACGCTCCTGAACCGACCTCATTATTATTATTATTATTTTTTATTATAAATGGGCTTACTCTTGACCACAGACTAGCCAAAGGCAAAGACGATTATATCGGGAAAAACGCGATGTAGGAAATGAGCATTCAACGTACAGCGACATCTATCGGCAAATTGATTGAACTAATGCGCGCGAGCTAGTATGGAAGATGATTTTTATGGAATAATTGTTTATTGCATGAACCGATTTTAACCTAACTCTATTTGAAAGCAGGTAATTTCATTGTTATTTTGTTAAAAAATACAGGTACAATAAACACCCGCAAGGGCCACGACCACCGGCGGTGGAAAGGCTGCCCTTATACTCGCCGTACATCAAGGGAGTGACGGATAAGATCGGACACTTGTTACGCCGAAGATATAGCATCAAGACGATTTTCCGTCCTCACACGCAGCTCAGGAAATGGATGCGTTCGCCAAAAGACAAGGAGCCCTTAAATGTTCCCGGGGTGTACAGGATCCCGTGTTCCTATGGGAAGTCATACATTGGAGAGACCGGCCGGAACATCTCGACAAGGCTTTCTGAACACATACGTAGTATGAAGGGCCGGGACACCCACAGCTCTGCGGTGACAGAACACGTATTGGATTCGGACACGACGCACTATGTAAGATTTGATAGGGTAACCGTACTGGCACGAGAAAAGTTCTTCGTTCAGCGGAAAATACGGGAAGCTATAGAAATTAGTCGTCATCCTAATTTCAATCGTGACAGTGGTTGGTCGGTGCCACCTAGTTGGAAAACAGTTCTAGGCACTACGTCGGTCCCCAGTGTAAACGCACCCTTAACAAGTGACGTAATAAGTTTAGTGTTGTGTGCAATCCTGCTTTTGACAAAAGTAACATAGTGGGTAGCTCCGATCTCGCCACGGTGACGTCGCCCGCGCCGCCGACCCCCCCTGCGCCTGTCCTCAGCAGCCGCGCGCACCGAGCAAGCGCCCGCAGTATGCGTCGCGCTCTCGACATGTAAAGGCGGGGTGTCGCTACTCTTGAGAAAGGTTCTCGAAATTGAACCGAAACATGTCGAACGCTATATCGACTTAATACGTGAGTAACCCGCTTAAAATATTTTTAAATATGTATGAGTCCCACGGGAGTTTTATAGTTAAAACCCGCAAGGGTGTTGAAATTGAAAATGTAAATCTAAAAGGTTTTTTATGAATAAAAAAGGTTTCAAGATACGTGTACGATTTAATTTTTTTGCTGTAATATTCATTATTATAGCCATTTTTGGTGAAAATTTCATAAACTTATGTTGGTAAACTTCGGAGATAAGGGGGGGGGGGGGTATTTTTTTTTACATTTTCCTTAAAAAACATTTTTTTCCACAACCAAAAAATTATAAAAAATAGATTTGATATGTACAGTTTGAGCTCTTTCTAACGATACCACACTTGATCTAGTTCCTTGAAATTTTCAGTTTGCTCCCCTTTCATTTTCGCCATTTTCTGCAATTCATAGTAATACATTAAAAAAAAATACTTTCAATTTGTAGATTTTCATAAGTATTCAAAATTTCAAAGCGATAGCATAAGTAGTTTTCGAGATATTTAATAATGTGACAGACAGACAGACAGACAGATGGACAGACAGACGGACAGAGCGGCGCCATAAGGGTTCCTTTTGTACCTTTTTGGTACGGAACCCTAAAAATCCCGCCACATGAAGCTTTATAAATAAATCTAGTAAATTAATATTCTGTCCTACTCAAACATGAGTTTCCCAGGGGAAATAATTGTTAGAACCGACTTTAAAATAATAAGTGAAGAATAAATTTGGATTTATGCTTATGCTAATATAATTATAGTCTCTGTCATGCCAATAACCGAATTTCATACGGTCTGCAAACGCAAATATACGCAGCCATAGTTTGACATTCCAATTAGGTTAATTCTGTATAATTATACTAGTACGGAAACCACCAGTTAGACATTGAAATGTACGCGAATGTGTACGTTTACGGAGGAACTTTTAGTTTTAGAATAGAAAATAAGTTATGAAGACTTCAGCGAATATGTCGTTTTGAAACTGCTAAGGTCGTCGTAGTCTATGAAAATATTATGTGTGCTGCAGTGACTGGTTTCACTGACGTAAGATAAACTTTATGGCGCCCTGATAAATATGCAAATTCGCTCTATTTCAGTTATTCATTTCATAATATGCCTAACGACAGAGGAAAATAATTTCCTTTAAGGTCGAATTACAAGTATCAGCACAAAAAATGTATTTCCAACGAATCGTAACAAAGAATAAAGAGTCTAATTTAGAAAACTCAGCTCACGATAAAACCTCTACGAAATGGGCACGTGAGCAAAACTCGCAAGAAAGGTATTATACGGCGACGAAAATAACGATGAACCTTTTCCGGTATCGTTTAAAAATATAGGCTGATGGCTGGTACACAACGGGTGTTAAGACGATCTACATTTTCTTGATCGCAATATGGTCATATAATTAGACCAGTTAACAAAGAAACGACTAACATCAAAATACCTGTTTATTCAACTGCTCATTTTATAACAACAAAAATTAAATAAAAATTAACACATTTACGCTGCTTCAATGTTCAATGTACACACAAAAACAAGAAATATCCTTCCCTACTTTCTGAATTGAGCAAAAGGTTTATTGTTTCAAACATTAAATTTACATCGAGTCCGGTCGTCTACCTACCGTTCTGGGCCATAATTTTTAGACAAAGAATTTTTATTGCATTTATACCTAACTCCTCCTCGTTTACTACCTACACTTTTTTTATTTCAGCCATTCGGTTGCTTGGACCAAAAATGTGCCCTTTGTGTTACGGATAGCTTTTCTGTGAGGATTTAATTAATGACTATTTCACGTAGACCCCGAGGTATGAACAGGTTTCTATCACCAATCGCCTCCCGGGCGTTTTGTTGGTGAGTTGAAGTTGAATAGCAGCCGCCGAAACATGTAAAAACATATAAAATCAGTCAATCAGATGATAGTAAAAACAAATTTATAGCAGAGTTTAGGTTAAAAACATCGCGACATGCCTTTACTCGGCTGTGTAAAGTTCCATGTAGGAACTTTGCTTCGTTCGGTCTAGGAAATTGAATATTGAGCTGAAAACGCGGTTTTACGGCGGTCGCCTACTTCCATCGTAGCGCAAAGTTAACCTTCCTTACATAAGCTTTATTTCCCTAGCACCTTATCCAAATTAACCAGTTAACCGCTGGTGGTTCACGATAATTCAGTAGCCAATAGAACCAACCGCGTCCGTACCGCTCCCGTCCCGCGAGGCAGATAAAGGATAATATATATAGCGGTATTCGCACATCGCGTACGCATTGCGGTATTATGCAGAGAACACGCTTCCTTTTAGGGTACTGAGGAGATCGGGTGCAAAAATATTCTAGCCCATAATATGATTCGGCTGACTCATTTGAAACGCGTTTAACATATCAAGGATGGTTTATGCATATATGCATTCTCAATTTGTATTTAACAGAGTATATTTTACACCCTAGTCGTATTATAAGATTTACTTATTTTGGAGCTACATACACATACTCCATTTAATGTCTACTAAATACTTTATGTTACGGCATCACAAATATCATAATACAGAGGGTAGTAAATTAATTTTAAGAAAAAAAAATATTCAATACTATAAGCACTTTCTTTGATACATATACCTATATAGGATTTCTTCAGTAGTGAGGCAATCGCAATAATACCGACAGTCATGACGAACTGTATACGCATCTAATGTAAACAAACAGGATTCTGCACTGCATTGTAATTATTTAATGGGTATAAATGTCACCTAAAACTATATAGCTTATACGGAACCAATATGGGTGAACTGTCCAAGAATTCTTTCGTTACAGTACAGCAGTTAAAAACTTCAGCGGTCGTTTGTAGAAATACCGCGCTCATTCTAACCAAAGACTTTGGGTAGATGTACATTCCGTAGAACTTTAAATTGTGTTTGCCATGGAAACGACTCCAAAAATCCACCGTTTATTCCGCATACAAAGAAAAGAAAACCCTATTAGTAAATTAATAATTGAATGCTATGTTTAATGTGGGAAAACAAGTAATTTTGTTGTTGGCAATGTAACGCAACTTGATATGGTTTAAATTTTTTTTGACTCTAAATTAAAAACCATGCGTAAGTTTAAGAAAATAAATCTTTTTAGCAGCTGGAAGCGTACAAAAGCATGTCGTGTAGCTGTAGTCATTTAGATCAAAATGGATTGGTATTATTTAACCCGTTTAATGCAAACAACAATGATGATAATCTCAACAGGCTGCATTATTTTTTTATTAAAACAATATATATTAATAAAATTACCTTTATAACCGTTATACAACTGGTTCACACTGTCGTTACCGCGCTGAATAGCCAATGAAAACTACACCACACCAAATATGATTCGGACTCCTAATTGCATACCTTCTGTCCCTCAGATCCTTAATGAATTGCTTTGCCTCCAAACCCCAAGACTGAAAGACACACATAAAGCGTTTTGAGAGCGTAGCGTTAGCGGAGCGCAATGATAGCGATGCGCCGGACGAACGCTGGCGTTCCGCTCGCAATCCGCGCGCATTCCGCTCGCAATCCGCGCTCGTTAGTTCCCGCCGGCGTATGCTGGGCGCAACGCCAGCGTTCGTCAGGCGCACCGCTATCATTGCGCTCCACTAACGCTCCGCCTACGCTCTCAAAACGCGCATTTGTGACCGAGCTTTTATACTCTGCGGCTGATTCAGCGGACCTATCGGAATGTTGACATGTCACATCCCATAAGACATATATGTAGGTACCACCACACCACAATAAAGTTTAAATCTTATGCAGGTACACAAAAATACCTATACACATACAGTTATCTGGACCAGATCTCGGAAAATAACGAAAGTATTTACGTGATTTCCCAAATTGTTAAAATATTTACTAGTAAATACTGTCCTAAAATCGCAGTAGGAATTCACGAGTCTCTTAAACAGTGACGAAAACGCTTTCAGCGTAATATGTTTTTCGCGGAGCTCAAACTTTTTGCTCCACACATTATTTGGTCCACGTTTTTCACTGGCAACCGGAAAACTTTTCACTGAGCTTTGCGTATCGTGATTTTTTAGTTCTCTCTGAATAGATGGAATGTGAATGGATGCAAACTGCGTGAAAACTTGTAAAATGGTGCGGGTTTTAGAACTCTTTTGGCAGAGCTGGTCATTATTTATGTGTACATTTATGAATTGCTGTTCAACTTACTGTGTAGTAGTACAACTTGGGTACTATAAGCTGCATGTTCTTTTGCTGCTGATAGTACCAATAAATAAATAAATATCTAATTTTCCTTTGTTTTGTTACAGATTTAAAGAACCGAAGAGGAAATAATGGTAAGATTTGTCACACAAATAAAATTATAAGTACCTAATTGTAATTTGTATATGCATCACAATTAGATAATTGTTTTGTAGGTCAATTCCTGTGGTTTCTAGTGCAGAATGTTTAAAGGAATTGTAAACAATAAGTTCCTATATCCAAGCGATAATTTCGAAGAGAAATATTGCAATCTACCATCGATCATCGGAGTAGACGTAACCGGTGTCGGGTGAATGATGAAGACAGGTTACACACATTTTCCTTTCAAAATCTGTTAAGGCACCAGACTGACATCGTATTTATATGACAAAATGTGAAAATGTGTAGGTATGGATGTAAGTTCCCTCATATTTTTTGTCACGCTAATGGATTTGTTTAAATGAAACCACAATATCATCATCCTCCTTACGTTATCCCGGCATTCGCCGCGGCCTGGGGTCCGCTTTGACATCTAATCCCGATTTGGCATAGGCACTAGTTTTACGAAAGCGATTGCCATCTAGTAACTAGGCCTTATTGGAATTAGTCCGATTTCCTCACGATGTTTTCCTTCACCGAAAAGCGACTGGCAAATATCAAATGACATTTCGCAAATAAGTTCCGAAAAACTCATTGGTAGGTACGAGCCGGGGTTCGAACCCGAAATGAAACCACAATATAATAATAAAATAATCGATTTCATATAACTTTCAATTCGACTATCAGGAGGTCAATACGCAGACAACGATTTTGCGCTAGATTTAGGACGGCCAACGAACACATTAAATAATGACGCGAGACTGCCGACCTTTCTTAGTGCTGTACCGTTTTTGTAATCCACTTAGGATGCTACTGAAGTTCAGATCTCGAAACAAAATAAAACGATACAGAATCCGTCCACAAATCCTCAGATCAAAAGGCCATAAATAATAACTGTCTCCAATTTTAACGCAAAATGTCGCCCGATCTAATCTCACAAATGCAATAAAATTAATGAAAACCCGGGCATTAGCATTCAGTATTCGTAGGACGCCCCTAATATTTGGAAAGTGTCCAATCCGAGCAAGTCTTTTTCTGTGAAATATTTGTCTTCAGCGATATTGAGTTTATTGTTTATTTTACTGATTCTTTGTTTGACGGTAATTGGTCATGATTTACAAGTTAAAATTCTATAGGCATGGTTCGAAAGTAAATGTACCTGTTTTTTTTTCTTTGCAATAATAATTATGTTTGTTATAATAAGGTTTTAAAGTGAATTCAAAATAATAAAAAAGCACGATACAGATGGGCTGCCAGTGCAACTCTACTGTAACTCATACGAGTACAAGCAATATTTGAGATTTGGTTAGTTTTGGTAACTTATTTTACTGCTGGGTAAACAATACATTCCTATTATGTATACCAAGCTAAGTGTGTTAAGCGAGACATGTCTGCGTTTCAAATCGACCATCAAGGCTGGGAAACCTTAGCTGAAGACCGTGGTCAATGGCGAAAGCGTGTTGTGGAGGGGAGAAGGCTATGCGACGAAGCATGGTTTAATGATTTAGATAGTAAAAGGTGTCGCAGAAAGCAAACCGAGACTGGAACCTCAGGTGGTATGAAGTTTTCTCTGCCAAAAATATGGTAGGTCGTGCCGCTCGCGAATCGGCCTCCACAGTCACCAAACCCATTGTCGAAGCAGCAATGTTTAAATCGTCTGCAATAGACGCAAAGGCCTGTGATGATGATGATGATGATGATGATGATGATGATACCAAGCTAATGAAAGTCAAGCACACTTGACAGGTCAGGGTACGTAGCCGAATGGCACAAACGCTCACGAAACACTCACGAAACGCTCGTAGATATCTATCTCTATCGCTCTTGCGTATTGGCGCGACAGAGCCAGACTACCTTTCGCGGCGTTTCGTTTTCGTTTTGCAACGCAGAAATGCCATTCGGCTACGGCATCTGGCAACGCCGCCGTCTGTATAACAACTTCCATGACAAAAATTACATGAACTGTAGGTAACGAAGATTAACAAGATCCATTAATTATCAGCAACAATTCCAATTTGCCTGGAATTTAACGAAATTACGTATCAAGACGGTGATTTTGTTTTCTTGGGCTAATGAAGACTTAAATCACCTAATAGTACGAAAGCCTTGGTGTAATTTAGATCAGAGAGCCAATAGCGAACATTATTTATTTATTTAATCAAAAAGTAACACAGCATTACAGTTTACACCAAGGCACTGTGAAACTACAAAATACAAAACATGACTCACAAAAAAAAATACCTAAGACATACAAAAAATAACAAATTAAACATTAGATTTGGGCAATATTATTGGGAGATATTATGGCAATATTCTGCTGTGAGATTGTAGCCCTATCCAAACGAAATAAATAGTATTCACTGTTCACAATCGTTCACTACAAAGACTTTGAATTTCTTCTAAAAGGTTTAAATTCTGCTATGCTTGAGAAAATATAATTAAAACACTCCTCAATAAAGATGCAAGCGCTTTCAAAACCGTTCCAGAAAAAGCAACCAAGAACGCGACGTATCGCAAAGTGAAAAGTTTGAGATTAGTTTACCTTAAAGTTACTGTTGATAGAAGGTATGTAGGAGTTCCGATTAAATTTACTTGTTTGTGAACTTAGTCTAGCTATCTTTTTACTGCTGAAATGGACGCGAGAGAACGTTGTTTTTAGCTACGTTAGAGGAATGCTGTCAAAGTTTGCAATGAATCGATCTCAATATAATAAGGTCTAGAAATTGTGTAATTTTAAAGAACTTTGAACATGAAAACTCGTTTTTAACCCTTTTATATGCACTGCACGTATAGCGCCCGCAATCTATGCAACAATAGGATAAAATAATTATTATCTGATTGCTGTTTCGGGAAATGTAAAATCACGCCAGTATTACCAAACCGGGAAGGCAGAGCACACGAAACTCCTCAAGTTTCAGTGCCACCTCTTAGCAATTGTGTTTGGATACTATTTTAACCCATATCCCACAGTCGACTTCTACAACACCCACATGACGAAGCGGTTGGTGAAATTCTTAACCGTCACGTGTTTACATCGTCTTCCAATTATTCTACTAAGCATTAATTTGGAATAGTTAATATAGTTATATTTGGATTTTTTGAGAAAACCTTCCTCCTTGCGTCCTGTAAAAAGATAAAGTTCCACATTAACATCAAAACGTATTGAATACATAAACCTATTCAAATCGCACGTTCGCGTATCTTGCTACCTAAATAGGTAGGTAGGTGAAATCGAATTGTTACAGGCGTATCGGTGTGTCGCAACCCATTAATTCCCGAACAAACCTGCATCGGGCCGTAAATACTCGGCCGCCATACGGGAGGCCGATTCAAACTCACATTTTAGGTACGCGATAGGATGAGGCGCTTTTGAGGAAAGCCAGCACTCAATTAATCATTTATTTTCACCAAACAACTGGTAAAGGCTTACTTTGCTATTCGAAAACAGATAGCAAAATTGCATTTTATCCACAAGAGTGCAAAGTAATTTAATACAAATTTTAATTTAATATCTTGAGCTGCCAGGTAGAATTTACCTATAAATTATAAATTTGAATTAAAAGTATTGAATAAATTCATAGATTTGATTTAGTTTGACGTTTTATAGTCAGTATTTTGTTCGTGTTGGTGTGGTGAACAATTATGTGTTTTACTCGGGGGCAATGTTTGTTTACCCTTCGTGCCTTGAAACCCTCGCAACGCTCAAGATTCCACTTCTCGAACCACTCGCTACGCTCGTTTCTCTTTCGCTTTCTCGGGTATCGATATTGGCGTGCGGTTAAACATTTACTACAGGCAAACTGAACATCTTTCATGACCAACCATTTCACCATGTTGTTACCAATACAAGTAGATACCTAATAAATTACTTCTGAAGCAAGAAATATTTATTTTCATGCTGTAAGTCTTTATCTTTCTATCTCTCTCTCTTTCTTGTACTGACATATTAGCACGTTCAAGTTTAGGTAGAGATAGTAAGTTTCACACAGGTCAATGAATTGAATGAATATGTCGTTGTGGTTATTGTTAATTTTTGTCAATATCAAAACCATGTTCGAGGTAGTCGTAAAGTATGAGTGAGGCTAAACTTTACTGATGGTGTTGGGAGCAATAACCGTTAGAACGATATTTATTTGATCGATGAAGGCAGTTTTTTCCCTGACCCATGACTGATCTCTGTTTTTATCAATTTTTTTTGGGATTTTTAAGTTTATATTTCAATTTATATTGCCGCTAAATCTTAAATTAACTATATGCAGTTTTCTTAGGTTCCTGTCGGAGTACCTAAGAGCCCAAAAATAATATATTTTCAGAGTAAAATTTTTATTAAAGATATTGCTTGACTTTGATATTATAACAGATGTTCGAATCGGCCTCCGGGACATTCGCGCTTGCGGTGTGGCTCCGTGCATTAGTGGTCAATTATTACAAGTTGGAACGTTGATGAACACTGGGCCACGCTGAAGTGATTCGTCAATGCGGCGGAAATGATTTATAAAATTGTAAATTGCTGGTTTATTGTGTACATGCATGTTATTTATCTTAACAAACGTAGGGTTCGTCACTGCACAGTTTAATAGATGTTATTTTATACTGCATATATTTAACATTTATAATACATATTACGTAAAGCAGAATACATGCCTATTTCCCATCACGGGGCAATAGTGATCAATGTGATCAGGACATTTGTTTGTTATAATTATAAGTAGTTCTGTATCGAATAAGCGATGACGTATAACTTCTCAAGAATGTTACCTATTTTTTAAAATAAATAAAGCTCCCATGTTATTAAATAATAAAAATCTCTTTCAGCACTATTTCCTGCAAATTGCCGTTGGTAGCACTCTAGCCACCTTACTAAGCTATCTCAGTCTGCATTACACTAATATGAAGTTATGTTTGCCGTGGGCAAAGCACCCACAACATAGCAAGCCAAGTATTATAAGTATTTTAGAGATCTCTGGACTTAATGTCAGGGATATCGTTCATATAATTGAGGTTACAGTTTAAGATATCGGATATTGGTTGGATATCACGTATCGTGGTACTTTTAAGGTTAGCGCTCCGATCGTATTTTTAACCGACTTCAAAAAAGGAGGAGGTTCTCAATTCGACTGAATGTTTTTTTATTATTTTATTTTTTATTTTTTTTTGTATGTATGTTACTCGATATCTCCGAGAATCGTGGACCGATTTTCAAAATTTTTTTTTTGATCGAACGGGTATAACCCCGAGATGGTCCCATTGGCACCAAGTCGGGGTCTGATGATGGGATCTTGGAGAAATCGAGGGAACCCTTCAAATGTTATAGGCACATGTAATGTTTTTTGTGTCATTTTCAAAGGTACACCAGTATTTGCGCCTGATGGTAATAATTTTATGTGGCTGAGCTGATGATGGAAGGTCAACTCCTCAACGGTTAGGAGTTAAAGGACAATTCTTTCACTACTGTACATATATTCGGACTGATACATATAATATCACTAGGAACCACTAAAAATCAACAAATAAATTAACTTTTTAACAAAAAAATAAAACCGCCTTCAAAAAAAGCGTGTTACAAAACACGGAGAAACTAAAAAGCCAAAAATAATAAACCTTCGAATTCAGATTTCTTATCGGATTGCAATAATCTAAACATCCAAATTATAAACAAATCAATTATTTTTGGAGTCGGGGCCAGCCTGCGTATGGTTGGGTGGGGCAAACAGGAAATAGCAAGGCGACGAACAGGTCTGGTACCGACTACAAAAATAGTTGATTTGTTTATAATTTGGATGTTTAGATTATTGCAATCCGATAAGAAATCTGAATTCGAAGGTTTATTATTTTTGGCTTTTTAGTTTCTCCGTGTTTTGTAACACGCTTTTTTTGAAGGCGGTTTTATTTTTTTGTTAAAAAGTTATTTTATATCTTTTTAATATCTTGCAAGAACCCCGTCTTCGCAGGTGAAGGCCTCCTCCCGATTTTTCCACTCGTCTCTATCTTGGGCTATTTGCATCCAATTTTGACCGGCTATACTTTTGATTTCGTCTTCCCATCTAGTAACAGGTTTACCTCTGCCCCGTTTTCCTAGTGGCCCTTTCCATGACGTCACATTTTTAGTCCAGCGCTGGTCTGGTACTCGTGAAACGTGTCCCGCCCACTTCCACTTTAGTTGTTTGGCGTGTCTGAGTGCGTCTTTGGCCTTTGTAAAGTTTCTTATCTTGGTATGCCTTATTTTTTGGATTTTTTGATGCCGACCATACTTCGTTCCATTCCCCTTTGACAAGTTCTTATTTTATCTTTGACTTTTTTTGTGAACTTCCATGTTTGACAGCCGTAAGTTAGACATGGTAGTAGACACGAGTTCATAATTCTAGTTTTTAGGCTTATGGGCATGTTACTCTTGACGATTTCTTTCAAGTTCCAATATTTGTTCCACGTGCTGTGTATTCTCCTTTCAATTTCCAGTTCGTTGTTTGTCTTGTTGAAACTTATTTGTTTTCCGAGGTATATGTACATACATACAACATACATACATACAATCACGCCTGTATCCCATAAAGGGGTAGGCAGAACACATGAAACTACTAAAGCTTCAGTGCCACTCTTGGCAAATAAGGGGTTGAAAGAAAACGAAACTGTGACATTGCAGTGACAGGTTGCCAGCCTCTCGCCTACGCCACAATTTAACCCATATCCCATAGTCGCCTTCTACGACACCCACGGGAAGAAAGGGGGTGGTGAAATTCTTAACCCGTCACCACACAGGTAAGGAGGAGGGAGGTATATGTATTGTTTAGTATAGTTTAAGGGCTTATTTCCTACTGTTATTGTTTTCTCTGTACTGTTTGTCATTACCATAGTTTTAGCTAGGTTCATTTCAAGACCTACTTTAATACTTTCTCTATGTAGAGCTTCCACCATAATTTGAAGTTGAGATCCCGTTTCAGCCAGAACGACGAGATCGTCTGCAAAACGTAGGTGACTTAAGTATTTGCCTTTTATATTTATACCATAGTATTTCCAGTCTAGCTGTCCCATAATTAACTCTAGGATGGCTATAAATATTTTTGGGGAGAGAGGATCTCCCTGTCTTACGCCTCTCTTTATGGGGAAGCTCGGACCCGTCTTTTCTAGTCTTACTCTCCCTGTGCTGTTTTTGTAGAGGCACTTGAGGAGTTCTATGTAATGGTGTTCTACTCCCTGATTTCCCAGCGCTTCCCATATGCTTTTGTGTGAAACCGTGTCAAAAGCTTTCTGGTAATCTACATAGGCAATGTACAGTGGTCTCCGTCTCTCTTGGTATTTTTCTATTACTAGTTCCAGTGTGTGTGGATGTGAAATGGACACATATGGCACAGTAAATAAGAGTTTTGAATGATTCACGGTTTTAGTCGAGCTCCCGATATTTTCGACGCAGTTGCATGCATCATGATCACGGAAAACTGACGAAGGCGCTGTCTACGCAACTTTGACATCACCCGTCTTCGTCAGTTTTGCATGCAACTGCGTCAAAATATCGGGAGCTCAACTAAAATCAAAAAGGTAATCATGATCTATATCCCGGTCAATATAAGTCTAACTACAGTAAATATTTTAAAACGTGAAAAATGTTTCGATTATAACATCGTAGAATTTACTATTTTTCATACAACGTGCCTACGTCATAGCATTGTCATTTGCTAAATACTTTGACATTCTACTTTTACAAATACATAGTAGTCAATGAAGACGACGTGAGATTTTAGTTATATTTTTAACATTAACTAAAATAGGTAAAAAAAATCCTTACCAAAAAGCATTTCCCAGCGAATATGTGGCACCCAGTAATTGCTTACTGTGTTTCATCTCTCATACGTGTTCATTTTTAAATCAAGTTAGCGGCTCTATCTCAAACGAAATTCGAATTTATAACTAAACTGGTAGGAGCTATTGCGATGCGCGGCAATAGAAGTGTAGGTAATGCCATCTCACATACAGTCACTGATTGGAATCGAAAATAGAGGTAGACTCAATTTAAAAAAAGTTTCGGATACTGATTGGTGCTTTTTGAAATTGAAAACCTTTTCATTATGTTTCGGATATTTTAATATATTGAAACGTTCTTGCTATAATAATAGCGCAAAAAAGCGCTGGTGGCCCAGTGGTAAGAGCGTGCGACTTTCAATCCGAAGGTCGCGGGTTCAAACTGCGGGTCTTATATGATGTGCGAAATGTCGTTTGATATTTGCTAGTTGCTTTTCGGTGATGGAAAACATCGTGAGGAAACCGGACTTATTCCAATAAGGCCTAGTTACCCTTCGGGTTGGGAGGTCAGATGGCACTCGCTTTCGTAAAACTAGTGCCTATGCCAAAACTTGGTATTAGTTGTCAAAGCGGACCCCAGGCTCCCATGAGCCGCGGCGAATGCCGGGATAAACGCAAGGAGGATGATGATGTTCTTGGTATAATAGCGATTTTCAATTTGGTTTATCTATTATTATTTTTTTTTTCCTCCTTGCGTTATCCCGGCATTTTGCCGCGGCTCATGGGAGCCTGGGGTCCGCTTTGACAACTAATCCCAAGATTTGGCGTAGGCACTAGTTTTACGAAAGCGACTGACATCTGATCTTCCAACCCGGAGGGTAACCAGGCCTTATTGGGATTAGTCCGGTTTCCTCACGATGTTTTCCTTCACCGAAAAGCGACTGGCAAATATCAAATGACATTTCGCACATAAGTTCCGAAAAACTCATTGGTACGAGCCGGGGTTCGAACCCGCGACCTCCGGATCGAAAGTCGCACGCTCTTACCGCTAGGCCACCAGCGCTTTGTTTATCTATTATTTATAATGTTTTTTTATTTATTTGTAGGATGAACCCCGGCTAGACAGATGAAGTCTATGGCCCCTCAGCGTTGGGGCTGACACCATGACGCCGGCTGGCCTCCTGGTCTTCAGCTCGCTGCTCACGAGGACGCTCTGTGTGATCGCGCCACAAATACCAGGTAATTCGCTTTAAGCTGATATGGGTACTAGTACTTATATTACTATGAGAGTATGTGAATAAATAATAAATAAATATTACAGGACATTCTTACACAGATTGACTTCCCACGGTAAGCTCAAGAAGGCTTGTGTTGTGGGTATTCAGACAACGATATATAAATACATAGAAAACATCTCAGGCACAAATGTATGTGCTCATCACACAAACAAATGCCCTTACCGTGATTCGAACCCGGGACCGAGGCTTGACAGAATAAGAGACTGCTTATATTTCAGCAATACAAAATTACAAGTCAAAATATACTACATATTTGGAGGGCCACGCACTGAAGCTGTTTGGTTGAACTCGTTAATTTTCGTGATATATATATATTTTTATTGCATAAACTATACAATATAATATTCAATTTTCGGTACAAGCTTTTATTGTTGACTGCAAACAACCTTTTCCCTCAGCCAAATAATTAGGTAATATACACTTATTGATTGATTATTGAGTAAAACTATTTTTCCCCATTTCATAAACTCAAACAGGCTGTATGATGTTGATACGCAATAATATGTCATCCCACATCTATTTTGCAATAAGATGTCAACTGAAAAATTTGACGGTTAATGTTGACATTTTATTGCAAAATGCATGTAGGATTACACATTATTTTGTAATATCAGCATCCGTATCTGCGCTTGTTATGCCTATAGGTATATACCTATAACTATACCTAGATATTTTTCTACCACGAACGTCAAGTTGTAAGTGCTTGACAAAATAAAAACATCGACAATCCTGTTATCAATAAAATAGCCTTACATAAGGTTAACAATTAATAACCTCTAACCTAATAATAACCTCTAAAATCTTGAATAATAATGTAAGAACTTATATAAACTGTTATAATATGGTTAATTTTATTATTATTGTCCATTTATTTTCAAACATGTGACATTTTTGTAAAACATTCATGTTATATACCTACCTACACCTAAATTTAAGCCTGTATTCCCTGTTAAGATATCTAGTTTAGGAGTCGTGAATCAAACACGGGCTGCGAGCTGAGACTGGTTTATTCTATGTGAATGTAATCCTACCCACATAATGTACAATTATACAAGTACCTACATTTCCAAAACGGGGTAGGCAGAGAACATGAAACTACTCAAGATCCCGTGCCACGGCAATAATTAATGACACATTATAATGTAAGTTATCGATAAACTAAATATCGAAAGGAAGTCACTAGTGTCACTTCGTTAGTGTTAGAAAAATATCTAGGTATAACTATACAGGGTGTAAACCTAATACGGGCGAACCTCTTAACGGTGGTGAGTATAGGACATAAAAAATGGAATTAGATAACTTTTACTTAAAATTGAAATATTTTTTTTATCCATACAAATTAATTCGGCCCGCAACGTAATGCAAACACACTCGCGTTAAACGCTCGTTGACAGTTGTCATTGATTGTCACCGCAACCACGTTTACAGTACATTGCTGCTGGGAAATTTTTCAAAAATTAATTATGGGCTGAAAATTAAGAGTAACTCAAAACCACCTCTTAATTAATGATAACAATATTGAATTATATGCCTGGTTTCATTTATCGCCCTTATTACGTTTACGCACTGTATAATTATAACCCATGGGCCTTCTGAAATAAAGTATAACTCTCCATAGGTCACACATAACAATTATGCTATTGAGTGGCTATTGATAACATTTTAATAGGAAGGGTGAACTAACCTAAAGTTTGTAACCATAAATTTCTTCCACTAAAATGTTGTTTTATTAGATATTTTATGGTTGATATGATGAACAGTGTTATATATGGATATTGGTTAACGGGGATATTGGTTACCGGCCCTTACTCTAATTTGTGTATCAAACTAACGGGATATTAAAACGATTATTAGTTTATCGTTATTAATTAACCTCAGTTATACCCAATAATCTAGTATAAATAATTGTGTATCGAAATTGTGTTACATATCATTAAAATACTATTATGATACTTAACTAACATTATTATTAAGATACCGATATAACAGTTAAACAATTTACCTCCCTCTGCAGATGATTGTACATAATGTACATGAACAATATGAATATGCTTAAACTTATATACATAAAATATGTATTAGGCGAGCAGAATCCATTCATGCAACATAAAATATATTGTAAACGGCAAAGTTTTCTTTTGTATCCCCTGAATGTTTAATACTCTTAGGTCCAGGATTAGTTCACACGTATTACTACTTTAAGTTTACCCATTTTAAAGCAGCTGAAGTTTAAAAGGAAACCGTTAGTTTTCAAACTACATCCTGTAAATTTAACTTCACGGAGAATGATGGCGTGAAGCCAAATGTAGTCTGGAATAAATTGGCTCCGATTAATTAAAATCTACACCGGACGATATAAATTGCGAGGATTTCTGACACTTTCCGATTCGCGCTATAAAAATATTTTTGTTCAAGTGGATTGTACTTTTTTAACCGCCTTCCAAATCTAAAGGAAGGGGTTATCAAGTCGTCTGTATGTTTTTTTTTTTTTTTAATGTTTGTTCCTCGATATCTCCGTCGTTACTAGACCGATTTTTTTTTTTTTTTTTTATTGAATGTATATGCATACAGATTGGTCGCATTTTTCTCAGAACCCAATTCTGATGATGGGATCCTGGAGAAATCGAGGGAACTCCTCAAATCTGAAAGGCATATATATGGTGATTTTTGTGTTTTTAAAGGAACAGCATGCATTTACGTACGGAACAGTGACATTTGGTGCAGTGGATCTCCTGATGATGGTCAGAATGGAACTCCTCAAATCTGAACGGCACACTTATAGTGACTTTGGTATTTTTATAAGAACAGCATGCACTTACGTCCCGAACAGTGATATTTGGTGCAGTGGAATTGCTGATGATGGTCAGAACGGAACTCCTCAAATCTGAACGGCACACTTATAGTGACTGGTATTTTTATAAGAACAGCATGCACTTACGTCCAGAACAGTGACATTTGGTGCAGTGGAACTGCTGATGAAGAGTGAGCCGCCCCTGGTTAGAGTTCCGTTCTGATAATCATTCTCATCTGTATGTACTTCAGAATCATCCAGATTTCAAAATTGGTTCAGAAATGACGGAGATATCGAATAACAAACATTAATTACAACATATAAACTTACAACTAAACACTTATACTAAAAATCTTATAAATAAAAACTTATACTACGTATCTACAAATAAAAAATTTGGCTCAAATCGTCGCCAGTGGGTAAGGTGCCCAGAAGGCTGGCCGCATTGCCCCGCTGGATAGCTACACTTATCCGCTGAGCGAAATACTGGCCAGCCCTCTGGTCACCAGATGCGTCTATGAGGCGCTTGGACAGCTCCTCATAAAGGCGACGCGCACTAGGCCCCCACGGCCCCAAGGTTTCAACCCCAAACGCCGCAAATATGTAGCTACTTCCGAGGTTGGCATACTTGCGACGTTTGAGGTCTTCAGCCGAGGATGCAGCCGCACCAGCACCAACTTTAGTGCTTGGAATATGGGACGGAGCTAGGGTGTCTACACATGTAGCATCCCAGACGAGTGGCCGACCCATACTCCAAGGCACCAGCGTCATCCCATCAGGCCGCTTTCCATCAACCCTGGCCAGGCCGTTGGGTTCGAGGACGGCCGGCACTTTTGCGCTAGCAAGGGCCCTCCGGATGACGTCGTTGAGGCTAGCGTGGCGAGGAATTCTCCCGGCACTTCGGCTGCATGAGAGGCCGTGGTGGCCAAGACTGTCTACCGTAGCTCCACACTGGCAGCGATGAGGCACATTTGCTGATGCCCCTATTCTGAGACAGGTGGCTAATCGGAATGTGGTGTTGTCCAGCAATGTTCCTATTGTGGTGGATGGGAGTGTATGTAGCCACAGACCTGACTCCCATTCCGCGGTAGCGAGAAGGCGAGCCCGATCTGCCGAATCAAGAGCCGTCTCTAGGAGGCGGTCCCTTGTTAGACGGCAGAGAGGCCCGTCCCACTGCTTTTGCGAACATGGGTTAACAGGCAGGTCTATGTTTGGGCATGTTAGCTGCCAAACATTCTTGGCCTCGGTACAGTGTGCAGCCTCTAGGACCCCAATGGAAGGGGCTAAAATTTTCCTGATGAGGTTTTGAGCACCGTGTACAGAAGCCAAGAACGCAGGCAGCGCCACACTAGAAATTTTACGGATGCCCAAGCCGCCTAACCTGATGGGTAGGCTAGCCTGGGTCCATGATCTTTCGCTAAAGGAAATGTTAAAGATGGTGGTGAGTGTTTCCAAAACTAAATTGTCCAAATTTGAGATCAGAGAAGGATGCTTCCAGAAATGTGAGCCGCGAAGTATGTATGTAAATTTGGGTACAAATAAACAGTGTTTTATGATGCAATATGCCGAATGTATGTTGATATTAGCCAGACGGTGTGACGACGCTTTAAAAATTTCGATTTTCTTGTCTATGAAACGATGAAACGATTGGTCCATGATGGGACAACCAAGGAGTTGAAGCGTTTCTTTATTAATAATTTTGATTCCTGGAGCTACTTGTTCGAACTGTTGTAATATGTGATCTTTGCTAGGGCAGGTCTCTGTAACAAAGAGTTCACATTTTGAAAAGTTAAGGGATAAGCCGATAAGTTGTAGATCAGTTTTTAATTTCAATAAATCATCTAGAACTGAAATCGCTTCACCTCCGAGGGTGCCGTCATCTAGGTACCATATGTTCAATTTAGAATTTAGGTTTTTAAGTATGGGATGAATGGCGAGACTGAATATTGCTGGACCGAGAGGGTCGCCTTGTTGACAACCTACGGAAGAAAACAAAGGGTCAGTTTGGTAAAACAATTTAGAAGGGGAACTGTAGCACTGCCAGAGAAAGTTATAGGTAGAAGGAATTTTATCTTTAATTTGTGTCAACAAGGCGCCCCTGTCTACTGAATTAAAAGCGTTGGAGATATCCACCTTCAGAAGAACCTCTCCTGCTTGGCGCTCAATATAGGTCCGTACGGCATGGACAGCGGCTTCGCAGCCGCTTTTGGACCCGAAACCGAGCTGCACAGGCTGAAGTTCGGGAGCTAGGTCTTTAAGTATAGAGCGACATGCAATTTTTGCTGCAAGGCGGCGCAAAGTGGAGCCAACCGCTATGGGCCGGATGCCGCCATCTTTTTTAGTTAAGGCGCATAGGTTTGCACCATATAAGATGTTTGTGATCTCTAGAGGGACTTGACCAGCAAGCATGATGTTTACAAGAGCCGTCAAGTCCCTCAAGAGATTTTCCTTGGTATCACCGCAGCCACAGTACAAAAGGTCCTTGAGGTGTTGTGGAGATAAACCGTCAAGGGCTCCTGCTGAACCATTGGGAAAAGAAAGAATGGCTCCAAGAACATCCTCGGTGGATGCAATTAGAGTGGGATCATCAGGTTGAGGGGGAACTGGAAGATCCAGGTTCGGGTCTGAAGGTGGATGTTTAGCGTGAAGAGCTGCGAGAGTGTCTGAATTGACCGGCGCCACTGCATCGTCAGAAAACAAAAGACGGGCAGCTCCTTTGATGTCTCCGTCAGAGATTTTGCTTTCCACTTTTTTAAACAAATTTCCGCTAGGGCGCTTTAAACTATCCGCAGGGTGATTATTTGTATTGTCACTGCAGCAATTTTGTTTTATAATTTTTGTAAGTGATTTACATTCTTTACTCTTATCAGGTTTAATATGGAGGACTTTGAACGTAAACATCAAAAGGTTCTCCCAACTGTGGACGGAATTGTTCGAAATAATTTGTTTGATTATCTCAGAGAAAAATTTTGCCACAGTCACGCGTGCACCACGCGGTACGCGTTTTAGAACTGGCAGCGTGGTTTTTGCGTCACTTAAAGTCTTCCAAAAGGGTGTATTTATATTTTGGGTATCAGAGGCAGTGACCTGTGGCGTGGCGGCGACGTTAGGCTGTGGTGACGTAGGTGCAGGCTGGCTGTGGCTGTTTTTTTGATGTTTTTTACTAATGTGAATGTTGAGGCCCCTGGAGCCTTTAAAGTAGTTGGGTTTTGTGCATTCTGGGCAACGAACATAGCTTTCTGACGATGCAGCAGGTGGAGCAGAGTTAGAAAGAGGCATTAGCAAATAACTGGTCTTAAAAATAATATATATAAAATGCTTAAAACTAAACTAAATATAAAACTAAACAGCACTTAAATATATAATTAACTAAAAGTGTAAAGAATAAAAATTAAGTCTTGATTCCCTGCCGTGGGCCCAGGCGCAGCGGCAGCGGGCCTGGGCCCCCGCTGTGTGCTGCAGTGCAGTTGCAGGGGTTCTTTTAGGCAGAAAGGTCACTTCTGTCGATTCGAGGTAGGTACTTCCACTTCCAACTTATATAGATTGGATTTAAATCGCAAGCACACCACTTGAGCAGGTACACTTCAAAAATGAGATTTACAGCTTTGTATACTCGCTATAAACACTAATTATTTATCAATTAATGTATTTGTTGTGATAGGGGCTTTGACGGCTGTCATTGCGAACCGGGAGCATTTCGTTCTCGTTGTGACGCTTTTTCTGGGTATAAATGCAGTTTTGTCTGAAATATACTATCGACGTATGTTTTAGCAATCTGGCACACATTTGCTATTCCAAAATATCAGGAGTAAGATAGGTAAAAATAAATTTTCAATCCGGACGTTTTCAAAGCTTGTGTTTTGACAAGAACGTTGACGTTGAACATTAATAAATATACAGACGAATTGATAACATAATCCAACATTTGAAAGTATTTATCACTAGAACCCCAAAGGAAGGCGGTTTTTTTTTCTTAAAAATTATTATGAGCTTAACTCTTTGAAAAGAGGTCTTCTCAGTTTAAAATGTCTACGGTAAGATTAATTATAAGTCAAATTCAATTGAATAACTCTGTCTGCCCTTAGCAATGACGTCTGCTCACCTGTCAATTATCATGAAACTACTTGAGTTGTTCTATGTAACACTTACAATAAAGTAATTGGGTAATTCAATTGTGGAATATAATAAACAATAGGTAATCTTAACTTGGTACTTGAGTACCTTTCATTGTTTGCAAATTATACTTACAATTTAGCTACAACTAATTGAATCTATTCAATTTAGAACTGATTTAATATTGTATCATTTGTGTCTTAGATAAAATAATGAATAACGACTGATGGGGCAAATAGAGCCAGGTTGCATCAACCACAGTTAACAGGCATATCAACGTCATCAAGCGGAACCATACAATAAAATTTAACGATGACGACGGTTGGGAATCCTTTGAGAATATTACAAAAATATGTAATCTACTCTTTTATTAGTCAGTATTTTCTTCTGACTTGCTCCAGCCCCAAGAAAGGATCGGTTCTCTGAACTTAATAATTGCATATCAACATCTGCCTATAATAAATTGAACGGTCCACAGACTTCAGCACGGGCGAGAAGAAGGTAGTCAACGGGCCGTTCTGGCATGAGGTCATCACGGAGCTGTACGAGGACCACGAGGATGACGTGTCGACCACGACGACGGAGCCGTTGCCCATCTTTGAGGACGACGCCTCCACTAACAACGTGACGGCGCAGCTCGGGAGCCGGGTCCACTTGCACTGCAGGGTGCACGACTTGGGGGAGAAAACTGTAAGTAGACAGAAGATAGTCAATGGGGCGTTCTGATCATCACAGAGCTGTAAGGGGACCAAGAGGATGACGTGTCGACCGCGACGATGGAGCCGTTGCCCATCTTCGAGGACGATACCTCCACTAACAACGTGACGGCGCAGCTCGGGAGCCGGGTTCACTTGCACTGCAGGGTGCACGACTTGGAGGAGAAAACTGTAAGTAGACATAAGATAGTGAATAAGGCATTTTGATCATCACAGAGCTGTATAGGGACCACGATGACGTGTCGACCACGACGACGGAGCCGCTGCCCATCTTCGAGGACGACGCCTCCACTAACAACGTGACGGCGCAGCTCGGGAGCCGGGTCCACTTGCACTGCAGGGTGCACGACTTGGGGGAGAAAACTGTAAGTAGACCAGAGCTTAGTAAAGACACGTCAAGAGTACAATGGTTCACGCCTCGTAGCGTGTTACTTACCACTATTGGTATTGGTACCTAACCAACGTCAAAATCACTTACGGTAATATCGTAATGGTTCCGTATTGGCGCGATACCCAGTGTCAACAAACGAGGGCACGCTTGGCTTTTAGGATAGATACTTTTCACGTTTTCTCAGTACTTAATCATTTTCTTTGATATGACATTGGTGGTATGTTAATACCATTATATTTTTATATAAGGATATCTAAACGTAATGCTCTTTCAGATATCATGGGTAAAACGGCGCGACGATGAGCTCCACCTGCTTTCATTCGGCCGTCACACATACTCCGCGGACTCTCGCTACTCGCTTGCCTTCGAGCACCCGAACAACTGGCGCTTGCTCATTCAGTATGTGAGCGAGCGGGACGAAGGATTCTACGAGTGCCAGATATCGACGCATCCGCCGTTGGTGCGAAGAGTACACTTATCTGTCGTCGGTGAGTGATCTCGCATGGTTTTAGTGTTGTGTTTTCTAGCGTGTCTCCATTTTCTATGGTGATTATTCTCCAATGCAAACGATTTCCCATAAATAAACAGGGACTTCCTCATAAAATATAATTGGAACCAGCAATATTGAAGGATTTTGCACGCTGCGCGTTCTAAGAATGCAGGTTTTTGTTTTAAATATAGGTTGCAAACGAACAGACGGGCGCTTGATGTTAAGCGATTAACGTTACCAAAATACATCAATGAATGTTGAAGAGTCGTACAAAATTCAATGAAAATATTTTTTCGCTCAATAGGTATAATCAACACTATTTTGCAGAAAAGACGTTTTCACCTAATTATTATTTTGCGTGAATCACACGGTTATTTTTCGGCAGGTTATTGTTAGGCGCAACGAGGTTAAGGGGCGGGCGTGCAGTCGTGATAAAAACATTGAGTAATTATTACTTCGTATAGAGGAGCTATAGCAAACAACGAACGTGTCACAGCCTGTAAGCTGAAGGCGGGGTGAGGGGGCGGGGTGTGAACCAATGGCCTGCTTCCGTAACGTCGCAAGCGCTACGATTTTACTCGGCGCTTACGACCTTTCGGTCGCGATGATGAGCCCTGCATAGAGTGCATAGATTAGAAGTCGTAGTATAGAAGTGACATGGGTTTACATGGGCATTTTTTAATTTATGACTTTCAATTAGCGTGAGTTGTTAACAAAAAACATAAATCGCTGTTAGTTTTGTAATGATAATCAAGCTTGAAATCTGTATTTAAAACTAAACTTTTTTCACGTTCTGAATTTAGATTATAGCTTAGTATAATTCACGATGTTTTTATTGAAATTCCATGCTTAATTATCATTGCAAAACCGACAGCGATTTAACTTTTTTTAACAACTCTGTGAGTTCCAATTTTTTCAAATGCCCACATTTTTTAAAGCTGTATACGGACTGAGCGTACATGTGTACACGTAGCCGCAACTGGATATTAGTTATTTATGTGACATTTGCATAATGGTAGGCATTAAAAGATGAGTGTTGTTTTTGTTGTGTTAATAAGATAACATGAGTGTTTTAATGCCTAATTATCCACATATAACTTTATCTACATCCATGTATGTATGGGCGCGGGTTTATCGTCCCATAGAAAATTTGAATTTCGCGCGTTTTTATACTCTCATAATTTGCTTGACCGTCTACCTACCCAAATTCATTCAGGCAGGTTAGGTACTGCACTTACATTTACATACTCACATGAAATTCGACACGCGTACTTATTGAGAATCTGTTATAGACCGACATGTCGGAAAACTGTGCAATTCTGACAATAATAATTAAATAACCTTTTTTGCGTCGATAAATATATATAATTTAATGTATGATAGGAAACTTGAACTAACTTGCGATATTGTCACGTCTGCTTTTGTTGCATTTTTTACTCTTTGGTTTCAACGAAACATGGCCGCCGCAACATGGCGCTTCGGCATGAGTTTATATTGATACATTTTTTTAAAAGTAAGCGTGTTTAAACAAAAATGCAGTAAACCTACGTATGAAAAGTCACTCCTTAGCTTTTGTTAGATTTTCCTGAGCAGTCTGTGCAGTACCTCACTACACATGACGGCATTATTTAGACGAAATATTTTTCATTGCGATACATCAATCTACCACAGCCGTTCGGCACAGACTAAGCGCGTGTGTGCTGATCAGCTCTAAGTGTTGTTACACAAAATCAAGTTGAGGTGCCCTCTCTAGTTAACATAATTACTCAAAGGATAAAAACAACAAACATGGTGTTTGGCGATCAACGAGTAATGACGAATCAACGAATAAGTGTACAATATAACACTTTAAGTTCTCGCGCTTTGTACACTTATTTAAAGTCACACACAGGTCGAACGCGATTAATTAACATTATTTTTACCTTTTTTCCCAACGTAAAAAACAACGTAAAAATAATGTTAATTAATCGCGTTCGACCTGTGTGTGACTTTAAATAAGTGTACAATGTTCGAAAGTATTTATTTCATTTATTTTATTTCATTTATTTATTCAACATTACACGTCTTGTTCATTACAAAAGATGTTAATAATTATAGGTAGTCAGTACATGACACCCTGTCAGGGCACAAAATGTTGATAAGTAAGAGGGTACACTGGTACAACAGCAACACCCATAATAGGGATTATTAATAGACAGTTATTTATATTTTAACAGCGTTATCAATAGTACTTACAATTTCAACAAAACTTATTAAACTAGTTCATGCGTTAAAGCAATATAGGTAGGTATGTCAAAAAAAACGTAAATTATGTAAATTAAGTGAATCAGTAGGTAAACAATGCAATGTCATTTCTTAATATTCCTATTTATACGTAATAAGTCGCATGCTGCAGTATTCATTTCAGTATTTGAAATGTCTATAAAATGCTATCATAATAAATTTTGAAAGCAACCGCAGCTACAAAGATTACTGTAAATTTAGTAACCACAAATTAATTTTTTTTAGGGTTCCGTACCTCAAAAAGGAAAAACGGAACCCTTATAGGATCACTCGTGTGTCTGTCTGTCCGTCTGTCACAGCCATTTTTCTCCAAAACTACTGAACCGATTAACTTGAAATTTGGCACACATGTTAACTTGTGACCCAAAGACGGACATGTAATTTAAATTAAGAAAATTTAATTATAGGGGCCAATATTGGGGGGTAAAAGTGAAAATTAAAAATCAAAGTTTTTTGAACTATATTGTGTTACAATCATATCAAATGAAAGAGCTTTTTATAAGTATTTCAAAAATTTTTTTTTTAATAATTTTAAGTAAAGAAATTTTCATGTAATTTACCCCCCCCCCCTTATCTCCGAAACTACTAAGCGTAAAATTTTCAGAAAAATACACGAGATAGCCTTCAATCTATAGATTACAGGAAAACCTATTAAAATTCTACAGTCAAGCGTAAGTCGGACTTAAAAGAAAAAACTCAAATTACGAATTTCACTCAAAGGAGTTACCAAATCTCTTGAAATTGTGCGAGCGCGTTTGAATATTACATATAAATTCATTTCTGTTCCGTTTTTTGTAGAAATTGTTCAAAATATCGATTATTCGCCAAAATGACTTAAGTGCCAACAAAAAAGAAAGCGCTTAAGCCCTTCTTGTGGTATACGGAACCCTTGCAACGCGAGTACAACTCGCACTTGGCCGGTCTTTTATTAAGGACATTTGACTGTGACATCTGAGGTTAAGCCAAGTATAGTATAGTAACATGAATATTTTTTCAGTACAGATGTTGTATTTTTACGCACTAGTGCGAGAAGTAATTCATTGTATGCCAGGTCGAAACTTCGGATAGCCATCTGTACTGAAAAACGTCGTACGATACTCGTGCGAAAAGGAAATTCGCAACTCGTGTCGATTTAAAACACTATTCGGTCGTGTTTTAATTTGTCGCCACTCGTTTCGAACTTCCTTTTTTACGCACTTGTATCGTTATGTACTATTTCAGTACAGATGATGCTTTTTTTACGCACTAGTGCGAGAACTGGTCACTTTTTGTCAGGGCGAAACTTCGGAGGGTAATCTGTACTGAAAAACGTAGTACGAGACACGTGAGAAAAGAAAATTCGTAACTCGTGTCGAATGCGCACTCCCTTTTTTTTATGGGATAGGAGGCAAACGAGCAGACAGGTCGCCTGATGGTAAGCGATCACTCGCCCATGGACACCCAAATCACCAGAAGTGTTGGAGGTGCGTCGCCGGCCTTTAAGATGGGTGTACGCCGGCCTTCGTGTTTTAGTCGTGTTTTAATTTATCGCCACTCGTTTCGAAATTCCTTTTTTTCGCATATTTGTATCGTAATGTACTTATTCCCTATATGATATCAGTTTTAAGGACTTTTGCAGCTTCTGTTTTTGTATTAAACAAAAGTCACGTATTAGGTGAGATGCAATCTTTATGACGTCACGAAGATAAGAGCAATCACGAAGCTTTTATAAAAACTGGATATCTGCCTTAGAGCCAAGTTTTGGTGCACGGCAGTACGATACTACTCTTTATTAAATATACTGTGACGACACGAAACATGAAGGACGTTACTTTATAACTGACTGCTTTCTTATTCCGGGAAAAATTGTGTGAAGTACATCAAACAACTTCATCAATCAATCAGCCCGAATAATGACTGGTAGAAAATGTCATAAGTCCGCCTTCGTACGTACATAGCTACATACAGTTTATATAAATAATGAGTTAAAGTGACAGATTACTGCCTAAACAGAATGACGTAGATGGAGTAGATACACCTACCTTGAATATATAAATAAGATACGTAATAATTAGCATAAGCGAAACACCAAAAAATGGAAATTTCAAGCACGTGGGGCTCCACCAAGGCTCAAGCAAGGAATAAAACTGGGGATTTCAGATATCCAAACAAAGTTACGCAGTCAAATATTGAGTTCGGGCATCACCCTTTCCTATTAGCAAGCTTTAATAAGTTTTTTTGCAAAAATTTCATTTTTGGAACAAGCTTTTATCGCCGACTGTACTGTACCTTTCTGTCAACAGTCAACACTGCTCTCCGAGACGTTTCTAAAAACCCCTTACGCCGTGTCTTACGTGGGCGACGGTCGCGCGACGTCGCGTCTCATACTTCCATATCGATAAGGTTTGATTTCGTATGCGTCGCATCGCCGTCGCGCGACCATCGCGCGACCGTCGCCCACGCAAGCCACGGCGTTACTCGATGGGGATACGACGTTTCATAACGCGACGCTCCATCATATCAGATCAGCTCCATGATACCATAATATTGCATTGTCACGTGATTTACATTATGTGTGCAAAATTTCAGCTGGGTCTTTAGCTTCTACGTTTTGACCCAAACTAACATACTAACAAGGCAAGTTGAATAAAAGCTTGTAAAAACATGGTGTTTGTTGTGCACTAACCTAAAAAACCCCGCGGCATTTTGTTCATTTTGTTAATAATTCTTATACCAGTACGGCGAGCTTATATCGTTTCCTTTTACGTCCATTGAAACCTTTTTCCTTCTATTTGGTACAAACACCATATAACTGTATTTTATACGAGCGTCGGTTTACTAGTTTCGGATAGCTTTGTGGTTATGTACGTAAACAAAGAAATTGGGGTTACCGCTATTCGCTACAACACGCTTAACTAAGATATCCTATGCTAGAATTACAGTTTCTTTAGGGAAGGGTTCGAATTTACCCCCGTTAGCTTAACCCTAACCTGATGACAACTTCTCAGAAAAGTTGGTTTGATTTTAGTAACATGCCTAGATCGACAGCTGCGAATTTATCTATGATATTACAGTCGCAGAATTTAATTTCCGACCGATTTTGTACCTTGTCATAGTGACAATGGCGCGAGGTATCTAGTCAGCGACCATCATGTCCATGGTCACTTTGACAGTGTACGAAGTGGGTCGGAAATTATATTTTACTGTAAGTATAAGTACCTACCTACTTATTAGTCCGTCAGTGGATGTACTGTAAAAATAAGAACGTAAGGTCAATCAACGAAAGAGCAACTTTGTGATTAGTAATCAGTCGACGAACAAGTAATCACTGATTGCTTATTACTTGTCCCTGTTTGACAATATACGGTGAATGAAATACCATTATCTAAATAAAACGTATGTAAGTAATAAATACCTATTTATGAGTCGGGTCTAACTTTTGTTTTATCAGGAATTTAACTCTTCCATCTCACTCATAAAACTCATATAACCGTTGAAAAAACAACCACCAAGTTCTCCCATAATGCTTGCATATTTTATATCAGCGTAACGCCAACATTTGCATGCATGAGAAAACGATATACGTCATATATCTTGTATATGCTCCCACGATACTGTGCCAAGCTCAACGTTAGGTATACGCGTTGCCAAAATGTCCAAATACGAGTATGTACAATTAATTGTACATGCCTGCGGGCTCATCTTTTTGTTATTAGATTGCCATTCGCGGTTTGAGAATCGTCTACCAAATAAAGAGTTGACTAATATATAATACATTTTTTTAAATAATAAATGGGCTTACTTTTGGCTAAAGTCTAGCCAAAGGTAAAGACGTGGCCTACGATAGATAGATGGTGGATTTGAAGCCAAAGCCGTCAACTACAACTTACTCAAATTATGTTTTGTTCAATCTCAAGTCGTAATTATTTGTCATAGAACTGAAACTTATTCAAAGAATATTAAGTTACGTTTCATTTACGTAATAAAAACTAAACACAAACGATATTTATTTTATAAAAACAAATTTCACTTTGCATAGTGATGTGGAAAATTGAAAATCAAAGCTTTTATCTTGTTTGATAATATTTCCATTTTGAATGTATATACGTAAATAATTCAAGTTTTGTCTAATTTTTACGTTTACTTTTTTTACCACAAATACAATTTAGTTTTTACTTAATTTTTTACATAAGTAATTAACTTATCTATAAATTTGTTTATAATATTACATTTGTAAATGTAGGCAGTGACATAATTACCAAAAACTGACGAATTAAAATTAGTAAGTAAGCTAAGTATGTATGTACCTATATAAGCTTCGAACAATCGTAATAATATGTTTAGAAATGTTACAAATACTATTTAGCTGTTGTTAGTTTTAACCAAATTTTTGACTTATTTAACGTTTCTGTACCCAAAAGCCCTGATCAATGTATGCGTAATATAATAAAGAAACTTGCTAAATTGTATACATATATATGACGGAGACTGTTCAAACATGGCGACGTGTAAATGAGTGGTAGTAGCGGATTACCCTGCCTTTTCATGCAAACCCGCTGAATAAAATAAATACACTGTTTTTGTTTCCTAAGCTTAACTTCTTTTTGCTACCTATGTGATTTGAGTCTTGATTGTCAGGACCACTCAAATTAGTCTAGTTTGATGATGGATTTAAAAACTCTCCTAGTTACCAACTACATGGTTGAGTAATAAATGTAGGTACATACCTACATTTTAACGCATGATACATATGTATCATGATTTATGATTAATGTTGTAGTGCGCAACTCCATACTTTAATTAGGTTTAAAATATTCCCTGAAGTGGCAGATCGCCGTATCGCGTTCAGTTGTTTTATTTAATAATGAAACTGAAATTCCATGTACGCAATTACTGAAAAAATACACATATACTACTATGCCCCTCGAATAAATATACGTTTTGAGTTTCTGTCGCAAGCTTTGCTTTTAATCATTACAATATTTGTCTACAGTACCAAAAGTGGAAATAATTGACGAGCGAGGTCGTCCGCTTCAAGACAAGTTCTACAAAGAGGGCTCCATCATAGAGCTCCGTTGCATCGTGAGCGAGGTCCCGCAGCCCACTAGGCAGGTCAACTGGAAGCATGGGGCCAGGCTGCTCAACTACGACACCAAGAGAGGAGGCATCAGGTCGGTCCCACACTTATACTTGTTCTACTAGGGGAGGTGCATAAAGAGCGATGTCTCATAGCCCACCAGGCAACTGGAAGCATGGAGCCAGGCTGCTCAACTACGACACCAAGAGAGGAGGCATCAGGTCGGTCCCACACTTCTACTTGTTCTACTAGGGGAGGTGCATAAAGAGCGATATCTCTCAGTCCACCAGGCAGGTAAACTGGAAGCATGGAGCCTGGTTTCCCAACTACGACACCAAAAGAGTGCTTTATTAGGTCTGTCTGTGTTAACCTATCCCACAATTCACAGGTTGAATTTTCATAACTGTTAATATTTTATGGACGGGTATGATAAAATAAACCAGCCTATATCATATCGTAACTAACTTGAAAAAAAGGCATTCCATACATACTTACTAATTTTTTTCTTCATTTGCAGAAGTTTTTTTTAACGTAGTGACGATATTTCGTTCAGTATTAACTACTAATTAATTATTAACTAATTTACCAGATTAATTTATAGAAAATGAATTAGAAAGACTATCTATGTAGAAGATTGTCTGTGTAGGTAACTTAATTAGCTTTCACGTGGCAGAAATGAGCCTAATATTTATATATAGTACATTGCCATAAGGTAATTGCTTAAAAACGTAAGAATAAATGGCCGCATATACGACCTCCAAAAAGCTAAAAGAAACCTTGATGTTTCTAAGTAGGTACCCGGTTTGAATCACACTACGTTGTAAACAGTCAAGCGCCCCGGGCAATTTTATGTTGTTGTTTATGTAAGTATGTAAAAAGAAATGCCAAAGGTAAAGCGAAAAATGTGACTTTTCTCAATAGGTATATTTTTTAAGGATTATGTTATTGAAAATTGTATTACTATATTCTGTTATACTTACATGGCATTTTGTGCGTTAAATGTGTTTCTAGTGCAATAATAACAAAAGGTCTAGGTTGCATTTAATTCAGGCCTGCAGTCAATAATTTAGTTAGTACCTATATAAAACGACCTAAGTGCATTATAATTATTATAATAAGCTATAGACCTTACAAGTTGAAAGTTTCAAACGAAAAAAAATCGATGGAAAATCAGGAACACTTAAAGTTAATACTTTACTGCGATAATATCAATCAAATTTCGTTCGAAATTGGCTCTATGTCATCACATTCATCGTGTAATTCGTGTATCGATATACTTAGTAGATAATTATTAAAGTGTTACATCTATTGTTTATTTCTCAACATGAGATTAAATACTCGCTCACTGTTTGGAGTAAAACTTTCCGTCACTTGAAAATCAAAGCTTCTTTGTGAAAAAAAATGTTTACAAAGAGGCGGTCAAATAAATTGATTTATTTCATACTGGAATATTAGATTCGCAACGAGACATAATTGGATCCATTTTTTCATACTGTCGTCAAAAATATAGTTACACAGATTGCAATTTAACGTTTCTATTTAATCAAACTTCACGCTGCAATGAATAAAAAATAGTAAAGGTATTCGGAGAAATTCACTCCGAAAAACAGTAACAAGGGTCGTCCGTCAAACGGTTCAATATATCCAATTACGTACTTCAGGCCTTTACACAATAAAAAACTGGTATTTTTGTAAATATGACAAAACTAACTTTTTTGGTGACGGTCATAGTATTCAGAGCTTGAATTGAGCACTTATTGAAATATGTCTGGTCTAATATTGGAAATGGTCACCCTTTATTTATTTATACCTACATGTGTAAGTGTCACGAAACCGATTTGGAGAAAAAAAAAAACTAGAGGTATCACCGATCCAATTTATAATCTCATTTCGTCATTGTATTGTAGAATCTCCCGAAGGCTGAAAATTTCAATACTCTATTTTCAGTTAGTACTTTTTTTGCAGCTTGTCACCATTCAGTACTCACTCAATCTCAATCCATGCACTTCAGTGCCTTTCTAATTCCGAACTTAAATTGAAAATGTATTGTATTGTACACGTTACAACTTCGATGCGGGAGTTGGAGTAAAGTCAGTGCATTGTTTGAAGCACAAATGCCAGCAACATCCATTGTTCCTGCTAAAGATGGAACTGACATGTTTGCTATATATGGATGCGTTCGCGTTCTTTATACTTGAGTGTGCTGGTTGTGTGTGTGGAAACAGCGAACTGTTTACAGTCGAGTTCATAAATATGTGTACATTTTTTCACCTTATTGCAACCAGTTAAGATGAAGAAATGTACACATATTTATGAACTCGACTGTACTACACAGACGTAAGGTCGTAAAGTTGGAATTTGCATTGAGAAAAATACGCTTTGCAAATAAGTTGAATATATTCAGAAATGAAAGATATATTACTATCCGAGCGTCGTAGTTGTATAAAGGTTTATGTTACTTGCATCGCAACAGCTCTATTAAGAAGTTAAAATTAAACTAGTTTTTATCAAAAATACGAGTTAAGGTACAGCGGGGTAAATCTCGACAGGGGACCAAATGTAAGTGGTCCATTTTTTCCATGTTATACAATGTTTGCATTGTTAAATAGAGTGTCCGCCGGTTAAATATGATAGACGTGTTCAGTGGATACATGTAGAACTCAACATCACAGTGGAAATAACCTAACCACAAAAACAAAATTTTGAAAAAAACCCCGACCGCGACATAGTAGACCGATTTTCATGAAACATGGCTAAGAACACTCCCGATTAACTCAGCTTTCAGACAAAAAAAAACTAAATCGGTTCATCCGTTCGGGAGCTACGATGTCACAGACAGACACACACACAGACAGACAAACAGACAGACAGACAGACACGTCAAACTTATAACACCCCGTCGTTTTTGCGTCCAGGTACAATTATGTAGAAATGTATGATATACATCGACGGTCCCAAGTAACACTGTCGGATCTACAAAATCGTCATTTTCATTTTATTGCATTAATGATCTTAAAACATCCAAATTTATAATATGACATTTTCAGAATTTTACATTTCTCTCTATTTTCCGAAATAATATGTCACAAGAACGTCGTATCTTACACAGCGTCTTGTTTACAATGTCGGATGTCGCGTTGTAACAATGTTAGCGGGAGCGCGGGTAGGGCGACGCGGTCGTTTGTGCCACTACCCACAATATTGTATGGATAACCGCCGACTTCGCGAGCTCACACACTCTAAACACAAACCACAACATCTAGCTGTCGTATTTCACCACTATAGAAGAAAATGCACAACACAGGTAATTTAGTCGTAAATGACACATGCGACCCATATTATTACCTATTGTCCAATAAAAAAAGGCGTTAGTGACACATACGACCATTTTATATGAACCATGTCCAAACAAAAAAGTAGTATGTGACACATCCGACAAAATCGTTTAATAATTTCCTAGCAAGAATGTCGGTTGTACTATTTCTGAGGTTTCCTCAAGTATTTTCTTATTTTTACTTATGCACATCTTAAGAGTACCTAAAAATAGTAACTATTCCTAAATTTTATAACTTAACCTTTCGTATGCGTCTGTCAAAAAATTGTCATTAATATATTAGTCATAATAACTACATGTTAAAGTTGAAACAATATGGAGCAGATCTGCTCCTAAGCATACGAGAGGTTAATATCATAATTTGACAATTTTATAGAGCAAAAACCTGTTTGCAAAACTTTGATTGGCTCTGCTGGAAAGTAGTCATTTCGCAAATCCGACAGTGTTACTTGGGACCGGCGACATATAATTTCAAGGTAACTGAAGTTCCACGTGGTTAAAGTGGCCAATTACTTTGTGTGGGCCGATAATTCTAGCAATCACCCTATTATATTACTCCTCCAACGCAAGGCCCCGTCATGCTCTAGTTTCTTGTTAAGATCAAGAAGATAATTATAATACTCGCTTTATATTCGTAACAACACAAACAGTTTGTATTGTGTTAGCCTATGAAATTCCCCTGTTCATTTAACTTATCTGAAATTAAATTTATGGGGTGCTAACTGCCTTCATTCTGTGTTTGGATTGCCTTAAAGATTTATTGCGGGTCATACAAATTACTTTAAGAGTTAAGCACTTGAGGTCGGCACCTCGTACAAAATATTTAAGAGTACATGGATTCTAAATTATACTTCTACTGATTAAGTACCTGTAAAATACTTAAATGTTCAGTATAAAATATAATTATGAAAATTGGCCAAATCTACTATTGGCCGAGACGGGAATCGAAGCCGCATCTTCAGGTTACGCGACTAACGTCCTTGCTACAAGACCACTCGACCACTCGGTGGACTTGGTGGTCGCCTTTTCTTTAGTGTAAGTATGCAATTTATTCCAGTTTATGCTTTGTAGGGATGCCGACGTCCGCCGCACCGCTAAGATAACATGTTTTAACATTTCAACAGTGAGGTCTAACGAAATCGAATAGGGTATGAAACAACCCCTTAATTTATCTGTTAAGGCGTTTAATTAACACCAGCCTGAGCATTTATTTAACACGGTGTAAGCTCTGTAGTAATTTGTCATCTTTGGAATTAATGATTACCTACAGTTTATATTTACGAGAATTACGAGTTTTCCAAGAGTAAGTAAATAAAAACAATTACCACTGTTAATTACTGACTGTTTATGTACATTCGTATTCGTTACATAACAACTATATCTAAATATATAAAAGAAGAAGCTGACTGACTGACTGACTGACTGACTGACTGACTGACTGACTGACTGACTGACTGACTGACTGACTGACTGACTGACTGACTGACTGACTGACTGACTGACTGACATATCAACGCACAGCCGAAACCGCTGGTCCTAGAGATTTCAAATTTGGCACGTAGGTTCCTTATATAGTGTAGAGGAGCACTAAGAAAGGATTTTTCAAAATTCACCTCCTAAGGGGGTCAAATGGGGGTTCAAAGTTTGTATGGGGAAACAAGATTAAATTGACTATTTTATTCGAAACTTCACAGGAAGATTCCTTAAGACATATGACTGACTACGTGTTTCAGGTTTTTTGAAAATTTAACCCCTAAAATGGTGAAAAGGGGGTGATAAAGTCAAAAAATCTATATGGGTATCGTTTTTATGGTTTATCGGGTCGCTGATCACGATAAATACAACGTTTTTAAAATCTAACGAGGCGGAAGTGAAATACCTTCTCCCCTGTTGTAGTGCAATGGGGTTTAAATATCAAAAAAATATATAAAAGAAGATATTGACTGACTGACTGATATATCAACACACAGCCGAAACCGCTGGTCCTAGAGATTTCAAATTTGGCACGTAGGTTCCTTATATGGTGTAGAGGAGCACTAAGAAAGGATTTTCCACAATTCACCTCCTAAGGGGGTCAAATGGGGGTTCAAAGTTTGTATGGGGAAACAAGATTAGTTTGACTATTTTATTCGAAACTTCACAGGAAGATTCCTTAAGACATATGACTGAATACGTGTTTCAGGTTTTTTGAAAATTTAACCCCTAAAAGGGTGAAAAGGGGGTGATAAAGTCAAAAAATCTATATGGGTATCGTTTTTATGGTTTATCGGGTCGCTGATCACGATAAATACAACGTTTTTAAAATCTAACGAGGCGGAAGTGAAATACCTTCTCCCCTGTTGTGGTGCAATGGGATTTAAATATATAAAAGAAGATATTGACTGACTGATTGATATATCAACACACAGCCGAAACCGCTGGTCCTAGAGATTTCAAATTTGGCACATAGGTTCCTTATATGGCGTAGAGGAGCACTAAGAAAGGATTTTTCAAAATTCTCCTCTTAAAAGGGTGAAATGGGGGTTCAAAGTTTGTATGGGGAAACAAGATTAGTTTGACTATTTTATTCGAAACTTCACAGGAGGATTCCTAAAGACATATTATGACTATTTAGTCATTGTATTGTATTTACATGTTTCAGGTTTTTTGAAAATTTGACCCCTAAAGGGGTGCAAAGGGGGTAAAGTCAAAAACACAATATGGGTATCGTTTTTATGGTTTATCGGGTCGCTGATCATCATAAATACAACGATTTTAAAATCTAATGAGGTGGAAAAGAAATTTTCTCCCCTGTTGTTGTGCAATGGGGTTAAAATATCCAAAATAGCCATAAGTATAGCTTTAGTTTTTATCTTTACTTCTGGTTCAAGAGATTTCAAATTGACACGGAAGTTCCTTAGAGGAGCACTAAGAAAGGATTTTTCAAAGTTCACCTCCTAGCATGATAATTTGACAGGGGCAAGGACAGGGACAGGGCCAGGGACAGGGACAGGGACAGGGACAGGGACAGGGACAGGGACAGGGACAGGGACAGGGACAGGGACAGGGACAGGGACAGGGACAGGGACAGGGACAGGGACAGGGACAGGGACAGGGACAGGGACAGGGACAGGGACAGGGACAGGGACAGGGACAGGGACAGGGACAGGGACAGGGACAGGGACAGGGACAGGGACAGGGACAGGGACAGGGACAGGGACAGGGACAGGGACAGGGACAGGGACAGGGACAGGGACGGGACGGGACGGGACGGGACGGGACGGGACGGGACGGGACGGGACGGGACGGGACGGGAACGGGTAGGGGTAGGGGTAGGGGTAGGGGTAGGGGTAGGGGTTGGGGTTGGGATTGGGATTGGGATTGGGATTGGGATTGGGATTGGGATTGGGATTGGGATTGGGATTGGGATTGGGATTGGGATTGGGATTGGGATTGGGATTGGGATTGGGGTTGGGGTTGGGGTTGGGGTTGGGATTGGGATTGGGATTGGGATTGGGATTGGGATTGGGATTGGGATTGGGATTGGGATTGGGATTGGGATTGGGATTGGGTTTGGGACTGGGACTGGGACTGGGACTGGGACTGGGACTGGGACTGGGACTGGGACTGGGACTGGGACTGGGACTGGGACTGGGACTGGGACTGGGACTGGGACTGGGACTGGGACTGGGACTGGGACTGGGACTGGGACTGGGACTGGGACTGGGACTGGGACTGGGACTGGGACTGGGACTGGGACTGAGATTGGGATTGGGATTGGGATTGGGATTGGGATTGGGATTGGGATTGGGATTGGGATAGGGATCTGGATCGGGATCGGGATCGGGATCGGGATAGGGATAGGGATAGGGATAGAAATAGGGATAGGGATAGGGATAGAAATATGGATAAAAATAGGGGACGGGGACGGGGATAGGGATAGGGGAGGGACGGGGACAGAGACGGGACGGGAACGGGGACGGGGACAAAGATAGAGATAGGGACGAGGACAAAGATAGAGATAGGGACGGGGCAATCGGTCGGCAATCGATATCTAGGCAGTGTAAAATGCAGGTGGCTCAGTGGGAAGGTATTAGTAAGTAGGCATCGGCGAGTATCCTGCATCCGTAATAACTATTACATTCAATGTGCTGTAAGAAGATCGTTGTTTGCTTGCCTTTTATATGTTTACGTTATGTTTGTATAAGCAAAATGTACTTTTTACCCTACCGACCATAGCGTCGAGATACTGGCTATGTGGGTTGTATGTAGTTTCCCCAGTATAAATATTTATAAAGGTAAAATACATACATATTCGTACCTACTACTTGCTACTACCTACGCTGTGGTCGCTGTGTAACAATTCTACAATCATTGCAAGAATTTCTTTAAAAACAATAGGTGTAAGGTACAGTCAGCCAAAACCGGACCGTACAGCAAATAGATCAGTTACAATGGCCCTCCAGTCGAGAATTGCCCCGCTTTACCTTAATCGAAATAATCGCGGACAGATGTACCTACAAAGAAACCTACGGATCCAAATGAAAATCTTATTTTTTGTAAACGTTTCAATAAGAATACTTTTATTACGCGAGCGAAGCCGCGGGTAAAAGCTAGTTATATATATACTTTGTCATCATCTTTTCAGTTTGTTCATTGACACCAAATATTAATTATAAAAGTAAATATACAAAATTATAGATTTAAGTTCCGAAGTAAAATCAAGAAGGCTTGTGGTGTGGTACTGAGACAACAAGCACTTAAATAAATAGAAAACACCCAGGACTCAACAAAACGTGCGTAAATAATAGTATACACGATGCTATAAATAGTATAATGATATAGAATGATCAGACCTATATACCTAACATTATCCTAACCCACATAAGTTTCGTCGATACTCATAACCGATATCGTTGTACATCTGAGTACATATTGTTTTATACGGGACAAACAACATTTTATGATTTATTTACGTCGTTAAGAAAATAACCTAGACCTAGGAGCGTGTTTACCCTTGTTAGAAGGTGACCTTGATGAAATAATTTATTAGTTAAATGGCATTGAAGTGATCAAATACGATAACAACCTTAAAAAAAATCTAGAATAATATGTAATATGCTAGGTAATCACGATACTGTTGATTTAATCAACAATTCTAATATTTAAGTCTCATTAAAAATAGCTTAGTTGTATTAATACTACTGTCATATAATCAGTATAATTATAGATGTCACATACACAATAGTATTTTATACAATCGTGATATAATACAAAGCTTTTCAGTCGAGTACCATGTTTAGGCCACAAAGCTTGCTGAGTGGCCTAATAGTACGGTACGAGAGTGAAAAGCTTAATTATATCACTATTGTATACAATACTTTTTCTATGAGTCATCATCTTCAACATCAGTGGACGAAAAATATCATTATTCAAGTTGAATTAGTGTTAATGGCGTCGTTCACCGTTGCATCAACATCGAATTACTTGGCAACCAATTGTTTGTAATAACCGTCTGTGCAGATTGGTCGATAACGCGATAGATTAAAAAAAAATGTGTTTCAGATGCAGACAATTTTACCAGGTATCGCAAATTAGTATAGAACTTGTATGAAGTTCTATTTTTGAAATTTTTTCAGTTAACTAAAGTGAAGTGTAATGAAATATTATAGTTTACTAAGTGTCAAAGACTATCCAACACTGAAAAGTCAGCACGTATAATTTAGTCTGTGGTGTCCTAATTGACAGATTAAAGTCGACGAGTAGAAAAAGAAAACTGAAAGCCTTCTTTAGTAGTTACCGAATGGGGTAGATGTCCAGGACGTTTAGTTAGCTGAAGCCGCCGGTTCTTTTCCGCCCAGGGTACGTAGCCGAATGGCACAAACGCTCACGAAACGCTCATGAAACGAAACGCTCGTAGATATCTATCTCTATCGCTCTTGCGTGTTGGCGCGACAGAGCCAGACTACCTTTCGCGGCGTTTCGTTTTCGTTTCGCATCGCAGAAATGCCATTCGGCTACGACACCTGAGCCCTAGACCTAGCCTAGCCGCTAGGTACTATGGTTTCCTATAATGTTATGTATAATTTTATTGATACAGTATAAATACATTGAACAAATGAACAGTACCTATAAATGTTCGGCCTTAGTCTGAGAACTGAAATGAATGAAATTAAATTGAATACCTTCCGGAATCCCACACCTGAGTGGATAAAACCATTTTATGTTAAACTCTATTGTCTAACCCTGTTCATAAGATCTATTATCTCGATTGAAAATAGTTGTCATGTATTTTTGCCTGGACACAGAGAATAGAAAACCTAGTGATTTACTGTTATGTGAAAGAGTATCATTCTGCTAAGTAAGCGGGCTGATTTTTTCTATTTTGTTCTCGATGTCACCTTTTTATTTTTGAATATTTTTATACTCAGAATCATGAGCACTTTCAGATCGCAAAAGGAGAAAAAGAGCCCCAATATTTTTCCGACTAAGTTAAGATCTCTTATATAACTTGAAAGGTCCAGATTGGACCACTGACGCATGCCTATAGCGCTCGGCCATCTGATCACGGTGGCAAGGGTCGAAATGTTACAAGTGCAAGTACATAATATACCTATGACAAAAGATTTCTGTGAAATTAATTTAGATATAAGCTGAACTTCGTTTTATTCTAAATTCGCGCGTGTAATCAGAGTACGCGCACCAATAGGTTTGCGAACCTAAAAAAGCCAAAAATATAGCCCTATCAGTAAGGTTTATCGGATCAGATACTGAGAGTGAGAAAGCATTTTTTTTTAATGCTTAAAATCTAAGTTTTGTGATTTTTCGTTTTCTAACTTCCTTTCAGCTTTTCCACTTAATTGTATTTAAATGTAAGTCTTTTCAACATAAAACACATTATTATCTTGTTGGAAGTAGGTGCTGTTTTCTAGCTACAAGTGAAAATCTGCAAAAAGAAAAAAAAATGTCGACCTCGTATTGTACACGCTTTAGATTCAAAATACGAGTAAGATATTTAAATTATTTCTAAATTCCAGGAAAATAGTTCATCCACGTGATTCTGATTTTATTGGCCTACGGGCGACAAGTTGGCTTTATGAATAACAACAACCTCTGTATACCCTTTTCACGATGACATCTTGTTATTACGTGCTTTTATTTTAGGAAAGGTAAATATACCTTTCGTGGAGGTTATAGGTACAATTAAGTTCACGAAAGCCACTGATGAAAGTAATGAAGGAAAAACGATTACCTATTTAATTGTTTTAATGATACACGTAATTACGCAATAATGGTTCTGAAAATTGTTTCTATTCTAATTTTAAAAATTGATTTCATAAAGAGTAAGTCAAACTTTTAAAGTTTGTTCATTAAATTTTACTGCCTCACTGAGCAACCATTATGGCCAACCATTCTCGTCAGTTTAGCCTGTTGCCTGATCCCGGACCGACAATATCTCCAGCCTTTTCTGAGGCCTCGTGATCTCTACTAGTAGAGGGGCAAAACACCGAATTTGTATTTTTGGTGGTGGTTTTGTTGTATTATTTGCGAATTTATTTTAGGAACATTAATTGCATGTAAAATTCGCAAGTAAAAAATATAACTGATTGACTAGCACGTACTTGTATCACGTTATTAGTTCGCGGATTAGCAAAGTAATCTTCTTGGTTTTGATTATCATGAATTTTCGCAAAGTAACCCCAGATCTGATCCTATGGATTAATTCAATGATAGACATCGAAATAAACTTTCTTCGCAAATATGCCATTGTAAAGAATCTTCAGCAATTTAGGTTGCATGGTTTGATTGGTTCTTAACATTGTAGTTTATAGTTTGAGTGGCGTTTATCGTCCGCAACTCCGTAAATCTAAACTACTGGACACAGGACGTCTTCGTAAAATTGCGATAGTTGTTAAAAATCATCAAAGAGCTTGTTTACATCTTTATTTCATGGTCCTCTATCATTTCTCTGTCTTGGATTGTCTCATTATTTTTTTCTAAGTTTCAATTCGTCCAATCGTCTTTATTATTCGTTATTCGTCGTCATCGCCGTGGGATCCCCCACAATAATTTTCTTATCCATCCCACAGGCCTGACACTAATTAGCACAAGGAAACCAACAAAGTGTTCTTAGTCGGTTTATAAGTTCTCTCACAAATTTGTTTGCTGATAAATTTTAAATAAAAGCGTAATTATACTTTAAAATGTGATATAAACGATCGAATATATAGATCGTGATTTTATAGAATCCTTGATTACGGACCGACTAGATATACTAGGAATTTATTCTATGTTTACATGAGAACTGTTATTGACCCACTGACATACAAACTCATAAACAAACATACCATAAAATCGGTTGCTACACCAAATACAAGATATGACATGGTTCCTTCGACTGCCAGTACTGTGGGTCTTATAGAATAGGCATAAATAACTTGATTCTATCAAATATCACATTATCGTAATATGTCAACAAGTATCAAAATGAGCCGAGTTAAGATAATTTTTAAGAAAAAAAAACCGCCTTCCTTTGGGGTTCTGGTGATAAATACTTTCAAATGTTGGATTATGTTATCAATTCGTCTGTATATTTTTTAATGTTTGTTATTCGATATCTCCGTCATTTCTGAACCAATTTTGAAATTTGGATGATTGTGAAGTACTTACAGATGAGAATGATTATCAGAACGGAACTCTAACCAGGGGCGGCTCACTCTTCATCAGCAGTTCCACTGCACCAAATGTCACTGTTCTGCATGCTGTTCTTATAAAAATACCAAAGTCACTATAAGTATGCCGTTCAGATTTGAGGAGTTCCATTCTGACCATCATCAGGAGTTCCACTGCACCAAATGTCACTGTTCCGTACGTAAATGCATGCTGTTCCTTTAAAAACACAAAAATCACCATATATATGCCTTTCAGATTTGAGGAGTTCCCTCGATTTCTCCAGGATCCCACCACCAGAACTGGGTTCTGAGAAAAATGGGACCAATCTGTATGCATATACATTCAATCAAAAAAAAAATTTCATAATCGGTCCAGTAACGACGGAGATATCGAGGAACATTAAAAAAAAATACAGACGAATTGAGAACCCCTTCCCTTGAGATTTGGAAGGCGGTTAAAAAAGGAAAAACAACTCATATTATGATCAAATAAAAAGTTACGCATAAAGAGTGGGGAACGAAAACAGAATGCCACGAGTTTATGAACTTGACAAATCCAGCGTAAGCCAAGTCTTTGCCTTTGGCTAGCCTGTGGCCAAGAATAAGCCCATTTATAATAATAATAATAAAAAACGTGTGGTGACGGGTTAAGAATTTCACCACCCCCTTTCTTCCCGTGGGTGTCGTAGAAGGCGACTGTGGGATATGGGTTAAATTGTGGCGTAGGCGAGAGGCTGGCAACCTGTCACTGCAATGTCACAGTTTCGTTTTCTTTCAACCCCTTATTTTCCAAGAGTGGCACTGAAACCTGAGTAGTTTCATGTGCTCTGCCTACCCCTTCATGGGACACAGGCGTGATTGTATGTATGTATGTATGTATGTAATAATAAAAAAAACGAAGCTGAAAGTTTCCATCAAAGAAGAGTTCTTTTCAACATTCTAATGAAAATCGTTTTTATGTTACGGCGCAATTTCATTAGTCGATAACTCGTTCGGTATACAGCATACGGGGAGCCCCCGCAGGCGAGGTAACAACCAATGAAACTGGTGCAATTTAATTGGTCGTTATGCAGCATACGGGGACTCCCCGCAGGCGAGATAACAACCAATGAAAGTTATTATTACTATTTTAAATTCCCCGAATGCGGGCCCTGTGGCACACGTTCCAGAAATCTCTCGTACCCCGAATGCGGACCCTATCGGCTAATGAAATTGCGTCATTATTCACCACAATTTTTATTCAACTACACAATATAAGATCTTAACCAATGTGTTTGTGTACAGTGTGAAAACCGAGGCGACAGCGAACGGAGCGCTGTCGCGGCTGTACATCGCCAACGCGAACCGGCAAGACTCCGGCAACTACACCTGCTCGCTCGCAGACGTCGCCGCTTCTGCCGTCTCCGTGCACGTGCTCAGAGGTAACTACTTCTAGAACAAAGTAGCTGCAGGGCATAGAGGAATAACTAAGGGAAGAGTTGTAACTCCATTACATCAGTAAATGCGGGTTATTTGTACAGGCATAGTTAAGTGACATCTAGCGACAATCACGCGTCAACTAGCGTAAATTATCAGTACTGCTACTTGTCAATAGATGTCGCGACGAACGAAAAGTCTAATGCTCACCAATTTTTAGCTAATATTACAATAGTATTAATCAGTATTCTGTTTTAAATTCCTTCTGCTTGTAATATAAGTTGTAAATTGTTCTAATATTAAATTTTTGGCAGACGAGACACAGTTGCCACTTAGTATCGAGTAGTAGTACTGATAATTCACGCTATTTGACGCGTGATTGTCGCTAGATGTCACTTAACTATGCCTATACAAATAACCCGCATTTACTGATGTATGGAGTTACAACTCTTCCCTTACTTATTCCTCTATGCTGCAGGGCTAGCATATGATAGATGGAAGATTATGTCGCCGCGGCATAGACTATCCGTCCCACATCCATCCTTATGTCAGTAAAAAACATGTGCTCTATGCCGCAATGATACTGTTGCGACAATGTGCTCTATGCCGCAATGATACTGGGCTTCCAGCCAAACGTACAATTCTTGACGCTCAGTGGCAAACGATACGCATTTGGCTCTCTCTCTCTGGCGATAGAGAGGAAAACTACGAAACGTCAACGATTGCGCGCTTGGCTAGAACGCCTCGGCCAGGTTCCAGAAAAAGTATTGGATGATTTAAGAATAAGTATTGGGTTAGAATCGACAGCACTTTCTATCTATAGCCATTTTTTTACTATATCTGGGCTTACTCATGACCAAAAACAAGCCGAGGCGAAGATAAGCTAAGCCATTATAAAAGATATTCCAAATTACCTCACGTTAGAAGATTTATTTCTTCCTTGTATGAATGCGCGTATTGCGCGTAATGTACTGGATAAAAAGAATTGAATCTAGTGATGAACAAACACAAACATATATTAATATGTGAATTAGGTATTCTGCTTCTTTTTTACAAAAAAAAACCTAGTTATAAGTTTGATCTTCCTCCTCTGTTACGATCTACTACTATATAGGATAAGACAGGGCATCAGCATATGGAATCAACTGTAGAAATAACTGTTCCCATGCTTTGACATTTGTGTACATTTTTGGAGGACTATCACAGTATCTTTATCACTGCTGATTGTATCACTAGTTTGGAACACGCCAAACATAAGTTACTATCCAACAAGCGACTGTACTGTTGTGTTGTGTGAGTACACTGCTGGGAACTGTGAAATGAATCCAACGATTCCTACATAAGTTGGATATTATGCTCAATATATTCCGATAGATTTTTATAGATTTTTTTGGTTATAGTGGCAGCTCTGAATAGTCTGACTCAACTATGTAACGTCACTTCCCCTTTAAACTATTTTTAAGAATATTTACTAAAAATAAGGAAAAAAATATTAAAAAATATATTTTTGTGATCTACAGAAGTATATCTCGAAATGGTTTTCGATTTAGGGACATTGAAAATTTTGAAACGTTGTCAATTCTAATGTCGTGCAATGTTCATTTTTACTCGTAACTCAAGAGACGAGACGAGAGGATCGCCAATTCGCCACGAATCAGACTACCTAACGAAATATTCCCAAATCCTTCGGTGACTGTCACTTGCCACGCTAAAAATGCCGATTGGATCGAAGGCATCTCCCGCATATTAACACTTTCGCTACCAAGAACCCGACTGTCGGGTACACCGCTCGTAGAAGCGTAGCCGATTACATGGGTTTCCCCGTATGTAGCGAAAATGTCGTAGCGCCGCGTAGAGCCCGGTTTCGAAAGTGTTAATATAAGCATGTTTGCAAGTATTTTTATCGTAGGAATTTGTATTTTCCCGGCCTGTCGAATTTACGATGAAGCCTCCCCCGGCTTAGGCAATATTCGCAGAATGTTTGAGAAAGTTCTTCACTGTGATTTTTTCAGACATGATTTGGGTGCTGAAAAGAGAACCGAGTATCTTAAATAATTTGGATTTCACCGAGCAGATTATTTAATCTGATTTAAA